>NC_140953.1:37770790-38370790 GCF_014529385.1 Adiantum capillus-veneris | reverse complement strand
AATGAGTAGATCATAGATGGATTTTGGTATCTAATAAAACCTTAGGGTAGACAATGTAAAACTCATGTCTATTGTTGTGTTTGCATTAAGTGTTCTTGTTCTTTAATTTCAGAACCATTACAGAAAAATGGATTGGCTATATGCTGGCATAAATTGAAGAAAACTATTGAATTACCCATCCAACCTCCTCCAAGACCTTGTCCAAGGAATGAATCACCTCCTTATCACCTACCACTTGCTTTCAAGGACATCAAAAGAGTACTTATCTTGGATCTAGAGGGGTTACTTCTCAAGACAGTTGAAATGAAACATGGAGATTCTATGCCATCTTGGGCTCAACACATGCGACTTGTGGAGGACAAAGATGAAGTTTATCATGTGGTGCGACCAGACGCACAAAGTTTTTTGGATTTTTGTGCTGAATACTTTGAGCTATGGATATGGAGTTGCTATAACTTAACAAGGGTGCAACGCATCACACAAAAATGTTTTCCTGAGCAGTATACCAAGTTCAAGGTGTTTATGAGTAACAAAAATTGCCAAAATCCAAATATCATGTTAGGATTTACAAGGGTTTATCACAAAAATCTGAGTGATATTTGGAAGATATTTGAGGATTTGGATGCAAACAATACCTTAATTTTTGATGACACTCCATATAGGGTGATGTGGAACATGCCAGGGACATATCTTATATTTCCAAAGATGTGGAGGCAAACTTCCGAGCAACTTCAAAACTTCTTGCAGAGAACCATAATTCCATGGTTGGTAGGATGGTTGTATGCAAGAGATAAGAGAGTCTATACATACAACACAATTGTAAATCAGTATAGTGATTCTGAGACAAATTATGTCCTTGGTGTGTACTTGTCAACACGAAAGCATTGAATAAATATGGCCATAAGATGCTTTTTTTATTCTAGTGTGTATCTTTCAACATTTGTATAATTTGATATAGTCTTTTAAAAAAAAAAAAAAGGTGTGTCAATTTTATGAACACTTGAATGGAGTGCACCCTACTCTAAGGGGACTTCAATGTACTATTGGAGTGCATCCTATTGTAAGGGGACTCTGATGTATTGCTAGAGTGCACCCAAATTTTTGGGGACTCATTTTTTATTTGATTGGGGCCTATGTTGGGTCATATAGTAAAAGAAATTGATTTTTTGTCAATTCATATCGAGGTTGCATTTATTTGGAACTATGAAAGAATTGATGTTTGATGTCAAAATAAAACTTGTAAGTGTGGATCAGAGAATTCATGGACTTTAAATATGTGAGAGGGATCTTTTTCTTGGGCACAAATGTTTGCTTCAAGAATTTTGTCATTACATACTTTATGTGAAAGAGTTTTAGAACCTAAAAGACTTTGAAAACAAAACTATGGAATCTAAGTGCATGTATTCTTGAATGGCTTGAAAGTTGATGTATACATGCATGTCGCGTTGATGAAGATTTAGATCTGACAAGATGGAAAGATATAATTCTTGGACGTTACCTTTGTCAATTTGGTAATAACATATTTAACTTTCTTTTAATATGGGTGGAAAATATATTATTATGTACATTTGGAACCTAATTGCTTGACCTTCAAACCAAGATTCCTATGTTTCTTTTTCATATACTTTTTTGTACTGAATTAAGATTGTGGATACAAGGTCCACCACTTGTTCAAGCTAGATCTAAGAAAGTATATATACTGAGTCTTCAAACTAGTAAACCAAGGGAAGAGAGAAGCAGGGTCCATCACTTGTCCAAGCTCATCTCTAGACAACATAGAGAGATGTTATGTCTACTAATTGTCCAATATAGTCATGGAGAAATGATAGAAGGTTGATCCACTTGTCCAACCTATCATCTCTAGTAAAATGGGAGGTTTGGCCTTAAGATTCACCATGTAACCAACATATACTTCATTGTATTATGAAGAGTAGAAAAGAAAAGCTCCACCACTTGTCTAAGGTAGTTCCAAAATCAACGTGGAGAGAAGCAAGCTTCACCATTTGTCCAAGATAGGTTCCATTAAAACATGGAAAACCTCATATATGTTGTACATGGAAGCTTTTTTCCAAGGTCCACCACTTGTCCAAGCTAGGATCCATTAAAACATGGATAAAAACAAGGCTCCACAACTCGTCCAACCTTTATAGCTGCGAAGTGTACCGGTTGTCTAAACTAGGCATGGGAAAATAATAGAAGGTCCACCACTTATCCAATATATTATCTCTAATAGCATGGGAGGTTTGGTCTCAAGATTTAGGAATTGGCTGACCTGTATTTCATTGTATTATGATGAATTTGATTTTAAAGTCAACTACTTATCCAAGCTACAAGTTTATATCTTGAATGGTATTCCTTCCCATCACTTAGAAAACCAATGATATGTTGTACATGGGGGGGTTTGTTACAAGGTCCACCACTTGTCCAAGCTAGTTTCATTGAAACATGGATGAAGACAAGCTCCACCATTTGTTAAAGCTAGACTCCATTGAAATCTAGAAAATCCATTCTATGTTGTACATGGGGTTTTTGTTTTAAGGTCCAACACTTGTCCAAGCTAAGATCCATTGAAACATGGAGTAGAGAAACACTCCACCACTTGTCCAAGCTAGGCAACATTGATAGTAGTTGGTTTAGTTTGAAGATCCACCACGTGTCTAAGCTAAATCTATTGAAACATAGAGAGAAGCAAAGGTCCACCAACTGTTCAAGCTAGGCTCCATTGAAACATGGACAGAAGCAAGCTCCACCATTTCTCCAAGATAGACTCCATTGAAACATGGAGAGAATCAAAGGTCCACCATTTCTCCAAGCCAAGATCTAGTTGTCCAACCTATAAGGTTATATCTTAAATGGTAATCTTTCTAATCACTTGGAATACCCATGATATATTTTACATGGGGGTTTTGTTCCAAGATCACCACTTGTCCAAGCTAACTCTATTGAAACATAGAGAGAAGCAAAGGTCCACCACTTGTCCAAGCTAGTATCCATTGAAACAAGGAGAGAAGCAAGCTCCATCATTTCTCCAAGATAGGCTAGCATGGATAAGTGCACCTTGAAACCAACCTTCCTATGAGGCAATAGAGCATATGGTGCATATTTTATGTATGCCCCATGCCTCAAATTAAGAAGTTATAGATTAGAAGTGGACCTTGCTTAAATGTCACATGCAATAAATTAAGGCAAAATAGTCAAGTGGATTGTATTCCTCAATGGATCCTTGCTTTCACAAGTTGTGAACCTTGAGTCACTGTTACATTAACTTGGACAAGTGGTGGACCTAGAAACCAAGCTCTCCATGTTGAGATAAGTTGTAGGTAGGACAGTAGAACATAGACAACGATAATGGATGCAATATACTCCTCTCCTAATAATCCAATTGATTGAAACCATGGTATTTTAGTTGTTTTCATTGTGTATTGTATGTGCATAAAGTGGAATGAGACTTTAAGAAAACTCAAATTTTTGACAAAATCTCTATATTTTATACATGATATATTGAAAGTTGTCCAACCTGGGAATTGGGATTTTCCCACTTTACCTAATATGGTCTTGTGTGCGTTCCATGCAGATCTCATTTCTCTGTATGTTCAGAGTAAGTGTGTGCTAGAATGCTTTAAAAAAATAGGAGCTGAATGCATGTCCATACATTAGCTAAAGTCACTTTATTTTCAATGTGTATGGGGCTTGCTAAAGAATTCTTTCTCTCTGATCATACAAATATGTAGAGTGTTGATATGCTTAAAGGCATATGCATTGCATACTTTCAAAAGCTACACCAAGCTTGAAAATGTAGATTCCCATGATTATTTCTGCTCATTCAAATACAAGGCTACTTTCAAAAGCTAAACCAAGCTTGAAAATGTAGATTCCCATGATTATTTCTACTGTTTCAAATACAAGGCTACTTTCCAAAGCTACACCAAGCTTGAAAATGTGGATTCCCATGATTATTTCTTTTGATTTGAATACCAAGCTACTTTCAAAAGCTAAACCAAGTTTGAAAATATAGACTCCCATGATTATTTCCACCAATTCGAATGCAAGGCCTCTACTGGAGCTTTTACACAAGACAGAGTAGTAGTGTAAGCAATATTTGTATGTTTCCTCTCATTTTGATGTTTTTTAAAATCAATTTAACGTATTACTTTCAATATAAGTTGTTTGCCCAATTTATCTGTAGTAGTGCTTCTTTGGCTTTGGAACACCTGGCAATTGGATGGATCTTTGGGATCTCTTTTTCAGTGTTGAGTTACAGATGCAAGTATCTTCATGGAATTGTTTACCTTAGAAGTGAATAATAAAACCTATAGTGAGGTCTTATAGGGCTGAATAGTCAAGTAGTAGGATTACATGTTCAAAAATTTCCAAGTTTGCATGAACATTTGATCATGGCATGAAGATCGTGTCAAAGAAGTCCCACAGAGCGTCAGATGTGCTAGTAGACATCTTAGACGTCCTTAAAAGTGTATCTTTGTCCCCTGTGTTGCTCGATGTACTTGTTACTTGCTATCACTTGCTAGACGGAAGAATACTACCATAGAGGGACAACCTTTTAATTTCAGCCTAAAAAGATTATAATTCACACTATGAAATGAGAGTCTTAAATCTTATTGTGGCCAAGTTTTGATCTGTATTACTAATTTAGTTTGCAAGTCTTGCAGCACATACATAACACCATTTGCTTCAAGCAGGATTCAAGTGGGAATATGGTTGTATCATACATCTATACAAGTGGTCCATATCTATAAAATCCTACTTAGTTGATCTCCTGTAAAACTGAGGTAAAAACTCACACACAATGGTTTTGTTATAGATCTCAGGTGTCAGATATGGGTTTTATAATGCTTGCCTATACGTTCTAATAGTTTGGTAGAAAAAAAATGTGCTCATTGTCGAGAACGCTTTGTATAGTTTTGGTTCATGATATTTTCAAATTTTGAAGAATAAATTTTGACTTTTGGTTCATTAGAGTTATTGCTGAGCTTGTGCATCTATTTGGGTCATTTGCAAGTGCATTTAGTATGATTGATGATGCTAGTGGGCGTGTTGTAGTATTTAGTCAATAGTATGCATGATGGAGTTGATGGTTGCATTGTCTTGGAGATGACTACCATGAGTCTATACCTTGCACTTTCCTTTAAAAGTGAATTTGTGCTGGCTTATCTTGGATTCATCTAGGTATATAAATATGTTTATTTTAATGTTTTATGTCCAATTGTCTAATCTCACATATTATATATAACTATTCGATACTTCCTTATAACTTACATTTTGTATGTAGGAAAAGACCAATGGTCTTCTTGATTGTGTCAGAAGTAACAAGTCAAGCTTATTTGATGTTTGAAGTTTATTCATGTTATGGAGCTTTTCTATGACCAAGTGTGATTGATCCACGATCTTCTTCAATATATTGGGCAAACAAGCTTCAAGATTATTATGCAGGGGACAAGTTAGGGTTGACGGTGGCTCTAAAGGATCAATGTGGATTTCATATTTGTGTCTTCTCGCATAGCCCAATGGAAAATGAAACAAAGCTCTTGAATTTTCTTCACTCAAAGCCAAGTCATTATGTGCTTCTACTCAATTGAAGATGGTGCTTTTGGTATTTTATATGGAAAGATACGTCTCAATCTTGTGAGGGAATATAAATTTCTAAAACTGGCCGATTCAAATGGTTTGCTACATGCAGACAGATCTTGCATACTTTTTGATTTACCTACTTCAGCTTCCCTAGATAGGTTCATATTGATCGTTTTGGATGATTGCCCATGATTGGCATTGCAATTCATATTTGGGCTATGAGACCTTGTCATGATGCGAGTCTACCCTCAAATATTGGAGGTATCAGAGTCTCCCTTTTATTATTTATGGAGCTATCACAAGGCACTTATGGTGGTGCCTTATTTGCATTTTGTTGGCAAGAGCGAGCCTACAACTTGGTTTTCCACAGTAGTAGCATTTCCCACAAGTGCTTTGAGGTCCCATCTTATTTTTCAGGAGGACTTCTAGATATTCCTAAGGTACATGACATTAATTGCACAAATTGAGAAACAACATCCCAAGGAGTCTCTCTTTTATGTTATAGGCTACTACACCTTAGAGGTTCGGGTTCACATGCTTTGACTCTTGTGCCCTCCCCTCTTAGACACGTTGATTTCTTGCATTTTTTTATTGACGTTCCTTAATGTCACGCTCTTTTGCGGCCATATTGTATATCGAATACAGCCTTGTTTTATCCAAAAATAAATAAAATAAAGAAAATTGAATTGAGATTGTGAGGAGACAAAAGGGTGTGCTAAAGGTGCTAAATGCTACCCTTATAAGGAGGAAGCTAAGAGAAGAGCTCACACATTACAAGCCCAAATCACTCAATAGGGAAAGAAACACTAAGATTCAAAAGAACTTGCTACATACTATAGTCCACAACTCTCCTTTTCTGCAGTTGAGTACTTTAGTTTAGATTTTGTACTTTAGTTTAGATTTTGTAAAAGCTATGGGTCTTTGTATGAAGTAAGAAAGGTCTTTGAAAATCAAGAAACAGTCAATACTTGCCAGGATTAGACTCCTTACAAAAAAGCTTTGAGAAACTAAAAGAGATAATTAAAGACTTAGCCATGTCAGTAGACCCAAATACTTGCCACTCATTGATATCCAAAAGTAAATAAAAATCGTATATTTAACCTAGAAGAAAAGGGAAGGCATCTCTATGGCTTTTGTTCTCTAGGTAGGCTAGAAAAAATTGACCAAACATAATGGTATTATCTATTTATTGTAAAATTATTTTTATCATTTATTCAAATATAGGTTTTTTAAAAATTTGGTAGCTTAAATTTTTTGTAGGAATTCTATTAAGTAGGAGGTTTATGTATTTGATAAGTTTTTGAAATTGGTGTCAATGTACATAAGAGACTTTTTTTTTAAAAATATGACAACATATACAAAGAAATTTAAAATCCGTGTATTTATTACTGAGGGGGTCAAGTGAACTTTAGTAGCATTGTAGAAAGGGGGGTATCTAAATTTTTTTGGGTCCGTAGATAGGGGGTTCGATTATTGTTATAGGATATGTAGATAAAGGATTTTTCCTACATGGTTGCATGCAAGTGACATCCCCTCAAAAATATAAGTGAATCCCTTGGGGAGGAACCCTCTTATCCTAAAGATATTGAAAAGCCCTTGACCAAGGAACAAAGAAAGTAAGTGGACTACAAAGAAATCAATGAAGAAGGGCGGAGGATATCCAAGGGGATTTTCACCATGACAACTAGTTACATGTTGCAAAGGGATTTTTACACCACAACAAGGAATCGATCGAGGGCACAAATCTTGATATGGCTGAAGAAAAGTGGAGGATATCCAAAAGAACTCTCAACATGACAACTAGCCACATGTTGCGGAGGAATTGTTGCACAACATGCAGCCACTAGAACCCACAATCAATTGAGGATACAAATCTTGATATAGTTTTGAGAGGAGCCTAGTTGATGTGGGTTGACTTTTTGAATGGGATTCTCTATCATGCACTAGTTACCTAGTGCTTGCACAAGATGATATGAGATTTGATATCATCTCGTGCAAGCACTAGCCCTCTAATGCTTGTATGAGATGATATGAGAATTGATATCATAGAAAGAGCTTGAACTCTCGCACATGAGTGTGCACTGGAGACTGGTACCTTTATAGCCATTGTGCAAAGTGAGGATCTCTCTATAGTAGTCAACATCTCTACAGATGTGGGTTTTCTCCTTTGACACAATTTATACTTACATATCACTCTCAAATTTTGGAGGTTTGACAATGATAGTGAACCTAAGATTGTATGCCATCTTCATTTTTTCTATTATTGACATCATCGTAATACTAAATCTCATGTTTATTATAATTATGCTATAAGGCCTAGAGTAGGTCCCTCGCAATATGAGAAATAAGGCAAGGATGCTGCATTTGATGGTGAGTGACCTGGACAACACACAACTTATGGAGGCCCTTTACAAGGAGAGGGATCCATTGGTGGGGGTGTGTAAACGTGATGGGTGTACCACTAGAGAGCTTGCACAATGATAAGCCATCATTTGCATTATAAAATTAAAATATATAGCATATGGTGGCCATATGATGAGTATTAGTATTCAAATGGTTGCTTGGCACTTTTACATAGGGTGGAGACATTGTGCTTGATATGTTTGCGAGCACAAGCATGATCTTGCAAGCATGTTGTCAATTGCGCATCCATTATGTGAGCCTCAAGTATAATGGGAATTGCTTCTCAGCTTGCTTGAAGGGAACATAGGCTTTGCCTCCCGATCTTGGAAAGAAGAAGTGTCTCGAGCTCATTGTGCAAAGATTGTGGGCGAGTCCTTCTTGTGATGCCTTTCCATAAGTCAACTATAAAAACATTCCCCTTTGCCTTGCTAGCTTTCACTCATTTTTATTGTACAACATTTGGTTCGAAATAGTAGTTTTGTAAAAGCCAATGGTTTGCTAAAACATTTGAGATGTTTAAAAAGGGTGTCTTTTTAGCGCAATGATATCCAATTGGAGAATGTTTTTTTGCAACTACTTGAATGCATGTTTTACTTTGAAAAAAGGGGTTTTGTAAGAATTGATTGATTGATGGTTTTGTGAAAACCACCAAATTGATGCATGTTTTATTTTGAAAAAAAGAGGTTTTGTAAGAATTGATTGTTTTGTGAAACCACCAAATCTAAATTGTACACTGAGAAAGCTATAAAAACTACACACCACTTATGACATGGCTTAGAAAAATGAAAATTCTCTTCTTCAACATCGTAGAGTGTATATTTTGAGGTTAGGCTCCTTGGCTCTCATTGCAACATGCCTCACGGTCTAATTCTAGATATCCCTTGGTCCTTGATGTGTTTGATCTCCAACACCATTCTTGCCATAAACCACCTCCTATTAAATGAACTTCGGCAATTGTTCTACATGATGAGATAAAACAATTATTGCATTACTTGCAACAATAAGCTAGGAACATGCACAATGCAAGACTTTTTAAGGCTCGAGAGGAGTCGTGACTTGGATAGCAAGATGGCATGTATTGACCGTGGCTCGTTAGGAAAACCTTTAGACGTGAAAACATTCTGCTTGCAACCATGATTTTATTTCAATAGGATGTGGTATTTAGAGTCCCACTGCATGACATCTTTGGAAAGGACTCTTGACAATTGAGCTTAGAAATGGAAGAAGTTTATAACCACTCATGAGAACACTAGCTATGAGTGCGCTAAAACCTCTAGAGGAGGCGACAACATCGCAAGACATCCCTAACACTGAGTACAGTGGAAGAAGTTAAGATTGGTGTAGAGATAGAAGTGGGCAACATGTGGAGTGTGACAATACTCTTGAGTTGCAACACTATTTTATATGCACAAAATTAGTAGCATTTGTAATCATTCTCTCTCTCTCTCTCTCTCTTTCTCTCTCTCTCTCTCTCTCTCTCTCTATCCAAATGGTATGCAAGTACTTTTATTATAAAAGCTCACATGGTGACAAAAAGTTCTTGCTGGGAAATGCACACACAAGTATGATGTTCGTTGTTACTCTTATTGTAACACCATTAATTTATTGATTTTATTGTTATGAATGAATTCAAAATAAATTTGAAAGTTTTTGGAAAAAACTAGGAAGCTAACAATGAAAGTATTAAGTGGTTTACACATCAAACTGATTTGAAGAGCCCAAAGTCTAGGTTGTATAAAATTCTTCAAGAGTATGATAGTCCGCTATAAAATTGTAAATGCCGAGATAATGTTGTAGTAGATAGAATATATAATATTAAATTTTCTCTATCTAAGAGCTAGTGGCTATGAGCCACATAGAGGGAAAGGGGTCTCAGTAATTGAGCCAAGGGACTCTACTTAAGGGATTTGGATGGGAGGGGATCAACAAACATGTCTTTACCCCTAGTCTTGCACCATGTGTCTTGTTTATGCATGCTCCGTAATGTATCAAAATGCACCACAATCTAAAGAGGTGGCTATAATTTTACATACCCTCTTTCAACAATCACAATAAACGCGAAACAATTAATGAAGCTTTAAATTTTACAATATGATGGCATCTTTCAAAATTTCAATTGTATCTGAGTAGAGGTTTGGAGCGAGCTTTAGAGGGAGATTCTTTTGGGTTTTGCTAGACTTACCAATTCTAGTGAAAAAGCTCGCTCCAAAAGCTCGTGCCAAACAAGTATCACAAAAAGCTCTCTCAAATAGCTCATTCCATAGTCTTGTCTCCCTCCCTCTATCTATCTACCTTTGTATATCTTTCTTTAAACTTTGCTTTGTTTTCCTACTCTCTCTCTCTCTCTCTCTCTCTCTCTCTATATATATATATATATATATATATATATATATATATATATATATATATATGTATATATCTTTATCTTTCTTCCTCTTACATATGTCTCTCTAGTTGTATGTATCAATACAAATGTCACACTATTTTCCTAACTCTATGCATGTGCATAAACATCTCTATCTCCTTCTTTCTTTATCTCTGCAAGTCTATACTAGCTTCATAAAACCTTTACTTTTTAGTGAAAATGTTAAGCAATTTCATTGACCATTTGTGCATCCCTCTCTCTCTCTCTCTCTCTCACACACACACACACACACACACACACACACACACACACTTTTTTTTTGTAAATCAATTTGATTTAGCTATGTGTGGGAAACCTCAAAGAGAGGAAAACCCACCAAAAAGATGTACAAGGAAAGGAACACAACAATGTTCGGCGGTATAGAATAGCTAAAAACATTCATAAGAAAGCTGATGTATCTCTGCTGTGATATCACCAACTTCCAAGGCAAACCTCAAAGACTGCCGAAGGGAAATCTGGAAGAAAGGTAGTGGATCTGTATGAATGCGATGGAACATATAGCCATTACGCTGCCGCCCCAGGCTCCAGTATGCCCAAAACCTGACCCGCATGAAGAAGGCTGCAAAGCACTGCAACGCCGGCGAGAAGATACCGAAAATACAAAACCGCTTATGGAAGACCGTCGTGGGAAAACGTAGCCGCATACACGCAGAAACCCGACGAAGGAATTCTCGAGTGACACGGCAATCCCACAAGAGGTGACAGACATCCTCATCGGCAGATAAGCAACAGACACATGATGAAGAGCGGATACGGCGCATCCGAAGAAAGGTACCCACTGGGAGCACACCAAGTAAACACTGCCAAAGAAACAAACGCTCTTTCAACGGCAAACGACTTTCCCATATTGCAGATATAATCATGCGCCACCAAATATCGGATTTATGCATGTGCCAAATAACGTTGCAATGATCAACAATCCATGGACGAGGCAATAGAAGAGCATATGCCCGGCCAGCAGAAATATCACGAAATGGCATTTCCCCAAGCTTCCAGTCAGACATGCGATCACCATCTGCCAAAGGTGAAACCGGCAAGAAACCTGACAACATTTGCTGTAATTCTCTCCAAAACTGGCGATAGTGCATGCCGTATCCAAAGCGGCGAGCGGCAAATGGAAACTCAAAAGTGAAACCATCCGCATCCACCACATTCTCAACCACTCGAATGCCACGACAGGAGAGGAAATACACCTGGCGAGGCGAGCGGTCAACCAAAGTAAGAGAAAATGCCCGACTCCAATGAAGACTCTCCGCACGAAGCGAGTTTCCTTCCCTCCGAGCATTCCAGGAAAGATAAATCGTAACCTGTTTCCATGCAGAAAGCAAGGTGGAAGAAAGAGGGAACCCAGGAATACGAGCATCCATCTTACCAAATACTGCCTCCCACATGGATGATTGCCAGTGACCAAATGAAGATGTAACCACATGCTGAGTCAAGTGTGCAAACATAAGAGTCCAAGGCTGAGATTGTTGCACAAGTGTAGGCAAAAGCATAGCCTTCCCGACAATGACATGCCTACGAAGATCCAATATATTCAAACCACCAAAGCGCTTTGGTGTACATAGTTTCGCGATCGATATCAAGAGCAACCCTTTTTTGTGAGCACTCGTTCGCCACAAATGAGACAAAATGGTCGACATTAGAGAGTCAAGACAATGACGGGGCCAATGCAACAATGGCAAAAAGAACTGAACATATGCCACGAGGATACTCTGAACAATACGAAGGCGAACATGTACCGGCTAGGTAGAAAGCTTCCAGTAATGCAGTTTAACATTCAGGCGATTCATAACCCAATCCACTTTCTGCGTGTGCGTAACATTCCATCCAATTGGATAACCCAAATGCCTAGTGATTACATTTGGAAGAACAATCTCTCCTGGCCACAACAGAGCATGCCAATCACAAGAATGAAGCGGCAGAAGCTTTGATTTACGGAAATTGACTTTTAGACCAGTTGCAAGTGCAAACAATTCCAAAGCGTTCATAATCTCTTGAACATCATTTTGCTGATTATGGGGCATAAACAGCGAGTCATCTGCATAAGCCTGTCCAATAAAAGTATGACCCGAAGGAAGCTACAAACCATGAAGACGGTGTGCAGAGGTCAAGTGATCAAGATACATCAACAAAGGATGAGAAGCAATTGCATACAACAAAGCACTAATAGGGCAACCTTGCCTAACCGAACAACCAAGCGGCCACGATTCTGTCAATTCCCCGTCCAGGATGCCCGAAGATGTACTACAATCATACAAAAAAAAAACCACATTTGCCAACTTAGGACCAAATCCTAGACATCTCATTGTGGCAGCAATGAAGTCCCAATGCACAGTGTCAAAGGCCTTTTCAATATCAACTTGCATTACGAGCACATCTTGCTGCGTATACTTAGCATATTCCATGCCAATCATAAGATTTGCCAAATTGTCCATGATTTGACGACGAGGAATGAAACCATACTGAACCTGATGAAGCCCTGTAAACAAATGGTCCTTGATGCGATGGACTAACATTTTAGCCAAAATCTTGTATATCACCGACATCAAAGTTATAGGCCGCCAATGAGAGAACTGCTCACAAAGCGCTTGCTTGGGTAACAACTTAAGTAAGCCCTCTTTCCATGAAATTGGCAGATCCTGTTTTTCCCATGCCACATTTATCATGAAGATCAGGGGTTGTTTAAGGTCATTCCAAAACGAGAGGAAAAATTCCACAGTAAGTCCATCCCAACCAGGAGATCTCCACCGGCCCAATGCAAGCAAGGCACCATGCAATTTGGCGACAGAGAAAGGATCTTCAAGGCATTGTGCGTCCTGCGAAGACAGGATCGGACTAACATAAGAAAGCAACAATTCACGCGCTCTCAAAGTTACCGAAGAAGGTTGAGATGGGGCAGCAAACACCGTACGATAATGTGAAACCATAACATCAGCCAATTCTCGCTTCGAAGAAATCCAGGCACCCGAAGGAAGCATAATACGTTTAATCGACTGTGAGACTCTCGAATGATGCAACTGCTTAAAAAATTTATTTGAAGCACAACCTTTATCCATAAAGGCCTGTTGTCTGGCACGCGTCTGCCACTTAGCAAGCTTCCTCTTATCATTTTGGTGAATACACACTTGAGCGTCGCATAACTCCGTCATCTCAGAGCCAGACAATGGCCGAAAATCAGCCAGCTGATGTAATTGTTGACTAACCTGTTTCGCATCACCGACAGTCTCTCGAATATGCTGCATATGCTGCCTACCATAGTCAGAAATCACAGTTTGTATTCTCATGAAAAAACGATACCAAGCAGCATCCAAATCAATATGCATTTGAGTCAACAGCGGGGGAATAATATCGGCAACCATGTGACGAAAAGCTTCATGAGTAAGATAGGCATTATTAACATGCAACAAACGTTTCCTGTGAAGAGGCCGATCACAAAGAGACTGCCCAAAAGACAACGACAGCAAAAGAGGATAATGATCCGATAACTGCAGAGCATAATCTATCCTCATGTCACATACAAATTCATCATATTGTTGCCCATTAAGCAAATACCAACGATCTAATCGTGCTCTGTAAGAGGAATGAGTAGCATGCTGAAAGGTAAAACCAGAGGCATCAGGATGCAAAGAACGCCATATATCTATCATTTGAGCAAAGGCAGCTAGAAGATCCCAGTTATGCTTCTCCGTAAGCAACATATGCGAATGTCCTGTAGTACTGTCAAGTAAATCAGGAGTATTATTGAAATCTCCACACAAAAATGCATTCGATGTCCATGGGTGAGACGAGATTTCTTGCCACAAAGCAGCTCTTTGCCCAGAGACCGTATATGCATATGTACCTCCAAATTCATGAACTCGACCATTCAACAAACACTGTACAACCATCCACCGACCAAGCGGATCGGTGTATAACATAACAGGCTGAAGCTCATGTCGAATCATCATCAATACACCAGAGAAATCGTGCAAGCCAGCATACGCAATCCAATATCCAGCAAAATAGGAACATTGACCAGCAAACTCGTGCTGATTGTGCTCTTGTAATACAACTATGTCTGCCCTACATGTATGTACATAGTGCCAGGTCAGCCGCCATTTGTCCAGGTTGCATAACCCACGCACATTGTATGAGATGCATTTAATATGACTCCGCATTGGAAACATATGTACATAAAGCAAGAAGTTTCAAAATCAAGTGGAGGTGCCCTGAGACACGTCTCCATCCACTGCATCCATGCGAGGACCCATCGTCTGAGTCAGGGCAGGAAACGTGTCCACAGTGTTCACATGCGATGTGGAAGCCTCACCAAGGAGTACAACTTTGTAAGAGTGCATCGCTTTATCCCATGCATCAATCAGCGTGCGATTGTCATTGCATGGAAGTTGCTTAAACGATGCATTCTTGTTAGCATTAACAGAAAGAACGTAATTACGAGCCGAAAGTGGTGTGCGAATCGTTAGTGCTTTTTTTGGCACCACCCATGTATTGACATCATCATGGTCAACTTTTTTGCCTTTAACAGCAGTCCCAGTCCCAAGACAGTAACTTGTTGTACCTTGCCTTTCCCTTTGTCCACAGTCGAAGCCACTTTAGCAGTAGAAACTCCACTTGACTTGGCATCACTTGTGGGTTTTCCAGTAGGGAGAGAGGTGGACAGAGGAACAGCAGAGGGAGGGGGTTGCAAGACTGGCTCCGGACATTCGGATTGCATATGACCAAATTTGCCGCATCGAAAACAAGAATTCGCAAATTTTCCCCATTTAAGTTTAAAAGGGTGCTTGCCCACCCAAGGATCATCTGAGTCAACCATAATACCATCACGGGTAATCTTATCCGTATCCCAAAGAATACAAAACCTGTTGGTATTCGCATCCAATTTTGGAGGACAGATAACCTTCCCAAGCTGCGCAGCCAACAACGGCAGGAAATGTCTCCACGTGCGAGGGAAATCAACAATTTCCACCCACACCGGGCATTTCTGACGAATAAGACTCTGGTAGTCTTTAGTGAGTGCCGACGGGAGAACATGTGTCATCTGCGTATTAAAAAAGAGGGGATACATCTCAAGAAAAAGATTTCGAGCTTCTATATCTGCGAGCAAAACTTCATAAAATCCACGCTCCCCAAAGTAGACACCACAGACAGCTTGACGCTTAAGGAGAAAATCGACCCATTGGCCGACATCTTGCGCAGTAGGCATTTTCCCCGGAAAAAGTAGAATAAATGCATTCATAGCGTACTGCGCAACTTGGTCCATAAGATCCTGCATCGGAATGCGCACCTCAAGAGCAGGCGCTTGAGCATTCCATGCCTGTCGAGCCTCCTCAAAGTCCTCATACAAGCATGCCTTTATCTCAGAAGCTGCCTCTGACGTGGAATCAATTGCTTTCCGACGCTTAAAGACACACAGTGAATCGAACATAAATAAAAAAACTCCTCCTGCAAACAAATCCTACTGGCGAGAAACTTTTGGAGTCTACTGTTGAGAAAACCTTGCAAATAAGATGCGAACCACAGCTATGTACATGCTTCACCGAAAGCAACAACCAAAACCCACAACAATGTACATCTCCTAAATTCTGCCAAAAGAAATGGAGGTTGACTGAGACACTGCCCTGTATACAAACTGCTTTGTCATTCCTGCATAACAATACTCCCATTGGCGTGCAAACCCTTCTGCAGCTGTCACCAACAATCTGGTTTTGCAACACTGCACCTGTCAACAGCAACGCACAGGAGGGTGCACTGCTTACTGCTGCTGCTGTGCGCACGGAATTGGTGCAGCAGTTGCTTCATGCGCTCTCACAGCAGTCCGCCTTCAGTGTTTGCCCACACACACAACCTCACGCGTAGGCAGTCACCCACCCTTGCTGGCGCAGGCACAGCAGCGCGCAGGAATTTCAGGCGCAGGATTTTCACGCGCAAGAAGTTTTCGAAAAATTACGAGCAAACACTTGGCTACACACACACACACACACACACACACACACACACACACACACACACACACACACACACACACACATTCCCATAGAATTGAATCTATACCTCTATCTCGCTCCCTCTCTCTCTCTCTCTCTCTCTCTCTCTCACACACACACACACACACACACACACACACACACACACACACACACAAACACATACACACACACACTTTTTTCTTTTGTTTGTAAATATGATTTGATTTATTTACAAATGGGAAACCTCAAAGTGAGGAAAACCCATCAAAAAATAGATACAAAGGAAGGAAAGAACACAGAAGCGTTCCACAATGTAAAGGCGGCTAGAAGCAAGCACAGGAAAGTTGCAAGATATCGAGGGATATGTCCCCAGCATCAAGGGCAAAATGTAGGGATTGCCTAAGCGATTTCTTGAAGAAAGGAAAAAGATCCGTTTCTTGCTGATGGAACATGCTAAGATTGCATTGGCGCCACAAAGGCCAGAAGGACCAGAATCTGACCCAAGTGAAGAAAGCCTCAAAACATTGAAGGGAAGTTGAGAGGATTCCAAAAGCCCAAAACCATTTGTGGAAAGTCTCCGAGGGAAATCGAAGGTGCATACATGATGAGATGCAGGCAAGGAAAGTTCTTGTGAAGCGACAATCCCAAAGCAGGTGCATGATAGTCTCTTCAGTAGCTGAACATCTGACACAAAAAGAAGATCTGATGCAACACGCAACAAGGAGAGTTCCAATAGGGAGAACTCCAAACAAGCAGCACCAAAGAAATGGACGTTCTTCAGAGGCAAATTGCTCTTCCAATCAAGAGCCTTTCTCCACCATCGATCTACACACACACACACACACACACACACACACACAGACACACACACACACACACACACACACACACACACACACACACACACACACACACACTTTGTAAACAATTCATCTAAAGACAAGAGATACAAACAATTCCTAGGCATTGAGAATTTTGCAAGAATATATTTCCATTCAATTACAACAAAGATATAGCCGTCCACATTGGTCTACAAAAAGTTCATAGGTTCAATATGGGTGGGCTCAAGTAAACATTCCTATTCTAGGCCAGGGATTGGTGGTTCTAACTCCACAACACTCGGCCTAAGGCCCACCAATGATCCTTCCCCTGTTGCATCATCCAACCATATCACTTGCCTCTTTCCATGCTTTTGAATCTCTCTGAGATGAATGGCTTGCTGATCCAAGATGGGACGAAGCTTTTTGGCATACTCTTCATTGTCTTAAAAAATTGTAACCTTTCAACCCATTTTACTTCCTAGCAATGTCGGTACCCTAGACTCTCCTCCATACTACATGACAACATCATGTTCATTTGTGTACTGAGTAAGCAATGGCCAAACAAGGCCATACCCACACTCCATACCTCCCGTAAAATCAAACATGCTCATATGAAATTGTGAAATTATACCTCTTACAATTTCAAAATGTCACATTTTACCTCGCAATGAGGTGCCATCTTCTTGTTTTTTCTAGTCACCCTCCTCTAGCGGATCGAACCAGATGTCCTCTCATGGCAACTTAATGGCTTTTGCTAGCGGTGGTTGCCCTTTTTTCATTACAGAGATGAGCAATGAACGCACTTGCAAACCACTATGTTCACATGATCCTCTTGCCATCCAGCAACATTTGAGATTTCCCAAGCCATTGCATGATCATCAGTTTGACATGCAACCACAAGTACTCCTTTGTCATCGGCCATTGTATGCGTGAGCCAAGCTAGTCGTCTGAATTTGCATACATCCATATTGTTCCACTGGGGGACCTCAATTTTTGAAATTCCATGCATATGAGTATTGGTGGGCAAACCTAAAATTGATGCATGTACCACAGAGCCCACAGGCATCTCTTCACGATATGGACAAAGAACTTTCTCAACTATACGTGGCTCAACGAGACGATTGAATAGGGCGTTCTTCCTATTTTTTTGTGTCTTATTTCAATTGAAATGTGCAATCTAAATACAATCACCATTAGTATCTGAAAAATTCAAAGAACATACTTTGTTAGCCTTTTTATACTTCACAAAACTCCAATATGAAAATCAACCATGCAATTCAAGCTCCACTTTGTCTCATTTAGACGTCTACAACTTTGATTCAGGGAGACTTATCAGATGATGGGTAAGTCACTATTGACAGGTCCGACACAACCATTAGTTCGAAGTCAATCATGTCCTTGGAAGTCAATCCAAATATCTTTTTTCCTCATATAAGAGCTAGAAAAAAAAAAGCAATGATACATCTTGAAAAGTCCTGTCCCATTTTCTGCGAGCATTTACGAAATAAAACAAGCACTACAACCTATTGCTTCCCTTTGTATAGACATGCAGCTGTGTACCTCCAGCTTCTCCAGTTTGCTCTAGCTACAAAGCCAAAGTTGTTGCATCAATAGAAAGTCTCCACTATAAAATTGGAAATCAAGTTTGGATATGGTGGTCATCAATTACACACCTGAGATGTAGTGGTTGTCTCATCTCTTTGTGATATTTGCACATGGACTCAATAGTTGTTGGCATTGTAGGGGTTTCTTGAGCCACAATAAAGTGCGAGGTTGTTGAGAGAGGTACATATGTAGTGTTGCTCGCCGAGCACAATCCTCCCTTTCCTTCATTGCATCATTGTGTGCCATTTCTTTGTTTGAAGGGAAGTAGCCCTCGCTATACTCCAAGGACCATGGGGTACTCATGTACAAAATTTTGTTGAAGTTACGTGCTAGCTGCATGGGGTGAAAATGCAATGCCCGTTCTTTTTATCCAGCAATATATATAGACTTCTAAGGATTTTAATGTTGAAATTACGCTTATTTAACCACTTGAAACAATAACAAGGTTTTTAATAATCTAAATGAATGTGCTAGTATGGCACTATTACATTAAATTGTACCCACCTGCATAGACATCTTTTCCTTGCGTGTGCATGTGACTTGTTCAACTCCGTCGATGCTCCTTTCTTCATTAGTCAAAGCTCGCAAGCAAAGGACCTAGCCCCATATCGTAGAACGTGTTAAGATTCACACCTTCAAATTAGTTTCAAATGGATGCTCCTAATTGAGTTATAGACTTTTTGGGCCTCCCTTTCAATTGATGACCACAAAACCTCGATCAATGACCATTCTGAAAAGACATGTCATTCTCTTGATTCAAAAATTCTCTTAAGTTATGAGAGTTGATAGATTCCATAAATCTTTTTAGGTTATAGTAGTTAGTGCAATTAATGGTTTGAGGGATGTCTAAACTCTTCACATCAGCACGGTCACTTGAAGCCATAGCCCACGGAAAGTAAGTCATCTTTCTCAGGGAGAGGTCTATGCAAGCCAATCTACACAATCGCTCTTCTTGACCCACTTTGGTCAGGAGTTCCATTCGATTGTTTTCAAAGTACTACATATCAAAAAATTAAAGCCAAACTCCATGATTGTATATCTGATCCATAAACCTAGAAATCAAAACGAACCTCCACCCTGGCCTAGGCTAACAATGGCCAAGACAGTTTTGTCATTCTTCAAGAACGACTGTTTGTTTAAAAGAACTTTCTTCCTCGCCAGCCATCTCTCTATTACTCTCTTTCTTCTTCTTCGTCTCTCTGTGTGTGTGTGTCTCACTACTCCCTTCCTCTATACTCTCTTTCTTCTTCCTCGTCTGTGTGTGTGTGTGTGTGTGTGTGTGTGTCTCACTACTCCCTCCCTCTATATCTCTCTCTTTGTGTCTCTATTTGTCTCCCTCTCTCCGTTCCTATCTCTTTCTATTTCTCTCTCTCTCTCTCTCTCTCTCTCTCTCTCTCTCTCTCTCTCTCTCTCTCTCTCTTTGTCTATCTCTCCGTCTCATAATGTCACTAATAAAAAGTATGTTGCAAAAAGTGGAGGATTTAATTTTCATTTCTACAAAAAACTTGATAGAAACAAAGCACACCAATTGGTTAGCAGGTGAGGGCAAGGAAGAGATGTTGAACTTGTATGATGCATGCATGTCCGATCTCTCCAATTTTGTGCTTCAAAGCATGAAAATTATAGCTTTTGTAGAGGACTGATATCATGGGGCTAGACCATGCATGTCCAATCTCTCCAACCCGATGAGACATTTGCGAAACTCATTATAAGAGCAAAGTCTTTGGTGGTCAAGCTTCCCCAACAACTTCGAGACTTCATAATCAAGAAGTGGGTGGAAGAAAGAAATCTCAATACAAGTTGTGGGAGACTCTCCGAACTGAAGCAATTCTTGAGGAGTTTGTCATTATCGCTACTAGCGTCAAGGAGGCAAGGTGGTTATTGAACAACTCCCCCAGGTAGAGGCCGCCTCAATCCTCATGGAAAGTGCCTCTGACCCTTACATTTCTTTGTGTAGGGAACTTAAAACACTGAAATCACAATGAGCACTTCACGAGGAGAGGTCCTCCTCTCTTCAAGAAGGGACGCCCCCCATCAAGAGGCTTTAGACCAGATTAAGTGAGAGCTAGAAGAGATCATGGCTCACCAGGAGTCTTAAGCGGTGGTCTAGTGTTGCTCATGTTGCTCTCCAAGGCATCCTCCACATGAATGCCCTCTTCGGGCTTACTACCACTACTATGAAAAATCTGAGCATGACGACAAGGATTGCTACTACCTAAAGGGATTAGGGAAACTTCAATAGTGTCTCGCTTATACTCTTCAATAAGAATTGGCACCTACATCTAGCATAGTTTCTTTGTATTGCCATCCAAACTACATGCCACCTTTGTTGCATACACCCCTATGCAAGGTGTGCAGAGCAGTTTTCCATCTCAGAGCTTCTATCATCCTTATGCTCCCTCAACCCCACACAACTTCTATCCCTTAGATCAAGCTGCAGCAGCAGGTGGAGGAGCCAGATGGTGTTCTCAATTGGGCATAAAGGGCAGCCCTTGGCCTCAATCTTCCAGAAAGTCAAACTCAACCATCCCCAATCTCACAACCTAGTCAATCTCTAGCAGATGACAAGACATTGACCAATGTTTAAGGCTAACCTACCTACATGCTATCTGATATTGATAGGGCCTTCTTAGAGGCAATGATTGACTTGTAGCAAATCAAGGTACCAGAGAAGGCTCTGATCAATAGCAACAACTCTACAATAGAGACTATCTTGAAGGGTACCTTTCAACAAGTGTCACTCTATGACATACTCTAGTTAGATGCAAATCTTCAAAGTGACTCCGCAACAGTCATTCTACCTCTATACTCGAGAGCACGGCCTAGTTGCAAGCACCTCCCAATGCCTTAGAGTCCTACATGATCTCATATCTCGATGCTCCCCTCACTGATTACACCAGTCCTCATCTCATTGTGTTTATTCTTGCCCGCCACTTCTCACGTGTAATCATCAATGGTGGATGTGCCATCAAAATGATGACTGAGTTCTTTATGGAGGCTTTGAGTCTACAACCTACTAGGCCCGCCCCATTCACAATGACTTTGGTCAATCAGAGCACTATCTACCTCTTGGGCATAGTACACAAGGTGTCTCTGTAGGTACATGACTTCACATTCAACCATGGTTGCAGCACACTAAAGCGTTACATGATTAGGGGCAAAGATGCCATGTGGATACACACTCTTGGCTCCCCATTGACACCCATTCAACTTGAAGGAGGCATGGATCCTGTAGTGCATCATAGTTCTTTGTCATTGGAGTCCAACCTCGAACTGGCACAACCTAGCCCACTTGATGGGCAAGAGGAGGAGGACCTTCTTGCATGGTTGGAAGCTACAAAGTTTATGCCTTGTTATACGGTTTCTATTCAATCCTTCCTTGAGGATACCCTATCTATCACTCTCCCTACAGTAGCTGGGCAAAGTGTTTGCCTATCCCAAAAACAAGTGTTTTTTGTTATGAATGCTCCTAATATTGCGGCCTATGGGCTTCGCGAGCCAATCAAAGACCACATACAAGGTTAAAAATCAACCTTTTTGGTGTCTCACTCCCCGACCAAGGCAAAGTTATGTTTCACATCTGGTGAACTCCCCTTTGATGAGCTTCCACAAGGATAGTTACAAAAATAATATGCTGAGTTCAATATTGATCAGACGCAAGCGCATGGTGTCTCCAAGATTGAAGAGGCAGTAAAATCTTCATCCTCTAACGCATCCTCACCAACACCTCATCATGAGTCTGTAAGGGAAGTCAACCTTGGGGACCCTAATAACCCTCAGCCCATTATTTTAGCAACTTTGTCGTGGGATCATGCCAGGTAGTTTCTTTTATGCACTCTTTCAAAGATTTGGAAGGGATCCCACCAGAACTTGGCGTTCACACTATCCCTATGGTCGAGGGGGCTAAGCCAGTAAGAGGCTGTTGAGCTTACAAACTAAACCCCAAGTATGCAGAAGATGTCAAAATGGAGGAAGAGAAAATGCAAGATGCAGGCATCATCGTGGACGTGGAACATTCAGAGCAGTTGTCCCCCGTGGAAATAGCTCCCAAAAAGCAATCCAATAAAATCCGTGTGTGCGTCAACTACCGTGTGCTGAATAAGGTAACAATCCCAGATGGATTTCCAACACCTTTCACAAAGTGAGTGTTTGAAGATGTTGCTTGGCACATCCTCTACAGTTACATGGATGGGTTTAGTGGATCTAATCAATTGGGCATTCATCCTATTGATAAGATCAAAACTGATTTTGTGACCCCATGGGGTATTTTCATGCTTTGCAGATTCATGGATGATTTGTCAACCTTCTCCGGTGCTCAATGTTCCACCGAAGTGGAGAATTTGGAGAAGCACCTTGCCCAACTCTATGCCATCTTCCTCAGGTGGAAGGAGGTGCGTCTGCAGCTCAATCCTAATGAATGCCATTTTTGGGTACTCAAGGTACACTTTTGGGCCATTGGTGTCTGCTAAAGGTTTATCTGCTGACCCTGATAAGATAATAGCCATTTTTTGGTTTCCTTTCCCCATCAATATCAAATCTTTTTAGAGCTTTGTAGGCCACACACAATATCATAGCAGGATCATTCGTATGTATGCCAAGTTTGCTCAACCAATGACTCGCCTAACCAATGCTACTTGGGCAAATCCCAAGGCCCACGCATTTGCTGCACTAAATGCCTAACTAAAGCACCTAATCTAGCTGCACTTGATTGGTCTCTCACTTTTCATGTGCATACAGATGTGAGTTAGGTGTTGTGTGTAATCATCCTAGCAAGGATTTCAACGTTGATTGGCCTATTCTCTATGCAAGTTGACTGATCACTAAACCGGAGTGCAACTACAACACAATAGAAAATGAAGTTTTGGATATTGTTTATGTTCTATAAAAATTCTGCCACTATTTATTAGGGGTTCACTTCACAATTATTATTGATCATATGCATTGAGACTATTTGTCAAGTTGAAGCAGGAGAAGAGTTTCTCAAGTACATGCATCATTTTCATTTTTCATGATGAAATCTCAAGTGAATATAACATTTGATTATTGTTTAGTTTATGCTCAACGAGAATCTAGAGTGCTCTTATGCTTTGTGTGTTGTCTAACTTATTTGACTACCTTGGCCATAGAATCTTGATTCTACTCTAGATTTGTGATAAATCTTACCAAAATTTAATCAATCTCTAGGTTGGACAAGTGGTGGGGCTTCAAACATTATTGTCTTAAACAAGTGGAGATTGACAAGAGTCCAAGGATGTCCCAAGGGGGTAGTCCAATATAGGATAGAAAGTTATTAAAAACTAACCATCAAGTCATGATCTAGCATATGCAAGTTTATAAGTAGATTACAACAAGGAAGCAGTGACAAAGTAAGGTTGAGTTTCAAAGAACCAAGGCTTGGTGTGAAGATGTACAATCCTCAAGTAGTAAACAAACCATGAATGATAATTAAGTCGTATAAAGAATCAATCTTTTTTATTTCCTAGTAGTTAGATATTTCTACAGTACCAAGCTATGGAATGTATAGCAAAGGTAGTCAAGAAGCTTTAGCTAGATGAAGTAATCACATAGCAAAGTAAAATGATAAAGGGTGTGTATGTATGTGTTACAATTTGAATAAAGTCCCAATTTTTCAATACTATGCACATTTGAAGATAATCCAAATTTCCAGAGGGGATAATCCCACATAGGATAGGAAGTTGCAATGGTAGCTAAGAAGTTGTAGTGTTAGCTAGGTGGAGTACTCACCAACAATAGTATAATGTGTGTGTGTGTGTGTGTGTGTGTGTAGTGATGTGTTTGAACACACTAGGACCGCCGGGGCATTTTTTACCTCTTTAAAAGTTTTTTTCCCCCGTGCATCTGATAGAGGACCAGGGTTTAGAGCAGACTTGGTAGGAGAACTCATGAAGAAGCTAAATATTCAGCAGACTTCTGTGAGCAATCCCTTTCTAAACCCTGGACCATTATCAGAAACAATCTCCAAAGGTGTGCCAAATCTACAACAAATGTGAGTGTAGACGAATTTGCTCACTGTCATTTACCTTTGCCACACTTTGTGCTTCCACCCACCTAGTCATATAGTCTACAGCCACTAGAATGTAGAGTTTACCATTTTTTGTCCTAGGCAGAGGACCCATAGCATCAATGCCCCACTTTTCAAACGGTCCATTTGCAAGCACGATTTCAAGCTCTACGCTATTTGCTAAATAGACTGCAAGTTGCAGGTGTGGTGTGGCAGTGGCTACTTCTATTTCAAGAGTTTGATTTCGAGGCGGTCCTCCATCCAGGAAAGCATCTTGTCATGGCTGACCACCTCTTTTGCATTCAAACAGGTGAAGAGCCTACAAGGATTGCTGGTGACTTTCCAGATAGAAGTCCCTTTAAGGTGGATACAAGTCCGAAATGGTATCGCAATGTCCTATATTTGCTATTCATTGGAGTGTACCCAGAGAATGCATCTCCTTTGAAGAAGAGAAGATTGATGTTAAAGTCTAGACCATTCACTCTGACTCAAGGCCACCTCTATAAGTCTAGACCAAATGTTGTTCTAAGGCAACGTGTCTCCCCACATAAAGTCAAGCATATTCTAGAGGATGCCCATAGTGGTCCCACTAGTGGCCATTAACCTGGTCACATCACCACCCAGAAAGTTCTACAGAGTGGAATATGGTAGCTTTATATGTTCAGGGATGCAATTGTTAATGTGAAGGTTTGTGATATATGCCAATGTTGTGAACCTAAACCCAGTAGGCAGTCCAACCATCCTTTACAGGTTTCAAAGGCATGGTCACCTTTTGAACGATGGGTTTTAGATTTTAAGGGCCCAATTTCTCCCCCACCTCAACCAAGCAATCATAAGTATCTACTCGTGGCTAAAGATTATGCCACCAAGTGGCCAAAGGTACTGGCAACAATTGATTCCATCGGCAATACTGTGACAAAGTTCTTGTATGAAAATATTTTTTGTAGATTTGGTGGAGATCGCCATTGATCGAGGCAGTCACTTTGTCAACGAGTTGATTTTGATGCTGCTGAAGACCAACTACAAGATCTTTCATAGCAAATCTTGCCTGTACTAACCAAGAGCCAATGGATAGGCCAAGAGAACTAACAAGGTTCTCATGACAATTCTACATAAACATGCCATTTGCATCCATCTTCATGGGCTCAGGCAATCCATGGAACCCTCTTGGCATATCACACTTATTTCTAAGCAACGACCAATCACACCCCTTTTTAATTAGCCTTTGGCTTGGAAGCCATAGCCCCCAGGGTAGGCTCTCCTACTTCTGCATATGCTTGGGCTTCTCTTCCTCTTCCCCTACCACATCCTCCATTTCTACATGGTACAACCATGATTTGTAAAGGGCTAGCTATGGTACCAAACTAGAGTGTAGTATGTCATGATATGTGGGTAGTCTAGAGAGAGAGAGAGAGAGAGAGAGAGAGAGAGAGAGAGATTGTATTATCGTCCATGGAGGTCAGATATGACCCATGGGACCAAAGAAAAAACATTACAAACGTGGGGGGATTTTGGGATACATCTTAGTTAAGGACTGAGGGTCCAAAAAGAAGGTAAGATAAGATAAGATGAACAAAATCTATGGAGAAGGGGGTGAGGAGGGAGCCGGTTTGGGAGTTCAAAACTCTTGAATAATGGCTTTACCTCCTTGGTAGTTTGCCCATTTCCCTGCTATGCGCGCTTCTCGTATCTTTTGTAGTTCAACCTTCTTTTGCTTGAGTTGAGCGGGTGTAAGATCTTCTGCAAACTACATTTTGGTGTCCTTGAGAAGCCTTGATTGCTTAAGAAATTCGATTCGGTCCACCTTGGTTTTGAAAGTGTAGATTGCATGATTGGTGCGAGGTTCGTGTGCAAGAGAAGTGGTTGTCGCTGGATCACTACCATGGGGATTGCGGATTGGATGCGGGCAAATGATTTGTGAAACTTGAGATCCCCCTCCCCTTTCCAATCGCTTGGGAGCCCACCAATGCGAACATTGAGGGTGATATCCTCCTGTCGTTGTTGTTCACGTAGCATGGATGCCACACGATCTTCGACCGTGCGAGAGATTACCTCTTCTACTTGAGTTTTGACCTCCTTTGTGACGGTCGTCTCTACTTCTTCTTTTGCATTCGAGAATTTGATTTCTATCTGTTTCAACTCCTCCTCCTTGCGTGGCAAGCCGGGCTTCGAAAGCTGAAAGCCTTTGTTTCAGTTCGTATTCTCCTTGCGGAGGCTTTCGACTTCGGTTTGAAGGGGGGTGATGTTGTCTACCTTCAGAGGTGTTGCTACGACTCCAACAAAACTAAGCTTACCTCGGGACGAGGCCCGAGTAGCCATGAATGCAAAGAGTGAGCTGCTTAGATCGGAGTAGCCTTAAAGGCTGACCTTCTTCTTGTGAAATAGAAAATCACCTGCTTGCTTGAAACAGAGAACCCCTTCTTGCTTGAAATAGAGAATCACCTTCAGAAACACCTTCTTGCTTGAAACAGCTAGGGAACCCTTCTTGCTTGAAACCTTAGGTCGGGTTAAGGCCGACCTTCTTCTTGAGTTCTTGAAGTCGTAGGCACAACCCACTGAAAGGCTTTCTTGAGGGCAAAATCAGGATTCGCAGGCAGCCGAAACCATCCAGGGCCGAAACCGAGCAGGGACGTGTAGTCGAGCAGGGCCATCTAGGACCAGCGCAGGGCCGAAACTAGAGCCCAGAGCCAGGACCAGAGCCAAGGCGTAGTCGAGCATGGCCGAAACCAGAGCTTTTGAGTCAAGCAGGGACGAAATAGCTTTGAGTCGAGCAGGGCCGAAACAGTCTGTGCAAGGCAGAGCAGGAAATTCTGAGTCGAGTGGGGGCGAGCTATGGCTTAACGCCCCCCCACAGGGCATCCTCTCGCCTAGGGGGAGGCTTGGGGGGGGGGGGGGGGGGAGAGAGAAATGGCAGCTAGGGTTTCCTAGGGAGAGAGAGAGAGAGAGAGAGAGAGAGAGAGAGAGAGAGAGAGAGAGAGAGAGAGAGAGAGAGAGAGAGAGAGAGAGAACATTATTTGAATTGACATATCAAATCTTGAAGCTTAAATTAATATTTAATGAGGGATGGAAGACCACTTTAGTTTTTAATTTAACTTGTTTTAGATACAATGGGAATTGGAATGGAGCAAGCTTTTCCAGCGAGCTTTGGCACTAGAGGGTGTGAGTTTAAGCACTACTTGTTTCCTTACTTCATCCCCTATGCTTTACTAGGGTGTCTATATATTTGTTTTGTAGCAGGTCTATTTGCAATACTTTTATGCTTCTTGTTGGATACCTAGTGGACACACATGTACGTTACTTAGTATCATAGGACAAATTCGATTTCTAGAAGGCATAAATGAAATCTCTCTCTCTCTCTCTCTCTCACTCTCTCTCTCACACACACACACACACACACACACACACACACACACACACACACACACACACACACACACACACACACACACACACACACACACACACACACACAAAGCATCACTGAAGTTTAGGAACAACTAAACTCGATATCATCAGTCACTGAAAAAATTTATGCAAGCATGATATTGATTGAAACCAAATCTATAATATCTTCACAAATAGAAGGCAAAATAAAATGGTTGCATCCTGAATGCCTGAAAGGATCTTCAATGCTTTTCTTAGGCTGATCACACACTAGATACTACCCACTAGTTCTAAAGTGCAACACCAACAAAATAAGGTGACATTAGAATGTCCATCACCTCTTATTGCACACGGCCATATGTTTTCTTACTCCATAGCTATGTTTGATACTCAATCCTCTCAGATTTTGGATGTCATCTTGGTTCAATGCAAAGATGGGTAGAGCATTATTCCACCAATCAACATGATGTTATGAAAAGTCTTACCAAAGATTATTGTTGTAGTATTGAGGCCTTAGAACATTATTAGAGTTTTGATATTGTTTTGTCATGGAGTTTGGGCATGTGCCTAATTTCTACTAGTTTGAGATTTACTTTCATTGTTAGATGCAATTTCTCCAACTCTTGCAGCTTCAATTACAGCACTTTTAGTGTATCGAATTTTGGATGTTAGCACCCAAGCTAATAGTTCTACTATTTCTTATCATATTGAGCTCTGTTTTTGTAATTCTATCTTCATTTATGAATGCAAATCGCGTCACGGTCAAACATTGTACTTTATTTTATTCATTCCGAGATGTATAGTTGGTATTAGGTTGGTATTTGGGGCCATGAGCTTCCAAAATGTAAGTGTTTGTTACCTAAATGTGATCTCTAGCCGCATATTACCCTAAGTTTGAGTCAAACCCTTCACTTTAAACCTTGACTAAGGTATAAAAGCCAAATTTTGTAAAAATGGCCTATGTCTTGGATAATACAAAGTGAGCGTAGGACTACTGTTGTTGTTGTTGTGTGTCTACCATCTTGCTTCTTCCATATGTATCTCTCTCATATGGAGTAGTGTTGCGATTCTGAGCATAGCTATGCGTTTGCAGGTGAAAGATCTTTCTTTTGATGTTCTTTTCTTGCGATATTGTGTAACTTTGAGGGTAGCCGTTTACATTTTGTTTCTGCTTGTAGTGCATGATTCACATGTTTAAATCAAGTTTTGAGCATAGAAGTAGATAGAGCTCACTTATAGGATGTTATAGAGTGCTTTGGGTGCTTCGAGTCCTTGAGATTAAGAATGAGTCGGTAAGGATAACACCTAGTTAGGATTTCATGGATTATTATTCCTTCATCATCTTGTTCTTTTTCAGTTGCAGCAAGAGTAGGGTAAGTATAAAATAGTTATTGTTGCATCTGTGCTTAAAGCAATTGCATATGACCAGCTTTTGGCCAAATTCAAAATAGGTGGACTTTTTTTGGGCTGGCAACTATGACACACATTTTCACATTCAAGTTTACCAATGCACCCCAAATAGAACGAGGAATATGAATATGTGCTAAAATTGCAACTTAGAAATCAAATATTCTGTAGTACACATGAAGCACAGATTTTGCATAAGTCCCTTCACGAGCAAGCTCCATATATTGCTAGTAGCATGTACATGTGGAAAAAGAGGGAATAGGTGTCATGGGCAGTTGTCAAGTTCCATTAGCCGGCGTGTAAACACCCTATTACCTAAGGCCTTATGCAGGCCTAAAACAAAATGCTTTCATACTGTTACCACTAGACCGCCCAAAAAGAAAATACTGCTATGGTCCCACGGAGGCCCAAAGAAATGCATGTAAAGGTAGTTGGCTGTTGGTTCCGTTGCCGCAGAAGTGTGGCCCTGCGAGCTTGCGCTTCCCTTTCCGGCCATGGAGGTGCAATCTCCATGCCCGCCAGGGGGCCCCTTCCAGAAGCAGCAGGAGGAAGTTGAAAAAGCTCTTCTTGTCACAGGCAGCGGTGGAAATGGTGATGACAATGCCCCGTTTCAAGAAGACGATCGTGTTCAATGGCTTAGACGGCGTGTGTGCGCAGGCCTCGATATACCAGACTTGCTCTTCACATACTTCCTGCTCGAAAATCAAACCCTCCTCCTCGATTTCTTAGAAAACGCCTCCTCTTCCTGGCTTATCCTCTACACAGCAGTATCCTCTTCTCATCAAACCCCTCGGCTCTCCTTATCTTCGCAGAATGCTTCCAGCAATGGCACTGCACCTGCTGTTACCTTCGCCTCTGAATCAGTTGAGCTGCATGCTTACACAGGTTCGAATCCCAGGGACCTTGGACGCATTGCAGAACATATGATGTACTTCATGAAGCTTAAAACCAGTGGCCTTGCAACTTGTGAGGACCTGGATGTTTTTCTTGAGTATGGAGTGCTGCCTGCTGGCCCATCTTTGGACTCGCTGGAACAGGTGCGTGCAAACTTTGGAGCAAAAATGTTGCCTATGAGCTGCTATCAGGAACTATGCAATTGGTTAACTAGCAAGGCTTGCAAATGTAATGATGACCAAAGGAGTAAGTCCATTGAAGAAGGAAACAAAGAACACCCACTCCAGGATGATGACAGGAAATTTTGTATGAAAGTATACAGCTTGCGTACATTGATATGTGGCAATATATGGTCTGGGAGTAGATAGAGCTTCTCTTGTTGATCAGGATACACAGACGAGTATTTGCATCATTTGCTGATGAATGGATTACAGCTGACCCTTTTTCACAAAGTTCATCGGGACACTTTTACAAAAGGATTTAGTTTGCATGCATAAATGTATGAACAGTGTGTGGTTTGGAAGTAGGTTTCTGGAGTTTGAGCTTCTGTACATGAGTGTAGTTTACACCATGAGTCGATCAATGAATCTCAGCTCTAGTATCACTTTGAATAGCTATTGCAAAGGCCAGCCTACGGAATATTAGTTCCTTAGGGGTCTCCACTTCATCAGATGGACCATATATGACCAAGTATGGGATGATAAAGAACAGATACGTAGGTTTTTGTGGTTTGAAGTAACAAAAACAAGCACTTACCCTCACAAGATAAGAAAAGCAAGTTATGCCTGACATTATAGCTGTCGAGCTAGGTAAGCAGGTTAAGCTGTCAGAGGGCTGACATTTGGGAAAGTGGGAAAGAAAGAATGAAGAAGACGGAGTATATTAACATCTACTAAAGGCTAAAACGGAATATGGGGCAAATTTGTTTACCGTGTTGTGATATTAGTATGTACATCAAAAATGGTGAGAAACCCAAATGTAATGTGGGGGTAGAGATGACCTTATATACCACAATGTGAATACGTGCTCAACTCGGCCAATAAGAGCCTTTTATGTAACTGGCAGCTGCAGGCCTGTGATAGAAACCACTGGAGTACTTGTGCACCTGTTGAACAGTGCAGAGCATTGAAAGTGGTACCTATGCTCATTGCTCATAGGCACTTGTCATGTAATCTGCTCACAATGGAGCTTTGATTGGGTTGGCGGGCCATCAATAACATGGTCTTTTAACAAAAACTTTATGATGTTCTGTGGTTCTTGATTGGTTGTTCATCTACTTATTTCAGCTCTTGCTCCAACTCTTTCTTCCGCTGCTGTCATCTGAAGACATACTTGGTGAGAGCAAATTCTGGGGAGTTAAAGAGACATGTCTCATGGACAGAATGGGCAATGAGCTTCTGAGTAACATGCAAAAAGTTCTTTCTCAGGTCAATGATTCTGCTGCATTGTATTGATGTATATATGCACAGGAAGGGCCCACATTCCATTGATTGCTTGCAATTTTAAACTTCCAGGTTACAAATGCAAAGCAATCTCTAACTCTGTCCACAAAGCTTACCATACCTTCACTTCCTCCTGACTGTCTTTACAAGACGGAAGTGGATTATGAGTTCCTGCTTGAGGTTTATTTTCAACTCATGATCACTTTTTGATTTTGACCGTTTCTCGGAGCACCAAGTTGTACAGCTGATGTTGGCCGTGTGTTAAGAAAGTTAACTTGCATTTTTCTTGTTTATATAAAGAATGGTCGGTTCATTAGAAAGCTTGTTAACTAGCGTTTACTTTTGGACTGATCTGACCTGAATGAAATTTTGTCGCAATGCTGATTTTGCAGTTGGAAACAGCTGCCAATGATTGGGTACCTGTTATTGAAGCTACTGTACAGCAGGAAGCTCAAAAGGTCATGTTCTCATGATTATAGCAAAGAATTCAAGCTTATCTCTAGGTGTATTGACAGCATTTCCCTAAAATAAGTTCAAGCTTATCTCTAAGTATATTGATAGCACTGAAATAGAATGTTCTACACATAAAACTGATATTTTTCCGTGTTGAGTTGGCAAGCCGAAAATGCATTTTGCAAGTGTGTCGAGCTTTAACCTCAGTCCTTATTTTTGCTACTGCATTGAGATGTGGCTATGAAAATCTTTATGACATTCCATGGACTATATGTCCTTCATCACTCGTGAAAGGCATATAATATAGTTCACTTCACTTCAGCTTTGACTTTGATGATCTTTCCCTTCAGAGCAATGAGGTTTACTTTTGATTGCTTTGAAGTTCCATAGTTTTGATAGTGATATAACATTCCTCATGGTTGTTCCGTCTTCTGGGGTTTCTCAATGATAGTGAAGTACATTCTTTACTAAAGTGTCTCCTTTTTTCCGTTTTTTTCGGGGGGGGGGGGGGGGGGATAAAATGAAATGATATATTAACATCTTCAAAAGGCCAAAATGACCTATGAGACCAAACCGATACACACTTGTGAATCTAATACCATGACTGGGTACAAAAAAAGAGATGCTAAAAATGAAACTAGAAGTGCTACTAGCTGGTATTGTGTGGGATATGTGTGATCACTGATACAATGGATGCCTAGTACAAGGGGGTGATGTAATGGGTCATGAGTCTATCCTCATCTGTACTCTGAATGTTGAGATAGTATGGCTCGAATCCTCAGCTGCAGTCTCCATTGATGTTGTGAAGCTCCTTTCCTTAGTCGCAGGTGTTTTGATCTAGAGAGAGAGAAATGAAATGAAATGTTATATTAACGTCTTCAAAAAGGCCAAAGTGACCTATGAGACCAGAAAGTTACAATGTGGTGGATCTGATACAAAGTCAGAGTAACAAGATAACAAAATGACAAAATAAAATACTATGGAGTCCTAAACTGCTAGGTGTGAAACTAAGCAGCTAGCTGGGATAGCTGAATCACAGGAGATCTAGCATCGGTCGTTGGCGGATCTCATCAATCTCCTCCATGGTTAGTAGTCTGACCGGGCGTCGTGCATGCCTGGCCAGAGTGCTCCGAATCTTCTGACGTAGCCTCCGTCGATGCTGTGTAGTCCTCTACAGCGTGGGCACTTGGATTTCCCCAGTTCAGTCGCTCGGTCGACCACTTGGCTCTCCCCTGGATGTTGTAAAGAAATCTGTGATCTGTCTCTGAGACCGTCTCTCCCCTGAGGTCCCAGCAAGCTCTCCCCAAGTCTGCGGAGCTCTAGTAGAAACAATTGGAGATCCTCGTATCTCATGACTTTAGAAAATGGTCCAGACAGTGGAAGTGGCCTCGTATCTCATAGTACGCCGGGCAATGACATGTGTAGTGCAGCTCTGTCTCTGGCTCTAAGCGACATAAGTGACATATCCTGGCCCTTGCTGGTACTCCTCGAAATCGGACATTCTCAATCTGGAGCTGATGTGAGGATGTGCGTATCTGCCCGATAGCGCATCGTATCCCATGAGATAAGTACATATCCATGTATGCAGGCCTAGTCTCAAAACCGTCCGTCCTCCATGAGTTGGAGAAGATGCTCTCTGTAGAAGGCCACCTTCGTGCCCATCTCCTGTGTCGGCTGTATCCATGTGCTCCTGGTATCTAACTGAATCAGATCTTGACGTACAAGTCTGGTGATCTCTGTCCGTGTAAGAGATAGGGAGGATGCATGCAGGGAGTACAGAGAGAGAAATGAAATGTTATATTAACGTCTTCAAAAGGCCAGAATGACCTATGAGACCAAACTGATACAAAAGTGGTGAATCTGTTACAATGTCTGGGTACCTTAGTACTAAAGTACTAAGAGAGAGAGAGGGTGGATATTTTGTTCAAATGAAAATAGTTTCTGGAAAAAAATGGCTAAGGCCCTGTTCAGATGAGGGCAGACGACCCTTCTCCAGTTCGAGGTGGCCCAATCATCAACTCTACCTTTTTCGATGGCTGTCACACAGGGCGGACGGACTCCATGGCTGCAGTCGACCTGGCCGCCAGCTCACGTCCAGGATTCTCTAAATTGTGACCCCCCCCCCCCCCCCTCCCCCCCCAAAAGCTGCTGAGGCTCCTCAGCTAAGCACTGATTGGTTGTGCAACCCTCCAGGAGCCCATTTCTTGTCTCTGTCCTTGGTTAGTATGACAGTGAGGTCGGACATCCTTAGCATGAAGGAAAAAGGTGGTCCCCCAAGGATTGACAGGTCACATATGCTGTCGGCCATGTGTGACGGGCCTAAGTTATACTATGTCACCATAAATTGTGGTTGAAAACATAGGTTAACTATTTGAAAACTTAGGTAATAATATAGGATTATTGTTGAGGTTATTACACTCGTCTAATTTTTAATGTAACAATGCATAGTCTTTTAAGCTTCTGCCAAAGTACATAGGGATGTAACAATGCACAGTCTTGTAAGCTTCTGCCAAAGTCTTTTAAGCTTCTGCCAAAGTCCTAGGGATGCAGCGGTTCAAACACCAAAGTTTTTGTTGTATTTTCTAGGGCTGCAGTGTTTGATCATTAAAACAAAGGAACGAACAAAGCAGTTTCTTTAAGCTATACTATGTGGATAAGATGCGGGAAATGGCCTAGAAAAAAGATAATTTACCACTTGTGAAACTTTAATTTTCGCACACTATCAACCATTGCTCAGATGAATGAGGCTTGCACATTGATACAGAAACTTTCTACCTGACTATACAGATTCCTATGGGCAAGCATCCGTTGTCAGAGCTGGATTTCTGGAGAGAGCGTGTAAACATGCTTAGCAGCCTTCATGGACAACTCAGTTCTCAGCGTGTCAAGAGCATAGTGGCAATATTAGAGGTGGGGAGTAGCAACATTGAACTACTTCAGAGTCTCAAGTCGCAGGTATATATGCCTTTGTGTGGCAGATTGCTTGATATTGAATTCTGCACTGAGAAAGGGTTCTGAGTCAATACCCTTGAGTTTTTATAATGCAGTACTCTGATCTTAACAAGATGTTTTTAGAAGCAAAAGACAACGTCAATTTCTTGACAACCTTGGAAAGACACTTCAAGGTAGGGCCCACTTGTTCATTTGCTCTTTCATGGTCGGTTCTCTTTGCTCCATCTTTTTGATACTTGTCTTCACATTGTCTTCACAAGTGAAGGTTCACATACATTCATAATCAATTTTATCATGTGTAGCAAATTCATCAAATTTATTGGGAAAATCTTACCCTCTTTGTTTCACACCATTGACAACCTTCCCGCTCCCCGATTGAATGTGAGAGAGAATCTTATCGTTGAGTTCTTCTCAAAGCTTGGTAAGGAGCCCAAGCATTCACAGCACTGTTCCTTTTAATTCTCAGATGGTCTGATCTTTGTTCAGCTTAGTTGAGGGTCTCCCTTACTTTTATCTGTTTCACTCGGGTAAAAGTTCCTTATGAACAGACAGATTATACAGGCATTGGGTTCGATCAGCTTAAATGATCTGTCTTAGTTAAGTTCAGTCGTGAAGCTGACTTTTAAAGATGTGGATATCAAGAGATTTGATTGTATTGTTGTCAGGACTGTAACATTTGTGAATATATACTGGTTACGAAAGGTTTGCAGAATGACACTAAGTCTTGTAATATCGCCCATTAATAGGGGAAGTATGCTGTGCGATCTGAAAAATCAGGTTAATACATTTATAATGCTTCTGAATTTGTCTTTTCAGACAATCCATAAAGAATCAATGATGAAGGTGTTGGAAACAATACCTCCCATGATGAATGCTCTCCGCATGGTGTGGATCATATCACGATACTATTCTGATGACTCTCATATGGGAGGACTTATGGAACGCATCTCTACACAGGTGAAATGTTCTCTTGCTGCCCAAGTAATTGGAAACTGTTACAATTTCAAGTGTTTGTATTCGACAAATAATTATATACAGCCATTTTCCAAAAAAACTAGGGTCTACTATTCTTTTGTCAGATTGCAGAAAGAGTGACGGAAGAAGTCAATCTCAAGGCTCTCTTTAAGCTACCTGCTGCAGAAGCTTTTCAAAAAATCAGGACAGCAAAGAGGGTACTAGATTCCTGGAGTGAGACTTACCTACAAGTTCGTGAGCGCATTGAACTGGGTGGTCGTGATCCACGGTACATTGCCATTTGTTCCAATGTTTTGTGAATCTCATATCATTTGTTAGTGCTGATTTTTTTTTTTGATTCCGTATTTCTAGAAATGCGCTCCGATGAGCCATATTGCCCCCTCTTCTCACACGCATATTCCCCCTTCTTTCTGCAGATGGGAATTTGATCGAAAGCGGCTTTTTGAACGTACAACGTATATGTCATCAATTTGTGCAGATCTTCTGACAATTGTAGAGGTTGTTAATGACTTCCTCCATTTTTTAGGCCCTGAGTTGAAGGCCGTTACTGGAGACATTGAGGGCATAGAATCTGTGATCCAGGTACACCTTTGTCCATACTATCTTCTCTTTTTTGATTAACATTTATTTCATTGCACTGGCTATATCTCAACGGTAATGGAAACCCAAAAGAAAGAAGATGCTTTGCTTAGAAGCACACCCAGAAGGGCTGCAAAAATCCCCTGAGAGGAAGGAATACAATGGGGAGATGCTCAAAGGGCAATATCATGCAATAGGGAAGCAGAAGCCAACCATGTGGCCTTTGACACTGGCACATAAAGCTGCACTCTAGTGAGAGGGAGGGCCTTTTTCATGAGAGAAAAATGCAGGCTGTGCTGCATGCATTTAGCGCTGCCATCTGGGGTGTGGATAAGCTCTTGCATACTCTCGGCTGGATGCAATGGTTGCCCCTCCAAAATACAAGAGCATCGAGCTCTTCAAATAAACACAGGGTAGGGCTCCTGCTCACCTTCCACCATACTTCCCGCTTTTGATTCCAAACCTTCATACGACACAGAAAAGTCTAGGGGAGAACTCCAGACGGGCCGGTGTCTCTGGAGCTGGATCCCCATGCTATCCACTTCCTGTTTGAAGCCAAGGGTGGGGCCAGAGAGCATTGACCATGCTACAGCTCCCCTGCTGAAAATCATATATGGTAGAAGAACAGACAGAAGGTGTGGAGTCCGGGGACACATTTACTGTGCTGGCAGGCTGTCCTAGTGTCGTGTGCACATGTTAATGAGGTCCCGTGTGCCTATTTATTGTTAGTGGCATGAAGGGAAAAGTTAGGGAGCAGTATGGTCGGATTGGAGCCTTGTCATCAGTGCTAGAAGTCTCAATTTGAAGCTTTCGCTAGCCCCCTAAAGTTTTTTTATTGCTTTTGAGTTGATACCTCTTATCTTAAAAATGTGTTATTGGGGTTTCCGCCATAATCGGACCACCAAGAATGCCTTTATTTTTGACGGTGCAAGTGGTGTTCAAAGGCACGTATTCCTTTTGAGAGGCATTTTGCTTTGGAATGTATCAGTGCACTGCTGGGGTCATTTCTGTAGCAAATGCATGAGTTTGGAAAGACGGCGTCTTGGAGGCAACATTCATTGCGTGATTCTCTAGCATGACTGCTTTGCCATCTTGGCTGTGTCTAATACTGGTCTTCTAGCCTTTGTACATAGTTGTTTGATTGGTCGTTTGACCATGTCCATTTTTTTTTTTGGTAAATGAGAGAGAGGAGATTGCACACCAATTAGGTCTCAACCAACCATGTCAAGGGCGCCCCATCTCATTTTCGGAATAGTATTTGCTTTCCATTGCATAAAAGGAATGTACATTACAAGATTACCACAATGCAAGACAATTGGGGAGATTACAGTTGCAGCAACTCTTCAAATGAAGCATCTCCAACCTGATTTGGTGAAGGAAACCAATCTTAACACTCCATGTGGGCTGCTAGTGGTCCACAAGGGGAAGATCTGGAGCAGGTTTTGCACACAGAGGGATAGACGACCGATCTTTCGCTGCAAAAATGCAAACCAAACTGCAAGCTTTTGTGGCTCTTAGGGCTGAAAAATGCAGATCTAAACAGTCATTAAATAGATCTAATGTAGGCTGAAAATCTGTGAACAATAAGACCTATGGCCATGGGGATTGTTGGAGGAGAGCGAGGATGACCAGCAGCAACGTGACTTCAATTGGCCTGATGAGGGCAGTGAGGGAGATGAAGAACACCATAAAAAGGGGCTGTAGCAGGGTGGTGGCAGCCTGGGTAAAATGCCAGGGAAGGTCATCTAAGCTTATCTTATGCGATAAGAAGTAGCCACATGGGTAGAGGCATGTCAGTTACCTACGGTCTTGAGGGCAGGCTTGTGTATATATTCCAGGCTAACTACAAGGAGGTTTATGTGGTGTTATTTGTCAATTATCTGCCTTGACAACACTGTCCCCAACTGTCAGGTGACCTACTGAACCAGCTTGCATTTTTTAACAGCTAGATAGACATGTGGGGGACTCTTCCTAACATTTAACAGTCTGTTTTCTAACTTAATCAGATAATAAGGTCCTTGCTTGATTCTGTTTCTGGTCTTGCTATATAATCTGCTTTGCAGAAAGTTCTTGGAATGGTAGAGAACGTAGAAAAGCTACCTTTTAATGTTTTCGACAAAAGTTATGCCTTACAATGGTCTGCAACAATGTCAAATTTCAACATGGACAGAGAAAACATCGAGCACTTAACAAAAGCCTTTATAGATACCTCTTTTAAAAAACTTCGAAGTGCAGAAGGTATGTGTATTAAGCACTTACTACAAAAAAAAAGTATTAAGACATCATATTTTGGCATTTGGGACATGGGTAGAGTTTTATACGATGGTGGTCTTTTATTTCTGTGTGTACTAGGAGCCCTTGATTTATTACAGAACTTTAAGACTATCAAAAGTGAAGGTGCAATCAACAAGCAGATGACTGACAAGTTCAATGATATCATAGCCCAGGTGGAGTGATCCTCATAATCTGGTGCTTCATAATTCATGACTTTCACTTGTTGCGTCAAGCTGTTTGGCACATCTTTCCAAATGATATGCCAAGAAAGAAAGTCTGATTGGGATACTTTCAAATCAGCACAACTTCATGGTGCTCATTGTTATGATATATTTTGCAGTTTCTCAAGGAGATTGACACCACACGTGGAATCTTTGAGCAAAACGTAGCAACACCTCTTAGTACTCGTAATCAGGTCCTCTACCATGTTTTAAAGGCTGAAATTTGTTCTTAAAACCAAAGACAGTTTATAAACATTGTTCATAATTGACAATTTTTACATCGTAGATAGGACCAAGAGGAGTCTTTTAGTTTTGAGAAAGATGATGCAAGGTATTTTTCTCAGCTCTTTGTTGGTTGTCCAATCAGCCACCTGTTGCTGGGTCAATCAATTGGGCCAGATGTCTGTTTGGAAAATTGAAGAAAACTATGCAAAAGTTTGAGAGCATTGGAAGTGAAATGATGAATGACCCTACCGCTCAGCAGGTCCAGTCCTTTCTGGCTGTTTGTTCACTTTTTGTACCTGAATGGTTGAATTGTAACATTTTAGTGCTGCTGTTACCAGATGAACATGTATTATTGTGCACTTGCGAAACAAATGCTGAGCTTCGAGAAGCATTGGGCTGGGCAATGGGCTCAGTCAGTCAGCCAGCAAGCAACAAATTATTTGAAACAGGTTCTTTATTTATTTCATCCAAATCTACCTTGCTTTCCTTGAAGATGGAGTCATTTTTTGGGGTAAGGGTGAGAAAAATTGGGTTTTGTGAATCTCAGTATTTATGGTAAATACATGAACCTGGTCTGTTCTGTTTTCGTAATAGGTTTAGTTGAAAACATTTTACCAACCTTGAGAAAGTTTACCAACTGTAGAAAGTCCAGACCATGGAGTCGCCATTAAAAACTCAAGGCTTCTCTGCCGTGTCTGGACTAAGTGCATGGCCATCCTTGAGAGGCTTCTATGATGGGAGGATCTTTATAGTTAAGTTTGAATAAAGGTAGAGTCACTTCTAGGATTTGCATTCTTTTGACCCACCACATGTCAGGTTGATGCTGCTTTGGGAAGGCTGGGATTGTCAAATTCTTGGCACTTTGGTGAAGAATCCCCATTCATGAACTGTGAACACATCACTTGCAAAAATACTTCCAAGATAATGAACCTCATACTCTGTGCTTTGATCGAGTCTCCAGTCTGCAAGCTGTCTCCCATCTGTATCCGCCACATGTCTCCCATCTGTATCCGCTCACATGTGGCATGGACTGCCTCGGGGCTTGATGCGTGTCAAAGTAGAAAATGATGTCCCTCCCTATGAAACTATCCTCATAGGCCCCTACATCAAGGCACAAAGATCCATTACAATTCCATGTAGCCGCTCTCAGTGTGGTCCCACGGGTCTCGCGCCGTCATGCGAAGCGCCTCTCCAGAATAACCACTCGTCCATCCTTGTAGAAGACAACTTTCCCCTTCTCTCGAGTTGTCATTATCTTAGGCATAACTTCTTTCATATGAGCAAGTTGTGAGAGTGTGAGGTCATCTCCAAGGAATATGCCTGTTTTCTTTAGTGTAGGACGCCTCTTCAAGAAGTCCTTTTTTGCCTCTATGGATGGGAAATGCATGAGTAGAGCTCTCTCCTTTGAAGTCTCCCCATTTCCTTGTGTCTTCTTTCCTACCCTCCATGCCTTTGTATGAGTAGCCTCACTACCCATCACGCGGACAAGTTCTTTGACTTCCCCTTCCACATCATCTCGGTCTTTTAGACCGGCTACTCATACATGCAAAGCTCTAGTCTTCCTTCGTTGCTCTTCTTCTAAAGTCATGTTAATGATTGTAGGAGTGGAGATAGATGTGGTTTCTTTTCTTTTGTCTTTCTTAGGAACTTCTATCCATTTCTCGGCCTTTATCCGCCTTCTTCTGCGTCTTCGTGATCACACCCACCCAAGAAGACGTATTTTGCCACATTCTGTTTCTCTTCCTCTTTGATCATCCGTACGTGTTCCTTGATGACCTTGATTTCCTCTGTCACCGAAGGTTGGAATTCACCTTCCTCTAGTCCACTGCTTGCTCTATTAGCAAGCTCTCGCTTGAGGGCTAAGACCTCTTCTTTGAGTGCTTGTGAATCTGCCTTAAGTGCTTGTATCTCTGCATGCAGGTCCTCTTTTTCCTTCTTCCATTGCACGCCTTCGCTGAGGAACATTTGAAGAAGGTTGGCCGTCTCCTTCCACCATCCTTCCATCTCCGATTTCCATTCCTTCATCTCCCTTTCCACTTGTGTTATCTGCTTGTTTGTAATCATGAAGGTTGCCTTCGTACGGGACTTGCAAACTGGTGAAGCGCTCATGACCTCCATCATAACAGCCCCAGTGCGACTGCTATAGGCGAACGCCATGCAATCGTTGCTATGTTGGTGATGATAGAAGCTGGAAAGCCTCATGCACTAGGGCAGCAGCGTAGGTGTGCTGGTGGTAAAGCTGCGACCGATGCACTGATCTGCAGTTCAAAAGTCTACGCATGCAGCGGAAACAAACGCACCAAGCAGTATCGTGAAACAACCAACCTGTTAAATTAACCTATGCTAAGGTTATGAGATTAAACGATCAAATTAGCGAAATTAAGGTCGCTATGCTGTGCGCAGCGTGAGTACAAAGGCTGGGAGCGTGAGAGAGAGAAATGAAATGAAAGGAAATGTTATATTAATGTCTTCAAAAGGCCAAAGTGACCTATGAGAGCAGAAAAAAAGAGAGAGAGAGAGAGAGAGAGAGAGAGAGAGAGAGAGAGAGAGAGAGAGAGAAATGAAATGAAATGAAATGTTATATTAACGTCTTCAAAAGGCCAAAATGACCTATGAGACCAATCAGTTACAAAATAGTGAATCTAATACCATGTCTGGGTACAAAAGAACTAGAAGTGGAACAAAATACTACTACTACTACTACAATCTAAAACTACGTGGGTGTAGCAGCTGATACAATAGGTACCCGGTAAACTGGATGTAACAGTGTGTGAAACAAAGATGGAAGAAATGGTGAGGATCCATCCTCATCTGCACTCTGGATGTCGAGAGAGTATGGCTCGAATCTTCTGTTGTAGTCTCCGTCGATGCTGTGTAGCTCCTCTCCTCAGTCGCGGTCGTCTGTATCTCTGTAGCTCCAATGCTCGGTCGATGAGAGTGCCAGTAGTGGTCGAATGAGTGTGGGACGAGCTCTGCAGTGGTGGCTGCTCCTCTGGCTGTCCCATATCTAGTGAAAAGAAATCTGTAATGTGTCTCTGGGACTGCCTTTCTCTAGCTCTCCCCAGTAAAGTGTCTCTATACCTGTGTAACTCAAGTAGATATAGTCCAAGACATCTCTGATCCTCATAACTCATGACCCTAGATAGAGGACCAAAACCCTCTCTGAATAAGCAGTGGAAACGCCCCCGTATCTCATAGAACACTGTGCAATGACATATGTAGTGCAACTCTGTCTCTGGCTCTCTCTGGCATAATCGGCATATCCTGCTGTCTGCTGGTATCCCTCTGAATCTACCGGTCTCAATCTCGAGCTGATGTGAGGATGTGCGTATCTGACCAATGGCACAACGCAAACCATGAGACATATGTGTGTCCATGTAGCTGGGTCGAATCACAAACCCATCTCCTGTGAGGTGGAGAAGATGCTCTCTATAGAAAGCCATCTTCGTGCTCAACTCCTGAGGCGGCTCTATCCATGTCCTCCTGGTGTCGAGCTGGATCAGGTCCTGACGAATGAGTCTAGTGATCTCCACCCGTGTAAGAGACAGCGAGGGTGCCTGAAGAGAATACTGGAAAGGGGGCAACCTGTCCATGGTGAAGCCATGCGTCTGAAACCATGAAGTCATCTGTGCATACCAGCATGAAGTGTCCCCCTGTAGAGCTAACTGTCTGGAAGACTCAAGGGCCAATCTAGCATATCTGTCTCTAGTATTATCCCATAGGCTGTGCACAAAGGACACTGATCTGGTAAGCGCCTCAATCTCCATGGGGGGGGCAGCTAGCTCCGCTCGAATGATCGCGTGAGGTACGGAGGCCTTGGCTCTAATCAATCGGGAGATCATAGATACCAAGGGCCTCTCCATACGTCTCCAACCATCCTGGCCTACAGAAGGTCCCCATACCTGTACCCCATACATCATAGCTGAGGCTACTAAAGTATCAAAGAGCCATAACTTTGTCCGAGGTTCCTGGAACTGAACCTGCGAACACATCCTCTCCAAGCCTCCCAAGGCCGCATAAGCTCTGGTCAGTCTAGTCTTTACTGCTCTCCCCAAAGAAAACCTCGGCCCAGTGAAGACTATCCCAAGGTAAGTGTATGCATCTGTATACTCCACAATCTCTTGACCATACGTGAAGGTCGGTGCCGATCTCCTGATCCACTGCGGTGTGGTGTTAAACACCATGACCTTGGTTTTACCAAGGTTTACAGACAATCCACTATCCTCTGCAAAACTGTGTAATGCATCCAACTGTCGCTGCATACCCTCTGGTGAGTCAGAGATCAAGACAATATCATCAGCATATAACAACAATGGGATCCACGTCCCTGCCAGCTGGGCACCTCTATCACCCTCTCTGTCAATGTAATCAGACACCTCATCAACATACATACCAAATAGAGTAGGAGACAATGGGCAACCCTGTTTCACCCCGATAGTGGAGTGAACTAAGTCAGATACCCCCTCTGGGGTGCGTACATGTCCCATCACTGATCTGTATAAAGCCATAATCCCCCAAATCAACACTGTGGGCACCCCCATCTCCTGCAGTCTGCGCATCAGTCGAGCTCTCGGTACCATGTCAAATGCTTTGCGGAAATCCACAAAGCTACAATAAATCCGTCTCCCATGTGACCTGCCCTCCTCAATGATAGCTCTGAGTGTCAGAATATGGTCAAGAGTGGAGAAACCCCTCCTGAAACCTGCCTGTCCCTTTGCCCGTACACCCTCACCCTCTGCCCAGTTACTCAACTGCTGCTCAATAATGGATGCATACAATCGTGCCAGTGTGTGTCCAACCATAATAGTGCGGTAATTTCCAGGCTCTGTAGGATCACCTGCCTTGAATATAGGCACAATAGTAGACAACCTCCAAGTCTCAGGTAATCCCTCACACATGGCACGATTGAACAACACTGCAAGAACCTCCATCAGCATATCCCTAGCATGTATAAAGTGCTCCGCTACTAGACCGTCATGATCGTAAGGCCTCCGGGTCCTCATCCTGTCAATGGCTCTCTTTACCATCTCAGTGGTAAAGAAGGTGCTCGTAGGTGGACATGGCTCTGTAGGATCTGGAAGGGGATCCTGCCCAGGAACCGTATATAACGATGCCGCATACTGGCCCCACACATCAGGAGAAGTAATCACTGGGGGAGGGGAGTGCTCATGGAAGAGTCGCCATGCCTCGCCTGAGTCTCTACTCAAGAACAACTGATACAAGTCTCGCTCCATCTGGGCCAGGTAAGCTCGTTTCTTCTTTCGCACAAGGCGCCGGAAAGCAATCCGCGACTGTCTGTAGGTGATGACTCCTAAATGAAGATCCCTCTGAAGCTGGGCTCTCATCTCTCTGCACTCCTCATCATACCAACTATTCTGGGGCATGCTCCCAGAATGTCGCCTCCGATCCGGTTGAGTGTGTGGGTATGCCTCTGATGCTGCATCATGTAGTGTCTCAGTCAATAAAGTAGTGCACTCCTCTACTGAGAGGCCTGGAGCAACTGTGCATAGACGATCCCAGATCGCCTCTGTATAAACCGAGTCAGTCTCTGGTGTAAATGTATAACGGGTGTGTGACCTGCCTCCTGATTTCTGGGCTGTACTAAACTGAAAAGATACGGACAGTGTCAAGAGAGCATGATCCACTGCTACGCCCACTGGTCTGGCTCCCACCATGAAATCCTGAATACAAGGAATAAAGCTCGGCTGTGTCATAACATAGTCCACTGTACTGGCCCCATGTCTGTGTGGAAAGCATGTGAAGCCTGCTGCTCCAGGAAACCGCTGTAAGCCATTAAGTATGGCTAGCCCATGTGTAGTCGTCATCTCCGTGAGGTATCTCCCATACTCAGTCTGCTCTCTGTCATGTGAGCATCTGTCAAACCCCAGCTCACCCACATCCAACTCTCTAAGCATCTCATCTGAGGTGTCGTAGAAGACTGTCTGACAGTTGCCCGTTCGAGCATTGAAGTCTCCTAGGAGGATGATATCACCATCCCTAGAAAACTCCCATATATCATCATCTAGAATTGAGAAAGGCGACTGCCCTCTGGATACAGCATATACTGACGTACTGGGGGGGAAGTAACATATAGCAATATATAGAAATCGACCTGTGTCAGCTCTCAGCCTCACCCACATGTATCTAGCCTGATCATCTCTCCGTACAATATGTAGTAGTGGCTGTAGCTCCTCCCTAAACAACACCGCTACTCCTCCTGAACCTCTACTCCCATGCTCAGATCTCGTGACTGTTCTGTGGGCTGTCTCCCATTTGTATCCCACCACATGTGGCATCAGTTGGCAAGGGGCCTGGTGAGTCTCTGAAAAGAAAACAATGTCCTTGTCTCTGAAACTGTCCTCAAAGGCACCAACATCCAACCTCATAGACCCATTACAATTCCAAGTCGCCATCCTCAATGTGGTCCCATAGGTCTCGCACCGTCATGTAGAGCGCCGCTCTACAATCACCACCCGACCATCTCTGTAAAAGGCCATCTTCCCCTTCTCCCTTGCCGCTTGAATCTCGGGCATTACTTCTCTCATATGCGCAAGTTGTGAGAGAGTGAGGTCATCGCCTAAGAAAATACCTGTCTTCTTGAGAGTAGGTCTCTTCCTCAAGAATTCCTTCTTCTCTTCCAATGAAGGGAAGCGTAGTATGAGAGCTCTTTCCTTTGAAGATTCTCCGGGGCCCTCACTCTTCTTGCCCACTCTCCATGCCTTTGTGTGTGAAGGCTTCTCCACCCCCATCATTGATGTGAGGCTTGTGACCTCTTTTTCCACATTGTTTATGTCCTTGAGGCCGGTTACCCTCACATGTAGAGCCCGCACCCTCCTTCTTTGTTCCTCTTCGAGGGTCATGTTGATAAGAGTGGGTGTACAAGGAGCTTCCTTACCTTTCCCTTTCTTGGCAACCTCAATCCATTTTTCGGCCTCCTCTACTTTCTTTTGCGTTTCGGATATGACCGCGGCCCATGACTTCTTCTCCTCATTGATGTTGTCAATTTCTTCCCTCAAAGAGGGCTGAAATTCCCCCTCTTCAAGCCCATTTTTTGACCGTGTTTCCAACACTTCTTTGTGGAGGTCCAAAATGCTATTCTCCAACGTGGCGATCTTGTTGAGAAGATGATCCTTCTCGTCCTTCCACCTCTTCTCCTTTTCTTCATTTTCTCGGAGGAAAACGGTCTTCGCGTTCCTCCAATCTTCCATCTCTTTTCTCCATGCTTTCATTTCCAATTCAATGATGGAAATTCGTTTGGAGTGAAGCATATATTTGAGTTTGCTTGTTGCCATAGGTGAGGTTGGGGATGACATGAGAGAGAGAGAGAGAGAGAGAGAGAGAGAGAGAGAGAGAGAGAGAGAGGACATTAATAAGGCCAAAGTGACCTATGAGACCAGAAAAAAAGAGAGAGAGAGAGAGAGAGAGAGAGAGAGAGAGAGAGAGAGAGAGAGAGAGAGAAATGAAATGTTATATTAACATCTTCAAAAGGCCAAAGTGACCTATGAGACCAGAAGTTACAATGCGGTGTATCTGATACAAAGTCAGATTAACAAAATAAATTAAACTAGGATAACAAAATATAAATACTGCGGGATCCTAAACTAAGCAGTACAATGTGAAGACAATATGGAAGGGGAGATCCATCTTCATCTGCACTCTAGACGACGAAAGAGTATGGCTTGAATCCTTTGCCGAGAGAGAGAAATGAAATGAAATGAAATGTTATATTAACGTCTTCAAAAGGCCACAATGACCTATGAGACCCAAAAGTTACAAAGTGGTGGATCTGATACAAAGTCAAAGTAACAAAATAACCTAACAACAGTACAAAACAAAGATATATACTATGGGGTCCTAAGTTGGTCGATGTGAGCCAAGCAAAAAACTAAGCAAAAAATGGGCGGCTTGTTGGGATAGCTGAATCACAAGAGATCTAGCATCGCTCGTTGGCGAATCTCATCAATTTCCTCCATGGTAGTAGTCTGACCGGGCGTCGTGTATGCCTGGCCAGCGTGCTCCGAATTTTCTGTCGTAGCCTTCGTCGATGCTGTGTAGTTCTTCGCAGTCGCAGGCGCCTGGATTTCCCCAGTTTAATCGCTCGATCAATCAGTGTGCCTCTGGTGTGAGACGCGGGGGAGCTCTGCTGTGGGAGTGGCTCTTGCGGCTGTCCCGTGTCTGCTCTGAAGAAGTCTGTGATCCGTCTTTGAGACTGGCTAGCCTCGCCATTCATCAGGCTATCTATGTGTCTGCGCATCTCTGATCTTCGTATCCCATGACTCTTGAGAGTGGTCCAAAACCCTCTCCGAACAAGCAATGGAAGCGGCCTCGTATCTCGTATTAGAGGAGGCAGCGGCATGTACAGTGTAGCTCTGTCTCAGGTTCCATGTTACACAAGGGGCATATCCTGTCCTCTGCTGGTACTCCGCTGTATCTCCCAGTCTCAATCCGCAACTGGTGAGAAGATGTGCGTAACTGGCCAATTGCACATCGTATCCCATGAGACAAGTGGGTATCCATGTATCTGGGTCTCGCCACAAAACCATCTTCCGTAAGCTGGAGGAGGTGGTCTCTGTAGAAAGCCATCTTCGTGCCCAATTCCTGTGCTGGTTGTATCCATGTCCTCCTGGTGTCTAGCTGGGTCAGGTCTTGGCGGATGAGGTTGGTGATCTCTGACTGTGTAAGAGTGAGAGATGGTGCATCCAATGAGTACTGGAATGGTGGCAGCCTGTCTATGCTGAACCCATGTGCCTAGAACCATGATGTCATCTCCCCATACCAACATGTTGTACCAGAAATGAAATGAAATGTTATATTAACGTCTTCAAAAGGCCAAAATGACCTATGAGACCAATCAGTTACAAAATAGTGAATCTAATACCATGTCTGTGTACAAAAGAACTAGAAAAGAACTAGAAGTGGAACAAAATACTACTACTACTACTACAATCTAAAACTACGTGGGTGTAGCAGCTGATACAATAGGTACCCGGTAAACTGGATGTAACAGTGTGTGAAACAAAGATGGAAGAAATGGTGAGGATCCATCCTCATCTGCACTCTGGATGTCGAGAGAGTATGGCTCGAATCTTCTGTTGTAGTCTCCGTCGATGCTGTGTAGCTCCTCTCCTCAGTCGCGAGAGAGAGAGAGAGAGAGAGAGAGAGAGAGAGAGAGAGAGAGAGAGAGAGAGAGAGAGAGAAGTGAAATGAAATGAAATGTTATATTAACGTCTTCAAAAGGCCAGAATGACCTATGAGACCAATCAGTTACAAAAAATTGGTGAATCTGATACCATGTCTGAGTACGGAAATTACAAAGTTACAAAGAACTAACACTAAGACGCTAAGGAGAAAGGAAATGGGGGGGGGGGGGGGGGGGGTTTGTGGCTTCAGATGAAATTTCTCATCGGTCGTTGTCGGATCTCATCGACCTCCTCCATGGTCAGTACTCTGGTTGGGCGTCTTGCATGTCGAGCTAGAGCGATCCGTATCTTCTGTTGCAGCCTTCGTCGGTAGTGGGAGACTCCCCGAGGTCGTGGACGTCTAGATCTGCCAAGTTCCGTGGCTCCATCAAGCAGTGTACCTCTAGTATGAGTAGGCTCTGAGTATAAGTCGGGACTCAGGCGAAGCATGTAGTGCGGGTAGACCTCTCCACAGTTGGTTGCTCCTCTGTCTGTTCTTCGGGGTGTACAATATCTAGTGTAAAGAAATCTGTGATCTGTCTCTAGGGTTGTCTCTCTTCAGCTCTCCTCATTAAAGTTTCTCTATGCCTGTGTAACTCAAGTAGATATAGCCCAAGACATCTTTGATCCTCATAACTCACGACCCTAGATAGAGGCCCAAAACCTGCTCTGAATAGACAATGAAAACGGCCTCGTATCTCATAGTACACTGTGCAATGACATATGTAATGTACTTCTGTCTCTGGCTCTAGATGGCATAAGCGGCATATCCTGCTATCTGCTGGTGTCCCTCTGAATCTGCTAGTCTCAATCTCGAGCTGATGTGAGGACGTGCGTATCTGGCCAATGGCACAACGCAAACCATGAGAAAGATGCGTGTCCATATAGCTAGGTCGAATCACAAACCCATCCCCCGTGAGGTGGAGAAGATGCTCTCTATAGAAAGCCATCTTTGTGCCCAACTCCTGTAACAGCTCTATCCATGTCCTCCTCGTGTCCAGGTGGATCAGATCCTGACGAATAAGTCTATTAATCTCTACCCGTGTCAGAGACCTCAAGGGTGCATGTAGAGAGTATTGAAAAGGAGGCAACCTGTCCATGGTGAAACCATGTGTCTGAAACCATGATGCCATCTATGCATACCAGCATGATGTATCCCCATTAAGAGCTAATTGTTTGGAGGGCTCTAGAGCCACCCTGGCATATTTGTCTCTGGTAGTATCCCACAGATTGTGTACAAAGGAGACTGATCTGGTAAGCGCCTCAATCTCCATAGGGGGGGCAGCTAATTTCGATCGAATGATATCATGCGGTACGGAAGCCTTGTCTCTAATCAGCCGATAGATCATAGATACTAGGGGCTTCTCCATACGCCTCCAGCCGTCCTGGCCTATATAAGGTCCCCAAACTTGCACCCCATATAACATAGTAGAGGCAACCAAAGTATCAAAGAGCCATAACTTTGTCCTAGGTTCCTGGAACTGAACCTGCGAACACATCCTCTCCATTCCTCCCAGAGCCGCACCAGCTCTAGTTAGTCTAGTCTCTGCTGCTCTTCTCAAAGAAAATCTCGGCCCAGTAAAGACTACCCCCCAGGTAAGTGTATGCATCTGTATACTTCACAATCTCCTGATCATATTTGAAAGTAGGTACTGATCTCCCGACCCATTGCGGTGTGGTGTTAAACACCATAACCTTGGTTTTACCTAGGTTTACACACAGTCCACTATCCTCTGCAAAACTGCGTAGTGCATCCAAATGTCGTTGCATACCTTTTGGTGAGTCAGATATCAGCACAATATCATCAGCATATAGCAACAATGGGATCCACGTCCCTGCCAGCTGGGCACCCTTGTCACCCTCTCTGTCAATGTAATTAGACACCTCATCAACATACATACCAAATAGAGTAGGAGACAACGGGCAGCCCTGTTTCACTCCAATGGTAGAGTGAACTAAATCAGATACCCCTTCCCGGAGTGCGTACATGTCCCACCACTGATCTGTACAAAGCCATAATTTCTCAAATCACCTCTATGGGCACCCCCATCTCCTGGAGTCTGTGCATCAATCGAGCTCTTGGTACCATGTCAAATGCTTTGTGAAAATCCACAAAGCTACAATAGATCCGTCTCCCATGTGCTCTACCCTCCTCAATGATGGCCCTGAGTGTCAGAATATGATCAAGAGTGGAGAAACCCCTCTTGAAGCCGGCTTGACCTTTTGCTTGTACACCCTCACCCTCTGCCCAATTACTCAAGTGTTGCTCCAGAATAGATGCATACAACCGTGCCAATGTGTTTCCAACCATAATAGTGCGGTAGTGGTCACCAGCCTTGAAGATGGGCACAATATTAGACAACCTCCAAGTCTCAGGTAATCCCTCACACATGGCATGATTGAACAACACTGCGAGAACCTCCATCAGCATATCCCTGGCATGTATAAAGTGCTCCGCTACTAGACCGTCATTATCATATGCCTACCCGGTCCTTGTCCTGTCGATGGCCCTTTGTACCATCTCAGGTGTAAAGAAAGTGCTCGTAGCTGGGCAAGGATTGGTAGGGTCTGGAAGGGGTTCTTGTCGAGGAACCGTATATAATGATGTCGCATATTGGCCCCACACATCAGGTGAAGTAATCAGTGGGGGAGGGGAGTGCTCATGGAAGAGTCGCCATGCCTCTCTTGAGTCCCTACTCAAGAACATCTGATATAAGTCTCGCTCCATCGGAGCTAGGTAAGCTCGCTTCTTCCGTCACACAAGGCGTCGGAAAGCAATCTGAGAGTGTCTGTAAGTGATGACTCCTAAAAGAAGATCCCTCTGAAGCTGGGCTCTCATCTCTCTGCATTCCTCATCATACCAACTATTCTGGGGCATGCTCCCAGAATGACGTCTCTTGCCCGGCTGAGTGTGTGGGTATGCCACTGATGCAGCCCCATGCAGTGTCTTAGTCAGTAGAGTGGTGCACTCCTCCACTGAGAGGCCTGTACCATTTGTACCAGCTGTGCCTTCCAATAGCTGGTCCCAGATCTCCTCTGTATAAACGAAATCAGTCTCTAGAGTAAATGTATAGTGGGTGTGTGACCTGCCTCCTGATGTCTGGGTTGTACTATACTGAAATTTAACAAACAGTGTCAAGAGAGCATGATCTACTGCTATGCCCACTGGCCTGGCTCCCACTGTGAAATCCTGAATGCAGGGGACAAAGCTCGGTTGTGTCATAACATAATCCACTGTACTCGCCCCATGTCTGTGTGGGAAGCATGTGAAACTGCCAAAGTCAGTTTCTCTTCCTCTGTGATCATCCTTACCTGTTCCTTGATCTCCTTGATTTCATCTATTACCGAGGGCTGAAATTCGCCTTCCTCTAGTCCACTGCTTACTCTATCAACAAGCTCCTATTTAAGGGCTGAGACTTCTTTTTTGAGTGTCCGTATCTCGGCGTTTGGGTTCGCCTGTTTTAGGGCTAAGACTTCTTCTTTGAGTGTTTGTATTTCTGCGTTAAGGCTCTCTTTCTCCTTCTTCCATTGTGTGCCTTCATTGAAGACTATCTGAAGGAGGTTGGCCTTCTCCTTCCACCATCCTTCCATCTCTATTTTCCACTCCTTCATTTCCCTCTCCATCTGCGCCATCCGCTTGTTCGTGAGCATGAAGGTTGCCTTTGCACGCGACTTGCAAACAGGCGAGACATGGACGGCTTTCGTGTCCTGTGCCGGGTCAATTGCAGGGGAGATTGCTTCCATGTTTTGTTGTTCAAGAGATGTATCGGGCTAACTTACCATTTCGCAAAAGACATACACCAGATGGGGTCCCAGACCCTCCTCCAAGGGCCCCCACTCCGTTGCCGGAATGGTATTTACTTTCGGTTGCACGAACCTATTGTAATATGCTGATGCAACACTGGGCCGACCGACAGATGCTGATGCAACAATTCTTCGCGAAGGAAACGCTAGGAACTTCGCGTTGAACACTGTGGTATTGCTGTGCTGCAAAGCAGGAATTATGAGTGAGAGAGAGAGAGAGAGAGAGAGAGAGAGAGAGAGAGAGAGAGAGAGAGAGAGAGAGAGAGAGAGATGAATTAATATACTACGTCCTCAAGAGGCCAAAGTCCCCTATGAAACCAAAACATTAAAATTGGTGGATTTGATACACATTGCTAGTGATACAAATGAGATACAAATCATTAGAGGTAGGTGGGGCGAGCTCAGATGAGATCACTCATCGGTCGCTACCGAATCTCATCAATATCCTCCATGGTCAATAGTCTGACTCATCGTCTTGCATATCGAGCTAGGATGATATGGATCCTCTGCTGCCACCTCTGTCAATGATGTGAAGCCCCATGTGGTTGTGGGCACCTGGATCTGCCTAGCTCAATGGCTCGATCAATCAGCGTACCTCTGGTGTGGGTGGGATCTGAGATCTGACATGATGACTGCTCCTCTGGCTATCCCTTGGGTGGTGTAAGGAAGTCTGTGATTTGTCTCTGAGACTAGCTCTTCCTTGACATATTCAACAGGCTCTCTCTATGTCTGCGCAACTCTAGTAGAAATAATTTAAGACATCTCTGATCCTCGTATCTCATGACTGTAGAAAATGGTCCAAAACCCTTTGTGAACAGACAGTGGAAGTGATCTCGTATCTCATAGTACACGGGGCAGTGACATATGTAGTGTAGCTCTGTCTCTGGCTCTAGGCGACATAAATGACATATCCTAGCCTTTGCTGGTACCCCTCGAAATCGACCAGTCTCAATCTGAAGCTGATGTGAGGATGTGCATATCTGCCCAATAGCACACCGTATCCCATGAGATAAGTGTGTATCCATGTATGCAAGCCTAGTCACAAAACCTTCTTCCGCATATCTCTGGCATGGATGAAGTGTTTTTGCTACCAGACCTTCATGATCATGTGCTCTCCCTGTCTTCATCCTGTTAATGGCTTTCCTTACCCTTTCAGCAGTAAAGAAAGTACATGTCTCAGGGAATGTCTCTTGGTCCTGATGCTGTGTAGAGAGATGTGGCATATGCCCCCCATGTCTCTGTGGAGGTGATGGTTGGTGGTGGTGAATGCTCACGGAGTAGTCTCCAAGCCTCGCCTGAGTCCTGACTCATAAACAACTTATATAGATCACGCTCTAGCTGAGATATATAAGCCCTCTTCTTTTGTTGACTCATAGATCCCGCTCTAGCTGAGATATATAAGCCCTCTGCTTTCGTTGCACTAGCCGGCAAAGTGACTGTCTATGTGGTATTACCCATGACCACCTCCCTCTGCAATCTGATCCTCGTCTCTCTACACTCCTCATCATACCAGCTGTTCTGAGGCATGCTCCCAGGTCGTCTCCATGTAGGCCGACTGTGGGGATATGCCTCTGATGCTGCATCATGGAGCGTGTCCTTGAGTATCTGAGTGAACTCATCTAGTGGCCGTTCTGGGGGGGGGGGAGAGAGAGAGAGAGAGAGAGAGAGAGAGAGAGAGAGAGAGAGAGAGAGAGAGAGAGAGAGAGATGTTATATTAAATGTCTCCAAAGGCAAAATGACCTATGAGACCAAATTGATACAATCTTGGTGGATCTAATACAATGTCTGGGTACAAAAATAATATGAAGTAAAGTGAAAAACTAAAATCTTAACTGCTAGATGTGAACTAAGCAGCTAGCTGGAACGGTGTAGGATATGAGTAGGGGGGGAGAGAGTAGCGACTGGGGGACTAATACAACACAATGTGGGTGTGCGTGTGGGAATATAAGGGGTGAGAGCTGATAAAAAGGCTGATACGAGATGAGCAGGATGTACAATCCTCAAAAGAGCTAAATCATAGGAGTTCCATTATCAGTCGCTGGCGGATCTAATTTTTCTCCGTCCGTGGTCAATAGTCTGACCGGGCGTCGTCCATGTCGGACGAAAGTGATCCGAATCCTCTGATGTAGCCTCCGTCGATGCTGTGCAGTCCTAGACATCTCTGGTCCTCGTACCCCATGACTCTAGAGAGTGGTCCAAAGCCCTCTTTGAACATGCAATGGAAGCGGCCTCGTATCTCATAGTAGACTGGGCAGTGGCATGTGTGGTGCAACTCTGTCTCATGCTCCATGTGACACAGGGGGCATGTCCTGGCCTCTATTGGTACTCCGCTGTATCTCACAGTCTCGACCTGAAGCTGGTGTGAAGATGTGCTTATTGGGCCAATAGCACATCGTATCCTAGGAGATGAGTGGGTGTCCATGTATCTGGGTCTCTTCACAAAGCCGTCCTTCAAAGCTGGAGAAGATGCTCGCTATAGAAAGCCATTTTTGTGCTTAGCTCCCGTACCGGCTGTATCCATGTCCTTCTGGTGTCTGGCTGAGTGAGTTCTTGGCGGATGAGCTTGGTGATCTCAGACTGTGTAATAGTCAGAGAGGGTGCATCCAACGAGCACTGGAAGGGGGGATTGGAACTGAACCTGCGAACACGTCCTCTCCAAGCCTCCCAAAGCCGCAATAGCTCTAGTCAGTCTAGTCTCTGTTGCTCTCCCCAAAGAAAGCCTCGGCCCAGTGAAGACAACCCCAAGGTAAGTGTATGCATCTGTATACTCTACAATCTCCTGACCATATGTGAAAGTCGGTGTTAAACACCATAACCTTGGTTTTACCAAGGTTTACAAACAATCCATGTAATGCATCCAACTGTTGCTGCATACCCTCTGGTGAGTCAGAGATTAACACAATATCATCAATATATATAACAAGGGGATTCACGTTTCTGCCAGCTAGGCACCTCTATCACCCTCTCTGTCAATGTAATCAAACACCTCATCAACATACATACCAAACAGAGTAGGAGACAATGGGCAACCCGGTTTCACCCCAATGGTGGAGTGAACTAATCAGATATCCCCTCCGAAGTGCGTACATGCTCCATCACTGATCCGTATAGAGCCATAATCCCCCACAACACTATGGGCACCCCCATCTCCTGCAATCTGCACATCAATCGAGCTCTCGTTACCATGTTAAATGCTTTGCGGAAATCCACAAAGCTTCAGTAAATCCGTCTCCCATCCTTCCCTCCTCAATGCAGAATCTAAGTGTCAGAATATGATCAAGAGTGGAGAAACCCCTCCTGAAACCGGCTTGGCCTTGCCATGGTGGTCCACTGAAGGTCCCCAAATGTAAGGTCTCTGTCCCCGATCAAAAGAGCACCATTGTACCATGAAATGAACATAATGGAAAAAGTTACTATTTTTAGCAGTTTTCCAAATTTTGTCAGTGCCATGATGTTCAGAATGTTTTAAAGCTTCGAAATGTGAATTAAAATAATTTTTGTAAAAAAATTCCAAAAATAGAAAGTTTTTGGTTGCCCGACCCGTCTAGTTTTGACCGTTTCGAAAAACTACACCCGTACCCCGAATTTGAAAAAAATGCAATTTCGGACCCCGAGGGCCTGCTAAATATGGCAGGTACTCGGTCCAGTACGCCTTAGTTAGAGCTCAGTATAGCAATTTACGGCATCAAAATCCGACTCGTATGACCCGTTTTAGCCTAAAACCAATTTTTTATAAAATTGTCCGGGGAGGCACTGGGGGCCCGGGGCTGTGTGGGAACAGGTTCCAGGCCACTCCAGACCAGCTTTAGCAGCTAGGGGGCGCCCTCTTGCCTTGTGGGAGTCTTTGGGAAGTTTCCAAGCTTGCAACTAAGTGTGAGAACCAGTTAACTAAACCAACTGGACACTTGGTGGGTAGGCAACTAGACTTGCCATGCAAGGACTGAGTGCTCACTCAGATGCTTATAGCAGCACAAATCGATTTTCAGCCTGTAAGAGCCTATTTAAAGGCCTACACACACACATATACTCACATACATACAATGCACACACACACACACCTACACACAATGTGAAGGTGCTGCCGGTACACACACCTTTTGAAGGAGGAGCAAGGAGGGAGGTGCTGTCGAATTCTCGCCTCAAGAAGCTCGATTAAATCAGAGAATCGAGAGGATTATCAACCCTTAATCACGGTAACCACGGTTTAATTAATGCTTTCTGCCAATCCTTTTTCATCACCATCTAAATTCCTCGTCTATTATGCTTATTCCTAGTCGTAATTCTTTATAATTACTCTCTAATTTCTCTTTAACCATATTCTATTATATAATCATCACGCTGTCAGGAGTTTTTTGGAGCAAGGGATTGCGCATATGTACATACACATGCATGGTGCATCAAATAAAGAATTGCCCATTTTCCTTAGCCAGGTGGTTATGTGGGGCCCACATGTGTACAGGTAGGACAGTGTGTACATAGTGCATCGATTTTCACTATCACCAGTACCAGTATGTTTTTTCTACAATAATGAGGAGTTTATAGCGTGTAAAACTTCTCGAGGAAGCTATCCGCGGGCCGACGACGTGAGGTCAGCAGGTGCGTCAGATGGCATCTAGTGGCGTCAGGAGGGCGAACGAGGTCAATATTTGCACGCGGATAAGGACGAACACAACGTGGGTGTTTTCTTGTGAGAGTTATGCAGAAAGGTCATCATTAGGACCACTTTTTGGGGCCACTTCACGTGGTGGCGAGATGCATTATTGGAAAAAAGCTGAGTGCCAGGTGTGCGAATGATGCAAAAAGGTGACAACTATGCACTGCGAGGTCAGTTTTTGGCCTGTTCGGGGTCCATTTGAGGTCATCTAAAAGGCCAAGGGTGCCCAACTAAAAAAGCTAAGTGTGGGAACTGAAAAAACAGAGAGAAGACTAGAAAAAAACGTGGAGAAGAGAGGAGGAACAGCTGCAGGTGTGTTTTTGCTCATTTTGGAGCTTATTTTGGCCGTAAACTGCTCATCCGAGGTCGGATTTGAGCACTTTGACATTGTAGACTGGGGTTTTGGGCCGTTCCGGACGCGATGGCGCTGTCCATTTTGCCAAATTCCTCACTCTTTTCCTGCTGTTTTTCTGTGTAAGTTTCTCCTATGAGCGAAGTTTCTGCTCCAGTTTGTGATTGTATCTGGTATCTTTTACCCATATTGTGTGAGCTGTTTGCCCCATTGGTGTTGGCCCAAGCTCATTTGTATCTAAAAATCAGAAATTCTCCTCTTTTGAGCTGAATTTTTGGATGTGTGTGCGTATGTGTGTGTCTGTGTGGAGTGGGCAAGTGGATAGTCTCTCTCCTCTCACTCCAGAGGTGTGTTCCCTGTCTCGGCCAGGTGTGTTGTCTAAGCCGAGTGGTGCCCTATAGTGTGTGTGTGTATCTTCCCAAGAGTGTGTGTCGGGTCGTTATAGAGGCGCTGTGTGTGTTTTCATCCCGCTCACATTCTTTTGGCGCCCCCACGGAGGATCTTCTTCGAGTACCTTCTGCTTCGAGCTTCGAGCTTTGAGCTTCGAGATTCGGGATTACAGGTTACAGGTTACAGGTACAGGTACAGGTGATTAACACAGGTACAGGTAGCTGGAGTACAGTGATATACTAGTAGTGATGTCACTTTCAGTTGTTGTGGGTATGCATCACTTGGCGCCTATTTGAGCGCATTGTCTGCAGGATTGTACGTTACTTGTGGAAACTGCCATTGTACGCATTTGTGGAGCCATACTTGGTTGTATTTGGCAGTCCCAGCCATTTCTGAGACTTGGTCTGGAAGATAGTCATTTCTGAGACTTGACTATATGCGATTTGCATTAGCCTTCGTGTGAGGGTCGATAGCGTGAGGTTTTTATTGAGCTGAGGGATTCTCAAATGTAGAGATCCTTTCGGTGATACAGGTAGCTGGAGAACCCTTTTTGCGACCTCGCCATAGGCTATGTACTATTGAGTCCTATTTGATGCTCGGGTTCTATTGTTGGCAGTTTATGCATACAGATACAGTCTATATTTTGGGTTCCTACTGCTCTACTTCTGGGGAAACTCTGTCGAAATTTTCCCAAGTTATGATGGCTGGTTTTTTGGTATTTTGAGCCATTTATGTTGTTATGCTGCTGAAATTTTGGCAAAATCAGAGGTTGAGTTAGGTGTGCCTTCTTGGGAGCTTCATGGTTGGCTTTAATGGATGATCAAAATGGCCCTCAGTTCACTCCTTTTCATTTAACTCAAAGAATTCAGATTTATGTTCATGTGTCCAGGAAGATCTTTTTCCAGCAGCGCATAGTCTTTATGTTTGGGCCAAGAAGATTGAGAGAGATCCTGGAATGTCCTTTGCCTGTTGTAATTCCAATGATCAACTATGAAAACTCATTTGATGTGCATGTGTTTGTCCTTATCTAAAGTTGAGCTCCATTGAAGTTTCTGGGGATTGGGTAGTGAAAAGTTTTGGGTTCTTGCACGTGTGTTCGAAGGGGTTCTCAAAGCATCATAATTTGGGTAGCCATGGCGTTCTCTTATCCCGAGTTTCATAAAAGAAGTGATGAAGATGTGGAAGAATTTTTGGAAAAGATGGAGGTTGCCTGCATTAGCAACCAGATTCATGACCCTACGCAAATGTTACGCCTTCTCCAAATTTGTTTGAAGAGTGATGCACGAGTTTGGTCTAAAGCATTTGAAGAGGAGTTGCGTGTGGCTAATCCACCTGTAAGGTTGAGTTGGGACAATCTACGACATGGGTTGGAAGTGGAGTTTGTGAAGATAGAAGATCCTGACAAGGTGTGGCAAGAAGTACAAGGTTTGGTGCAAAAGGAAGGTGAGCCAGTAGATGCGTACATACGTAAGTTCTCATTGGCATGGGAGCGGATGTGCAAGGCCTTAGCACCACAGGTACCCCCGCCTGACATGATGAAGAAGGACAGGTTCTTAGCTGGTCTTTGGGAGAATATACGTTGGAGAGTGGAGCTAAAGAAGCCTAGGACATATGAGGATGCACTAGAGGTAGCAAGGAACAAAGAGTGGAAGCTGAGGAAAATGAGCCAGTTAGGGGTGGAGTCTTTGCCCATGAGGTCTGAATTTCAGCCTATGGACTCTTTACAAGGTCGTATGTCAGGGGTTCATCATGAACCAGTGGTTCCTGTTACTACTCAGGTTATGCCAGCAGTGGTCACTACAGCAGTGCAAGATGATGGCCTAAGGCAAGACATGAGGCAAGTGGTTGATTTGATGAAGAATCTCAGCCTAAACATGCTAGGTCAAGTGGGAAATAATCGAGGTCGAGGGCGGTTTGCAAATCAGTCAGGAGGTGAAGAAAGGCCTAGGAATGGTGTTGGACAAAGCAATGGTAGGTTTTGGAGGCAGACGCCCACATGTTATAATTGTGGAGAGTTGGGTACTATCAGCCCGCAATGTGATAAGCCACCAAGGATGGGGGGAGACATGTATCCATTGCCAAGACAGGTGCTAACTAGGTCAAATGATTATGGCATCGAAATTAAGGGAGACGAAGGAACCAGTGGACTGACCCAGGAGGAAAAGGGAAAGACAAAAGTGCTAAGTGTAGTCACTTTGGAGAAGGCATCAAAGCTAGAGGATACATTAGTGATGCCTATTGGGAAGAGGACCACAGAGGATAAGGAAGGAAGAAGTGCCCCAGGTCCTAGTAAGAAGAAAGGAAAGAGCCATGAAGGCTAAGATGTCAAGGCCAAGAGGAAAAGGAGAGCTCGTCGAAAGTTTCATGTTTCAGATTTTCCACTAGGGGATGGGCAATTAAGCTATGACTTGAAGGAGGATCTGACGAGCAGGAAGGCAGATGTTACTATTGGGCAGCTTATAGAGATGGTGCCTAAGCTAAAGCGACAGTGGAAGAGGATGGTTAACCCAATGGAGAAAGAGCCAGAGAGAGGTTCAGTGAAGGTGTTGGCAATGGACGAGCTACCAGACATTTGTCCAATAGTAGATGTGTGGCATAAAAGGAAAAATTTGGGACAAGGTTATGTGGATGGCGGAGCCCAAATATACGTCATAACACACTAATGCGTTGAGAAGATGGGTCTCACAGTGGTTGGGGTGTCAGGTTTTCGGATCAGATTGGCAAACCATCAAAAAGTAAAATGCTTGGGTGTTGTAAAGAGCTTAGAAGTGGAGGCATATGATGCAAAGGCAGTGGTTGATTTTCATGTGATGCCAGCAGGGTTGGGAGCATATCCTATTATACTGGGCAGACCATGGTTACGTGCAGTGGGAGCTGTTCAAGATTGGCGACATGGTACGATTAGCCTCTATGGAAAGACAGGTACCAAGAAGCTTTATAATATGGACACAAGGAAACGATTAGAGGAGATTTATGACGATGAGGATGAGTCTAGTGATGAAGACTCTTCCACGGTGACAGATGAGGATAGTGATAGCACTACCAGCAGTGATGAGGATGCTGATGTTGCATTTCTTTTGATGGATAAAGAAATCCAGGAGATTGGTTTAGTCGCATTTGCGAATGAGGTTGAAGATGAAAGTGAAGGGCCTTATGAAGTGATTGAAGGGCTGATGCAAACCAAGGTTGAGTTGTCAAAGAAGCAGGAATTAATGACGCAAATGATTAGTGGAGACCTCTCAGTTATGGAGAAGGATATATTTTTGCATATGCTCGCTAGTTTTCCTGATTTGTTCATTACTTCATATGAAGAGATCAGAGGGTTCAAGGGTGAAGAGATGCATATAGAGCTGAAAGAAGGTGCTAAGCCAGTGCGGCAAAGGCTAAGAAGGATGGGTCAAGAGCAAATGGAAGCCTTGCGAGAAGAGGTGGACAAGTTGTTGAAGGCAGGGTTCATAGTCCCTGTGGAGACCACAGAATGGGTGAGTCCAGTAGTAGTCAGTCCAAAGAAGAATGGGAAGTGGAGGATTTGTGTAGATTTTAAGCCCTTAAACGCAGCCACTAAGAAGAAACCATATCCTCTTCCATTCATCGATCAGATCTTGGATTCGGTGGCAGGTTATGAGAGGTACAATGTGTGTGATGGTTTTTCAGGCTACTTTTAATTGAAGATTGCTCTTAAAGACCGCACAAAGACCACTTTTATTACGCCATGGGGCTGCTATTGCTACACAGTATTGCCATTTGGGTTGTCAAATGGACCTTCCTTCTATCAAGAGAGAGCAAATTGGGTGCTGGAACCATTCATTGGTAGTTGTGTTAAAGCTTTTATGGATGACTTCTGTGTCTATAGCAGTAGGGCTGATCACCATGAGAAGCTGCAGATGGTATTGGCTCGATATGATGAATGTGGAGGACAACTAAATCCAAAGAAATGTCATCTAGCACAGCCAAGGGTGAAGTTATTGGGCCACATGGTGTCAGAAAATGGCATTGAGGCTGATCCAGACAAGGTTAAGTCTATTATTCTTCTTCCATCACCTACGAGTACGAAGCAATTGGCAACCTTTATACACAAAGTGAAGTACATGGCAAGGTTTATTCCATTGTCGTCTCACATTCTTTATCCATTACAACAAGTGGCAAAGCATGATCCATTGCAATGGGATGACAAGTGTGAAGAAGTGTTTCAAGAGGTGAAAGAGGTGTTAGGGGGTTTGTCAGCCATGCAGGCTCCTAATTGGGAGAAAGTTTTTTATGTAAATCCATCAGTAGGGGATGATGCCATTGGAGCTATGCTATTGCAAAAGGGGAAGGGCAGCCATTATATGACGCCAGTGTATTGTGCAAGCCGAGTGAAGTTGGTAGCGGAGAGAAAGTTATCGAAAGTAGAGCTAGTGATGGCCAGTGTAATATTTGCTTGTCGACGATTTCGTCATTACTTGCTACCACGGCCTTTTGTTTTCTTGACGAGTTATGCCTTTTTGCCACAGTTAATTAATGGTACTAACATGTCAAATGTGGTGAAGAAATGGGTAATTGAGCTGCAAGAGTTTGAGTTCTCTTTTCTAGTGGAAGATAGTACAAGGGCTACCCTAGCTGATTTGTTGACCTACAAGGAGAATCCCCTTATTGTTAAGGAAGAGGTGGTGAGAAAGGTAGTTGAAGAAGTGCCACATATCAGCAATGCACATGTGTTGTTCTTTGATGGTTCATACAGAAAGAGCCATGATGCAGCTTCAGGGGGTATAGCACTTTATGATCCAGAGGGGAAGCTAGTATGCAAGAGAGGGTTCAAATTGGATGCGCATAGTAACAATGAGGCTGAATATGCTACATTGGAAGCCGGATTACACATTTGTTTGAAGCATGGGGTTCGAAGGTTGAGCATAAAAGGTGATGCCTTGTTAGTGGTGAAGCAAGTGCTGGGTGTGTGGAAGAGCAAGAACACCTCATTGAAGGAAATGTGCTTTAGAATTAAAGGCCTGTTAAAAAAGTTTGAATCATGGAGCATCAGACACATTGAACGTGCTCTAAATGGAGAGGCACATGAAGCAGCTCAAGGCATGATTGGGGAGCTATTTGTGTTGAGGACCACTTTACCTCTTTATCATGGCAGGGAAAGTTTGGCTCAAGAAGAGGAGTTTTTGCTAACAGGAATCATTCCAAAGGAGATTCAGAAGTCTAAGAAGTATGACTTTGTGCGTAGAGCATACAAGTACAAATTGATTGGTGATGTTTTATACATGAAAGGGGCTGATCTCGTGTTGAGACGTGTACCTTGGCGGGAGGAGCTTTACAGAGTGTTGGAAGAGAATCATGAAGGCGCATGTGGTGGCCATTTTGCTCTAAAGATCACCTTGCATAAGATTTTGCAAGAGGGGTATGTATGGCCTAGTTTGCACAAGGATGTTCACCATTGGTGTAGGTCTTGCAATAGGTGTCAAGCGTTTGGGAAGAGAGTGTTGAAGCCAGAGCTACGAAAAACCATTATGGCGTTTGATGTGTTTGAAAAGTGGGGGATTGATGCAATAGGCCCGTTACCTATCACAAGCAGGGGCAAAAGCTATATTTTGACGGCAGTGGACTATCTTTCTAGATGGGCAGAGGCTATAGCAGTAAAACAGATCATTGCAAAGGATGTGGCAAAATTTGTGTATGATGAAATATGTTGCAAGTTTGGGGTGCCATTAGAGCTACTTTCAGATAAGGGGCCAGGATTTAGAGCTAAACTGCTAGACTTCTTATGCACAAAGATGAAGATTAGGCACCAGCATACCACTCCTTATTACCCGCAGTGTAATGGCTTAAATGAAAGGTTCAATGATGAGTTGGTACAAATTCTTTCTAAAGTGACAGAGCACCAAGGAAAGAATTGGGATTTGGAATTGCCTAGTGCATTATGGGCTTACCGTACTTCAGTGAAGACAGGTACAGGGTTTACTCCATTTCATTTGGTGTATGGAAAGGAAGCACTATTGCTTGTGGAGGTAGAGTTGCCTGCGGTCAAGATGTTAGAGAAGTTGCTTGGGTCGCCTAGTGATGCATTCAAAGAGAGGCTCTTGCAGTTACAAGAGGTCCAGTTGGATAGGATGAGCGCATTGGAGCATTATGGGCAGATGCAGGATAAGGCTTTGGCAAAGATAAATGAAAAGGTTAAAAGTAACGGTATCAAGAAACATGACTTGGTTTTGCGCTACAACAGCAAACTGGACAACACCTTCCAAAAGAAGTTTCAAATTAAGTAGGAAGGCCCTTTCAAGGTAGTGGAATGTTTCCCGAATGGTACATATCAGTTGGCTAACCTGGATGGGATTTTACATACGTCAAGGGTAAATGGATTGCGTTTTAAGTTGTATCATGCCAGGTTGATGATGGTGGAGCAAGATGAGTTTTCTGAAGAGCGAGTGATGTTTGTGAAGGATGAGGAGACCTGTGATGCGGCGAGTCTCATATCTCTCTTTGCTGCTGCTGATCATGAATGATCTAGCAGGCTAGGGGATGGGCAAATTATGTCAGGAGTTTTTTGGAGCAAGGGATTGCGCATATGTACATACATATGCATGGTGCATCAAATAAAGAATTGCCCATTTTCCTTAGCTAGGTTGTTATGTGGGGCCCACATGTGTACAGGTAGGACAGTGTGTACATAGTGCATCGATTTTCACTATCACCAGTACCAGTATGTTTTTTCTACAATAATGAGGAGTTTATAGCGTGTAAAACTTCTCGAGGAAGCTATCCGCGGGCCGACGACGTGAGGTCAGCAGGTGCGTCAGATGGCATCTAGTGGCGTCAGGAGGGCGAACGAGGTCAACATTTGCACGCGGATAAGGACGGACACAACGTGGGTGTTTTCTTGTGAGAGTTATGCAGAAAGGTCATCATTAGGACCACTTTTTGGGGCCACTTCACGTGGTGGCGAGATGCATTATTGGAAAAAAGCTGAGTGCCAGGTGTGCGAATGATGCAAAAAGGTGACAACTATGCACTGCGAGGTCAGTTTTTGGCCTGTTCGGGGTCCGTTTGAGGTCATCTAAAAGGCCAAGGGTGCCCAACTAAAAAAGCTAAGTGTGGGAACTGAAAAAACAGAGAGAAGACCAGAAAAAAACGTGGAGAAGAGAGGAGGAACAGCCGCAGGTGTGTTTTTGCTCATTTTGGAGCTTATTTTGGCCGTAAACTGCTCATCCGAGGTCGGATTTGAGCACTTTGACATTGTAGACTGGGGTTTTGGGCCGTTCCGGACGCGATGGCGCTGTCCATTTTGCCAAATTCCTCACTCTTTTCCTGCTGTTTTTCTGTGTAAGTTTCTCCTATGAGCGAAGTTTCTGCTCCAGTTTGTGATTGTATCTGGTATCTTTTACCCATATTGTGTGAGCTGTTTGCCCCATTGGTGTTGGCCCAAGCTCATTTGTATCTAAAAATCAGAAATTCTCCTCTTTTGAGCTGAATTTTTGGGTGTGTGTGCGTATGTGTGTGTTTGTGTGTAGTGGGCAAGTGGATAGTCTCTCTCCTCTCACTCCAGAGGTGTGTTCCTTGTCTCGACCAGGTGTGTTGTCTAAGCCGAGTGGTGCCCCATAGTGTGTGTGTGTATCTTCCCAAGAGTGTGTGTCGGGTCGTTATAGAGGCGCTGTGTGTGTTTTCATCCCGCTCACAACGCCATAGCTGAATTATCAGCCATTCATCATCCTTAAATTAGTGATTAGTGAATGATTAACAGAATTTTGTCTCTCTAGATAGCATAGTGATTAATCGATAAGTCGGTAACTGTGTAGATTGATGAAAATCACTTTTTTTATTAACAATGTAGCTAAATTAGATCCATTCTCTTATGCATTAAGATGTAATTAAGGAATAATTAATCCGTCATTAAGTCTCTAAGAGTTGACTTTTCTTACATCTATGCATAAGGTGAATCTGCACCATCTATTTGCTAGGAGAGAGATTAATCATACATAATTCACCTCTCTGGTAATTCCATTAGTGAAATCCTATTATTCTTAATCATGTAAGCCGAGTAATTATCTTTAGATCCGGTTCCCATAGGATTATGTGTCATCCATAATAATTGCTATATGGAAAAATCTAGACCTCTCATATAGGAGGGATTATTTAATGTTGCTAATCTATCAATTGGTTTGTTATGAGGCTTGCGGACCTTAGCTCTTTTCTCCAAGTTAATTATTTAAAGTAGTGAGTTTAAAATGGCCCTGGTTAAGAGGACTCGCTTTGGTGGAGTCCACGACCACGAGGCAGGAACGAGCAAGGTGAACGGAAAGGGAAAAGCTCCCATGGACGAACAAATACCGGCCATCTCACGGGCCATCGACGAAGAAATGAAAGAGGTAGGTCAGAATTTCATTCAAGTTGTTTAATTTAACATTGCACACGTTTAGCTAGGAATGAACATATCCCCAAACATGTTGGAGGAATCCGACGGAAACCTCGGCATTGAATTCATTGTACATTAAGTTCTAAAGTAGGAAGGAAATGTTTGATGGGTATGCTGTTTGCAAGAGGAAAGAATGTCTGCTAGGGAAAATTTAGCTCGACATGTTCATTTTATTTCCAATGTTGAATCAGTCCTGACCCCCCTACTGATCACAGGGGGCAGAGTTCCTCGTTAAGGGCTCTTGAATCCACGACTTGCTTTTTATGCGGTGGATACCCACAACTTGCTTTCTATGTGGTGGAAACCCACGTCTTGCTTTTTATGCGGTGGGAGTGTCCATGACGTGCTTTCTATGCGGTGGACATACCTAGTTGTATGGGCAGCTAGGCGACAACGGGAGGAGTGAACTCTCGCTGGAGGGGGGATGTTGTACCTCCAGAACATTGGAATTTTAATGAATAAGTTTGAGTAGAATTTTTACTAGAATACTGTGTTGGTGTTGTTTGCAATACTGGTTGAAGGACTGTCTTAACGAACAATGTGATTTGGAATTAAAACAAGGAATGTTTATGTTGAACAACCTTTGTGGTAGTAATTAGGTCACACAAGGAAGTATGAGCATGGGGGTGGAAAGTGGGGGCTTGGCTCAGGTTGCCAATGCGTACGAGATGGGTTGAGACCAAGAACTCTTTTAGTTTAGCAAAGCTAGACTCGTGCTCGGTCTTCCATTCGATCCTCATTCCTTTCTTCAGGAGTTCCGTCAAAGGTGCAGCAATACGTGCATAGTCCTTGACAAAAATCCTGTACCATCCCGTTATTCCGAGAAATCCTCTTACTTTGGTGATAGTGGATGGTTGAGGCCAATCAACGATGCCCTTGACTTTATCTGGGTCCACTGAAATCCCTTCAGCCGATATGACAAATCCAAGATAGTTGACCTTTGGTGAGCAAAAAGTGCACTTGCTCTCTTTAGCGTAAAGCTGATGTTCTCGAAGGAGATCAAGTACCTTGCGAACATGATCTTTGTGATCTGCTTCGTTCTTAGAATAGATCAGAATGTCATCAAAGAAAACCAAGACAAAGTCATCCAGATAAGGTCTGAAAATATCCTGCATAAGTCGATTGAAGCTTGCAGGGGCATTTGTTAGACCAAAAGACATTACTGTGAATTCGTAGTGCCCCTACCTAGTATTGAAAGCTGTCTTTGGAATATCTGATTCCTTGATTCTGATTTGATAATATCCTGACCTTAGATCAATCTTAGTAAACATTTTGGCGCCGTGGAGTCTGTCCAAGAGTTCGTCAATCCTTGGAATTGGATACTTGTTCTTGACAGTTACCTGGTTCATTCCACGATAATCTATGCATAGCCTTAAGGTTCCATCCTTCTTCTTCTGAAAAAGAAGTGGAGCACCCCAAGGAGAAGTACTGGGTCGAATGAATCCTTGCTCAATGAGTTGTCTAAGTTGTTCCTTGAGTTCGATGGCCTCTGGAAGTGACATTTTATAAGGTCTTTTTGAGATAGGTTCACATCCAGGGATAGTCTCAATCTCATGATCTACCTCTCTATGTGGCGGAAGATTCATAAGGTCTTCAGGGAATACATCATCATACTCTCTCAACCAGTTTGGTCGAAGTGAGGTATCTGCTTGGTCCACCTTGGCGAGTTTTACTGCATAAATTTGCTGACCCTTCCTTAGTCCCTTAAAGGTCTGCTGGCCTTAACTAGAGTAGCCCTAGGTCTCCCATTTTCCCCCCGGATTAAGGCTTCATTACCCAAGTTATCTGTAAAGGTAAAGTTTCCTTGTGCACAATGTATGTGGGTCCTATTTTGCTTTAGCCAGTCCATCCCTAGTATCCCATCAAAGAATCCTAAGGGTAGGGTTCGAAATTGGGCAGAAGTTGGGTGTCCTCCTAAATCAAAATCGATTTTTCCTGCAGAATGTTAAGATACTACTTCCTTGCCGTTTGCTAACTCTACAACTAGCTTGCTTGTTGGGTACTTATCTAGCTTAAGCTTCCTCATGCATCTGGGCGAAAGAAATGAAAGAGTACTACTACAATCTATAAGGAAGTTAACTTGTTTACCTTTGAGAGATCCTAGCGTATGGATGACCGCGTATTGCTCGCAACCATTGGGGCCGTTAATTGCAGCATGCAGGGTCGCTCTCTCCACTGCTTCGTCACCCACAGTTGGTTGTACCACTGCGGCATTTACTCTGGCGGTAGCTCCACGCCCTCACCCTTTGTTCATCCTTCCTCGTCCTCCTCTTCCGTTAGCTTGGCCATGCCCATGGGTATTCAAGGGTATGGCCTTGGCGTTGGTTGCCTGAATGTTTCTGGGGCAATTGGATCTGTAATGTCCATGCTCGCCGCAACCATAGCATCGAACATCAGGGAACTCCATGGTTGTGGTGGTAGCCACAATAGGGCGCTTGCCATATGCTTGGTTGGCTGGTCTATTATTTCAAGCAGTTGTCCTTGCCCTCTTTGCCCAATGATTCCTCCTGTTGTGATTAACCTTTTGTACTTCAAGAGCTAGAGGTTTTGCCCTCAACAAGGCATCCTGTAGTGTTGTCGGCCTGAGAGCTTCCAACCGAGTATTCAAAGGATCGATTTGTCCTTGGCAGAATCTCGCCACCTGTTGCTCCAAGGTCATCTTAGGAGCATATCTCCGGAGAGTGACAAACTTTGCATAATATTCTTCGACAAATGAATTCAGCTGCCGAAGTGAAAAGAATTCATTCATCCTCAAGGTTCTATAGGCAGATGGTAAATAACGCCCCATTATCGCAGCTTTGATGTCTTCCCAAGACTGGGAAGATCCCTTAATGTCCATATCCCTGCAATGTTGCTTCCACCATACCTTGGCATCGCCAGTCAAGCGGAACATCGCAAGCATGGTCTGATTTACGGGTTGGGTCTCCGCAGCCTCAAAATAGTTGTCCATGGCTTCCATCCACACTTCCGCATCTCTCTCCACATTTGCCCCTTCGCCCTTAAATATCGGAGGTTGGGCTTGCTTAAGGAGGAGCTTCTTCTCTTGCGCTGCCGAGTACAGAGCAACAGGTGGTGCCTACATGGGTTATACGAAATTCTTGATACCATTACTTGGATTTAAAAATAGACACGAGACTTAATAAAATTTCAAAATTCCACTTTATGAAGAGGCAAAGATTCAGAGACAAAAAGCACTTTATTGATGAAAATTTATTACAATCGAAACCCCTCAAGGTTTAGGATAACTGATGATCAGCTTATTACATGGCTTCATGGATTGCGTATGACATACGCCTAGGAGATGGTATTCACATGATGCACTACTTCGTTCGTGAAATAGTTCCTGTACTCATTCTTGAGTGGATAATAAACTAAGATATCAAGCCGGAATTCCTCTTTTGGTACTCCAAAGGTTTTGACTCTGTTTGCGGGATCACATTGGTGACCTTCTCCAAGAGCCAGTCGTTGAGGGTTTGATTGGTGTCGCCTGAGACAGTCAGGTCCAATCGTGTAGGCACCAAGTAGAATATCTCCACCACCCTCAACTCTTCTCCCCAACGTATCTTCTTCAAATTGGTAGCCAGGCATCCTAGCTTCCGAGCGTTGATGTAGTAAACCCCTCCTGGAAATGTCCAATCAAGTTCCCATCCTTTATCAATGCGAGTGGAGTGTGGCGTATGAGCCTTCATCAGTATCTCCATGACATCTCGCCTAAACTGGTAAACTGGGGATCTTCGAGCTTGCTCATAAATAAGCTCAAACACTTGGAACTTCTGATATTCGAGCACGGGGTCTTTCTGCAACACCAATGCAAGGAATTCGGATCAACTACCTATATACTTTCAGTTTCTTATTTAAATATTCAAACAGTACGACTTTATTTCCGAGCCTAACCTAGGCTTAGCTCTGATACCAGGTGTGAGGTCCCCACCCCGCCGTATCAACCAACGGATTTGATGGTGGACCTGGTGGCCACTAGATCTATTGCGGAAGCAAACAAAATGGTTCAGAGTTCGACTAGCGGACGATCTCTCATCACAAGGTGAGTTGAGTTCAAGCCTACTAGCAGGGAGATCTAGCTCCACCTCGCAGGGGAAGCGTACTTAAACTATCTAGCGATCCTAAGACCCACCTTCCAAGAGGAGAGAAACCCCGAGCGCCTTTTTTCCCATGTTTCAGAGGCACGTACTCTCGAGATTTCACCGCTCTAGGGGCAATGAGTATTACTAATATCGAAGTAAGCACTATGGGGAGAGAGAGTTCCCGACCAATCGGGACCACCCATCTCGTAAGCATTGGCAACCTGAGCCAAGCCCCCACTTTCCACCCCCATACTCACACTTCCTTGTGTGACCTAATTACTACCACAAAGGTTGTTCAACATAAACATTCCTTGTTTTAATTCCGAATCACATTGTTCGTTAAGACAACCCTTCAACCAATATTGCAAACAACACCAAGACAGTATTCTAGTAAAAATTCTACTCAAACTTATTCATTAAAATTCCAATGTTCTGGAGGTACAACATCCCCCCTTCAGCGAGAGTTCACTCCTCCCGTTGTCGCCTAGCTGCCCATACAATTAGGTATGTCCACCGCATAGAAAGCACGTCATGGACACTCCCACCGCATAGAATGCAAGACGTGGGTTCCCACCGCATAGAAAGCAAGTCGTGGGTATCCACCGCATAAAAAGCAAGTCGTGGATTCAAGAGCCCTTAACGAGGAACTCTGCCCCCTGTGATCAGTAGTGGGGTCAGGACTGATTCAACATTGGAAATAAAATGAACATGTCGAGCTAAAATTTTCCCTAGCAGACATTCTTTCCTCTTGCAAACAACATACCCATCAAACATTTCCTTCCTACTCTAGAACTTAATGTACAATGAATTCAATGCCGAGGTTTCCGTCGGATTTCTCCAACATGTTTGGGGATATGTTCATTCCTAGCTAAACGTGTGCAATGTTAAATTAAACAACTTGAATGAAATTCTGACCTACCTCTTCCATTTCTTCATCGATGGCCCGTGAGATGGCCGGTATTTGTTCGTCCATGGGAGCTTTTCCCTTTCCGTTCACCTTGCTCGTTCCTGCCTCGTGGTCGTGGGCTCCACCAAAGCGAGTCCTCTTAACCGGGGCCATTTTAAACTCACTACTTTAAATAATTAACTTGGAGAAAAGAGCTGAGGTCCGCAAGCGTCATAACAAACCAATTGATAAATTAGCAACATTAAATAATCCCTCCTATATGAGAGGTCTAGATTTTTCCATATAGCAATCATTATGGATGACACATAATCCTATGGGAACCGGATCTAAAGATAATTACTCGGCTTACATGATTAAGAATAATAGGATTTCACTAATGGAATTACCAGAGAGATGAATTACGTATGATTAATCTCTTTCCTAACAAATAGATGGTGCAGATTCACCTTATGCATAGGTGTAAGAAAAGTCAACTCTTAGAGACTTAACGACGGATTAACTATTCCTTAATTACATCTTAATGCATAAGAGAATGGATCTAATTTAGCTACATTGTTAATAAAAAAAGTGATTTTCATCAATCTACACAGTTACCGACTTATCGATTAATCACTATGCTACCTAAAGAGAGAAAATTCTGTTAGTCATGCACTAATCACTAATTTAAGGATAATGAATGGCTGATAATTCAGCTATGGCGTGATGATTACATAAAAGAATATGGTTAAAGAGAAATTAGAGAGTAATTATAAAGAATTATGACTAGGAATAAGCATAATAGACGAGGAATTTAGATGGTAATGAAAAAGGATTTGCAGAAAGTATTAATTAAACCGTGGTTATCGTGATTAAGGGCTGATAATCCTCTCGATTCTCTGATTTAATTGAGCTCCTTGAGGCGAGAATTCGACAGCACCTCCCTTCTTGCTTCTCCTTCAAAAGGTGTGTATCGGCAGCACCTTCCCAGTGTGTGTAGGTGTGTGTGTGTGCACTGTATGTATGTGAGCATATGTGTGTGTGTGTGTGTGTGTGTAGGCCTTTAAATAGGCTCTTACAGGCTGAAAATCGATTTGTGCTGCTATAAGCATCTGAGTGAGCACTTAGTCCTTGCATGGCAAGTCTGCCTACCCACCAAGTGTCCAGTTGGTTTAGTTAACTGGTTCTCACACTTAGTTGCAAGCTTGGAAACTTCCCAAAGACTCCCACAAGGCAAGAGGGCACCCCCTAGCTGCTAAAGTTGGTCTGGAGTGGCCTGGAACCTGTTCCCACACAGCCCCGGGTCCCCGGTGCCTCCCCGGACAATTTTATGAAAAATTGGTTTTAAGCTAAAACGGGTCATACGAGTCGGATTTTGATGCCGTAAATTGCTATACTGAGCTCTAACTAAGGCGTACTGGACCGAGTATCTGCCATATTTAGCAGCCTCCCGGGGTCCGAAATTGCATTTTTTTCAAATTCGGAGTACGGGTGCAGTTTTTCGAGACGGTCAAAACTAGACGGGTCGGGCGACCAAAAACTTTCTATTTTTGAAAATTTTTTACAAAAATTATTTTAATTCACATTTCGAAGCTTTAAAACATTCTGAACATCATGGCACTGACAGAATTTGGAAAACTGCTAAAAATAGTAACTTTTTCCATTATGTTCATTTCATGGTACAATGGTGCTGTTTTGATTGGGGACAGAGACCTTACACCAAATCTGAACCCTGTAGAGCATAGCTGAAGCCACTAGAGTGCCAAAAAGCCGCAGCTTTCTTCGAGGTTCCTGAAATTGTTAGTTCAAACTATTCTTACCTTTTGAACGTATGTGTTTTCTAGCTCCTTTTGTTTTTATGTGACCATATGACCAGCCTCGAGGGATTCGAGCTGACTTGGACAGCTCTCTCCAATAATATGCCCAAGGTCTATGTGGACAATTCTGTCAGTTTATTTACAAAATGGGGTATGCCTTTCCTCCAGTAATAATTAGTGGGGCTTCAAGTGGGGGCACCACTTGCTATGTTAGTTTTACGTGGGTTAGACCTTTGCCTACTAGTTGTTTGTACCTGTCATGACCTCAAAAGGAGGAAACTAGCATTTTGGAATGATGCCCATCTTTCACTTGCTTGAGATTATTAATGGTCATGTAGGTTTATTGGCCACAACTTTTACTGCTGTAATAGTTGAAATACATCATTGGTCTAATTTTGAGGGCATTGACTATTTGGCAAGTTTATATCTGTTTATTCTGCTATTGACTGAGTTTTAAAATTCATTCATGTTTCTGCATGGTGATGCGCTTCATCGTTCTAAACAAGAAATGGGTTTCACTTTGACAGCCAATTTTCTCCAAGGATTTGGAGGGAAAGATTACTGTCAATTTTCATGCAAATCTATATTCAATCATTCGAGAAACTAAGTATTTGGATGCCATGGGATTTCAACTTCCCGAAACAGCTTTGAATGTTACTTTGCAAGAAGAGAAGTTCATGTTGTACATTGAGAACATCCAGTCAATGCTCCATGTAGGTAGAATATAGCATAGCTTCAGAACTGGAATGTAATTTCAAGACCAAGGGCTCGTTGCTATATGTGGTATCATTGGCTGTTCTTATGAGTACTAAATATACACCATAATAACCTTTCTGTGAATGGAACTCTACCTGCAGAAATACCACCAAACCACAGGAATTTTGACCTCTGTGGAGTCAAAATTACTTGCATATCATATGACAATACTCCAGCAGGTTCTTGAACCTGGATTTTCTTATCTCAATTGGAACTCTTTAGGGATTCCGGATTTTGTGAGTTTCTGTACAAAGGCCATCAATGAGTTCAAGTCTCTGGTGAACCAGGTAATGATTGGAAAAGCACAAACTGGTATATAAGTTCTTATTTTTTGTGACTTACAAAGTAGATGCTGGTGAATAGGTTTCTGTCAAATGTTTACCTTTGCAAAAGCAAGGAGAGTGCAAGATCTCGAAAACAGTGACCAATCATATTTGAATTCAAAGTCTTTGGTTTACAGGTTCAAAACAATGCATCAAGCATAGAGAAAGCAGTAGAGGCTATTGGAAGCACAAACCTTGTCCAAGAAATTCTTGTTGAAAAAGAGGACGAATCCTTAGAATTTCAGGTATAATGATCTGTATTAGTAAACTTCGCTTCTAAATATTCTACGTGAAAGTGGCAATAATTTTGAATTTAGCTTAAAACTCTTTGCAATGTTATCTTGGCAGGAGCTTTATGAGCGTCTAGAACAAGAGAGGCGAAGCGCTGTCAGTGAGGCTCTTAAACAGTAAGCAACCTTTTTTTACAATTATGCAGAAGTACTCTCTGCTGACTACTGGCGCTCTTCGTATATGATGAGCAGAGACCGATTTTGAGTGATTAAAAACTTATCCCCTAGATATTATTGCGGCACTGCAGGAGAATATAGTGGATCAGAATGGCATGCAAGATGTTAGAATGGCAGGTGTAGGACAGTAGTGCGATGACTTCTAGATGGAATAATGCCGCCACCTTTTCGACGTTGTGGCAAGCACACTTGATTTATGGTTTATTCAATAGTTAGTTAGCAACCCATTAACATTTCAGTTTATTCTCCTTGTTACGATTCGGTCGTCCTTGTGGCAGAGGGTCTGCCCTTTATGGCATCCATGCACGATCTTGGTGGTTGTTATTTGCGTGGATGGTGGCTCCTTGCTTAGCCGGTTGAGGGTCTGTTCTTCATGACTTGTTTTGTGATTGGGTTTGCCCTCGGGCTTTACATGAAGCTCGAGGCACTGTCTTCAGGGCAACTTCTGTGAAAAAACGCTTCACAGTTTTGAGAGAGAACTTTGTAAATATGACAGAGGCAAAATCTACAAATCAGTTTGGTTTACTTTTTTGGGCCTTTTTGACCTTTAGAAATGTTTTGGTTAAACTGGTTGCTATCATAGCTCTAAGGATTCTTTTAGAAGTAAAAAAGTGATGCTAGTAGGAGAACTGTCAAGATGACACCCATTGCCATCAAAGGACTGTGTTATGATTGGTGACTGTAGCTGTGTAAACTTTTAGGCAGTTATAAAGACTATAGGGCCTTTTGGGTTCAGTCCCTGTTTCCTGAGACCCTTTGAAAATGCCCTCTAAACGGCTGAGAAGACTCGTAAAAAAAGGCCTTATAATACAAGGAATTTAAAGGTACTTGCTGCGTTTTAAGCCAGTCTTTCACTTTTCTTAACAAGAAATTGACAGAAGTAACCTAAAAAAAGGAAATAAAAGGGACTTCTGTCTTTCACTTCTGTTGTTTTCTTGCTGTTAAGCTCTTGAAAGGTTGAACATAGAAAAGATTCATGTAGAGTTTGTTCCTGAGTTTTTGTCTATTTCATTTCAGTATAGTACAGCCCAGACATCAAGAGGCAGGGCACATATCCACTTTACATTTACACCAGAGACTGCTGACTCGGTGTATACAGAGGAGATCTATAGCCGTCTATGCACAGCTGATCCTGGCCTCTTAGTGGAGGAGTGCACCATTTTACTAACAGAGACACTCCATGGTGCAACATCAGAGGCATACCCACACACTCAGCCAGGTCGGAGGCGTCATTCTGGGAGCATTCCCCAGAATAGTTGGTATGATGAGTGTAGAGAGATGAGAGTCCAGCTCCAGAAAGATCTTTTTTTAGGAGTCATCACTTACAGACAGTCTCGGCTTGCTTCCTGGTGCTTTGTGCGACGGAAGAAACGAGCTTACTTGGCCCAGATGGAGCGAGACTTGTACCAGATGTTCTTGAGTAGAGACTCAGAGAGGCAAGGCGACTCTTTCATGAGCACTTCCCTTCCCCAGTGATTACTTCTCCTGATGTATGGGGCCAGTATGCAACATAGTTATATACGGTTCTTGGAGAGGACCCCTGTAACCACCTTGGACACTCCAAGCAAGAAAACAATAGCAACACACGAACAGAAAGTTCATCACAGAGAGAGAGAGAGAGAGAAATGAAATGAAATGAAATGTTATATTAACGTCTTCAAAAGGCCAAAGTGACCTATGAGACCAGAAAGTTACAATGTGGTGGATCTGATACAAAGTCAGAGTAACAAGATGACAAAATGACAAAATAAAATACTATGGAATCCTAAACTGCTAGGTGTGGACTAAGCAGCTAAACAACTAGCTGGATGGGTAAATCACAGGAGATCCAGCATCGGTCGCTGGCGGATCTCATCAATCTCCTCCATGGTCAGTAGTCTGACCGGGCGTCGTGCATGTCGAGCCAAAGTGATCCGAATCCTCTGATGCAGCCTCCGTCGATGCTGTGTAGTCCTCTGCAGTCGTGGGCGTCTGGATCTCCCTAGCTCAGTCGCTCGATCGATTAGTATGCCTCTGGTGTAAAGCGACGGGCTCTGCTGTGGTCGTAACTCCTCTGGGTGTCTAGTGGCAGCTCTAAAGAAGTCTGTGATCTGTCTCTGAGACTGGCTAGCCTCTCCTCTCATCAGGCTCTCTGTGTGTCTGCGCAGCTCGAGCAAAAACAAACCCAGGCATCTCTGATCCTCGTACCGCATGAATCATGTAAAACCCCCAGCAGCGGGAAATCTCTGTAGGCCATTCAAGATGACCAATCCATATGCAGTCCCCATGTCTATCAAGTGTCGTCCATACTCAGTGTGTTCTCTATCCTGTGATAGTCTGGATAGGCCCGTCTCTGCAACATCCAACTCTCTCAGCATCTCCTCTGAAGTATCATAAAATAATGTCTGATGATGGGCAGTCCTAGCATTGAAATCCCCTAGAATGATAATGTCACCATCTCTAGAGAACTCCCATATGTCATCATCCAGAATAGAGAAGGGGACTGTCCTCTGGGTGGTGCATACACTGACGTACTCGGGGGAAAGTAGCAAATAGCAATGTAAAGATATCTGCCTGTCTCCGCTCTCAATCTCACCCACATGTACCTAGCTTGCTCATCCCTGCGGGCTATATGTATCAATGGCTGCAACTCCTCCCTGAATAACAGTCACTCCTCCTGAGCCCCGCCCTCTGTGCTCTGATCGTGACTCCTGTCTACAGGCTGTCTCCCATCTATATCCACTAATATGAGGCATAGATTGCCCCGGTGCGTGATGTGTCTCAGAGTAGAAGACGATGTCTCTTCCCGTAAAACTATCCTCAAAGGCACCCACATCAAGGCGCATAGATCCATTGCAATTCCAGGTGGCAACTTTGAGTGTGGTCCCATAGGTCTCGCACCGTCATGTGGAGCGCCGCTCTATAATCACCACTCGGCCATCTCTGTAGAAGGCCATCTTTCCCTTCTCCCTTGCCGCTTGAATCTGTGGCATTACCTCTCTCATATGCGCCAGCTGTGTGAGAGTGAGGTCATCTCCAAGGAATATGCCCGTTTTCTTTAGTGTAGGGCGCTTCTTCAAGAAGTCCTCCTTTGCCTCCATGGATGGAAAACGGATGATTAAAGCTCTCCCTTTTGATGTCTCCCCATTGCCTTGTGTCTTCTTCCCTACCCTCCACGCCTTTGTATGAGTAGCCTCACTACCCATCATCCGGAGAAGTTCTTCAACTTCCCCTTCCACATCCTCTCGGTCTTTTAGACCGGTTACTCTTATATGCAATGCTCTAGTTTTCCTTCGCTGTTCTTCTTCTAGAGTCATGGTGATGATTGTAGGAGTGGGGACAGATGTGGTTTCTTTCCCTTTCCCTTTCTTAGCGACTTCTATCCATTTCTCAGCCTCATCCGCCTTCTTCTGTGTCTTCGTGATCACATCCATCCACGAAGATGTCTTTACCGCCTTCTGTTTCTCCTCCTCTGTGATCATCCGTACCTGCTCCTTGATGACCTTGATCTCGTCTATCACCGAGGGCTGAAATTCCCCTTCTTCTAGTCCACTGCTTACTCTATCCGCAAGTTCTCGCTTGAGAGAGAGAGAAATGAAATGAAATGTTATATTAACGTCTTCAAAAGGCCAAAATGACCTATGAGACCAATCAGTTACAAAATAGTGAATCTAATACCATGTCTGGGTACAAAAGAACTAGAAGTGGAACAAAATACTACTACTACTACTACAATCTAAAACTACGTGGGTGTAGCAGCTGATACAATAGGTACCCGGTAAACTGGATGTAACAGTGTGTGAAACAAAGATGGAAGAAATGGTGAGGATCCATCCTCATCTGCACTCTGGATGTCGAGAGAGTATGGCTCGAATCTTCTGTTGTAGTCTCCGTCGATGCTGTGTAGCTCCTCTCCTCAGTCGCGGTCGTCTGTATCTCTGTAGCTCCAATGCTCGGTCGATGAGAGTGCCAGTAGTGGTCGAATGAGTGTGGGACGAGCTCTGCAGTGGTGGCTGCTCCTCTGGCTGTGCCATATCTAGTGAAAAGAAATCTGTAATGTGTCTCTGGGACTGCCTCTCTCTAGCTCTCCCCAGTAAAGTGTCTCTATACCTGTGTAACTCAAGTAGATATAGTCCAAGACATCTCTGATCCTCATAACTCATGACCCTAGATAGAGGACCAAAACCCTCTCTGAATAAGCAGTGGAAACGCCCCCGTATCTCATAGAACACTGTGCAATGACATATGTAGTGCAACTCTGTCTCTGGCTCTCTCTGGCATAATCGGCATATCCTGCTGTCTGCTGGTATCCCTCTGAATCTACCGGTCTCAATCTCGAGCTGATGTGAGGATGTGCGTATCTGACCAATGGCACAACGCAAACCATGAGACATATGTGTGTCCATGTAGCTGGGTCGAATCACAAACCCATCTCCTGTGAGGTGGAGAAGATGCTCTCTATAGAAAGCCATCTTCGTGCTCAACTCCTGAGGCGGCTCTATCCATGTCCTCCTAGTGTCGAGCTGGATCAGGTCCTGACGAATGAGTCTAGTGATCTCCACCCGTGTAAGAGACAGCGAGGGTGCCTGAAGAGAATACTGGAAAGGGGGCAACCTGTCCATGGTGAAGCCATGCGTCTGAAACCATGAAGTCATCTGTGCATACCAGCATGAAGTGTCCCCCTGTAGAGCTAACTGTCTGGAAGACTCAAGGGCCAATCTAGCATATCTGTCTCTAGTAGTATCCCATAGGCTGTGCACAAAGGACACTGATCTGGTAAGCGCCTCAATCTCCATGGGGGGGGCAGCTAGCTCTGCTCGAATGATCGCGTGAGGTACGGAGGCCTTGGCTCTAATCAATCGGGAGATCATAGATACCAAGGGCCTCTCCATACGTCTCCAACCATCCTGGCCTACAGAAGGTCCCCATACCTGTACCCCATACATCATAGCTGAGGCTACTAAAGTATCAAAGAGAGAGAGAGAGAGAGAGAGAGAGAGAGAGAGAGAGAGAGAGAGAGAGAGAGAGAGAGAGAAATGAAATGTTATATTAACGTCTTCGAAAGGCCATAATGACCTATGAGACCCGAAAGTTACAAAGTGGTGGATCTAATACAAAGTCAGAGTAACAAAATAACCTAACAACAATACAAAACAAAGATATATACTATGGGGTCCTAAGTTGAGAGAGAGAGAGAGAGAGAGAGAGAGAGAGAGAGAGAGAGAGAGAGAGAGAGAGAGAGAGAGAGTTGTTTCAGGGAAATGACGGCAAGGAGGGGACCCTTCTGGCAAGGGGCATTTGCTTTGGTAATGCCCATATTCCCCGCATATGTAGCACAAAATGGGCCGATTCAAAGGACGAGTCGAAGGGCGAGGTGGTCCTTGCTCCTGGTGCATTGAGTTGGAGGTGGAGGCATAGAAGCTATGAGGTGATGAGGGAGCAAGGGTATGATAAAAGCTCTTAGACGGAAAAGTACTTGGCATACCTTGCATAGGAGGGGCTGTCAGCAAAGGTGGCATATGGTGTGGATGGCCACAAGGAGAAACCATGTTGGATGCAGGTGCTGGCCCTTGTTGAAGAGTAGGACCAAGACTTTGCTGTATTTGTCGCAATCCCTTGAGGTAGTAACAGTCCTTGTCCTCATGTCCAGATTTTTCACAGAAGTGGCAGTAAACCCGAAGGGGGCATTCTTGTGGAGGGTGCCCTGGAGAGCGGCATGAGCTACATCAAACCGTAGCCTTAGTCTCTTGCTGACCCTTGAGCTCTTCTAGCTCGCGCTTGATCTGTTCCAATGCCTCGTGATGTGGAGGCTTGCTGTAACTTTAGGGCTTTCAGTTCCCTGCGTAAAGAAGTTAATGGATCAGCAGGACTTTCCGAAAACACAGAGGGGGTCTCTATGTGAGGGGAGTTGTTGAACAGTTTCCTAGCCCCCTCTATCCTAGTAGCAGCTGCGATGAACTCCTCCAGAGTGGCGTCGGGTCGGAGACTCTCTCGGAGTTTTTGCTGAGAAGTTTTGGGAAGCGCCTTCTCCACCCACTTCTTAACCATGAATTCACCAGGTTGCCGGGGAAGCTTGGCAACCAGAGACTTGGTTTTAGTCATAAGCTCTGCAAAAGTCTCCTCTGGCTGGAGCACCATGTTGGCCAACTCATCCAACACCTTCTCTTGGTAGTCACCTGGCCTGAAAGCTGCACAGAACTGTTGTCTTAAGGCTGCCCAAGTTGCAAAATGGTTCTCTGCAAACTGGCTGTACCATTTGTCTGCTAAGCCATCCAAGGTGGATGGAAAGAGTACCAAATAAGCATCTTCCTTGTTAAGACCTCGACCCCTACAGAGAGATATAATCCTCCTTGCGTGGTCATCAGCATCTTCTGAAGAGAATCCTTTGAAGGTAGGGAACTTGATGTTTACCTTGGCCAAAACACTTGCCAAAGTCTCCATGGCCCCTTGCTGAGCCTGTTGCTCAATAGCCTGCTGTAGCAGAATAGGAGAGAGCTTTACTCGAGAAGGTGACCTGGAAGATGTGGAACCTGATGAAGGAATGGGTGATGTATGTGGAGGTATGAGTGATGAGGTTGATGGACTTCTACTAGGTACCAAAGGTTGTCTTCTGTTGTAGTACTTCAGAGGGCTTAGTAGTGCACTTTGACGCTCGACTGACCGCCTTGTATGTGTCATGCAGTGACCACCAATCCAACCAAGCTTTGGGCAAGAAAACCTTGAACTGGTTGAAGACTGGTCTAGACTCTACTAGACCAGGCAAGTAACTAGACCAGGCTGGACCAAGAGGACTAGACCAGGGTCAAGGAGAACTAGACCAGGGACGAGGACTGGTTGGATCAGGGCGAGAGATGACTAGGGTGAGAGGGGACTAGACTAGTTGGACCAGGCGAGAGGAGAACAGTGCCAGGCAAGGTAGGCGAAGCTAGATAGACCCAACTAGCTTCAAGATTTGTACCTCACAGAGTGAGATTTCAGTTGAGGCCCCACCGTGATCGCCAAAATGAGAGCACGTGTAGCGCAGATAGTGTGTCGTGCTCTCTACAGTGAGTGCTCCTCAGTGCAATGTGCGTGACAATCTCACTCAAGACAGACTGAAAACAGGAAACAATAGACAACAACTGAACTCATAGAGACACAACAGCAACAGTAGACCACAACAAATGACTCGACTATCTCAAAGAACTGATACAGACTCTGGTGTGGCAGCACACTCAGCTCCAGCCCAGGACTCTCAGGTACAATGGGGTGTCGAGGCTCAGATGTGCAGGGATGGTGAATAAGTGCTCTGTGTATAGACTCTCTGCTCTCGACGACGATGAGGGACCCGATGTAAAATAAGATGATGATCCTGACCAAACAGCTACTACTCACATGTACAATCATAAAGAGCCAGCAACGGCTCATAAATGTCCAGTCAGCTAAGTCTATCTCCAAACTGAGTGGTGGTGGTGACTTGGCCACGATGTCCACTAGACCACCGTCGGTACCCTGCCACGTGTCACTTCCCAGCCCAGAGGGTCCGTCGAGTGTGAACCAGACCAACTGTAACCAACTGTCTGTCCTGTGAAGTGACACTGTAGCCCTGCTACAGGTTGCCCGACTGTCTGTCCTATGAAGTGACACTGTAGCCCTGCTACACCACCTTGCTTCACCCCAATGGTGGAGTGAACCATGTTGGACATGCCCTGAGTAGTGCGTACCTGTCCTACCAGTGTCCTGTATAAAGCTAAGATCCCCCAGATCAGCTCTATGGGCACCCCCATGTCTTGCAATCTGCGTATGAGTCTGGCTCGTGGCACTGTATCAAAGGATTTGCAAAAATCCACAAAGCTACAATATATCCTTCTGTCATGGTGTCTACCCTCCTCAATAATGGCTCCGAGTGTCAAAATCTGGTCAAGAGTGGAGAAACCTCTCCTGAACCCTGCCTGTCCTGTTGCTCGTATGCCCTTTCTCTATGCCCATCTACTCAACTCATGGTCAAGAATTGATGTATATAGCCTAGCCAGAGTGTGACCAACCATGATGGTTCGGTAATTCCTAGGAAGCATAGGATCTCCCGACTTGAAGATAGGCACAATAGTGGACATACTCCAAGTCTCAAGGAAACCCTCATACATGGCTCTATTAAACATCATAGCAAGAGGCTCTGCAAGCATATCTCTGGCATGGATAAAGTGCTCTGCTACCAGACCATCATGATCCTGTCTCTTCCTGTCTTCATCTTGTCAATGGCTTTTCTTACCCTCTCAGCAGTAAAGAAAGTACATGTTTCAGGGCATGCCTCTGGAGGGTCAGGGAATGGTGGCTGCCCCGATGCTGTATAGAGAGATGTAGCATATTGCCCCCATGTCTCTGTGGAAGTGATGGCTAGCGGTGGAAAGTGCTCATTGAAAAGCCTCCATGCCTCAATGGAGTCCTGACTCATAAATAGCTGATACAGATCACGCTCTAATTGAGATAGGTAAGCCCTCTTCTTTCGTCGCACTAGGCAGCGAAAGATAATCCGTGACTGTCTATGTGTAGTAGTACCCATGAGCACCTCTCTCTGTAATCTGATCCGTGTCTCTCTACACTCCTCGTTATACCAACTGTTTTGAGGCATGCTCCTAGATCGTCTGCGTATAGGCTAGCTGTGGGGATATGCCTTTGATGTTGCATCATGTAGCGTCTCTGTCAAAATCTGGGTGAGCTCATCTAGTGGTCGTCCTGGCTCCTGAGTGCATAGCTGCCTGTATATGTAGCGCGGATAGTGTGTCGTGCTCTGTACATTGGGTGCTCCTCAGCGCAATGTGCGTGACAATCTCACTCAAAACAGACTGAAAACAAGGAACAAATAGACAACAGCTGAGCTCACAGAGACACAACAACAGACCACAACATATGACTCGACTATCTCAAAGAACTGATACAGACTTTGGTGTGGCAGCACACTTAGCTCCAACCCAGGACTCACCGGTACAATGGGGTGTCGAGGCTCAGATGTGCAGGGATGGTGAAGCAGTGCTGTGTGTATAGACTCGCTACCCTAGACGACGACGCTGGACCATATATCTAGAAGATGACCCGATGACCCAACAGCTACTACTAATATGTACAACCATAAAGAACCACCAACGGCTCATAAATGTCAGCCATCCAAATCTATCCCCAAACTGAGTGGTGGTGACCTGGCCATGATGTCCACTAGACCACCGTCCGTATCCCTATTGCCACGTGTCACTGCCCAGCCAAGAGCGTCCGCCCAGTGTGAACCATCCTAGACAACCTATACTAACTGTGTGTCCTGTGAAAGTGACACTGTAGCCTGCTATACAGGTTGCCCGCTACCACAAGACCGCTCACCGTCTCGGTGAGAGGAAATACTGAAAAACTAGGAAATAAAACCACTTTCTTGAAGCAGGTGCTAGGCCCAACCATGCAAGAAATGATTGCAGCTGGCAAGAGAATTCAACACGTGGAGGAGGTTTCTCTGCTCGAACACAGGATGGCGGATTCTTATGCAAAGATGATGACAGTTCAGGAGAATTCTAGGAAGTTCCAAGTAGAGTGTGAAGAGCTGCAACAAACTCTTGGTACTTCTTGAGCTGAAAACCAAAGAAGTGTAGTTGCTCTGAAGGAGGCATATGAGAGGCTCTTGAAGGAGTTGCAGAGGCGAGTCATAGTCGTTGAGGAAGAGAATGAAGGGTTCAACAAGTAGATTGAAATGCAGACTTTATAAGTTCAAGAGATTGATTAGCAAGCAATGAAGGTAGCTTATGTAAAAAAAAAGACAGTTAGAGGAAGACTTTGTCATATGCAAGGAGTCAATTGATGCACTCGAGCTTGAGCGGTCTACCTCCTTGTTGAGAATTCTTGGGTTGCAAAGGGAGCTTGAGGCTACTGAAGGCAGCAATGCGGATCAACGGGGTGGGGGGAGATGAGGCTGAGGCTGAGGCTGAGGCTTGGAGGGGTGGGGAAGGCTAGATAGGGGCAAGGGGGGAGGGGGTGGGTAGGGGCGAGTAGGGGGTGGGTAGGGGCGAGGGTGGGCTAGATAGGGGCGAGGGGTGGCAGGGGGTGGGTAGGGGCGAGGGCAAGAGGGGGTTGGATAGGGGCGAGTAGGGGAGGGCAGGGGCGAGGGCAAGAGAGGGGGTGGGTAGGGGCGAAGGGTGAGGGGAAAAAGGGTAGGGGCGAGGGGTGGGTAGGTGGACTAGGGGCGAGGGCTAGGTAGGTAGGGGCGAGGGTAGGATAGGGGGCGAGGGTGAGTGAGTTTGAGGGGGAGGGTAGGGTTGAGGGGATAGGAGACAACAATATTCATCTTCAATGCCAGGTATAGCGAGAAGAGTTCGTGTTCCAATGTAGAGTGAATTCCGTGGTCCGTTGGCTGAAAGAGGAGATGCTACAGAGCGCAACAGTTGATGGAGAGCATGAGGAGGTATCATGAGCAAAACAGCTATCATGAGCAGGGAATTCATAAACCTTGAAAGCAACATCCTTTTGGTTGTATCCCGTCTTGAGGAAGCTAGACACAGAGGAGAGCTTTGTTCTGGTCGGAGAAGCAGGCACACGGGCTGATGGGGCTGATGGTGAAGAGGGGTGAACTCTTGTAGAGGGGATTTCTTTCCGCTTCTATGATTCTTCATAAGCTCACCGAATTCAAAGGCTTCCACCAAGGGCGCATCAGGAGTATTCTCTGTGACCTGCAACCTTTGAGCTGGCTCAGGTGGCTCATTAGGTTTAGTTACTGTGGAAACTTTGGAAGAGGGTGTAACTTCAGGCAAAGAGTGAATAGAGACTCCATAACAAGGCATAGATTTGGTAGCTTCCAACCACTCCAGCAGATCTTCGTCTAACCCTTCAGGTGTAGTAGGCTGTTCTTGTTCAGGGTTGGTTTCCATTGACAAAGAAACTTGCTACACCACGGGAACCATACCTCCTTCTAAGAGAATGGGTTGCATAGGGGAGCCAGAAGTATGTATCCACATTGCATCGTTTCCCCAATCATGAAGTGCTTTAGTGTGTCGCAGCCATGGTCTTCCAATGAGCAAGGGAAATCCACCCTCAACCTGGGGAAGACTAACCACAACAAAATCCAAGTTAAAAGTAAAGTCTTGTACCTGCAGAGGCACATTGTCGACTATGCCCACTGGGTAGACTGTCCGTTGGTCGGCCAATGTAACTGTGAAGGGAGCAGGGCGAGTAGGCTGTAGACCTAGAGTTAACATAGTGAACTCGGGCATCAGGTTGATGCCAGATCCACCATCCACTATCACTCCCGAGAATTGCCGACCCAAAACAGACACTGTCAGGCTACGGCTTCTATAATCAGTGAGTAAAGCAATGGGATTGGATATCATATAGGACTCTGACGGTCGCACTGGGAGGTGCCCGTCACTAGGACCTGCTCCAGGGTAAAGTGACTGAATAACTGCAAGGGTGTCACTTCTGAAACTCGCATCTAGCCGCAACATGTCATAGAGGGTCACTTGTTGGAAAGTGTTCTTCAAGACTGTCTCTGCTGTAAGCTTTTCTTGTTCTACCAGTGGTTTCTCTGATACCTTGATCTTCTATAGATCTGAAACTGCTTCCAAGAAAGCTTCATCAATATGGGAGAGCAAAGATTTGGATTTCTTCGTGGCACCGGGGGATGGCTTGTTAACAGCTGAAGGCAGGGTATCCACTGGTGTGAGAATGTGTGGGGAAGTTGAACTTGCTGGAATCCTAAGACCGAGAGCGGCTCTCTGGGCCAAATGGCTCCTCTACCAACAGCGGCGGCTTATTTTGAGGGGTAACCACATGGGTAGAAGGGGGCGGTTGAGAAACGGTGCTAACTGCTATCAAATTGAGCTTGGGAAAGGCAAACTTATTCTGGCTTTGACTTGGGTTCGAAGCCGTGGATGCATGAATTTTAGGCCAATCCTTACTGTAGTGACCCTTCGTTTCCGGGCAATGACGGTAGGGAGGGGACCCTTCGGGCAAAGGGCATTTGCTTTGGTAATGACCATATCCCCCGCATCTATAGCACAAAATGGGCCGATTCAATGGGCAAGTCGGAGGGCGAGGTGGTCCTTACTCGTGGTGCATGGAGTTGGAGGTGGAGGCATAGAAGTTTTGAGGTGATGAGGGAGCATGGGTATGATAAAAGCTCTGAGACGGAAAAGTACTTTGCATACCTTGCATAGGAGGGGCTGTCAGCACAGGTGGCATATGGTGTGGATGGCCACAGGGAGAAACCATGTTGGATGCAGGTGCTGGACCTTGTTGAAGAGTAGGACCAAGACTTTGCTGTATTTGTCGCAATCCCTTGATATAGTAGCAGTCTTTGTCCTCATGTCCAGATTTTTCACAGAAGTGGCAGTAAGCCCGAAGGGGACAGCCCTGTGGAGGATGTCCTGGAGAGCGACACGAGCTGCACCAAACCATAGCCTTAGTCTCCTGCTGAGACTTGAGCTCTTCTAGCTCGCGCTTGATCTGTTCCAATGCGTCGTGATGTGGAGGCTTCTCTTGTCTAAGAGAGAAGGACCTCTCCTCTTGAAGAGCTCGCTGTAACTTTAGGGCTTCCAGTTCCCTACGTAAAGAAGTTAAAGGATCAGAAGGACTTTCCAAAGACACTGAGGGCGTCTCTACCTGAGGAGAGTTGGTGAACAGCTTCCTAGCTCCCTCTATCCTAGTAGCAGCCGCGACAAACTCCTCCAGAGTGGCGTCAGGGCGGAGACTCTCTCGGAGTTTTTGCTGAGAAGTTTTGGGAAGAGCATTCTCTACCTACTTCTTAACCATAAATTCCCTTGGCTGCTGAGGAAGCTTGGCAACCAGAGACTTTGTTTTAGTCATTAGTTCTGCAAAAGTCTCCTCTGGCTGGAGCACCATATTGACCAACTCATCTAAAACCTTTTCCTGGTAGTCACCTGGCTTGAATGCTGCATATAACTGTTGTCTTAAGGCTGCCCAAGTTGCAAAATGGTTCTCTGCAAACTGACTGTACCATTTATCTGCTAAGCCATCTAAGGTAGATGGAAAGAGTACCAAATAAGCATCTTTCCTGTTAAGACCACGACCTCTACAGAGAGATAGAAACCTCCTTGCATGGTTGTCTGGATCTTCTGAGGAGAGTCCTTTGAAGGTAGGGAACTTGATGTTTACCTTGGCGAAAACACTAGCCAACGCCTCCATGGCCCCTTGCTCAGGAGCCGGTTGCTCAATACCCTGCTTTAACAGAATAGGAGAGAGCTTTACTAGGGAAGGTCATCTGGAAGATGTGGAACCGGATGGAGGAATGGGTGATGTTGTATGTGGAGGTATTGGTGATGAGGTTGTTGGACTTCTACTAGGTACCAAGGGTCGTCTTCTGTTGTTGTACTTCGAAGGACTCAGTAGTGCCGTTTGTCGCTTGACTGACCGCCCATGTGTCATGCAGCGACCACCAATCCAACCAAGCTTTGGGCAAGAAAACCTTTAACAGGTTGAAGATAGGTCTAGACTCTACTAGACCAGGCAAGTACTAGACCCCAGGCTGGACCAGGGATGAGGAGGACTAGACCAGGGACGAGGCTGGTTGGACCAGGGCGAGAGAGGACTAGGGCGAGAGGACTAGACCAGTTGGACCAGGGCGAGAGGAGACCAAACCAGCAGACCACACAGTGCAAGGCAAGGTAGGCGAAGCTTGATAAAAAACCACTAGATTCACTGTTTGTATTCTCATAGAGAGTGAGACTTTGGGCAAGAAAACCTTTAACAGGCTGAAGATAGGTCTAGACTCTACTAGACTAGGCAAGTACTAGACCCCAGGCTGGACCAGGGATGAGGAGGACTAGACCAGGGACGAGGCTGGTTAGACCAGGGCGAGAGAGGACTAGGGCGAGAAGACTAGACCAGTTGGACCAGGGCGAGAGGAGACCAAACCAGCAGACCACACAGTGCAAGGCAAGGTAGGCGAAGCTTGGTAAAAAACCACTAGATTCACTGTTTGTATTCTCACAGAGAGTGAGACTTCAGTTGAGGTCCCACCGTGATCGCCAAAATGAGCGCACCTGTAGCGCGGGTAGTGTGTCGTGCTCTCTACAGTGGGTGCTCCTCAGTGCAATGTGCGTGACAATCTCACTGAAAACAGACTGAAAACAAGGAACAAATAGACAACAACTGAGTTCACAGAGACACAATAGCAGACCACAACATATGACTTGACTATCTCAAAGAACTGATACAGACTCTGGCGTGGCAGCACACAGCTCCAGCCCAGGACTCACCGGTACAATGGGTTGTCAAGGCTCACATGTGCAGGGATTGTGAAGCAGTGTTGTGTGTATAGACTCGCTACCCTAGACGACGATGCTGGATTATATATCTAGAAGATGATCCGATGACCCAACAACTACTTCTCATATGTACAACCATAAAGAATCACCAATGGCTCATAAATGTCAGCCATCTAAATTATCCCCAAATAAAAAGGGTGGTGACCTGGCCATGATGTCCACTAGACCACCGTCCGTATCCCTGCTGCCACATGTCACTGCCCAGCCAAGAGCGTCCGTCCAGTGTGAACCAGCCTAGAGCAACTCTACTAACTGTGTTTCCTGTGAAAGTGACACTGTAGCCTGCTACAATATATCTCATCAGTGTACACGTGATCCGTCTCCCTCGTGAAGGTATACTGAGTATGTGTGGAGGCCTCTCCCAATGGAGCTATGTTGAACTGGAATGATAGAGTGAAAGGCAAGATAGCATGATCGATTGCTACCCCAACCGGCCTAGTTCCCACCACGAAATCCTGAAACGAAGGAACGAGTCCTGGTGGAGCCGTAACATAATCCACTGTACTAGCACCATGCCGATGTGGAAAGCATGTAAAACCAGCAGCTGCAGGGAATCTTTGTAGGCCATTCAAAATGGCCAATACATGTGCAGTCTGCATATCAATCAAGTATCTGCCATACTCAGTGTGCTCCTCATCCTGTGATAATCTAGACAGGCCCATTTCTGTAATATCAAGCTCCCGCATCAACTCTTTTGAGGTATCATAGAATACTGTCTGGTGATGGGTAGTCCTAGCATTGAAATCCCCCAATAATGTTGCCGTCGCTGGAAAACTCCCCTATATCATCATCTAAAGTAGAGAAGGTGGACTGTCCTCTAGGTGATGCATATACTGACGTACTAGGAGGAAAATAGCAAATAGCGATGTAGAGATATCTGCTTGTCTGTAGCTCCTCCCTGAATAAGACTGCCACTCCTCCTGAACCTCGTCCTCTGTGCTCTGATCGAGTCTCCTATCTGCAAGTTGTCTCCCATTTGTATCCGCTCAGATGAGGTATGGACTACCCCGGGGTCTCATGCGTCTCGGAGTAGAAAATGATGTCTCTTGCTGTAAAACTATCTTCAAAGGCCCCTACATCAAGGCACAAAGATCCATTACAATTCCATGTAGCCACTCTGACTGTGATCCCACAGGTCTGGCACCTCATGCGGGGCGCTTCTCCAAAATAACCACTCATCCTTCACTTTAGAAGGCCACTTTCCACTTCTCTCGAGCTGTCATTATCCGGGCATAACTTCTTTCATATGAGCAAGCTGTGTGTGTGTGTGTGTGTGTGTGTGTGTGAGAGAGAGAGAGAGAGAGAGAGAGAGAGAGAGAGAGAGAGAGAGAGAGAGAGAGAGAGAGAGAGAGAGTCGACACGGCCCGACGTAGTTCCATGCCAAGAGAAATTGGCCCCAAAGAGTAGCGTCCCTTTCGGTATTTCTTTTATATTAATATTTGAGCAAAGCACAACTTCCCGCGGGTCCTCGCACTGAGACTCTGCGTCTAGATGCTCTGAGAAGTGAGCCCCCCATGGGTCACTTATAAACATTACAAGGGATGCTAAAAGCAGAGCCCCAAAAGCATGAAACTCAAAGTCTCCTACTCTATTTGGTATATATGTTGATGAAGTGTCTTATTACATTGATAGAGAGGGTGATAGAGCTGCCCAACTGAGAGGGACGTGGATCCCATTGTTGTTATATGCTGATGAGATTGTGTTGATCTATGACTCACCAGAGGGTATGCAACGACAGTTGGATGCATTACACAGTTTTGGATAGGATAGTGGATTGTCTGTAAACCTTGGTTTTAACCAAGGTTATGGTGTTTAACACCACACCACAGTACGTCAGGAGATCATCACCGACTTTCACATGTGGTCAGGAGATTGTAGAGTACACAGATGCATACACTTACCTTGGGGTTGTATTCACTGGCCAAGGTTTTCTTTGGAGAGAGCAGCAGAAACTATACTGACTCATATCAGTTCTTTGTTTGTAGTTTTCTTGTTTGTACCCAGACTTGGTACTAGACTCATCATTGTAATCAGTTGGTCTCATAGGTCATTTTGGCCTCTTGTAGACGTTAATATATCATTTCATTTCATTTCATTTCTCTCTCTCTCTCTCTCTCTCTCTCTCTCTCTCTCTCTCTCTCTCTCTCTCTCTTTGACTGTCACCAGCGTGTGACTACTATCTATCCTTTTTGTTGATTTCTTTCTTATTATTTATTTACTTTCACTTTTTGGAAACACCCCTCGGGAAATCTAACTGCCCTGCATTGCATAGCTAGTGTGGAACTGTTCAGAGGGAGTCTAGGCCTGAGGGCAAGAGAGCACTAAGGTTGGACAAGGACTATGGTTAGCCAAAGTGGAGTCATTGACTAGCCAAAGTGGAATCCTTTGCTACAGAGGCTACATTTCAGTTCTTGGTGTGGCTGCAGTGTACAAAGAGTGTCAGATGACCTAGAAAGATACAATGGCAGCATCTCCTAAACTTTAGGGAATTGCTATTTCGGGACCTGAAAATGTGTTCGCGTCATTACCTCCGGTATGACTAGGGGAACATTTTACAACTCTGCTGCGAAGTCAACTGGGCAACCGGTCAGGATATTTTTAAGCGGCGAACCCGAAATGGGAAAATGCTTGTAAATGCGCTAAGTGTCAATCTCTCATGGACTTTCCTCCTACAGAAAAATGGGCGTTGATTTTTAAGCTGGGAGAGGGCTTCAGTTGCATTTTGTCACATGTTAAGAGCTATGGAGTGCTTCCTTTCCCTCTTATGTACAGTGCGGTGCCAGGAGTGATGCCCTGCACGCTACGCACTGCCCTCTCTCTCCCCTATGGCAGTATGTTATGCCCCTCTAGTGGTCTTTTCAATTGACCAATGTACAGTTGTGTGGGTTCATGCGCGATTGCCGAGGCAAGAGCCTCTTGCACAGGTACTGGATTAGCTAGCAGCTAATCCCCCGCAGGTACAGGTGATTCGGAGAGGTTTCACGTGCGAAATCTCGTCCGACTCAAAGGGCAAGTAGCCCTACAGGTGCGGGAGGTCGAGGACTTGCTACGGATGCGACCGGCACGCAAAACGGAGCCCGAAACAGTGAATTACAGCCTGCTGTGTATTTTTGCAGGTTTAGGGTTTTGGCCCTAAACGGGGACCCTAATACCCCCAGGAGGTTCAGGGACACAAGGGGACCGCTGTACAGGTGATCTGGCGCATTTTCGGGGCAGAAAACAGAGAATTCAGCGTGCTACAGATTCTCGCCAGGTTTTGCAAAGTGTCCGTATGCGTCGGGAAGGTCATCCAATGCGTGGGAATACTGACTGTGAAGGGTCCTAGTATAGTTATTCTGCTGAAATCAGGCAAGAACAGTTGAAATTCAGCCAAGATTGTGCGGGGCAGCTTGTAGGGAACCACAGCTCTTATTCCCTCTGTTAAAGAATAAAGAAATACCGAAAGGGGCGCCTAATTTAGGGGCCAGTCTGGTGTCGGTCTTCTCATACAGGTGCAGTCTAGCAGCCTGTATCCCTTTCCCCTTTGTTATCCCTTTCTCCTTTGTTGTGTCTTGAAAGCACAGGTAAAGTGGGCGACAAATTAAATGGGTGAAAACAAATAAGGTTTAAGTCTAAGGTCTATCGCCCTTTTTGGAATAACAAGCCGGTTTCACTGACTTTGTATCACATCCACCACATTGTAACTTTCTGGTCTCATAGGTCATTCTGGCCTTTTGAAGACGTTAATATAACATTTCGTTTCATTTCATTTCTCTCTCTCTCTCTCTCTCTCTCTCTCTCTCTCTCTCTCTCTCTCTCTCTCTCTCTCTTTAGTAGTAGTATCTTTGTTCTAGTTCTTTTGTACCCAGACATGGTTTTTTTTCCCCGAGAAAAAGATCCTTCTATTATTTAATGAAACTGCCCATAGGACTACAACCACCTCTACTAGGGAGGGCTACAACAATCATAAGGAGAGACTCCCGATGAAAAAAACCTGCATATGTACAATGAGGCTAAATCAAGAGATATGAGGAGGGGAAAGCCACACAGGTGGACGGTAGTGCCATCTGAGCACACCTTGGACCATGGTGAAGAAAGGCCAAGGGCGCCAGAGTCGAAGGAACGCCTCTCTATGCTCTCGCATGCGGTTGGAGCTGCCCTGATGCAGGAGCTCGAAAAGATCCAATAAGATGTAATGTACCACACAGTAGCCAACAACAGCTGGTTGGCCACTACAACTCTGCCTGCCAAAGAAAGTCGTGCCGAGCTCCAATGTAACAGCTTCCTCCTGATGGATAGGAGGAGGGGAGCAATCTGGTGCTCAGGAGACAAGTCCAAGCCAACCTTACAGCGCAAGTATCGAAGTGCAATCCCTGGGGGGATCCATCTGAAACCCTCACCTGGCAGCCAATAAGGTGTAGTAGCAGTGCCAACCGAGAAAGGCACTTTCTTCCTCTGAGACATGGTATTAGATTCACTATTTTGTAACATATTGGTCTCATAGGTCATTGTAGCCTTTTGAAGACGTTAATATAACATTTTATTTCATTTCTCTTTGTGTGTGTATGTGTGTTTGGAGACTTCGAAGAGGCCCAAAAAGCTTGGAATGGTCAGGCACCCGCACTCGAGGTGCGTATTCCAATTCCAGACCTTATGGATCCAGTAGCGCAATATGCCATGAATGCGGTCATCTTGTTTTTCCCGGGCAAAATGCCCATTGAGCAGGATGTCGGACAATGGGTTGACTTCCTTCTCAAACGCCAGGCTGTTCGAGGCGTTTATTTTGGTGCTCGTGGTTTCTACGAAGTTTTATTGGTAGATACTGAAGCTAGAAACCTTTTGCTGGAAATGTTTCCCCTCTTTTTTTGCACGTAGATGACTCATGTTCTGCCATGAGCACTCACGAAGGACTATCAAAGTCTTATTCGTCACAAAGGTCCTCTGTGGGTGGAAATTGTTGATTTCCCTCGCATGTAAAGACATTTCCTTCCGTTGTTGGTCACTCAACTTGGTAAGGTGATTTGCCCTCCGAAGTTGGATGCGGACACCAACAGGTTTTGCATTCTTTGGGATACGGACAAGCATATCCCTGATGTTATTATGGTGGACTCGGGAGACCCATGGGTGGGCAAGAGTCCTTTTAAACTCAAATGGGGCAAATTTGCAAACTCTTGTTTTCGATGTGGTAAATTCGGTCACACGCAATCTGAATGTCCATAACCAGTTTTGCAAAAAGTGTGCGTGTGTGTGTGTGTGTGTCTCTCTCTCTCTCTCTCTCTCTCTCTCTCTCTCTCTCTTTTAGGGTTTGGTCCTAAATTTGCCAATGTGGTTTATTTCTTGTATGCATGTAGCACGTCTTCGGGGATCTTGGCAGGCGAACTAACAGAATCGTGGCCTGTTGGTTGTTCGGTCAAGCAGGGTTGCCCCCTTAGTGCTCTGTTGTATGCTATAGCCACTCACCCGCTGTTGGTTTATCTTGATCACTTTTCTGTTGAGCATATTCATGGTTTGCGGTTACCTTCGGGTCGTACCTTCCTGGCTATCCTCTTGCTTCCACTTTAGTGTCTGCTTGGAAAGAGGTCACGATTCATCTTTGATGGAATCCTCGGCAGGAAGGTGATTCGATTTGTTTGGAGAGTCTCCATTGGAGCCGAGCATTTTCTCTTACTTTGATCGACCGCTCCCCTCGCCAGACTTACTTTCTCCCTGGCTGTGGTATTCGTGTGGTTGAGGATGTAGTCGATGAGGCTGGATATACCTTTGAGTTTCCATTCGCCGCTCGCTGTTTTGGATTGGGCATGCATTACCGTCAGTTTTGGAGAGAACTTCAAAGTGTGTTGCTTGACTTTTTGCCAGTTTCGCCTTTACCTAACGATGATCGCATGTCTGATTGGGATCTTCGGGAAGTGCCTTCTTGAGATATTTCTACGGCTCGAATTTATGCTCTTCTTCTACCACAATCATGCCTTGCTGATCATTGCAATGCCCTTTGGCACATGCATAAATCTGATCTCTGGTGGAGGAAGCTTCTCTCTGCCTTGTGGAAAAGTCGTCTGCCTTTGAAGGAGCGACTGTTTCTTTGGCGCTGTTTGCTTGGAGTGTTTCCTGTTGGCACTTTTCTTAGGGCGTGTCATATTCGCCCCTCCTCTTGCGTCCGTTGCTCCATTGCAGAGAGAGAAGAGGATATTTGCCACCTGTTGTGGGATTGCTGTATTACTAGAGACTTCCTTCGCCGTGTATCGGCCTGTATGTGGCTCTGTTTTCCTGGGGTTGTTTTTCACAAAAGGTTCTGGGTATTTGGCATTTTCTCTTCGGCCCTATAGCATTTTGCGGTCTTCTTTATGTGGGTCAGATGCTGGGCTTATTGGACCCTGTGGAGTCCGCGTAATACTTACATGTTTCGTCCTACTCATGCAGACCCGTTTCCACTCTTCAAGCTTTCCCTTAGGCAACCGTTACAGTTTGCTTTGGGAGTTGGTGATATCACCTTAGAAATACATCGGCTTTCCTATGAATGTTTCTAGCTACTCTCTACTGCTTAGTAGTTCTGTGTTCTTCCCCTTGTACATTACCCTTTTGGTGGGCTTTCCTCGCTTTGAGGTTTCCCACTAGTAAATTAATCAAATAGATTTACAAAAAAAAGTGTGTCTCTCGTGCTTACTCTCGATGGTGTCTATGCTTTCGCATCGTCGACTTTGACATCGTATCAAAGCCTTGGCGGAAATAGCAACTTCTGTTGAGAAGACGAAGCCATGACGAGTTTTTTCTCCCTCGTCGCCGGCGACACTCCTCTCTTTGCGGCTTGCGTTTGTAACGTGTTGTGGTCGCTGCCCCCTCCCCCTTGCATGCTCGTGGAGCCTCCCCCGCCATAATGTTTTGAAACGCTGCGGAACAGTAGCGTCGTAGTTTTTTTCCCTTGCTAAGATTCAGTACCGGAACCCCCGCTCCTTCCTGTGTTTTGAGATGCCTGCTGGTGTCCAAGCCTTGGCGACAACTCCGGAACCCCTCCTCCCGCCTCCATTTTAAAACGTTGATTGGCGTCCAAGCTTTTGAAACAACATATAACCACCGCCCCCCCCCCCCCGGCCCCTTTTCTCTTTTAACCCTTGGTTGATCCAGCGTTTGAAAACGTTGAGGTCCACCTTGGGGTGGGTTGTTTAGGGTCGCAGAGAGAGAGGATAGTTGACAAAAAATTTAGAGCCAAAATATACTAAGGGCCGTGCCAATCAGTGAGAAGCGACTTGGAGGCGAGGAGATTGGAGCTCAAGAGGGGGTGAAAAAGTCCTTTTGGGGGAGCAGCTTGGGAGAAGTAAAGCTTGGCGCCCATTTTGTGTGGAGCCATGTATGCAGAGTGTGGTACAGCTTGCGGCCACCGCTTGGTGTGGAAGAAGGATTCCCAACTTCCAAATCTTGCAACTTTAGTATGACACCCCCTTGTTGTAGCAGGCTACAGTGTCACTTTCACAGGACAGTTAGTACAGTTGGGACTTTTACAGTTGGTCTTGGGTCTGGCCGGTCCACACTGGACGGTCACGCTGGGCAGGGACACGTGGCAGGGACACGGTGGTCTAGTGGACATCGTGGCCAGGTCATGACCACCACTCAGTGGAGATAGACTTAGATGTTGTCATTTATGAGCCGTTGGTGGCTCTTTATGGTTGTGTATATGAAGAGTAGCGGTTTGGTCATGGATCTTGTACGTAGTTTTCTAGAGTGAGTCTATACACAGAGCACGTCTTCACCATCCCAGCACATCTGAGCCTCGACACCCCCATTGTACCTGTGAGTCTTGGGCTGGAGCTGAGTGTGCTGCCACGCCAGAGTCTGTATCAGTCTTTGAGATAGTCGAGTCATATGTTCTGGTCTGCTGTTGAGTCTTTGTGAGCTCTGTTGATGTCTATTGTTTCCTTTCTGTTCATGTCTGTTTGAGTGAGATTGTCACGCACATTGCACTGAGGCACCCCCTGTAGAAAGCACGACACATTATCTGCGCTACAGGTGCTCTCATTTTGGCGATCACGGTGGGACCTCAACTGAAATCTCACTCTGTGAGGTACAAATCTTGAAGCTAGCTAGCTTCTCCTACCTTGCCGAGCTTCGCCTACCTTGTCTGGTCCAACCAGTCCTCGTCCCTATCTAGTTCTCCTGGACCCTGGTCTAGATCTCGTCCCTGGTCCGTCCTGGTCTAGACCTCGTCCCTGGTCCTGGTCCACCCTGGTCTAGGTCTCGTCCCTGGTCCAGCCTGGTCTAGTCACTTACCTGGTCTAGTAGAGTCTAGACCAGTTTTCAGCCAGTTCAAGTTTTTCCTGCCCAAAGCTTGGTTGGATTGGTGGTCACTGCATGACATATACAAGGCGGTCAGTCGAGCGTCAAAGCGCACTATTGAGCCCTCTGAAGTACTATAACAGAAGACGACCTTTGGTACCTAGTAGAAGTCCATCAACCTCATCACCTATACCTTCACATACATCACCCATTCCTTCATCCGGTTCCACATTTTCCAGATCACCTTCTCCAGTAAAGCTCTCTCCTATTCTGCTACAGCAGGCTACTAAGCAACAAGCTCAGGCTCAGCAAGGGGCCATGGAGCCGTTGGCTAGCGTTTGGGCTAAGGTAAACATCAAGTTCCCTACATTCAAAGGACTCTCTTTAGAAGATGCTGACGACCATGCAAGGAGGTTTGTATCTCTTTGTAGGGGTCGTGGTCTTAACAGGGAAGATGCTTATTTGGTACTCTTTCCATCCACCTTGGATGGCTTAGCAGACAAATGGTACAGCCAGTTTGCAGAGAACCATTTTGCAACCTGGGCAGCCTTAAGGCAACAATTCTGTGCAGCTTTCAGGCCCGGTGACTACCAGGAGAAGGTGTTGGATGAGTTAGCCAACATGGTGCTCCGGCCAGAGGAGACTTTTGCAGAGCTTATGACTAAGACCAAGTCTCTGGTTGCCAAGCTTCCTCAGCAACCCGGTGAATTCATGGTGAAGAAGTGGGTGGAGAAGGCGCTTCCCAAAACTTCTCAACAAAAACTCAGAGAGAGTCTCCGACCTGACGCCACTTTGGAGGAGTCCATTGCAGCTGCTACTAGGATAGAGGGGGCTAGGAAACTGTTCAACAACTCCCCTCACACAGAGACTCCCTCTGTGTTTTCGTAAAGTCCTATTGATCCATTGACTTCTTTATGTAGAGAACTTGAAGCCCTAAAACTTCAACGCGCTCTTCAAGAGGAGAAAAATATCTCTCTTCGCCAGGAGAAACCCCCACATCTTGAGGCTTTGGATCAAATCAAGAGAGAGCTAGAAGAGCTTTGGTCTCAACAAGAGACTAAGGCTATGGTATGGTGCAGCTCGTGTCGCTCTCCAGGACATCCTCTACACGAATGTCCCCTTCGGGCTTATTGCCACTTCTGCGAGAAGTCTGGGCATGAAGACAAGGATTGCTACTATATCAAGGGATTACGGCAGATACAACATAGTCTAGGTCCTTCTCTCCAACAAGCGCTTACACTTGCATCAAACTTGGTGTCACCATATAGCCATCAGAACCCGATGCCACCTCTGCTGACAACACCTCCTATGCAAGGTATGCACAACAACTTTACATCCCCCAGCTTTTATCATGCTAGTACTCCTTCAGTTCTCCAAAGCTTCTACATGTCAGCATCCGGTCCAATGCAGCAAGGACAGAGACCACCTCGCCCCTCAAATAGGCCAATTTTGTGCTACAGGTGCGGGGAGTATGGACACTATCAGTGCAAATGTCCCTTACCAGAAGGGTCCCCTCCTTGCCGACATTGCCCTGAAGCTAAGGATCACTATAGTAAGGATTGCCCAAAACAACGAGCGTCCACATCTGCAAGCACAAGCCAAAACCAGCAGGAGTTTACATTTCCAAAGCTTAACCTCATCACAGTAAGCTCCATTGCACAGGCACTGCCTTCCACTCTTGTAGTTGCCTCTCAAGAAGGGTTGCAGCAAGTGGAAGATCCGGCTGGGGTACTCACACGGGCACAGAGAGCTGCTCTTGGCCTCAGCCTCCCTGACGGTCTAATCTTTCCATCTCCTGTCACACAAATGAGTCAAACTCCAGTAGTAGCTGACAAACCAGCAGGTAATGTCAAGAGCCAACTATAGCGCGGATAATGTGTCGTGCTCTCTACAGTGTGGGTGCCCCTCAATGCAATGTGCGTGACAATCTCACTCAAACAAATGGACACTCTCTCAACAGAATGAAATACAAGAACAATGGATAACAACACAAACACAACAGTGGACCAGAACATGAGGACTCGACTAGCTCAAAGAACCAAAGAACCATGTACAGACTCTGGCGTGGCAGCACACTCAGCTCCAGCCCAGGACTTACGGGTACAAATGGGGTGTCGAGGCTCAGATGTGCAGGGATGGTGAAGCAGTGCTCTGTGTAAGACTCTCTCTAGACGACTACGTACAAGATAATGCCACTAGCCCAGAATGACTACTCATATGTATCACCATAAAGAGCCACCAACGGCTCATAAATGTCAGCCATGTGGTGACCTGGCCACGAAGTCCACTAGACCACTGTCGGTAGGTACCCTGCCACGTGTCGCTCCCAGACCAGAGGGTCCGTCCAGTGTGAACCAGGACCAAGTGTAACCAGTTGTCCAACTTTCTGTCCTGTGAAGTGACACTATAGCCCTGCTACAGGTTGCCCGCCACAAGACCGCGCACCGTCTCGGTGAGAGGAATACTGAAAAAGCTGTGAAGGAAAACCACTCGGTACTGCATCCGAAGATCTTTCTTGAAGTAGGTGTTAGGCCCATGACCATACATACCTCAAAAGTGGAGTTAAGAACATTACACTGCTTGCAATCGCCTTAAGCCTCTAACTAGGCAGGAACCCACCATCCTACCACGTGTCTCTGCCCAAGTGGAACCGACCAGATCAAAGACCAACTGACCAAAGCCCAACTGCAAACTACTGTCGTGTGAAAGTGAAGGTGACACTGTACCAGGCTACATTTTTTTTAAAAAAAAACCTTTTTTTTAAATTTAATTTAGGGCGAGGGCGAGGGCGAGGGACTAGGGGCGAGGGGCTAGGGACTAGGGACTAGGGGTTAGGGGCGAGGGACTAGGGACTAGAGACTAGGGGCGAGGGACTAGGGACTAGAGACTAGGGGCTAGGGACTAGGGACTAGGGGCTAGGGGCGAGGGGCGAGGGGACTATGGGCTAGGGGCTAGAGACTAGGGGCTAGGGGCTAGGGGACAAGGGGAGGCAAGGGCGAGGGTGTAGGTAGGTGGGAGGGGGAGGGCTAGGGCGAGGGGAAGGAGGTAGGTAGGAGGGCTAGGGCGAGGGGGTAGGTAGGTGGGAGGGGGAGGGCGAGGGTGAGGGTTAGGGGGTAGGTAGGGGGGCTAGGGCGAGGGGGTAGGTAGGTGAGAGGGGGAGGGCGAGGGCGAGGGGGTAGGTAGGGGGCTAGGGCGAGGGGTAGGTAGGTGAGAGGGGGAAGGGGAGGGCGAGGGCGAGGGGGTAGGTAGGTGGGAGGGCGAGGGCGAGGGCGAGGGGGTAGGTAGGGGGCTAGGGCGAGGGGTAGGTAGGTGAGAGGGGGAAGGGGAGGGCGAGGGCGAGGGGGTAGGTAGGCGGGAGGGCGAGTGCGAGGGACTAGGGTGAGGGGGTGAGGGGTAGGGTAAGGCGAGGGGTAGTGAGGGGGAGAGGGGGATAAGGTAGATAGGTGCACATAATGAGCACGTAGTTACCATGAGCAATACAGCGATTATGATCTTAGAATTCATCTTGCAGGACGGGCTTTGTGAAGGGAGTTTGCTATACACAAAGGAGAGCTTTGTTCTGGTCGGAGAAGCAGACACCAAAGGTGTTTGTAGAGGAGATTTCTTATTGCTTCTATACTTCTTCATAGGCTCAGGTGGCACATTAGATTGAGTTGCTGTGGAATCATTTGAAGAGGATGATCCTTCAGGCAAAGAGTGAATAGAGACTCCATAACAAGGCATAGATTTGGTAGCCTCCAACCACTCCAGCAAGTCTTCATCTGACCCATCCGGCGGAGTAGGTTGTTCCAGTTCGGGATTGGACTCCATGGACAGGGAACTATGATGCACCACCGGATCCATTCCACCTTCAAGGCGAATCGGTTGCATTGGGGAGCCAGGGGTTCGTATCCACATTGCATCGTTTCCCCAATCATGTAGTGCTTTCGTGTGTCGTAGCCATGGTCTGCCAATGAGCAATGGGAAGCCGCCTTCTACCTGGGGAAGGCGAACCACCACAAAATCCAAGCTGAATGTGAAATCTTGAACCTGCAGAGGCACCTTTTCTACAATGCCCAAGGGGTAGACAGTGCTCTGGTCGGCCAAAGTCACTGTGAATGGGGCAGGCCTAGTGGGCTGGAGACCTAATGCCAGCATAGTGAATTCAGGCATCAGGTTGATACCCGACCCACCATCTACTATGACCCCTGAGAATTCGAGGCTCATAATAGAAACGGTTAGACGCGGACTCCTGTAATCAGTAAGTGAAGCTTCGGGATAGGATATCATGTAGGATTCGGAGGGCTGCACTGGGAGGTGCCCGCCACTAGACCCTGCACCAGGGTACAGAGATTGAATGATGGCAAGGGTGTCACTTCGAAAATTTGCATCAAGTCGAAGCATGTCATACAATGACACTTGCTGAAAGGTATTCTTCAATATAGTCTCTGCTGTAGGTTTTTCTCTTGGGATCAGTGTCTTCTCAGTTTCCTTGATCTTTTGTAAGTCAGCAACTACTTCTAAGAAAGCCCCATCAATATCGGAAAGCATAGTAAAAGATCCTTTCTTAGCACTAGGGGATGGCATGTCAGCTGCTGGAGGAGGTGTAGACATTGGGGAGGAAAGGGCTGTACCTGCTGGAAGATTGAGGCCGAGGGCTGCCCTCTGAGCTCGTGTGAGGACACCAGCTAGCTCCTCTACTAGCTGCAACTTGTCTTGAGAGGCAATCATATGGGCAGAAAGTGGTGGCTTGGGGTTGGTACTAACTGCTATCAAATTGATCTTGGGAAAGATGAATTCCGGTTGGCTCTGACTTGGGCTCGCAGAGGTAGAGGCGCGTTGTTTAGGACAATCCTTAGTGTAGTGATCCTGAGCCTCAGGGCAAAGTTGGCACGGAGGAGAGCCTTCTGGCAGAGGGCATTTGCTCTGATAATGCCCATACTCTCCACATCTGTAGAATAAAATGGGCCGATTGGAGGGACGGAACGGCGGACGAGGTGGTTGTTGCATGGAGTTTGAGGGTGACGTGTAGAAGCTCTGAGGGGTTGAGGGAGCATTAGCATGATAAAAATTGGGAGATGCAAAGTTGTTGTGCATACCTTGCATAGGAGGTGTTGTCAGCAGAGGTGGCATAGGGTGTTGATGACCATAGGGTGAAACCATGTTGGATGTAGGTGTCAACCCTTGTTAAAGGTTGTGGGCGAGGCTCTGTTGTAGTTGCCGCATTCCCTTCAGATAATAGCACTCTTTGTCATCATGGCCAGGCTTCTCGCAAAAATGGCAGTAAGCTCGAAGTGGGCAGTCCTGAGAAGGATGCCCTGGAGATCGACATGAGCTACACCATACCATAGCCTTAGTCTCCTGTTGAGACCTGAGCTCTTCTAGCTCTCTTTTAAGTTGATCATAAGCCTCTTGATGTGGGGGCTTCTCCTGTCTAAGAGAGAAGGATCTCTCCTCTTGAAGAGCTCGCTGTAACTTTAGGGCTTCCAGTTCCCTGCGTAAAGAAGATAAAGGATCAGAAGGATTGTCCAAAAACACAGAGGGGGTCTCTATGTGAGGGGGGCTGGTGAACAGCTTCCTAGCCCCCTCTATCCTCGTAGCAATGGCGATGAATTCCTCCAGAGTGGCGTCGGGTCGGAGGCTCTCCCGGAGTTTTTGTTGAGAGGTTTTGGGAAGCGCCTTCTCCACCCACTTCTTAACCATGAATTCACCGGGTTGCTGGGGAAGCTTGGCAACCAGAGACTTGGTTTTGGTCGTAAGCTCTGCAAAAGTCTCCTCTGGTTGGAGCACCATGTTGGCCAACTCATCCAACACTTTCTCTTGGTAGTCGCCCGGCCTAAAAGCTGCACAGAACTGTTGTCTTAAGTCTGCCCAAGTTGAAAAATGATTCTCTGCAAACTGGCTGTACCATTTGTCTGCTAAGCCATCCAAGGTTGATGGAAAAAGTACCAGATAAGCATCTTCCCTGTTAAGACCACGTCCTCTACAGAGAGATACGAACCTCCGTGCATGGTCGTCCGCATCTTCCGAGGAGAGTCCTTTGAAGGTGGGGAACTTGATGTTTACCTCGGCCAACACACTAGCCAACGCCTCCATGGCCCCTTGTTGAGCCTGTTGCTCAATAGCCTGCTGTAGCAGAATAGGAGAGAGCTTTGCTGGAGAAGGTGATCTGGAAGATGTGGAACCGGACGAAGGAATGGGGGATGTCGTATGTGGAGGTATGGTTGATGAGGTTAATGGACTTCTACTAGATACCACAGGGCGTCTTCTGTTATAGTGCTTCAGAGGGCTCAGTAGTGCGCTTTGACGCTCAACTGACCGCCTTGTATGTGTCATGCAGTGAACAACACAGGTCTAAAACCGAACAAGTGAGGATAGTGACTAGACCACCTGGTCCAGGACCAATGACTAGACCACCTAGCTGGTAGGACGAGGAGGGCTGGACCAGGGCGAGGACTAGACCAGGACCAAGGACCAAGGACCAAGGACCAGGACCGAGGACCAAGGACCAGGACGAGGAGGGCTGGACCAGGGCGAGGACTAGACCAGGACCAAGGACCAAGGACCAGGACGAGGAGGGCTGGACCAGGGCGAGGACTAGACCAGGACCAAGGACCAAGGACCAGAGACCAGGGACGAGGAAGGCCTAGACCAGGACGAGCACTCGGTGGACCACTGCGAGAGAGGACCAGACCAACAAGGCGAGAGACTAGACCAGCTAGATTAAGCTGAACCAGACCAAACCAGACCAACAGGCTGCACAGGCGAGGCGAAGAAACCAGCTACTCAACAGAGTGAGACTTCAGTTGAGGTCCCACCGTGATCGCCAAAATGAGAGCACCTGTAGCGCGGATAATGTGTCGTGCTCTCTATAGTGTGGGTGCCCCTCAATGCAATGTGCGTGACAATCTCACTCAAACAAATGGACACTCTCTCAACAGAATGAAATACAAGAACAATGGATAACAACACAAACACAACAGTGGACCAGAACATGAGGACTCGACTAGCTCAAAGAACCAAAGAACCATGTACAGACTCTGGCGTGGCAGCACACTCAGCTCCAGCCCAGGACTTACGGGTACAAATGGGGTGTCGAGGCTCAGATGTGCAGGGATGGTGAAGCAGTGCTTTGTGTAAGACTCTCTCTAGACGACTACGTACAAGATAATGCCACTAGCCCAGAACGACTACTCATATGTATCACCATAAAGAGCCACCAACGGCTCATAAATGTCAGCCATGTGGTGACCTGGCCACGAAGTCCACTAGACCACTGTCGGTAGGTACCCTGCCACGTGTCCCTCCTAGACCAGAGGGTCCGTCCAGTGTGAACCAGGACCAAGTGTAACCAACTGTCCAACTGTTTGTCCTGTGAAGTGACACTGTAGCCCTGCTACACCAACCTACCTCGCTTCTATCAGATATTGATGGTGCTTTCATCAAAGCAGTAGAGGACTTACAGAAGCTTAAGATACCAGAGCAAGCTCTAATCAAAGGAAACAAGCCCACACCAACACCATATGATTATCCCCTCCTCAGCTCTGTATTTCTCCCTGGCTTACCATTTTCCCCTCTTCTCCAATCTTCCTCATGGAAGCTCTTATCTTTTAAAACTCCCCTTGTTTCACTGCGTGCATCATAAGTTACTGTTGTTCTGTCTCTGCTACCCCTCTGTAATTTCCGAGGTTCAAGTCTCATCGGATAGATCTTTTGATTATTGGATATTGTTCGACGATTAAACCAGCTCAATTGCATCTCTCTTTTCCGTCTCTAATTTTTAAATGCACTCTCTCACCATCACATCTCTCTCTTTGCCTTTCTGGGACTATCTCTTTTAAAAGACTCCTCAAATTGATTCAATACTAATGTTTTCCTCCTTTCAATTGGTTATCTGCTCCCTCTCTTTCGCACACGTGCAAGGTGAGATTCTGGGAATTTCAACACATCTTTCCATAGCACCCACCTGGTCAATAGCCCGTTCTGGTTAATGAGACTCCATAGCCAAAAAGATAAGTCCTAAATTGTTATTCTCTATCTTTGACAACATTTATATCTGGCTCTCTATCTCGGCCTTGTTCTTTCTTTTTCCCCGCACTGTTCCCTTGCTTACTGCTTACTGAGCCCCTTATCATCTTTTAACCTGCCCCACATTCTCTCCTCCTACTGTGTTCCTTTGCTTAATGAGCTCCATCCCCCACCTTCCCTACCCCTGCTAAAAGGCTGTAAGGGTCGCCCTAATTCCTAATTCCCATTGCCCTTTCCCCTCTCTACACCTCACCCTAGCCACTAATTTCCCTCGCCCTCGTCCCCCCTCTCCAAAGCTCGCCCTAGTCCCCCCTATCAACCCCTCGCCCTCGCCCCCCTATCGACCCCTCGCCCCCCTCTCCAGCCCTCGACCTCGCCCTTCCCCTATGGAGCCCTCGCCCCACCCCCCCCTATTGACCCCTCGCCCCCCCTATCCAGCCCTCGCCCCCCCCTCTCCCCCTATCGACCCCTCGCCCCACCCCCCCCTATCGACCCCTCGCCCTCGCCCTGCATATCGAGCCCTCACCCTCCCCTCTCCAACCCTCGCCCTCGTCCCCACCTATCGAACCCTCGCCCCTCTTCAGCCCTTGCCCTCGCCCTATCAAGTCCTCGCCCTCGCCCTCCCCTATCGAAGTTGCCCTCCTTTCCTCGAACACTCGCCATCCCCTATCGCCACTCGCTTCCTCTCCAGCCTTCAAATTAGCCCCTTGTCGAACCCGCACCTCTGCCATACCTGGCGAGTCCTCACCCCCCTTCTCGCGCAGATCCTTGATTCTGGTTGGGCCTCCACCTATTAAAGCTACATCAGCCGGTCTGCACCCAATTGAGAAAGGCGTTAATCCACCGTTTTCTCTCTCAGCAGAACAAAACAGATAGAAAGAGGCTTTAACAGAGCTGCAATTTTTGGGATTGAATTGCAATTGTGTGAGAGACACAAGGATGTATGTACTGATGTATGTATTCACTGGGGATATTGTCCATGTATGATCTTTGGAATCCCGCAAATCCACTCTGCTGCAGTCAGTTTGATATAAGCTTGCAGTCAGTTTGATATAAGCTGTTGGGTTGTATAAAAGACACTACTACAGTGTGTACAGTCGGCAACAAATTGCTATGGCAGGTGGTAAAAAATTGTTGCCTAGGAAAAAGGCTCAACCACACAGAGAGGAAATTGATGCAACTGACGAAGAATCAGACCATACAAACCATGGGGTCACTGACATGTCTTCCAGTGCTCCATCCGACGAAAGTTACAAGGCCTCGGCGTCAGAGGCAGAGTCCAGTTCGGACGTGGATCGTGATAGCACTTCCAACGGCAGCTCAAGTGATCAGGAGAAAGATCCAAAAGGAAAACGAAAAATCATGAGTCATGTAATCAGTCATGAAGTTGCTAGGCCTGAGAAAACAAAACATAAAACAAAGTTTTCACTAAATATTCACATGCAGCAGCCCAAACCATCCCTGAGAGATATTCTCTCACAGGCCCAATTGGATAACTTGGGTATCAAATCACTAGCTGAAGCTATCGTCCCAGATGACATACTTGTCGGCATGGTTCATCAGATGTTGAAAAATTTTCCAAAAGTTAGAGGTCACACTTTGACAGCTACACGTCTAGGAAATGCAATGGGGATGACCAACTTTCCCGCCTTGCAGCCTAGTACCCGGTCTTACTCAAAGCTCTCCAAAGCTGATACCATAAAGGCATGCAAGGCATTGTTCGAACCCGATCATCCTGAGCTGTAGCATCACAAAGCTCTCTTAGCAGCTTTCAGATATTACTTTTTGGTGCGAGATGCGCAAGGAGCAAAGGGAAAAGTAGGAGTGCCGACCACGTTCCCACTATGTGATGGTCTTTATTGCTTAATCAAGAACATTCCTTGTGGGTTTCATCAGATCCTCTTTACATCATTGCAGAAAAGGGCGAAAAGGTTTAGAGCACAAGTATAGTCATCTCAATCCAGCTTCCAATGTTTTGCAGCGCCACTATTGGCCTGGGTGATCAACATCCGTATCAACCCTTTGGAAGTGGATAAGGATACAACAGTACCACTGCAAGTAAAAAGGAAATCTCTCGGCACAGATGATCAGAAGAAGAAACAGAAGAAAAGAGTCAAAGTGGTCAAAGATACGGCAGAGACACTACGACCTCTGTCATTTTCAAAGAGTCAGACTAGGGTGACAGTTCCTCCAAGACGTTCTTCTTCTCACCCCGTTCCCGTCTTTACAGTGCCAGAGGCCGTTGTGAGCTCCGATGTTCTTAGTACGCCCACTCCTACTACTGAGGCGGTCTCTCTTCCACAGGTATCTCTTCCCACTGCTACCATTTATACTACTGCCAATATTACAACACCATTATCGGCAGCACCTGTGGTACCCTCGTCATTCTCTCTCATCTCCAGCTCACCCACTAAACCCGCTACCATCGTCACCCCGATCACACCTATCACCCTCACCACTGCAGTGCCTCCGGGTAAACCTGCTACTACTACGTCTCCAAGTGCTACTACTGCTTCCTCTAGTGGAGATGACTCTTCTTCGTTGTTCAAAATCTCTGAAGAAAACCTACAGGAGTCAAGAAATGCCATAGCAATGATTGAACTTGGTGCATAGAAACTAGCAGCCACCCACCAAAAGCACTCGGCCACATATGCGGCTATGGAAGGCTGCTTGCGAGTTGCAGAGAGTGCCATAGCGGATAGAGATGCTACAATTTTTGCCTTGCGTCAGGCTCTGCACTTAAAGACACAGGTTATTGATGACCTCAGAGCCCAAATGCAAGGATTTCGGGACATGCTAGTCCAAGGGGACATGCAGTTTCAGCAGCAGCCTCAGCCTACCATGGGGTACGGGTGGGTTCGTCCAGCTAGATCAATACAGCCGACTATGGGCTATGCTGAGTATAGTCATCGACAGTTTGGGGGAGGTACAGCTTCACAGCAGTAGTACTACCCTCAGGGATTTCAACAGCCTGGCACTTTTGGCTCCGTACTGCACATGGCATCCTCCCAGACGGTTCCCTGTGATGGCTATGCAGGCGCACATAGACATGGGTGTTCGAGTCAGAGGCCTCAATACACTTCAGATCAGGTACTCCCATCCGCCGAGCAGCAGGTGGCTGCTCCTTTCACTGAGAGTCGGGTTGTGGCCCTCATAGAGTACAAAGTTTTCCCATCGATCTGATGGCTCCTCCCCCAGAGGCTGATACTTCCGGTGTAGCAGTGGCCACCACTCTATCTCTTGGATGACAGATTCAGGAAAACACCATTGTAAATATGCAGTAGCTAGTAGTTTTCTTTCACAGTTGTTCAGTCTTCCTCTCACTGAGACGGTGAGCGGTCTTGTGGCGGGCAACTTGTAGCAGACTACAGTGTCACTTTCACAGGACAGTTAGTACAGTTGGGACTTTTAGAGTTGGTCTTGGGTTTGGCCGGTCCACACTGGACGGTCACGCTCGGCAGGGACACGTGGCAGGGACACGGTGGTCTAGTGGACATCGTGGCTAGGTCATCACCACCACTCAGTGGAGATAGACTTAGATGTTGTCATTTATGAGCCGTTGGTGGCTCTTTACGGTTGTATATATGAGGAGTAGCGGTTTGGTCATGGATCTTGTACGTAGTCGTCTAGAGTGAGTCTATACACAGAGCACGTCTTCACCATCCTGGAACATCTGAGCCTCGACACCCCCATTGTACCTGTGAGTCCTGGGCTGGAGCTAAGTGTGCTGCCACGCGAGAGTTTGTATCAGTCTTTGAGATAGTCGAGTCATATGTTCTGTCTGTTGTTGAGTCTTTGTGAGCTCTGTTGATGTCTATTGTTTCCTTTCTATTCATGTCTGTTTGAGTGAGATTGTCACGCACATTGCACTGAGGACCACCCACTGTAGAGAGCACGACACATTATCCGCGCTACACTTGCTCGAGCACCAACAACAAACTGAACGGCGATAACTACGTCCATTGGAACTTGATTATGCGACTTTGGTTCTCGCGGAAAGGCTTATGGGACATAGTTGACGGTTTGGAGCCATGTCCTACGAGGGATCCTAACAACAGGTACACCCGCCTTCAAGATGTAAGTATGAAAAATCATGTGTCGATTGGGATGCTTGTAATGGGAAGGCAATGTCGGCCATTGTGGAATCTCTTACAAAGGAAATTTCTTCAGCCAACGATATGTGGTTCAAGCTTGTTGGAATGTTTGATCGGAATTATTTGATAGCTATTTTGCCATCAAGTTTCCACTTGGAAGTTCCATGCAATATTGTGTTATGAAGGCTAAAGTTATTCATGATCAACTCTAGTCTATGAAAAGTGCACTAACCGGTACTTAGTTGGCTGCTTTGGTACTCAAGAAGTAGCTTGGGGCGTATGAAACTGTGTCTAGGACACTTCGGCTACAAATCACGAAGGAAAAGCTGGAATTTGATGATTTCAACTCTTTTCATTGAGGTGGAAGCCGTGTTGATAACTCAAGGCAAAATTCAGATTTCTGACAAAGGTGTGGAAGCACTTGCTTTTTCAGATTTAAGAAAGAAGACCATGAGCTGTTGTTACAATTGTGGAAAGCGTGGTCATTTGTCTAAAGATTATAGATCCAAAGGCAAAGACACTTGGTTCACGGAAGTCTTGAGGAGATGAGCAATGAATATTCCAGATGAGAGCATGCAGTGTCTCAGGGGGACCATAGGCAAGAGTAATTCCTTGACACCTGGTTCAATGAAGTCTTTGAGGAGATGAGCAATAGATATTCCAGATGGGAGCATGCAGAAGCCGAGCAGTAACATTGTTGCGGCATTTATCAATGTTGTGTATGCTCTTGTTTTTACAGTATATTGTGCTTTTACACCCATTGTTTATTAGTTTTTTTTTTTGAGAAAACAAGATGCCCCTTTCCCTTCAAGTGGTTTGCATACCATTTTTCTGTCAAAGTTCAAAGTTGTCATGCTTGGCTTTTAGAATGTGTAAAAAGTATGCATTGTGTTAGCCCTTAGACTTAGCCAATCATTCTACTTGTATTGGTGCAAGACGAGTTAGTATACTAAGGCATGGTTTTGTAATTATGAGTGCATGGTAGTGGCAGATTTGATAAGGGACAAGCAATATCTGGATGATATCTGGTGAATAATTCAGGAGTTTTAGTGGGTTTTATCATTAAGTTTCATGCAAATATTCAGTTTAAGGATGTCCACATGAGCATCATTTACTTTACTGTAGAGATGTGTTTTAAAGGCAATGGCAGTTGCAAGTTGGAAAAATATCCTTTATCCTTTTATTTTCAGATATCGTAGCATTTCGCCTCTTTTAATGAAGCTGGAAGAGATTGTAGTGTCTACAAACACAGGCAAATCTCCTGTATTAGTAGAATATTACAAGTACTGGGAGCAGAAAATCTTTGATGCTTTGATCCAGATGGTTTTGAAAGGACTACTGGTTTTGCAATCCCTTTTCCAGTTCAGAAAGGTGAACCCATTATCTCACACAACTGCAGTTGCTATTCTTAGAAAAAAACAGTTATCTTTGTCTCAAAGAATTGCGGCTAGATTGGTGTGTGTTCCTATGGGGCCCTTGATTCTCAGTAAGAAGCTTAAAAGATAGAACATTATAAAGAGCCCGTTATTATTATTTATTTCAATTTTAGGTGAGATATCTCCTTTGCAATTTTTCTTATTATTGTGAACTTGCCCCATGCTTTGTGTTCAATTAAATGATATATCATCTGATTCAAAGTTCCCTTGTCTCATCAGGATGGCAGCATAAATAAATTTATGCCTCCCCATGAATCTCTTCTCATTCATAAGCCACCAGCTCACTTTCGAACTCATTCATGCTTCCACCTCTTAGTTTTTCCATAGGCTTCATACCCTATGGAAATATGGTGATACGGGTAGGTTTGCACACGTGTTTCTCACCAAATTGTCCTAAAGATAGAACTTGCAAGTTCTGAACTCTTGTGGTGCCGAATCTGCACCACTTTATGTACTACCGAACAATGATTTCCATTTGCACTCAATATTTGCATATAATTCTTGAGTGTTGCTCTTTCACCAAGCTTAGAAAGTCATGCTGGAAACTTCTGTAAAGCCCAAGGTCCATGCTAAATGTTAAAAGCAATGTCAGCCTCACATGAAAGATGTCCTTCTGCTTGGTGATGGTGAGTGTCAGTTTTGTTTCTCAAGTAATCACTATATGGCAAGGTCTACCTAAGTCTTTTATGCCGAGGAATTAATGGTTAGAAATACGAAAGCATAGCCAGCAAAATTACTTGTACCACTTTCAGTGGTGGTATAAAACGTCCTTGCTTGAGACTTGCAGACACATGCTTATTGCGAATGCAGCCCATGATCGAATGTCAAAGTTGCATTTTGGTGACATAGACTGGGTTAATGGCTGCTTTGTTTTTGTTTGCAATAGCATCTGGATTGCATATAATTACAGGATTGAATGTGTTGCTCATAATTATTTCATTAATCTTCCATTACTTCGGCAAATCTTATGCAAACACAGATTTTCCTATACATCAAAAATTTAGAGTTTAATTTTAGAAGATAGTTGCATATTTGATAAATCGTTCTGTTCAATCTTGCTGTTTATACAGATTTCTAGTAGGCAGCAGCCGCTGTGTAAATGTAGGCGATTCAAGGTTAATTTCTATTTAAACAAACCAGATGTCCTTGCTCAACCACCACTAAATGATGTTGCTGGACTGCTTAATCGATTGGTGAGTCTTTATCAGCATTGCTTGATTAATCTTTTTATTTGCTACATTGTGGTCACATAACATGAACAATTATAAACAGTGTACTAGATAAAATTTTCTCTAGGACATGAAGTTTTAAACTAACAGGACGGGAGGGCTACAAGGTATGCATGTACTATGTTTTCCATTCGCTAAGATCTTATAACATTATTGCAGGTGCGGACAGTAGTTACATCAGCAAGAGCTTTCATCAGGTGGATGGATGGGACTTGTATGGAGACACCTGAACAGGTGCGTTGCACTTAAGGGAGGAGTTTCCTATTCGGATCTGATAACAGTGTTTGATCTCCTACACCAGATTCTTGTCGTTGAAATGATACTAGTGTCTGTTTCCAGCGATTAGGAGGGGATTCAGAACCCTTTATTTTCAATTTTTATGCAGAAGTGTCTGCAAATCCACAGGTTGGTTGGTTCTTGTCTATGCAAGCCAAACAGTAATGAAGTATAGCATATCTTGAAGATTTCTAGCAGATGGAAGTATTTGGCACCATGCTTTTCAGAATGAAAACGAAAAGTGCATCGTAATTCGAGTGACCCACTTTTTAATGCCCTTTTTAATCAGCTTTGGAATAGTCTCTGATATCATACACCAAATTTTACCGTAGATAATCTACCTTATTGCTTTCTGCATTTATCATTTAAAGTCAAAAAGCCTGAAAGGGTATCTATATGTGTACAAAGGGCTACAACCATCTAATCAAGAAACACATCTGTTCAAATCTTTCTGTGTAATGTGTGTGAGCACCATGTCCTGTTCACTACAGTGTTTGCATACACACAGGATGGTGCACACTACACTTATGGGCTTGTGCTTTTGACCAGGAAAAAAAACTTAAGAGGCTGGATGTATGATTTGTTTTTTCTGCATATCTAGGCCATCATAGAAGAGCAATGCACTACAACTTAATGGTTAGTCACTGTTGAGGCACCTGCTGATGGACGTACTGCCCTGAGTTGAGACTATGCTCTTACGATATGCTTGTACATTTAGCTTCTTGGAGTGGCTATAGATCTTCTCATCGTTCATTTCTCTTTTTTCTTCTAGCAAGGGAATTACCTAAGAAGATGCTTCATTTTATGGTGTGAGATATCATCATCAGTCGTAACTTATCTGGGTCTCATGGGCCACTTTGGCCTTGAGAAACATTGCTATATTTTTCCTTCATTCTTTCTTTCTTTCTTTTTGTGTGGCCTGCAAACAACCATCTGTTCAAATGTATTTCATGCGACACAAGCTATGAATTCCTAAGCACTGTCTTTAAATTGTCTGTATGGATGTACCATTAGAATGCAACCTTTTACTTGTTACTCATCTTACTGTCTTTTAATGAACACAAAGGTACAATGCGTTTTTTTTGTCATTTTTGAAATAACTGATGGAACATTTTGATGTGCCCATTCTGCTACATCTTTTGGAAGGCCGCACTCGTTTTAGAGTCGTGCCATAACGTTAGGCTTTCTTATTCCAAGCTTTTAAGCAACGGATTGAGGTTTTAAAAAGACACTTCAACTCATGAAATTCATGTAATGAACAAGGTAATCTAGCGAGCATTAGAGTTTCAAATCTTGAGAGTTGAAGTTCCTGTCATCCAGAAAGGAATGGAATTATAGGACTTTAAAACCCTGAAGCCCTGCTTTTTCATTATTGTAGCGCACAGTAGCATGAAGGTTACAGATGGTACGGCTGCTTTTGGGCCATATAGCCTCTTACATTTTGCAAGATGGTCTATTGGCAATATAAAGCCAACCATAATAGGCTTTAATCAGAGATTAATTTCCTTTTCAAATTAACTTTATGATTTTCAATCAATTGATGCCCCTGGCTAGGCTTTGTTTCTGAAGTTGTCCAATTTAATACTGAAATTTGAACTTTGAAGCATATGTAAGGCTATAATGTTTAATTATAAATATCTAGAAAGATCAAAACATATAGCACAAATGTTAATCATTCTCCTTGGATCTTAATATAAATTTTGCTGCTTGCTAGATCATCAAGAAAATGTTGATTTTGGGTACTCACGTCAACAATGCAGTTATGGGGATTCAAAAGTAAGTATTAAGTGCCAATTGTGAAAGATTTTCTAGAAGTGCTTGTTCTAATGTGATTTTCTGAGAGAAAATCTGCAGGACAAAATCATTTATTTTCTGTTTTACAATAGGAGTGGCTATTAGGAGCCGGTTAGCAAACAATGGCCATTCATGAGGATTTGTTGGGTGTTGGCATCTAGTGTGGACCCAGTGACACTGCCTGTGGGATTGCTCCAAAGAAAAACAGATTTGGCTTTGAATCTTGCATCTCATGCCTGCTTATCTACTGACATGATCTTCAATTGGGATCCAACAGCCTGGTCGTCTCTGTTTGATCCTATGCTATGAAGCAGATGCTGATAGTTTTGCAACTTAGATCCAATGGAGGTATTTTTTGGTGCCCCTCCCAAATTTTGCAGTGCAACCTTGGAATCGAGAGCGTGCTGCAGGCTCCTTGCTTTGGTATATATATGAATGGCATTCTGTGGCTCCTGTAGAGACCATCCAAGGGACATGGCTCAACCTGGTTCAGGTCCACACTGTATGATGGCCTTTGAGGCAACTCACATCAGGACCTAGCGGGTTGGTCTCTTCTTCTTCTTCTCACTAGTGTCAGGCCATTGGTGTAACTTTTCCAACCCTCCATATACCTGGATGAGCTCATGGTTGAAATCTTGGGTGTCTCCTCCTCTAATACCCCCTCGTACAAAGACATGTTTGTAGCACAGTGGGCATTTGATCAACATTCAAAAGGGTCTTTTTCTTGTAAAAGATAAAAAGAGGGCACCTAGTAAACAATAGGTTGATGCATGCTGATTCCTAGCTTTTGGTGAGTTGAGGACGGTCTGCCTAGATGGAAGTATGGATTGAGTTAGGGGCTCTATCTCACGTTTATATCCTCTCTAATAGTTGCTTCTATTTTCTTAACTTATTGATCTTTGCATGATATTTGCGCTAGTAACTTGTACAGGAAAACAAAATAACCATATTGTGTACTGGTTTTTTGATGGTCAAGGCATCTAGAGGGCTGGCGCAAGTATCAACACTTATGGAGACAAGACAAAAACGCCGTGCTGATTAAATTTGCCGTGCAAAACCCAACCTGTGCAAAATTTGAGGAAAAACTTGCAAGATATGCAAAGGTTGGTTTTATTGGGCAAAAGATAGAGTAGGCAGGCTACGATGTGAGCAAATTCCTGTCTCTTTTTCTTGCAACTGTATCTGGTATTAAAGGTTAATGCGATGCTGTGGTTACAAATTTATATGTAGGTGGCATCCGATGTTTCAGAGACCCCTAGTGAGAAGCATGTGGAGTTTCTTACCATATTATCACATCAGCTAGTAAGTTCTATTCGGAATGAGGCGTTGCTATGGGTTCAAATGATTGGTCAGACAATGGTGGAAAATGAAGTTCCGCGGGTTGCCAATATACATGGTCGGATAGAAAATTACCTGAAAACCCTTCACCAGGCAATTTTCTGCTTTTTTCCTCTCGTAAAGCGTGCTAAATTTTCTTCATAATGGAATATAAAATGATTCTTTTTATACAGTCATCTTGTTGTTGTTTTGAACCGTCTATGCAAAAATGCTCAAACTGTACAAGGCTGAATCTGTAAAGTGTCTATGCTTCGTAGCACAAAGAAGCACAAAGAATCTACACTCCCTTACGTTTTACTGTCCACACGCTCCCTTTTGCACGAAAATGCTGAAAGGTACATGGAGCAAGATTGAAAACATACTACAACAAAGCTTTCATGTCTTTCATGTCTACTCAGCCCCCATCAGTCTGTGTATTTCACAGCATAGGTTGTTACCTCTTAAGCGTTTAGTAGAGTTCAAGTCCAAGCACTTTTTTTTTTGCAAGAAAAAGATTAGTTAATAAAAGGGCCCAAAGGGCTACTACCGGCCTCTGCTAGAGAGGGCTTCATTAGAAACATGGGGAGACTCTCCCAATGAGAAGACAAGATATGCACAATGAGGGCTATCACGAGATGGGAGGAGAAAACAACCACACTTGTGGCCGGTAATGCCATCTAGGCACGCCCTGAACCATGGTGAAAAAGGGTTCTCAGCGCCAAAGTTGCAAGAAGGCCTCGTGGCGCTCCTGCATGCGGTCGGAGCTGCCCTGAAGTCTCTCAAACTGGCCCTTGAGTGTATGGATCGGCTCCAACCAGATGTCATGAACAAATTCTGCCGGTGGAACGGGTCGAGTCTCGAAGATGCAAAAGCAGCGGGCTCGCCAGATGAACCACAATGTCAGGCCACAAATGAGCTTTCAGAACCACTCTTTATCACTGCACCACTCCCAAGGGATGAGCTCTGTGGCGAGCTGGAGTGCAAGCCTGCCCTCCTGAATCACTATCATCCTGCTGGTTGAAGACATGTCGAGTCGAAGCGCTGGGCCCGCGAGTGTGGACCAAGCTACAACGCCCCAAGTGTACTGGCTGGCTGTAGAAAGGGTGGGCATCAGCCAAAGAATCCGAAGCCAAACTTGCTGTGCCATGGGACAGTCCCACACACTTTTTTGTGAATCTGCTTTGATTAATTACAAGTGGGAAACCTCAAAGCAAGGAAAACCCACGAAAATAAAGGGATACAAGAAGCGGAGCATTATGAGACTCCGAAGGCTAAAAACAGTCAAAGTAAATCCTATAGATATCAAGAGTGATGTCTCCAGCGTCATAGGGCAAATGCAACGCTTGACCAAGAGATAATTTGAAATAGGGAAAGGGATCAACAGAAGTGCCTTGGAACATTAAGGAGTTCCTATGGTGCCAGATGGCCCACATAGTCAAAAATCTGACCCAGCTGAAGAACACCACAAACTGAGATTGCGGTGACTGGAGCACTCCAAAAAGCCAAAAGCGTCTGTGAAAAGAGCCGGAAGGAAAACGAAGATGAAGAGCAGTCGACACTTGGCGAATGAAGGCTCTGGAGTGACGACGATGCCACAGTAAGTGTGGCACGGTCTCCTCAGCTTCAAGGAATCTGGGACAGTGGGAAGACGCAATATGCCGAGCATGTAACACACTGCCAACAGGTAGAGCTCCCACCAAGCACCGCCACAAGAAAACACGTTCTTTCAAAGGCAGATGACTCTGCCAAATGCGAGACAATGTGTGTTGCCACCACAAGGATGACTCGGAGAGCGACCACAGCTGATTACCTTGATGCATAATCCATACATCAGACTGAAGGATGGCATAGACACTGCTAGCTGAGATGCAGTCCAATCTAGTAGTAGCCAGATTCGAGTCAGAGAAGCGAGAGTCCACATTGAAAGGAGGAATGGGCGAATGAGTAGCAAGCATCCTTTGAATCTCCCTCCAGAGAGCAGAATAGTGAAGATCAGCCGAAAGCAAGACACTGCATCAGCGAACAAAAGAACATAACCCGAGTCATCAACCACGTGATGCACTCGACAGATTCCTTTTTGGGAAAGAAAATACGCTTGGCGAGGAGACTGTTGAACCAAAGTCGAAGCGAAAGCCCTGCTCCAATGCAAACTCTCTAAGCGAAGAGAGTTACCCATAGAGGATTGTCGACATTCCAAGCCAAATGCGAAGTGACAACCTTCCAGTCAGCAATTAGAGAAGAAGTAAAGGGACATCCAGGAATGTGTCCTTCGAGCTTTCCCAAAACGTCCCAATAAGTCTGTTTCCAATGACCAAAAGATGGAGTGACAATGTGCACACACAAATGTGTAACCATGAGAGCCGAGGGTTGCTGCTGCTCTACCAAAACTAGCAACAACATAGCTTTCCGAGCCAGAAGATGACGTCGCAAGTCCAAAATATTTAACCCTCCAAGACGCTTGGGATAACACAGCTTGTCCATAGATAGAAGAGGAAGACCCTTCTTGCTAGAGGAGGTCCGCCAAAAATGCTCTAAAATATTGGACATTAGGGATTGCAAACGCAACCAAGGCCAGGATAACAAAGGCAAGTAAAACTGCACATACGCCACAAGGATGCATCGAACAATTTGGAGACGCACATAAAGTGGCCACGTGGACAGTTTCCAATTATTCAACTTGGAATGCAGACGTTGGAGCACCCAATCCAGTTTCTGCATAGCCGATACATTCCAACCCAGTGGATAACCCGAATGGCGAACCAGAACATGTAGAGGAACAATCTTCCCAGGCCACAATATCTTATGCCAGCCACATTCTTTCAGAGGCAATAGCTTGGATTTGCAGACGTTAACTTTGGGACTTGCTGCCAATCCAAACAAGTGAAGAGTATTCATAATCTGTTGTACATCATCATAGTTATTGCAAGGCATGGGAACAAAGAGTTATCCACATAAGCCTGACCAACGAACTGTTGTCCGGAAGGTAAAGTCAGGCCATGTAGCCTACCAGTGGAAGTCAAGGAATCGAAATACATGAACAAGGGATGAGTAGCAATCGCATAAAGCAAAGCATTCAGAGGGCAACCCTGCCTTACCGACCGTCCCAAAGGCCAAGATTCGGTGAGAGATCCATCCCGCAAGCCTGCAGAAGTGCTGTGTGCATACAAGAAAAGCATGACACGGGATAGCCTAGGCCCAAAGCCCAAATGTTGCATGGTTTCCGTAATATAATCCCAAAGAACAGTATCAAATGCCTTTCCAACGTCGACAGGCATGACCAAGACATCCTGTCGAGTATATTTTGCATATTCCATTCCAATGATGACATTGTTGGGGTATAAAGCCCAATGTGGTCGCCCAGGTAAGTGGGCGGGCCGCCAGGTATGTACACATATTCTTTTGTTAAAACCTAATAAGAACTCACTATGCTCTACACATTACAGTAGAGCGAGTTCACCATATCGTCGTGCTCTTCTTCTCGCACTCTCTCTCGCGTCGCACTTCCGCTCGTACTCCTTCAATTGGTATCAGAGCTCAGATCGAGGCTCGGGGCAGCACTGCAGGAGGCTAGAGTCACCAGCTCAGATTGGAGTGAAATTCGACAGGCGAAGACACGGCCCCAAATCCTGTAGGAGAACTCGAAGGGCTCGGTGTTCTCAGAATTTCATTCTGAGGTCATCTCGGCCACCGTTCGGCTTCGACAAAGGTCTGCGCAGGCCATTTTCGACTACGTGGTCTCGGCGGGTGCAGATCCGACTCTGCAAATTTGGGGTTTTCGGCCTACGACTGCAGGTGCTGAGGATATCGACACTCCCAGAGTGTTGATTTGTGGCTGTCTACACATCGAAGGACAGCTCACAGTTCTTGGAGGCGTGTCACATACAACACGGGTGCATCTACACACAGACTGTAGGCGACATCCACTAGTTCATCAGGTAGCTTGTGTTTGCTGCTTGATATTCCAGATTTCATCCTGACATTGCAGGTACTTCCACATGGGATGTATTGTCAGAGATGATGTATGTCTGTTGAGGGTTTGCTGGCTGTGAGTCACGCAGCAAACAACCGCCGCAGCGGTTACAGCATACAGTGGGAAATTTGTGGATGTATGACTTTGTGGGAAGTCTATGTACTGTCAGATTTACTGCAGCCTTTGTTGAGGGTCGAGTGAGGTTTTATTGAGCTGGGGGATTCTCGAATGTTGAGATCCTTTCGGTGATACAGGTCTTGGAGCGATCCCTCGAGCACCCTTAGATAGGCAGCTAGGATGTATTGACTGTGAGTTAGACAGTTGGGATAGCATCTTTGCTTTACTGCCGTTGAGGCATTGTCGCAGTCTATGCTTACAGGACAGTGACAGGACAGTCAGAGACAGTACAGGTGCAGGACAGGTTTACCCACAGCTTACAGTGTTAGAGAGACAGTGGTTTTTTGAGCTGTTTTTTGGTCTGTTTTGAGTACACCAGAGCCATTTTACAAAGGAGACTCTGCCAAAATTTCTGCAGAATCTGAAGCTTTCTTGGTTCATTTGACAGGTTGATATTGGTTCAGAGGTCAGTTTACAGGGGAAACTCTGCCGAATTTTTCCCAGGAAAGTAAACTACTGTGAAGCGTAGCTATGGCTGGATCACAGGACACTGCTCTTTACAATATCAAGAAGCTGGATGGAACCAATTTCCCATTGTGGAAGCAGCAGATTTGGCACGTGTTGGTACAAAAGAAGCAGATAAAACCTATAAAGCTCAAGGGGATAAAACCAGAAGATATGGACGAAGATGAATGGAGCGAAATGGATGAATTGGCACTTTCTACCATTATGTTGACTTTGGCAGAAAGCGTTTACTTAAATGTAGCAGACGAGATGTCGGCTTATCAAGCATGGTTAAAGCTGAGTGATCTTTATGAGAAGCAGAGTGCAGCTTCACAGGTATACTGGCTTAAGAAGCTTGTTGACTTGAAGATGAAAGAAGGGACACCTATGTCCAATCATCTGAATGAATTCAACACAATCTACAGTCAGTTGTCAGCTCAAGGTGTCAAGTTTGATGAACCTGTTAGACCTATGTTCCTGTTGATCACATTGCCGGAAAGTTGGGACACTTTTCGCACAGCTTTGAGTAATTCTGCACCTCCAGATGGTTTGAACATAGCAGGTGTAGAAGGAAGTATGCTTACTGAAGAAACCAATAGAAAGACAATGGAAAAAGGCAAAGGAACAGCCTTAGTTGTCAGGGGAAGGACCAAAGAAAAGTACAAAGGTGGAAAGAGGAATGAGTCTCGTAGCAAGTCCCGCAGTGCTAAAGGCAAGAGTGACATAGAATGCTACCATTGTGGCAAGAAGGGTCACATGAAAAGAGACTGCAGAGAATGGAAAGCAGAAAAAGGAAAAGAGAAAGCTGAAGACCATGGTGAGAAGAACAAGTCCTCAGTGAAGATTCAAGAAATAAATGTGACAAACACTATTGCAGAGGATGACAGTCTAGTGTCAGGAGACATCTACTTCTTGAAGAATACAATGGACTCAGCTCTTCTTACAACATCTGATGGAAATGCACTGAGTGACTGGATTATAGACTCAGGGGCATCACTTCATGTGTCTCGAAACAAGGAGTGGTTTACTTCTTATGTGACCACTAAAGATCATGTTTGGCTAGGCAATGGGCAGACATGTGAGATCTTAGGTGTTGGAGATGTTCAATTGAAGTTTCAGAATGGCTCTTCTCTCACGCTGAAGAATGTGAGACATGTTCCCGCAATTACAAAGAGCTTGATCAGTACAGGTTTACTTGATGATGTTGGCTACGTCACCACTTTTGGACAAAACATGTGGAAGATATCCAAGGGTTCTATGACAGTAGCACATGGAGTAAATTCCTCGTCTGGAGGACTTTACATGATTTATGTATCAAATGTCTCTAAAAATGTAATCAATGTAACCGAGCAGCCGAACGTTTCTTTGTGGCATAGCCGGTTAGGACATATGTCCAAGAAGGGAATGGAAATCTTGTCTCGTTCTGGTTATTTGCCTGGCTTTTCATTTAATGATTTTGAATTCTGTGAACATTGTCTGTATGGTAAGCAAACACAGCAGCCACATAAGCATAGAAGCAGTAGAAGAGATACACAGTTGGCACTTGTTCATAGTGATTTGTGTGGACCTATGCCTAACCTATCTCTAGGGGGAGCTTCTTACTTTATGACATTTATAGATGATTACTCGAGGAAAGTATGGGTTTACTTTCTCAAGCACAAGGATGAAGCGTTTAGTGTTTTCAAAACGTTTGTGACACTTGTGGAGAATCAGAGTGGCAAGAAGCTTAAATGCTTACGCACTGACAATGGTGGAGAGTATGTTTCAAAGGCCTTTCAGGAATTTTGTGAGTCAAAAGGTATAAAACGTGAACTTACTGCTCCTTACAATCCTCCTCAAAAAGGTGTTGCTGAGAGGATGAATAGGACCGTACAAGAGAAGGTCAGAAGTATGTTGTCTAATGCACAGCTGCTAAATGGGTTTTGGGATGAAGCTGTATCAACAGCTGTTCATCTTGTAAATAGATCTCCTAGCAAGGTTTTGCAGAAGGATTCAGTGCCAGAGATGGTATGGTCAGGCAAAATGCCCTTATACAAGCATCTCAGAGTCTTTGGCTGTGAGGCATATACTCACGTTCCAAAGGAATTTAGGAACAAACTTGAGCCAAAGAGTAGAACGTGCATCTTTCTAGGCTATGGTAATTCTGGTGAGATGGGGTACAGACTTTGGGATCCCGAATCCAGAAAGGTTGTCCGCAGCAATGATGTTTACTTTAATGAATCCAAATATCATTCTAAACCAGAGAGGTTTGAGGAGATTAGAAGAGTTGTCTTCCAAGAAGATGGACCTCCACGTGCAAGACAAAATGTCAGGGCTCAAGAGGAGCAAGGATAGGATAGAGTGGAACCACAGGTTGTGGCTGAGCCTGAGCCACCTATTGTGCGTAGATCTGGACGTGTCACGCGACCTCCTGATAGGTTTGTTCCATCTATGAACTATGTCATGTTGACTGATTGCAATGAGCCTTCATGTTACAAGGAAGCAGTGCAAATGAAGGACTCCGGGAATTGGCAATTGGCCATGCAGTCAGAGATGACAGCTCTGCATAAAAACAAGACATGGAAGCTAGTTAAATTACCACGGGGCAAAAAGGCTCTACCCTGTAAATGGGTTTACAGGTATAAGATCACCGCTCATGATAGTCAGCCAAAGTACAAAGCAAGGCTTGTTGCCAAGGGCTTTAAGCAAGAACAAGGCATTGACTTTGAGGAAGTCTTCTCTCCGGTGGTCAAGATGACTACATTGAGACGCTTTCTTGCATTGGTTGCCATATTAGATTTGGTGTTGCACCAAATGGATGTCAAGACAGCGTTCTTGCATGGTGATTTAGATGTGGAAATTTACATGCAGGAGCCAGAAGGGTTTGTTGAGAAAGGCAAGGAAGATTGGGTATGCCAGTTGTTAAAGAGTCTTTATGGCTTAAAACAATCACTGAGGGCATGGTACCATAAATTCCACAAGTTTATGCTTTCTCAAGGCTACAAACGTAGTGAGTTCGATCACTGTCTATATACAAAGAAGGCTAAGGATGGTAGTTGGCTGATCCTTATTTTGTATGTGGATGACATGTTGATTGCTGGCAAGCACTTGGAAGAAATTTCAGCTTTGAAGTCAAAGATGGCAAAATCGTTTGACATGAAAGACATGGGTGAAGCAAGTCATATACTTGGTATGCGCATTGAGAGAGACAGATCAAAGAAGTTGATTTGGTTATCTCAAACAGAGTATATTGACAAGGTTTTGCAACGTTTCAATATGGAGAAGGGAAAGGCATTGAGTGCTCCATTGCCACCATATGTGAAACTTAGCAAACAAGATTGTCCTGTGTTTGAGGAAGAACAGGCTGAAATGGATAAGATTCCATATGCGTCTGCAGTGGGTAGTTTGATGTATGCAATGATTGCCACTCGCCCAGACATTGCATTTGCAGTGGGAGTAGTAAGTCGATACATGTCAAACCCTGGCAAGAAACATTGGGAGGCAGTGAAAGGAATATTGAGATACCTGAAAGCTACAAAGAGTATGCGTATATGCTATGGGAGTCAGGAGCTAAGTGTAAAGGGTTTTACAGACTCAGATTATGCAGGTGACTTAGACAACCGAAGGTCTACGTCAGGGTATGTCTTTACATTGGCTGGTGGAGCAGTATCATGGCGTTCTAGATTACAAGATTGTGTTACTCAGTCTACTACAGAGGCTGAATATGTTGCAGTATCAGAGGCATGCAAAGAATCAATTTGGCTTAATCGACTAGTAACAGATTTGGGAATCAAGGAAGAGATGCCTGTGTTATATTGTGATAGTCAAAGTGCTATACAATTGGCTCGCAATCCAGTTTATCACTCAAAGACAAAGCATGTGGATGTGAAGTATCATTTCATCAGGGAAATGCTCGAGGATAAGCAACTTCAACTTGTCAAAGTTCACACCACAGAAAATCCTGCTGATCTACTTACAAAAGGACTTCCCTCAGAGAGCTTTGCGCATTTTCGCAAGCAGTTAGGTGTAGGGTAGTACATCACTTCTCTACATCTCTTGTATATTAGCTTGTATAGTAGCTTCTCTCACACTTAAAGTACCACATTGGACTTTAAGTGGGAGATTGTTGGGGTATAAAGCCCAATGTGGTCGCCCAGGTAAGTGGGCGGGCCTCCAGGTATGTACACATATTCTTTTGTTAAAACCTAATAAGAACTCACTATGCTCTACGCATTACAGTAGAGCGAGTTCACCATATCGTCGTGCTCTTCTTCTCGCACTCTCTCTCGCGTCGCACTTCCGCTCGTACTCCTTCAGACATTCGCGAGGTTATCAGTAATTTGACGTCGAGGAATGAAGCCGTATTGAGATTGATGCAAGCCTTCATGCAGAAAGCACTTGAGTCCGGTAGCGAGCATTTTTGCCATTAATTTATATACCACAAGCATGAGTGTAATAGGGCGCCTATGAGAAAATTCTTCACACAATGCATATGCTTAGGTATTAGCTTGAGCAACCCTTCTTTCCAAGAGGAAGGCGATTCCTGTTGTTCCCAAGCTGTATTCATCATGAACAACAGAGGCAGCTTCAAATAATCCCAAAAAGACAAGAAAAATTCCACAGAGAGACCATCCCAACCAGGAGCTCTCCATCGACCCAAATCAAGCAAGCCAACATATAATTCCGACTCAGTTAAAACAACTTCCAAGTCTTGAGCCTGTCGCATCGAAAGAATGGGAGCAACATGCGATAGAAACTTGTGACGCGCTTGGCGAGCTTCACTCGTCGGAGAAGAAGGGGCCTCAAAAATCTTGCCATAATGAGAGTGTAGGGCTAGTGCCAACTCTAGGAAAGTGGAGGTCCACTCCCCTGACGGTAATTTAACTCTCCTATAGCTTGAGACTGCCTGGAGTGATGCAAATGCTGGAAGAATTGTTTAGAAGCACATCCTTTATCTGCAAAAGCCTGTTGACGAGCTCGTGTCTGCCATTTGGCCAATTTCCTCTCATCATTGTGCCGTAACATAACGCGAGCAGAAAGCAACTCAGTCATTTGAGTGGCAGTAAGAGAAGAATGATTAGCCAAGTGCATTAATCTGCTACAAGCATCCTTTGCCTGATTAACTTGTTCCCTTAATCGTGACAGATAATCCCTACCATAATCTTGGATAACACATTGACCACGCATAACAAAACGGAACCAGGCTATGTCCATATCAACATACATATGGGAGATCAAAGGCGGAATGACATCCACAATCATAGTGCGAAAAGGTTCATGCTTGAGGTAAGCATTATTGATCTGATTGGCTGAGCCGAAGGGTATAGGACAATCTAAGCTGTACTAACAAGTGGGTAGTCTGTCAATCTGCCCGTTGTATTGACTCATCCAAGTCTTACTAGAGCGTACCAGTAGCATCTCACACTCTGGACTGCTGCTTGCACTGAGAATTTCTATGCTAGTTGTGCACATCCACATCTCTGTTATACTGGTGTTGGGTGGAATAAAGGCCTTTGTCCTCATCATGGGTGATATCATCTTGACCAACGATCTCTACATATACTTCCATCCATCATAATACTCCTTCTCTTGATCCTTTATGCTCTGCTAGGGGCTTTCTCCTTGTATGGAAAAGGGCGAAGAGAGAGATAAGTATAGAGGCGCCATATGAAAAGAAAGAGCTTACTTGATGGGGCTCATCTGTTCTGTGGATGAGGTCAGCCAAGGAGAGTGTGTCAGCCAGGATAGGGCCTAGGTCTACTTGCATTCTCCACACATGGGGGACCAAAATAAAGGGCTTGGGTCTCTTTTCTAATGGTTGATGGCTAGGTTTGTGGTATTTGCCAAGTTATCATAAGTTTTGTGCCAAGACACCTTCAATTCCTTACTCACTAGTGGTGCAATTACATCTGATGCTCTATTGATCGTATTGGCACGAAATTGGTGATAGTCATGCTACTTATCCTACATCACATGCTGAATGCCCACCAAAGTGTAACAGCACGTGACTATGTCTTGTACAATTATTTATGCAAATAACTAATCTATGGAATCGTTATAAAACTTACATCTTCACAAAGGTTGCAGACCAAGAGCTCTTTTGGTCTAGCACCCCAGCTACTCTACAGTTACAGTGGGTCTTGGGTTTACCACCGTGGCTACTTTTGGACATGAGCAATTTGGCGGGAGGTGGACGAGTCATAGCACGACCATCAGAGTGGCCTAGGCCTACCTGGTCTACTATTAGTCGACAACCTACAGGGTTTACCTCATCCACTCACTAGTGGTTAGAGATATTTTATCACTATGTATGTATTATTTTCGAGACATTATCCTCACCAATATTTGAGTAGCACAGTTTGTCGTGTGGAACTGAGTGCACTGTCAATGAGGGTCTTGTAATTGAGTCTTTTTGCATTATATCAAGGCTTGATTTAGCAGTCCTTGTCTCCTGGTGTCTTCTCTATCTCTGGTCTGTCTTGTTCTACTGTTTCAATTTTGTTCTTTTACACAGTTTGAGTTATCATAGTGCACTACACCCTAGTGAGCACTTGAGTGAGGATCTGACCATACTGCTATGAGGCCACCCACTTCACACAGCACCAAAACAAGTTTCTCTAGCATGTCCACATTGGCACACAGAGCCAATTATGCATGTGAAAACCACAAATACATAATGAATACAATCTATTCAGAAGGCTGTCGTTGATGTCTCACTTTGCTATCCTTCACCTAGTGGTAGTAGGTCATTGCTTTTCTTGGAAAAATGTTTCACTCCATAAGACGTTCAAGATATTGTCCATTCATGGTAATATGGAGCTACTCTTGACTTTTATCTTGTTGATGGCCATGAAAACCACAAATGGATGAGGGTGAGCCATTTTTCTAATGCACAATAAGATAAGAGTTGCAAAAGGAACTTTTCTTGGCAACAAAAACGCCCCTTGTTAAGAAACTTGCCTAGTTGGTCTTGGACCTGTTCTGCATGTGTTTTTCTTATGCTACACAGGAACTAAATAACAGGACGAGTGTCTTGAGTAAGACATGATCCATTGGGTTTTTCCAGTGGTAGTATGGGTTGGAGGCCATCTTCCAAAACGATACTGTTAAGTTTCAAATAACCTGAGGGATCTGCCCAATTTTTCACTAGAGTTGACATAGATGATCACCACTAGGGCACCATGCTGCCAGCCTGCAACTCCTGTTTAGCTTGTACTGGAGAGGTTTTAGGGCCCAGGAAGCCCTTGCCTCACATGAGAAAGGGGTGACAGACATACTTATTGATAAGCAATGTATGCCTTTCCCGGATCAATGGCACTTTTAAACATATAAAACTAACCCATCGCTATCAAACAAGTGTTTAGACTGTTTCCTTCAGCAAAGTGTTGAAACCTTTGTATGATACTTCATTGCGATATCTAATGCAGAAACCTGAATCACTGGAGGAGTTGAAGCTTGTACTGAATGTTGTTGCAGAAATTCAGAGCTCTGGCATGGAAATTGAACTTGAGTAAGTTTGCCATGATAAGTATTATTACTCCGTCTTGTATGAGACACTCACAAACTGGTTTGTTTTTTTAAAAAAAATTACTACTATCTTCTAAAAGCCAATATGGCCTGTGAGCCTAGCGATGTAGAGAAATGGATGGTATATACAAGGCTCAATGCTGGGTGTAGATCTGTCTGTCATACAAGGCAAAACAATATTGATAATTCTAGATAGTTTATAAACCTGATGCTTTGGCGTTGTAATTTGAGATTGAGTCAAGCTACAAAAAGAAGAGCTTTTTTACCCCATGCTACAGCTAAAATTTCCTTTTGTCCTTACCTACATGAAAACCTGAACCCTTTTATGAAGTCGCCTTTTCTTGTTGCTAGTGTCATAAGTCAGGGTTCATTTAACCATTGAACTGAAAATAGTGGAAAATGTCAAGTATTTCGATCGTCAAGGTTTTTTACCCATTGAATGACCAAAACTAATGAGAAACAAAAAATCTGAGCATACAAAAGTTCTGGTGTGCTAAGGCCACAGTTCGAACAAGTTGAAGCCATCAAAACTGAACTATGATAGGCCTCTTAAGCAGTAAATTTCTAGCTAAATTTTAGCTCTTGCAAGTACCCATTCAATATATTTAAGAAGGTTGTATGCTCATGCCTGCAGTAACCAAAAACCTTTCTCTCCTTTGTGTTTCTTAACACACCTCTACAACTGGGAGTGTCAGGATCACTCAAAAGAAAAATCTGTCTTAGCATTGCTATTATCAGAGTTGGAGTCCTTGTACACAATTATAAGAAAATTCCATAGAATTTAAAAATCACTGAAAAACACACGAAATTGTGACAACACAAGCATGCATATCTAAGCAGTTTTTACCGACACCTTCTATATGACCAGTTGCGAGTGTTATAAGTCAAGTTTCCTCGAAAGTATCCACTTAAACACAGTGGAAAATGTTATTTATTCTCGTCAAGGTCTTATCATGTAATGATGAAACTGATGAGTGACGAAAAATCTCATGTGTATCATGTGCAAAGGCTACTTGGAAAACTTTCAAGCAATCAAATCCATTTTCCCCTTGATGTTAGCTACAAAACCAACAGCCAGCTGCGTGCTTGTAGCAAGAATTCTATGTTGTGCTCTCTACTACTGTGCATACACTAAAGAGCAATATGAAATTAAGCAAAACTATACTCAATATGACACAACAACAGACTCCAAACCCAAGTGGATCTTGACTATACTTAAAGAACCAGTGTAGACTCTGGTTGGCAGCACAATCAGCTCCAAGCCGAGGACTCATAGGTACAATGTAGGTGTGCAAGTGCTAGACTGAAAACACACAAATCTAGACTCATACGACGCATAGCATCCCCAAAAGACCAATTGAGCATATATACGAAACGAGAAGGGGCAACCAACAACTAATACAAATTTCCCTCACAACACAGCTACACCTATCTCCGATTTGGGGTGGTGAGAACTAGCCACGGTGTTCTCGTGATCACCCTCTGTCTGCCACGTGTCATGGACAACTAGTATCATTGCGTTGGTGAGAATTCACCGAGTGTGAACCCTAGTAAAACTGTAACCATTGTCCATGTCCCGTGACGCTAGCCTGCTGTAGCTTGCCCGCTACAAGAACACTCACCATCCTCGAGTGATGGTATAGCTAACTGCTAAGCTCTGCAAGTAAAGATGGTGATATGTACACTCGAAAGCAGCAAAAAAACCATGGAACTACTGATGCTCCGATGATAGTGGGGGAAGAAAGAAAGGCAGTATGGGGACCGAGGTCACGGATATGGAGCAGGATAGGGCCCAAAGCCTAGATCAGGATACATTGGATAAGGCACTCCTGCCGCCGCAAATGCAAGACATTGCCATACCATTCTAGGGTTGTGTCTACCTTGTATAGATTGCTATCTGGGAAGTAATCCTTACTCCTATAGCTCCTTCTTCACCTGTGTGCACGCAAGAGAGGTTGTTGGCCATGACATACTACTTGCCGGATCGAAGAACCACCTCAAATTTGAACTCCTAGAAGAGTAGTAGACACCTCCAAACCTGGCTTGCTACTTGAGGCTTATTTAGTAGATAATGAAGAGCATGATGGTTAGTAATATTTGTGAAGTGCACACCCAATAAATAATGGTGGAATTCTTGCAGTGCATAAACAATAGCTAATCCTTCCCTTTGAGTTGTGTTGTAGTTGCGGTCAGCTTTGGTGAGCATGCAACTTGCGTAGTGGATCAGGCGATCCAAGATGAGTTCTTTGCTAGGTTGAGTCAAGACAATCCCTACATCAGTTTGACTAGTCTCAATATGCACATGAAAAATAGGGACCAATTCTGAGGCAACCATAATAGGTGCCTTGGTCAGGCGTTTCTTTAAAAAGGCAAAAGCTTGGGTCTGAACGTTGGACTGTTGAAAGGGGACATCAACACTGGTTAGAAGTGTCAGGGGTTGGGCAACATCTGCATACATGCGAATGAACTTGCGATGATAACTTGTAAGGCCTACAAAGCTTTGAACACCCTTGGGTTTGATTGGGGGAGGCAACGTCAGAATTGCCACTATCTTATCAGGGTCAGGAGCTAAACCTTTAGCAGACACCACATGACCTAAAAGCATACCTTGAGTGACCAAAAAGTGGCATTTGTTTGGATTGAGCATTTCCTGCCTCCCTACACTTGAGGAATATTGTGGAGAGCTGAGATAGGTGCTCCTCCAAATTCTCCATGGGGGGGTGGAACACTGCGCCCTGGAGAATGTCGAGAACTCATCAATGAAGAATTGGAGATGATTAGTGAGCAGGGGACAAAAAGATGAAGAGTGGGGCGTTTTTCAACCCAAAAGCCATTTTCTTGTATATGAAGATGCCCGAGGGAAACACAAACACAGTTTGACACGGTTTCTTGACCACGAATTCTCTTGGCTGCTGGGGAAGCTTGGCAACCAGAGATTTCGTTCTTGTCATGAGTTTTGAAAAAGTCTTATCAGATTGAAGCACCAAGTTCCCCAATTCATTCAAAACCTTCTCTTGAAAGTCACCTGGTTTGAAAGCTTCACAGAACTGTCGCCTTACTGTTGCCCAATCTGTAAAGCGGTTCTCAGCAAAATGTTTGTACCATTTGTTTGTTAAGCTATCCAAGGTTGATGGAAAGAGCGTGAGGTAGGCATCTTCTCTGTGGAGACCACGGACTTTGTAGAGAGATACAAACCTCCTCACATGGTCATATGGATCCTCTGTGGAAAGTCTCTTGAAAGTGGAAAATTTTACGTTTAACTTGGTTAAAATGCTCGTCAGCTCCTCCATTAGTTTTTTTGTAAATCTGCTTTGATTAATTACAAGTGGGAAACCTCAAAGCGAGGAAAACCCACGAAAAGAAAGGGATACAAAAAGCAGAGCACTATGAGGCTCCGAAGGCTAGAAACAGTCAAAGTAAATCCTGTAGGTATCAAGAGTGATGTCTCCAGCGTCAAAGGCAAAATGCAGCTCCTCTGTTACAGCTTGCTCAGGAGCCGGTTGCAACAGAGGTGGTGGAAAATGAGCTTGACGAGGATGGTGAAGACCTGGTTGAGGCAGATGCCTGTGTAGGGAGGGGAAGTGGGGGTGGACGACTTCTACCAGGTAAGAAGGGCTGACGCTTTCTTTGTTAGTATTGCAAAGGGATCCTTGAGGGGCTTGGTCGGTCTCTAGATTGCCTTGTATATGTCACGCAGTAGCAAGAGATCCATGCAACCTATGGGCAACAAGACCCTTGAATCTACTAGGTAGACTGACACACTAGACCAAACTAGTCCTGGCTAGACTAGACTAGTCCAGGTTGGATGAGGGTGAGAGTTGACTAGACTAGGCTGGACGAGTGCGAGAGTTGACAAGACTAGGCTGGACGAGTGTGAGAGTGGAGCAGACCAGACCAGACCAGACTATACTAGCCCAGTAGACTATACCAAGGCGAGACTAGACCAGCTAGCTCCTTGGCCAGACTAGTCTAGACCAACAGACTATACCAAGGCGAGAGACTAGACCAGCTAGATCCTGAGCCATGTAAACTTAGCAATGGAGTGAGACTTCAGTTGAGGTCCCACCGGGCGTGCCAAAAATGAGAGCATCTTGCTACTGCACAAAATGAGAGCATCCCGATTCCCCAACAAGAAATCTACATTGTGCTCTATACTGTGGGTGCTCGTGAGTGCAATGTGCAAGACTATACTCAGTGTGGCACAACTGCAGACTCCAAACCCAAGTGAAAGCTTGACTATACTCAAAGATCCAATACAGACTCTCGCTGGCAGCACACTCAGCTCCAAGCCCAGGACTCACAGGTACACTTGGGGTGTTGAGGCTCCAACTATGCAGGAAGAGTGTAGGTGTGCAAGTCCTAGACTGAGAACACATGACTCTGGACTCATACGCCGCATAGCATTCCATAGACAACAACACAACTATGCCTTTCTCCAAACTGGGGCGGCGGTGAACTGGCCATGTGTCATGGACGACTAGTATCACTGCCTAGACAAGAGTCCACTGAGTGTGAACCCAAGGCCAACTATAACCTCTTGACCACTACTCCCTGTCTGCCATGTGTCATGGACGACTAGTATCACTGCCTAGACAAGAGTCCACCGAGTGTGAACCCAAGGCCAACTGTAACCGCTGTCCATGTCCAGGCTACAGTTGTAAATTTTCGCTCTTGCAAATACACATTCTTTTATGCTGTGGTTTTTCTTATGACTGTTGTACCTTTTATGCTAACAGCAAACAAAATCCATTCTCTGCTTTGCGTTTTTAGTACAGTGATCTGATGGTTAGAAATTTTGCCTTTCAAAAACTCTGCAACAGGGAGAGTCAGGCTCATTTAAAGAAAAACTCTGCTTATAGGCATTGTTATGTCCATATTTCCTTCCACTTCAGAACTGCACATCTACTTTTCCGCTTTCTTTTGTCTTAAGGTGGAGAAATTGTTGACTCGTAGATTTAATACCGCTTGTGTTCAACAAAAAAGAATCTTTTTCTTTTCTTTTGACTAAGTTAATCAATTGAATTGAAAACCAAGCACAGCTGCACCATGATATAAGCTGAGGAGTGAAGCAGTGCTAGAGGCATACTCCCATCTAGGCTGATCAATCCTCAGCTTATAGGAGATCCAGCATACCACCCAAAGTCTGCATATGGAGTAACCTTTTCGTATCTCAGACACTCTGGGTGTTGCATAGTAGCTCAGGATATCTTTCCTTTCTTCTAAGAGAATGGAAAACAGCTCTCTCCGACAAGTGCTTGCTAATGCAAAATGCGTGTCAAATGTAAAGCTGTTTTTCCTGCTTGAGCCTAAAATTCAGTCACTTGACCCACTCGAGCCATAAGTCCGACAATATATTGGTTGCATCACACTTCAAACAGTGCATAGTTGACTCAAATGCCATCCATTGAATCTCCCTGAAGCCACCGTTCACCAGGTAGGTGGTCTTGAATCTTGCATAGTGCAATAAGAGCACCAATTATAGACCTTGCATGCAGACCAATTCCAAACCATTACCAGCTACTCTTGTACCCACTTCAGCTACACCTTAAATAGCTATTGTCTTCTTCCACACCCGTTACTTCTGGATTCGATGAGGTATTACTGTCTTCATAAGCCTGGTATAACAAGCCTCTTCTGTTAGAAAATTTAAAGTTTTTGTTTTTTGTTTTTTCTTTCAAGGTATTTAGACCTTGAGGAACGAAGCAGAACACGAGTTCTCTATGGTATCACAAAAAAACCAGAGGATACAGCTCAAATATTTGATATCAGGAAAAGGTCTGTGCACAGTATTATGGTTTGCATTTGTTGAGTTCTTTTGTACGTCTTGATACAACAGCAAATTCACTTTCGTTTCAGAGGTTTAAAGTTGTAGAACTCACAGCATGAAGTGCTTTTTCAAGATAGGTGGCATGGACTTGAAAAAGAGGCAAAGATTTTGAGCATTTCACTGCAAGAAACTAAGAAGAAGTTTACAGAGATTACAAAGAGCCAGGTGCTGACATGCTACCCTTCATTGCAACATATTCAAATAGACCTATAACCTTGAAAAATGCATAATTCTTATGAGTAATTTGGTAACTGTTGAGCACATTTTGATGGTTAGGTTGTAGACTTCTCAAGAGAAGTTTCCTCATTTCGTGACCGTACAATGCAAAAAGGACCAGGAAAATGCAATGACCTTGACCTTGGGTTGCAGCTTCTGGAGCAGTGTAAGGTTAGTGTCGATTCTATAAAATGGTTTCAAGTTCTAATATTATGCATGTCCCTTTGGTCGATATTATGGACCACCTCATAGTGAATTTGATAGTACCGGCCATCCCACTCTGCCACCTTGAACATTTGTTATATTTGTAAATTAGACCCTCTTCTTTGTTAGAATCTGCAAAATTTGTCTTTTCTCACGCCTGGAAAAGTCTCTCCAACAAAATCATGAGGTAATCCATTTCCACCATCCTCACCTCACAGATTAGGGGAGGGGTTTTTCTAGTAGCACTTTCTTTTGTACCATAGTCATTTTTCTGGATACCTAGAGGACGTACTCATGTACATTGATCTGTGTTATAGGCTAATTTTGGCCTTCAGAAGATGCTAATAAGCTTTCTCCCCCCCCCCCCCCCCCCCCCCCCCCCCACTCCGAAACAAATGAATGAGGGTAATGTGTTTTCTTGCAAAGTCTCTCAGACAGAATAATGGATAATGAAGGTTGATGTATTTTTTTCTTGATATTTGTAAAATATTCAGGCTGAATTGGAAAAGTTTCAATCTAGACGAGAACAACTGGTGCTTGCACAGAAGCTCTTTGATTTACCGGTGGTACCATTTCCATTGTTAGTGGAGGTAAGCTTTGCAAATGAGAAAAAACCACCATTGCAATGTGATCATAACAGCAGAACAACAATCTTAGATCTCAGTTTATATGCAGACACGATATGTTTTATAAAACTTTTCTTTTGCATCTATATCCGATTGTACTTTTGGCGAATGCAATATTCATGAAAATGCTATCTTAGGGTTTGTGTAAATCTCAACACATTTGTCCCATGACTGGATCTACTGTACTTTATTATTTTAAACAAGTGATCAACCTTTTGGTGTAGTGTGCCCTTTTTAACAACTACTGTAAAATCAAACTCCAATAAAAGGGGAAACCATCTTACAATCCTGCCTGTATTACATGGCTTGTTTGACTAAGTAGAGTTGTGCCTGGTGATCAACAAAGAACACAAACTTATTTTTCAATAAGTAATGTCTAAACTTTTTGACAACATAAATCATTCCGAGGCCCTCTCTTTCTTTGTGGTGTAATTCTTCTTAGCCGTATTCAGAGATGGGAAAATCCATTGTGACCTCTCTTGGTTGGGCTTCATATCTGAAGATGCTATGTAAAACCATGTTACGTGTTGTAGAGCAAAACGATATCAAGAAGACCACCACATAGAACCCTGTGGGCTGCTCCAGCTAGCTCACTGCTCCTGTTTGTTGCACCTCTTCTAAGATTTCAAAATACACTAATAGAAGGGGGAAACTGTATGCTAAGCCAGAACTATAAATGGCCTGTTTTGTGCTGCCAGCGTCCTCAATGTAGTAGCTTATTTTAGAAGCTTAGGAAAATCTTGTTATCCAGAGGGGGTGAGCTTGCTCATAGGCCATGTTATGAAGGGGCCAACTGTATACCAAACTAGACATAGAAATGGACTGTTTTTTTGGCAGCGAGCCACCTTAACTAGAGGTTTTTGCTAGTTGAGCACACGGTGTCCTTGTTCATAGGCCATATTATGAAGCCAAGAGCAAGTGTTTTAGAACTGAATAGAGCAACCCGTGCCCGAAGATATGCAAATGCCAACATAAAGTCACACCTAAGATTGGGGCTAGAGTGTCCTCTTGAATGCAAGGAATTATCTTCAATCAATAAGTACATTTGAGTGATCACTGCAAGTTACAATCAGACGAGCACTCAATGTACTAACATATACACAATGAGGGGGAGTTTCCCACTTAGAGAGGTTGGCCCCTCAATAGGCGTCTCCTACGGTATTTCTTGTTGCATTGATGAACTGTCACGGTTACGACTGTTGTGTGTAAGCCCACTCAAATGATCTAAGTGTTAATGGAACCCTACCCTTCAATTCATAGGAAGTATGCCCCAAAAGCAACTTCAATTTATCTGCTACTTACAACCATCCTTCAAAGCACTCAAAAGCATCTTGTTTCATAATGATTGGTGCCAAAAGCAACCCAAGTTAGTAGTCTGCATAGAAACTTCCATGCTGGTAGGTGCCTCATTAATAGCCATACGAATGCCATGTAAGCCGTATGGATGCCTGCGTATTGCACTATATTTTGCACCAGGTTTTTATAGTCATATGGGCAGCAGTTCGGGCTCTGTTGCGTGCTCTAGTCAGGTGTGCAAGGTGGGCAATTGCCACATCATTTATTTTTGACAATCCCCCCTCGCCCAAAAAAAAAAAAAAAAAAAAAGGGAAGAGAAATCCCAATCCACATTAGATTTCGGATAACAAACAATAATCACATCCACATCTTGGTCCACACTCAACTTTAGATGTATGACTCTTCCATGATAGATCTATCCAGTCATCACTCCCAAGGTCAAAGTTACACACAACTTGGGACATCCTCTTACCTCTTTAGCGATGTTTGCGGTGCACTAGAATATCATCATCATCCAAACTCATAAAGAGAGATAAAATGGTGCATACATTCTACCTCATATACCTACTCAATCAAACATAATAGTTCGAAGAGGGTAACCGTTTGTGGGTACATTCTACCTCACGTAACAATTTGTGGGTTGCCTCAATGCCTCGATGTCCAATGTAGGGTAGATTATGGCACTTCCTCAACAATTTCTGGCGTCTATAAAAAGTTACGCACAACTTGGACGCATCAAGAAACTATCCTTGAAAGTGTATATACTCTCTCCATTCTACAAACAATCAAAGATAGTGTCAAAAGCTGGATCCAAAGCGTACTGTTCCCTCATATTAGCACCGTAACCCATCTTTTGATACAATGTGCCCCAGATATTGTATCTCTAACAGTAAGAATTCTCTTTTCTTAGCATTGATAAACAATTGATGCTTGCGAAGTTCTTCAAACACAATCTCTAATTGGGCTCTATGATCATGCTCATTCTTGGGAAACACAAGAATTTCATCAAAGAATACACTTGTAAACTTTCTATGCTCACAAAAAATGTGATCCATCATTTTATCAAAGGTAGCTGGTTGGATTTGTGAGATCAAAGGGCATGAAAAGTTACTCGTAAAGACCAAAAGATGTGCGAAACACAGTTTTATGTACATCTTGAGGCACCACTCGAACTTGGTGATACCCACTCTTGAGGTCAATGCAACTAAAACATGGAGAGTCACTCACTTTGTCCAGGAGATCATCTATGGGTGGAACTAGAAACCAATTCTTCTTTTGCACTAGAAGCATAGGTGAACGGAAAGAGCTAGGCTGAACCGAACCTTTCTCAAGAAGCTCATTCACTTGTTTAAGGATCTCCTCTCTTTGTGAGACACTCACACGATAGGTTGGTTTATTAGGAGGTGAGCTTCCTGGCACAAGATCAATACGACTAAAACATGGAGAGTCACTCACTTTGTCCAGAAGATCATCTATAGGTGGAACTAGAAACCGATTCTTCTTTTGCAGTAAAAGTATAGGTGAACAAAAGGGGGAAGAGCTAGGTGTAGCCTGCTACAGTGTCACTTCACAGGACAGGCAGTTGGACAGTTAGCTACAGTTGGTCTGGTTCACACTGGACGGACCCTTTGGCTGGGAGTGACACGTGGCAGGGTACCTACGGTGGTCTAGTGGATGTCGTGGCCAGGTCACCACCACCACTCAGTTTGGAGATAGACTTAGCTGGTTGGACATTTATGGGCCGTTGGTGGCTCTTATGGTTGTACATATCAGTAGTGGTTTTGGGGGAGTTGGGGCTTATCTTGCACGTAGTCGTCTAGAGAGTCTTACACAGAGCACTGCTTCACCATCCCTGCACATCTGAGCCTCGACACCCCATTTGTACCTGTGAGTCATGGGCTGGAGCGGAGTGTGCTGCCACGCCAGAGTCTGTACATGGTTCTTTGAGCTAGTCGAGTCCACATGTTCTGGTCCACTGTTGTGCCTCTGTTGTTATCCATCGTTTCTGTGTTGTTATCCGTTGTTTCTGTGTTTCATTCTGTTTGAGAGAGTTTTTATTTGTTTGAGTGAGATTGTCACGCTCATTGCACTGAGGGGCACCCACACTGTAGAGAGCGCGACGCATTATCCGCGCTACAGGTGCTCTCATTTTGGCGATCACGGTGGGACATGGGACACTCTCAGCAGTTCATGGGACACTCTCAGCCCTCTCAGCAGTTCATGGGACACTACCCAGCAGGTCCCTCTCAACCCTCTCAGCAGTTCATGGGACACTACCCAGCAGGTCCCTCTCAGCCCTCTCAGTAGTTCATGGGACACTACCCACAGCCACAGGTCCAGTACTTCACTCAGCAAGAGTCTCAGATCCAGATTCCACACATGCAGAGCCAGAGTGTTCCTTGCTGTGACGGTGTTACTGGTGCACACCGCCATGGTTGCGTTACTAGGCGTCCGGAGTTCACTTCAGGGCAGGTACTCCCATCCGCTGTGCAGCAGATGGCTGCTACAACCACAGGAAATCAAGGTATGCAAAGCACAGGACAGCAACCGCATGGTTACACTATTGATCTGATGGCTCCTCCCGATCCGGAAGCTTCTGGAGCAGCAGTGGGGACGACCCTTTCCCTTGGGTGACAGGACTGTGCTCTTACCTCATCTTTCATGGTACATATAGTTGCTTTTGCAGTTTCATTCAGTTTTGGCTCACCGAGACGGTGACCAGTCTTGTGGCGGGCAACCTGTAGCCTGCTACAGTGTCACTTCACAGGACAGGCAGCTGGACAGTTAGCTACAGTTGGTCTGGTTCACACTAGACGGACCCTTTGGCTGGGAGTGACACGTGGCAGGGTACCTACGGTGGTCTAGTGGACGTCGTGGCCAGGTCACCACCACCACTCAGTTTGGAGATAGACTTAGCTGGCTGGACATTTATGGGCCGTTGGTGGCTCTTATGGTTGTACATATCAGTAGTCGTTTTGGGGGAGTTGGGACTTATCTTGCACGTAGTCGTCTAGAGAGTCTTACACAGAGCACTGCTTCACCATCCCTGCACATCTGAGCCTCGACACCCCATTTGTACCTGTGAGTCCTGGGCTGGAGCGGAGTGTGCTGCCACACCAGAGTCTGTACATGGTTCTTTGAGCTAGTCGAGTCCACATGTTCTGGTCCACTGTTGTGCCTCTGTTGTTATCCATCGTTTCTGTGTTGTTATCCGTTGTTTCTGTGTTTCATTCTGTTTGAGAGAGTTTTCATTTGTTTGAGTGAGAGCACGACGCATTATCCGCGCTACACTAGGCTGAACCAAACCTTTCTCAAGGATCTCATTCACTTGTTTAAGGATCTCCTCTCTTTGTGAGACACTCACACGGTAGGCTGGTTTATTAGGAAGTGAGCTTCCTGGCACAAGATCAATACGGTGATCTTCTAGACATGCCGGTGGTAGCTCATTTGGTAATTCATTGGCAAGCAATCCTCATATGCATGTAAACATTTCACCCTTTCTTCACTAAGAGTGTCTATTTGTGCAATACATTCATCCTCACAAGTGCGTGCTTGCAAATCCAAAAGTTAAAGGCACAGGTCACAACTTCTAGTGAAAGTGAGGAAGAAGCTAGCTTCACTTCGAGTCCCAGTGATGAGAGCTATTAGGTTTCTAGGGAATATGAATCAGACACCTCTCCTTCCAGTGACAAAGACACTTCCTCTGCAATTTCTAAGAAACCTTCTAGTACTTCGACATCAAAGCAACTCATGCCTAGAGTCATCTCGCATGTAATTACCAGGCAGAAAAATCTCAGTTTTAAAACCCGTTCTCCTTGGTGATTAATGTACAGCCACCTGACACCACATTGCTATAGCTTTTTTCTCGTAGTGAAATTCACACAATGGGTTTAGAAGGATTAGCTGATGTTTTTTTGCCAGATGATGTTCCTACGCAAATGATACATGGCCTTTTGAGTGCTTTTCCAAAGGTGCGAGGGCACACTCTCAATGCGGACTGAATTGGCCATGCAATGGGAATGGTAAACTTTCCATCTTGTGATACAGCAACACGCACATATTCCAGGCTGTCAAAAGAGGCTACTATTCAGGCGTGTCAGGATCTCTTACAACCAGATCATCCTAAATTTATGTGTAGCAAAGCAGTTTTTGAGGTGTTTTGCTACTAACTGTTATTGTGGGATCAATTGCCACGAAAGAAGAAGCTGGATTCTCCTACTACCATACATCTCCAAGTACTCTACACTGCTTTGCAATCATGAGCTAAACGCTACGGTGCTCAAGCTCTATCATTTTTGGTCATCTTTCATTTCTATTTAGCCCCCATGTTGGTTTGGATCATCAACATCCTTGTTAGCCCTGGCGAAGTGGATGATTCACGACAATTGCCTTCCAAAGGAAAAAGAAAATCTCTTGGCACTGCTACATATCAACCATAGAAGAAGCGGAAAAATAGGGCCGAAGTGGTGAAAGATACAGCGTAGTCACTACTCCCTTGCCATTCTCCGAGAGCTAGAGTAGGGTGACACACACAACACGCCGCTCTTTTTCTACTTCCATCCTTGGTTATACAGAGCAGGTAGTCAGCTCTGCCATCCCGATCCACCCCTTCCTATTGCTGCCTCTCTCTCCCATGCACCTCTACCTACTACTCTTGTCTTCACTCGTGCCACAATTACTACTTCCCACTCTCCACGTGCGGTCACCTTGTCATCATTCCCTATCTTAGGCTGAGCCACTAAGCATGTTACTTGCTCACCTGCAGTGCCCCTTGAGAGCCCTCCACCCTTAGGTACTACTGTTGCAGCTTCAATTCCAACAAATCGGGGAAAACCTGTAGGAGTCCAAGAAAGCTATCGCCATGAATGAGCGTGGAACCGAGCGGTTGGTTGCTACTCACCAACGTCAATCAGCCGCATATGTGGCCATGGAGGGTTGCATGTGTGTCGCCGAGAGCACAATAGCAGACAAGGGTGCTACAATTTTTCCTTTGCGCCAAGCTTAGAGAGTAAATTCACAAATCACAGACGATCTAAAAGCACAAGTGCAGGGATCTCGGGAGATTCTCGTACAATAGCCTTAGGTTACTATGGGGTATGAGTGGATTCATCCTGTGTGACAAGTACAATCTCCTATGGATTATGGAGCATCCAGATCATCCTACATAGTATATGAGAGGTACTCAGTCGTAGTAGTTTGCATACTATCCTCAGAAGTTTCAACAGCTTGCCTACATGACACACATGCAGCCGACACAGCGAGTTCCTTGCGACATCTTTGCTATTGTACATTGCCATGGGTGTGCAGTTAGTGGCGTCAATACACTTCAGGTTAGGTGCTTCCATCGGCTGAGCAACAGGTGGCTGCTCCTTTCACAGAGAGCCAATTTGTAGAGACCAGGGTACAACCGCATATAGCCCAACAGCAAGCTACCACCATCAATCTTATGGCTCCACCTCCGGAGACTGACACTTCGGGTAGGGTAATGGTGACGACTCTTTCTCTTGGGCAAGAGGATCAAGAGGTTCAACTCGGCCTCTTTATTGTACATATGCACTCCTTCTTTTCAACTGTTTCAGTGCACTAGTAGTTTCTTTTTGCAGTTCCAGTGTCTTCTCTCATCACCTCGCTTCTCTCACCGAGGCGGTGAGTGACCTTGTGGAGGGAAACTTGTAGCAAGGCTACAATGTCACTTGCACAGGATAGGCAGTTAGTTACAGCTGGTCTGGAGTTCACACTTGACAAACTCTTGCCTAGGGAGTAGTACAGGTGGTAGTCTAGTGGACACCATGGCCAGACCACCACCACCATAGTTTTGAATAGACTTACCTGGACTGGGATATTTTGCTCGCTGTTGGTGGCTCTTCATGATTATATACATGTATAGTTAGTTCTACTGTCGGATACACATCATTATCTACTTTCTATGTTGTAGCATCGTGAGTCTTTAGTATTGGATCAAGAACCGCACATCAGCACCTCCCTGCGCATTGGAGCCTCAACACCCCCATTCTACCTGTTAGTCCTGGGCTTGGAGCTGAGTGTGCAGCCAGCTAGAGTCTGTACGGTTCTATGAGCTAGTTGAATTCCATGTTGTTTTGAGTTTATTTTTGTGTTGTTTCAAACGTTGGTTCCATTGCTGTGCTGTGTTTTCTTTCTGTTGAAGTGAGATTTCATGCATATTTTTCTGAGGAGCACCCATGGCACAAAGCACCACATACTTTCTTGCAACAAGCTGTGGAAACCACTAACCTTAGTTGTTGGTTTCTTTCCCTGATTTTCATTTAATTTTTGGGACCCTCTTGTTGAAGTCACGAATGGACGGACATATATGGCCACTGTGAAACGGCTGATGGCCGAGAGTTTCACCCACAGCAGTGAAGGCCAAGTCGCCACGAGTTGGTCGGGCCAATCGACAGTGAAATCTGAGTAGTAAAAGGGTGGCTAGGCTTAGTTCAAAGTCATTTAGGCCCCACACGACACTTTATAAGTTGGTGGGTACTAGGAAACTAACTCAAAAGGGCAAACCGAACACTTGGTGGCTCCAGAGCTCATCTGCAAGACACATCTTTTGGGGGCACCCAAAATTGAGAGAGAAGGCTGATTTTCTTCATTAAGTGCCTGTGTGTGTGAGTAGTTGGTGCAAGTGATCACAACTTTAATGGAGAGCTTGCCTTCTTCCCTGTTCTATGTAGCACGATGATTATGCTCTTGTGCACCTCTTTCCCCTTTTGAATTCAAAAATGTGATGCCCAACTCAAGGGCTACTTATCTGGATGTACAATTGTGTGGGTTTATGCGCGATTCCTGAGGCAAAAGCCTCTTACATAGGTACCGGATTAGCTAATTTCTAATCCCCCCGTAGGTACAAGTTGATTCCAAGAGATTTCTTGCAAGAAATCTCATCAGAATCAAAGGGCAAGTAGCCCTACAGGTGCGGAAACTCCAGGGCTTACTACAGATGCGACCGACACAAGAAACAAAGCCCAAAACAGGGAATTACAGCCTGCTGTGTTTTTTTGCAGGTTTAGGGTTTTGACCCTTTTTTATCTCTAATAGTGTCACTTTGCACAGAAAGATAGTTGCACCTCGAGGTCAGTTACAGCTCGTGGTCATGGGTTCACACTAGGTGGACTTGACACGTGGTAGGAGTAGTGGTCTAGTGACAAAGTGGCCTGTTCTTCCTAGCCACAGTTTGGAGATACGTGCAGCTGGACTGTTAGGGATATTTAAGTTATCCATTGGCTGCCCTTTTTGTATATATGCTCATATTTGCTAAGTCTTGGTACACTATTCTAGGTGGTTTATGAGTCTTGAGACTTGAGTCCAGCGTCGTGTGCTCAGTCTGGCACCACACATCTGCACACTCCCTGCACAATTGAGCCTCAACATCCCCATTGTAGCTGTGAGTTTTGGGCTTGGAGCTGAGTGTGGTGCCAGCCAGATTCTGTACTGGTTCACATGAGTTAGTCGAGTCCCATGCTGTTCAGAGTCTACTGTTGAGACATTTGAGTTTGGTCTATTGTTCATTGTATACAATGTTTTCATTTTGTTGGAGTGAGGTTTCACTCACATTGCACTGAGGAGCACCCATAGTAGAGAGCATGACACACTATCCCTGCTACAGGTCCTCTCATTTTTGGTACGCCCGGTGGGACCGAGCCCACAATCCCTTGATTAGAAGTCAAATACCTTATCCATTAGGCCACGGACGTGAATGGCCACTACCCTCCACCATATGCCTGGCCTCCATCTCCCTACCTGCCCCCACCTCCATCGTCAGAACACCAGTATCTATCCGCCCATGGGCATCTTTACCCCTCTAGTGTACATACCATAGTAGAGCTTCTACAGATTTTATAGTACACCAGTCTTTGGGACGGTGAGTGGTCTTATGGCAGGCAACTTTTAGCTAGGCTACAATGTCACTTTGTACGAAAAGATAGTTACAACTCGTGGTCGTGGATTCACACTGGGTGGACTTGACTCCGTGGCCACAGTTGGAGATAGGCAGAGCTGGATTGTCAGGGATATTTGAGCTATCCATTGTCTTCCTTTTTTGTATATAAGCTCATATTGCTTAGTCTTGGTACGTTGTTCTAGGTTGCTTATGAGTCGTGAGCAGTAAGTCCAGTGTCGTGTGCTTAGTCTAGCACCACACATCTGCACACTCCCTGCACAATTGAGCCTCAATACCCTCATTGTACTCGTGAGTTCTGAGCTTGGAGCTGAATGTACTGCGAACCAGCGTCTGTATTGGTTCACATGAGTTAGTCGAGTCCCATGCTGTTCAGAGTCTATTGTTGAGACATTTCAGTTTGCTCTTTTGTCCATTGTTTACAGTGTTTTTATTTTGTCGGAGTGAGGTTTCACGCACATTGCACTGAGGAGCAACCACAGTAGAGAGCACGACACACTATTCCTGCTACAACAATACAAAGGCTCTTACTTTCCTCCAATAGTTTGATATGGCTTATGGAGGGTGGAATTTTACAGAGGCCTCCAAGGTCAGGAAAGCTTTCACTTTTTTGAAAGGAAATGCACGTTTATGGTGGACGACACTATTGATGCAAGGATAGGCACCCGCTCCACATGGGTCTACTTCAAGCAAATGTTTGCATCTGCATGGCTGTCAAATGAATTCAAAGCCAATGTCATGATAGATTGGCATTAACTTAATGCGGCTACTTGCAAAAGCTTAGAGTACAATCGGAAGTTTTGCGAAGATTTGTTTCAGTAACTTCCTACAAGTTCGTGCCATTGACAGAGCAGATCGAGAACTATTGTTGTGGGTTGTCTAATGGGCTTAGAAACTACTACACAAAGAACAGAGTGGCCACCCTTACTCATCTTATGGAAGTTTCCAACACTGGTCAAGATTTGTTGACTGGAGAAGACAGTGATTCCCGAGCAACGCGAAAGGGGGCCAGCCAAAGAAAAAGTCAGCAAAGAAGCTTGTAGCGCGGATAATGCGTCGTGCTCTCTACAGTGTGGGTGCCCCTCAGTGCAATGAGCGTGACAATCTCACTCAAACAAATGAAAACTCTCTCAAACAGAATGAAACACAGAAACAACGGATAACAACACAGAAACGATGGATAACAACAGAGGCACAACAGTGGACCAGAACATTTGGACTCGACTAGCTCAAAGAACCATGTACAGACTCTGGCGTGGCAGCACACTCCGCTCCAGCCCAGGACTCACAGGTACAAATGGGGTGTCGAGGCTCAGATGTGCAGGGATGGTGAAGCAGTGCTCTGTGTAAGACTCTCTAGACGACTACGTGCAAGATAAGCCCCAACTCCCCCAAAACGACTACTGATATGTACAACCATAAGAGCCACCAACGGCCCATAAATGTCCAGCCAGCTAAGTCTATCTCCAAACTGAGTGGTGGTGGTGACCTGGCCACGACGTCCACTAGACCACCGTAGGTACCCTGCCACGTGTCACTCCCAGCCAAAGGGTCCGTCTAGTGTGAACCAGACCAACTGTAGCTAACTGTCCAGCTGCCTGTCCTGTGAAGTGACACTGTAGCAGGCTACAGGTTGCCCGCCACAAGACTGGTCACCGTCTCGGTGAGCCAAAACTGAATGAAACTGCAAAAGCAACTATATGTACCATGAAAGATGAGGTAAGAGCACAGTCCTGTCACCCAAGGGAAAGGGTCGTCCCCACTGCTGCTCCAGAAGCTTCCGGATCGGGAGGAGCCATCAGATCAATAGTGTAACCATGCGGTTGCTGTCCTGTGCTTTGCATACCTTGATTTCCTGTGGTTGTAGCAGCCATCTGCTGCACAGCGGATGGGAGTACCTGCCCTGAAGTGAACTCCGGACGCCTAGTAACGCAACCATGGCGGTGTGCACCAGTAACACCGTCACAGCAACGAACACTCTGGCTCTGCATGTGTGGCATCTGGATCTGAGACTCTTGCTGAGTGAAGTACTGGACCTGTGGCTGTGGGTAGTGTCCCATGAACTGCTGAGAGGGACCTGCTGGGTAGTGTCCCATGAACTGCTAAGAGGGCTGAGAGGGACCTGCTGGGTAGTGTCCCATGAACTGCTGAGAGGGCTGAGAGGGACCTGCTGGCGCTGCAAAGGTAGCTGGACTCTGGACCTGTATCCCTGGCCTAGTCCATCCATATCCCACAGTAGCCTGGGTAGGCCTGTTATCATACATAAGCATTTCTTGAAATCCTTGCACCTGTGCTTTGAGGTCATCAATAATTCTCGACTTTATCTTCAATGCCTGCTGTAGTGCAAAAATCGTTGCATCTTGATCTGCGATGGCACTCTCGGCAACTCGCAGGGATCCCTCCATAGCTGCGTATGTGGCGGAGTGATGCTGGTGGGTTGCAGCTAGCTGCTCCACGCCTAGCTCGATGGTGGCAATAGCAGCTCTGGAGTCCTGAAGCAACTTCTCTAAAAGCTGAAACAGAGAAGTGGAGTCGGTCCTACCTGAAGATCCCTCAGATGGATGTGATGCTGGAGGACGCACATGTGGCACTGCCGGCGAGCTAAAAGTAGGTGCAGATGGTGGCACAACCGGCGAGCTAGAAGTAGGGACACTCGGTGTAGAAGGTGCCTCAGAGATTGTTGTTGTAGGTGCAGCAAGTGATATGTTGACCGGTGTATGAGTGAAGATGGGAGAAGAAGGAAGAGGATCCTGTAAGGGTGAATTGACCATCCTGTCCTGAGGAGCGGCAGTAGACACTGGTGTCGGCACAGCAGAACCAGGTGTAACAGTAGACGTATGACGCTGAGGATGTACCCTAGTCTACTGTCTTTCAGAAACTGGCAAGGAGAGTAGAGACTTCACTGTATCCTTCATCACTTTCGCATTGATCTTCTTTTTCTTGGTGACTGTGGGGTCTACTTGCATGCTCACGGGTTTCCTTTTCCCTTTCAAGGTTCCCTGTTCCTCATCCACTTCATTTATGTTAATAGGTATGTTTATGATCCATGCCAAGAGAGGCGCCGCAAAACATCTAAAAGTTAACTGCACAGACTGCACTTGGGCCCGAAATCTTTTAGCCCTAGACTGCAGAGAGCTGAAGAGAATTTGGTGGAATCCACATGGGATAGTGTGGATTAAACAGTATAGCCCGTCGCAGTGGGAGAATGTAGTGAGAATATCTGTTTGTACCTTGTCTTCTTTGGCATCCCGAGCCAGAAAGTAATACCTGAAGATTGCGAGAAGCCGTTTGTTTCGCTCATAATTGGGGTGATCCGAGCTCAATAGCTCTTTACATGCTTGAATTGTCGCGTCCTTGGACAACAAAGAGAAAGTGCGAGTAGTAGACTTCACAGCTGGAAAGTTGGTCATACCCATGGCATGGCCAAGCCTTGTAGCTGTTAGCTTGTGGCCCCGGACCTTTGGAAAGTTTTTCAGCAGTTGATGTATCAGTTCTGCTGGAATAGTATCAGGTAAATTTGCATTAGCCAATTTTGTGAGGCCCAGAGTCCGTAGCTGAGCAGTCGACAGCACCTCGCTAAGAGATGGTCGAGGTTGCTGTATATGAAAATGTAATGAAAATGCTGTGCGATTTTTTGAAGAAGCAGGCCTCTGGATTTCATGAGAGATAATTTGCTGCTTTTTTGTTTTCTGAGCCACCTTTGAGTGTTCCTCTTGATCACTGGATGCACTTGACTCAAAATTGACATCGGAATCATCAGATGCTGCTGAGTCTGCTTTGTAGCTCTCATCACTTGGGCCACTGGAGGTAAAGTTCTCTATGTCATGGCTGCTGCTAAAGTTCTCTATGTCATGGCTGCTGCTGCTTGCAGATACTTCATCTGCTTCGCTCTCTGATGCAACCAGAGCTTTCCTCCTCTTCAACTCTACCTTTTTCTTGCTACTTCCTTCTTGCTGTTTCTCCTGTTGCTTGCTACCCCCTGCCATGTTGAGGTCGGATGACAAACCTAGCCTCTGAGTAGTCAAGTGATGGAAAAGCACTCAGATATAGGCCAGGTTGGAAGAAAAAGCCAGGTTGGAGTTTCTTCTGCAAAACGAGATGGCTGGCAAAGGAAAAGCACGTGATGCTTTAGTTTTGCTGCAAAACACACTTTAGGGCAGCAAATTCGAACCAATAGGGCAAGTAGAGGGCAGGGCGAGAGGGGTGCTGAGAGAGAGTAGGGGCGAGAGTGGGAGGCTAGGGCGAGAGGGGACGGTTAGGGGCGAGGGTTGCTGTGAGAGGGTAGGCGAGAGGGTGTGGGAGAGGGTAGGGGCGAGAGGGGAGGATAGGGGCGAGAGGGGGTGCGGAAGAGGGTAGGGGCGAGATGGGAGGATAGGGGCGACATAATAGGGTAGGGGCGAGAGGGGGTGCGGGAGAGGGTACGGGCGAGAGGGGAGGATAGGGGCGAGATAATAGGGTAGGGGCGAGAGGGGAGGATAGGGGCGAGAGGGGGTGGGGAGAGGGTAGGGGCGAGAGGGGAGGATAGGAGCGAGATAATAGGGTAGGGGCGAGAGAGGAGGATAGGGACGAGAGGGGGTGCGGGAGAGGGTAGGGGGCGAGAGGGGGTAAGTAAGAGGGTAGGGGCGAGAGGGGAGGATAGGGGCGAGAGGGGGTGCGGGAGAGGCTAGGGGCGAGAGGGGGGATAGGGGCGAGAGGGGGTGTGGGGGAGGGTAGGGGGCGAGAGAGGAGGGTAGGGGAGGATAGGGTCGAGAGTTTAGGGTAGGGGGCGAGAGGGGGTGTGGGAGAGGGTAGGGCCGATGGTCACACTCGGTACTCGGTACAAAGTGATAGCAGAAGCAAATAGAAGGTACAAAGTGCTTTTTTTTTTTTTTTTTTTTTAATAGCAGCTACAATTTTCGAGCAGATAAAAGGGAGGGTAATTTTGACTCATTGGGAGACTAAGGTTCCTGCAGTAAAGCCTATATTCTTCCCATAGACAGTATGGCATTGGGAGTCCCATCAAGCCAAGTCCTTGATTACACCTTGCTCATTATCCCAATTGCCATCTAAGCAGAGTCCCCACTAGTCCCCAAGCAGATTCCAGTTGTCAGACTGAACAAGACTGAACAAAGTCACGCAAGAAGCTTGACTGAAAGCAGTTTGGAAGGATCTTAATACTTAACTGCAAATAACACTGAGGATAGAAACCATTAGAGGAATTAGAAGAGGGACTGCTTATAGGAGGAGTCCAGTGAGGAGGAGGGACTCTTGCAGAAGTTCCCTATAATACCCAATTACCAAGAGGACTTAGTGGAGAAAAGATATCTTAGAGGAAAGGCGGAAACTTACAAACATAGCAAAAACTGAGACAGTAACAGAACATCTATTCTGGTGGAAAGCTCGAGCGGAGGAGAGAGATGGGCCATAGAACCTACAGATGGTGGAAAGTTGCATACCCTTTACTCAGAGGAGTAATAGCACTTGATTCTGGAGCCATTTACCAGTGGCAAAGGGACGCCTTCCAAAGTGACTAACTGGACAGCCCCCTGTGGCAAAACCTCTTGTACTCTAAAGGGCCCTTGCCAAGCTGGAACCAGCTTCTTTGCTTTTTTCAAATATTTTGCCTGATAGAGTAGCACCAATGTACCTTGCATTATTTTTGGCTTTCTGAGGTGGCGATCATGCCACGCTTTGCGGCGAAGTTGTTCCGCTTGCAGAGCACGAGAAGCTAAAAGGCGGCTTTCATCCAATAAGGTGAGACGGGAGATAGAGGCAGATTCCATGTCCCGACTTGCACGCAGACTGCCCACCCTAGGGGAACCGGAGTTGAACTCAAATGGAGCTATGGCTTCCAAACCGAAAGCGAGTTGAAAAGGCGTTTGATTCATTGTTGCTTTGAAAGATGTGCGGTATGTCCAAAGAGTGCCGTGCACAGCCTGAGCCCACGATGCTAGATGGAGATGACATGCTTTCCTCAGTAGAGCGATCAGAACCTTGTTGGTGCTCTCGGCCTGTCCATTGGCTCTAGGGTAATAAGAGCACGACTTGCGATGAAAAATCTTGTAATTGGCCAACAAGTTTGAGATCATGTCATTGACAAAATGACTGCCTCTATCACTGGTGATCTCTAAGGGACATCCAAATCTGCATAAAATATTTTCATATAAAAATTTGGCCACTGTATTGCCGGTGCAATCTACTGTCGCTAGTACCTCTGCCCACTTTGTTGCATAGTCTGTAGCCACTAGCAGATATTTGCGATTACCTGGTTGAGCCGGGGGATATATTGGTCCCACAAAGTCCAAACCCCATCTCTCAAAAGGTAGCCACGCCATTGAGACCTGCAAAGGACGGTTGGATTGCTTACTCGGCTTCGGCCCACATCTCTGGCACACATCACAAACCTTAGAATATGCTATTGCATCCTTAAAAATGTAGGGCCACCACAGACCACTCTGTAGTATCTTCTGAGCAGTGATGTGACCAGGGTAATGGCCACCAGTGGGACCATTGTGGGCATCCTCCTGAATATGCTCCACCTCATGAGGCAAGACACAACGCTTCAGAACACCATTTGGTCCCGCTTTGTAGAGCTGGCCCCCGATCAGAGTGAAAGGCCTGGACTTCAACAGCAATCTCCTCTTTTGCAGTGGGGATGCCCTCTCTGGGTACAGCCCAGTAGATAGAAAATGTAGGACCTCGCCGTACCATTCCGATGTTGTATCTATTTTAAAAAGACTGCTATCTGGAAAGTCATCCGCAATCCCGGTAGCTTCTTCGCCTATGTAAATGCGAGAGAGGCGGTCAGCCATTACATGATGCTTACCAGGACGGAGTACCACTTCAAAATCAAACTCGTGGAATAGGAGGAGCCATCGCCATACTCGACCTGCAACCTGTGGCTTATTAAGCAGATAGCGTAAGGCATGGTGATCAGTGATAACTGTGAAGTGGACCCCTAGCAAATAGTGACGAAATTTGTGTAGAGCATACACTATAGCCAATCGTTCCCTCTCTGTGGTGCTATAGTTTCGCTCTGCTTTGGTGAGCAGGCGACTTGCATAATGTACAGGGCGATCCAAGTTGAACTCTTTGCTAGGCTGAGTCAGCACAGCACCCACAGCCAGCAGACTGGCATCTGTATGTACATGAAAAGGTAGGGCCCAATCCGGGGCTACTAGAATAGGCGCTTCAGTGAGACGTTTTTTGAGGTATGCAAATGCTTCGGCCTCAGGTGTTGACCACTGGAAGGGAACAGCAGCACTGGTGAGCCGGGTCAATGGTTGAGCCACCTGTGCAAGCATACATACGTATAAACCTGCGATGATAGCCGGTGTGGCACACAAAGCTCTGAACACCTTTGGGATTTATGGGAGGAGGTAACTTCAAGATGGCCACTATCTTCTCTGGGTCCGGTGCCAAACCTTGAGTAGACACCACATGGCCCAACAGTGTGCCCTCTGTGACCAAAAAATGACATTTGTTCGGATTGAGCTTCAAACGTGCCTCTCTGCACCTGAGGAAGACTGCAGAGAGCTGAGCAAGATGCTCCTTTAGATTTTCTACTGGGGTCGAACATTGAGCACCCGAGAAGGTGGAAAAGTCATCCATGAATATGCGAAGGTGATCAGTAAGCAGAGGACAAAAGATGAGATATACTATGCGATTGAAAGAAGGCGATGCATTTTTAAGCCCAAAAGACATTCTAGTGTAGATGAAAATACCCCAGGGAGTCACAAAAGCTGTTTTGATTTGGTCATCAGGATGTATTCCTAACTGATTGTAGCCGCTGAACTCGTCCATAAAACTATATAGTACATGGCCAGCGATATCTTCGAGGACTCTCTCAGTAAAAGGTGTCGGAAATCCATCCGGGATTGTGACCTTATTCAGAGCCCGATAGTCGACACAAACTCGAATTTTGTTGGATTGCTTCTTTGGGGCAATAACCATAGGAGACAACCATTCTGAGTGCTCTACTGGTACAATAATACCTGCTTCTTGCATTTTTTCCAACTCGATTTTGACTGCTTCTGCATACTTGGGATTCAGTTTGTAAGCACGTCCTCTGACCGGCTTAGCCCCCTCAACCAGAGGAATTGTGTGGACTCCTAGCTCTGCTGGGATTCCTTCTAAATCGTGGTAAGACCGGGCAAACACATCTTTGAAAGAGTGCACGAAGGAGATTACCAGGTCGAGTAGAGCGGGGTGATCCCATAACCAAGTGGCTAATAAGATGGGCTGATGGCTGTCAGGGCCTCCTAGGTTGACCTCTCTGACTGGGTCAGGCGGTGCAGTGGTCGAGGCTGCGTAAGGTGGAGAAGATTGTGCCGCCTCTGTTAGCCTTTGGACATTATGAGCTGGCATCTGATCAATGTTGAAATCAGCATACTCTTCCTCCAACCAACCTGATGGAAGCTCTGCAAATGGTAAATCCTCAGATACCTCAAAGTGCTCCGGCATGGGTGGAGAGTCAGATGGAGTAGAGGCTAAGGAGGGAGCTGGGGTGTTGGCCAACTCTTGCAAGGGAGACTTTTTCCCCCTTCTATGGTGGGTTATAGGCTCACCTAGGCCGACGGTTTCCATCAAGGGACCCTCTGAAGGATGGGCACCAGAGACTGGTCCACTTGGTTCTGACTCACTTGGCTGACTGGGATTCTTGGTCTCAGGTGTAGCTTCAGATGTAGGATCAGGGGGATAGGGTGAATCTGTTGGCAAAGGTTGAAGAGAGACTACATAGCATTGCATCGAAGAGGTGGCTTCTAACCACTGCAGTAAGTCTTCATCGGACCCATCGGGAGGGACCGATTGCTCCAAGTCAGGGTTGGACTCTACTGACAAAGAGCTATGCTGAACGACCGGATCCATACCTCCTTCGAGACGAATTTGTTTCATTGGAGAGCCAGGAGTATGTATCCACATGGCGTCGGTTCCCCAGTCGTGAAGTGTTTTCGTATGTCGCAGCCATGGCCTACCAATCAGCAAGGGATAACCTCCCTCTACCAGGGGAAGATTAACTACCACAAAATCCAAGTTAAAAGTGAAATCTTGTACCTTCAGAGGCACCTTGTCAACTATGCCCACTGGGTAGACTGTTCTCTGATCAACCAATGTAACAGTGAAAGGAGCAGGTCGGGTAGGCTTTAGACCTAAGGCCATCATAGTGAATTCGGGCATCAAATTGATTCCAGATCCTCCATCAACGATGACGCCGGATAGCTGGTGCCCTAGAATAGATACAGTGAGGCGAGGACTTTTATAATCGGTGAGGGGAGTAGATGGATAGGAAATCAAATAGGACTCTGAGGGCTGTACAGGGAGGTGCCCGCCACTAGGCCCAGTCCCCGGGTACAGAGACTGAATGACTAACAGGGTGTCACTTCTAAGTGTTGCATCAAGCCTTAGCATGTCGTATAGTGACACCTGCTGAAACGTATTTTTCAAGATGGCTTCTGCTGTGGGCTTGGCGCCTTCAGACTGGGCTCCTTTTGTGACCTTAATCTGTTCCAAGTCAGCCACTGCTTCTAAGAAGGCTCCATCAATGTCAGATAACAAGGAAGTTGGTTTGCTCTGAGCAATTGGGAAGGACTTGTCCTTTGGGTCAGGTGGACCAGAGTGAGGAAGTGGAGACTGGTGAGGTGGACCTGTGGGTAGACTGAGACCAAGAGCTGCTCTTTGTGCCCGAGTAAGGACACCAGCAGGCTCCTCCACTTGCAGAGGCTTAACCACATGAGTAGCAGGTGAAGGTTGAGGCACGGTGTTCACAGTAATCAAATTTATCTTCGGAAAGGTGAATTCGGGCTGGTTCTGAGTCGAGCCTGAAGACGTGGATGCCCTTTGCTTGGGACAATCTTTACTGTAGTGATCCTTCGAATCAGGGCAATGACGACAAGGAGGGGACCCCTCGGGTAAAGGACACTTGCTCTGATAATGCCCATATTCTCCGCATCTGTAGCAGAGTATGGGCCGATTGGAAGGACGAAACGGGGGACGAGGTGGTTGCTGCATGGAATTTGAGGCTGAGGTGTAGAAACTTTGGGGAACTTAGGGAGTACTGGCATGATAAAAACTGTGTGGTGCAAAGTTGTTGTGCATACCTTGCTGCATAGGGGGTGTTGTCAGCAGAGGAGGCAACTGGTTTTGATGGCCGTAGGGTGAGACCATGTTGGATGCAGGTGCTAGCCCTTGTTGGAGAGAAGGACCAAGATTTTGTTGTATTTGACGCAATCCCTTGAGGTAGTAACAATCCTTATCCTCATGTCCAGCTTTTTCACAGAAGTGGCAGTAAAACCGAAGGGGGCATTCCTGTGGTGGGTGCCCTGGAGAGCGGCATGAGCTACACCAAACCATAGCCTTAGTCTCTTGCTGACACTTGAGCTCTTCTAACTCGCGCTTAATCTGTTCCAATGCCTCATTATGTGTAGGCTTCTCTTGTCTAAGAGAGAAGGACCTCTCCTCTTGAAGAGCTTGTTGTAGCTTTAGGGCTTCCAGTTCCCTACGTAAAGAAGTTAAAGGATCAGTAGGACTACCTTCCGAGAACACAGAGGGAGTATCTATTTGAGGAGAGTTGTTGAAGAGCTTCCTAGCTCCCTCTATTCTAGTAGCAGCTGCGATGAACTCATCGAGAGTGGCGTCGGGTCGGAGACTCTCTCGGAGTTTTTGCTGAGAAGTTTTGGGAAGCGCCTTCTCCACCCACTTTTTAACCATGAATTCACCGGGTTGTTGGGGAAGCTTGGCCACCAGCGACTTAGTTTTCGTCATAAGCTCCGCAAAAGTCTCCTCAGGTTTGAGCACCATGTTGGCCAACTCATCCAACACCTTCTCCTGGTAGTCACTTGGCCTCAAAGCTGCACAGAACTGCTGTCTTAAGGCTGCCCAAGTTGCAAAATGGTTCTCTGCAAATTGGCTGTACCATTTATCTACTAGGCCATCCAGGGTGGATGGAAATAGTACCAAGTAAGCATCTTCTCTGTTCAGCCCACGTCCCCTACAGAGAGATACAAATCTTCTTGCATGGTCGTCAGCATCCTCTGAAGACAGCCCTTTGAATGTAGGGAACTTGATGTTCACCTTGGCCAAAACACTAGCTAGTGGTTCCATGATTCCTTGCTGAGTCTGTTGCACAATAGCTTGTTGTAGAAGAATAGGAGAGAGCTTTTCTGGAGAAGGTGATCGCGAAGATGGGGAACCTGATGAAGGAATGGGTGATGTGATATGTGGAGGTATAGGTGATGAGGTTGAAGGATTTCTACAAGGTGTCAAAGGTCGTCTTCTGTGATAGTACTTCAGAGGGCTCAGTAGTGGGCTTTGACGCTCAACTGACCTCCTTGTATGTGTCATACAGTGACCTCCAAACCAACCAAGCTTTGGGCAAGAAAACCTTGAACTGGCTGAAGACTGGTCTAGACTCTACTAGACCATACTAGACCAGACGAGTGTCTAGACTAGCTGGACCAGGGACGAGGAGGACTAGACCAGGGTCTAGACCAGACAAGTGACTAGACCAACTAGACCAGGGTCGAGGGGGTCTAGACCAGAGACGAGGGCAAGTTGGACCAGGGCGAGAGGGGACCAGACCAGCAAGGCGAGAGACTTAGACTGCACAGGCGAAGCGAAGAAACCATCTATTCAACAGAGTGAGACTTCAGTTGAGGTCCCACCGTGATCGCCAAAATGATAGCACCTGTAGCGCGGATAATGCGTCGTGCTCTCTACAGTGTGGGTGCCCCTCAGTGCAATGAGCGTGACAATCTCACTCAAACAAATGAAAACTCTCTCAAACAGAATGAAACACAGAAACAACGGATAACAACACAGAAACGATGGATAACAACAGAGGCACAACAGTGGACCAGAACATTTGGACTCGACTAGCTCAAAGAACCATGTACAGACTCTGGCGTGGCAGCACACTCCGCTCCAGCCCAGGACTCACAGGTACAAATGGGGTGTCGAGGCTCAGATGTGCAGGGATGGTGAAGCAGTGCTCTGAGTAAGACTCTCTAGACGACTACGTGCAAGATAAGCCCCAACTCCCCTAAAACGACTACTGATATGTACAACCATAAGAGCCACCAACGGCCCATAAATGTCCAGCCAGCTAAGTCTATCTCCAAACTGAGTGGTGGTGGTGACCTGGCCTCGACGTCCACTAGACCACCGTAGGTACCCTGCCACGTGTCACTCCCAGCCAAAGGGTCCGTCCAGTGTGAACCAGACCAACTGTAGCTAACTGTCCAACTGCCTGTCCTGTGAAGTGACACTGTAGCAGGCTACAAAGCCCTTTGCAAATGCGACTCCTGAAGCGTCCCAAGGGTCAGAAAAGGGAGAGAAAACGAAGGACTCAGCCGAGACATCTGGAGGACATGCTAAGAAACAAAAAAGGAAGCCTTATGTGCGCAAGATGTTCGAAGAGAAGAAGGCTTTACTGCCTGAGGATAATTGCTTTATTTGTGAATAGCCTAGTCATTTTGCTGCAGATTTCTCACAAAGGAAGAGGCCAGCTGACTCAGAGGACAAAGAGGACAAGAAAGGGAAGAAGCCCAAACCCACATTAGGTTTAGTACCAGATATGGTGGGTGATAGGTCGAACTTAGATGCCAGTGAGTTATGCAGAGCGTGGTAAAGTTTGGGATCAGAGGTAGGAAAAATTTAATCTCGCAAGAGTTGGCTATCAAATTGGGCATCGAAGCTGAAGAGATGAGGTACATAGCAGAGGTAGGTTTGGCATGTCCTGGCTATTCAAAATGCGTTACTCCCATCGTTGAAAAGCTATGTGTGCATATTTAGTCATATCTGAACACAGAGGGATTTTACATCGTGCCACTGGAAGAGTGCAATGCGTTGTTGGGAATCCCATGGATGTTCCGTATACATGGAGTGTCGGATGTCTTCGACAAAAAGGTTACTCTTCAGCATAGGGGCAAAACTCACATCTTGGATGTAAAGGTCAAAGGGGAGTCTATCCCTATTGTATAAGCTTCGGCATCACTTTTGTAATTCAAAATCATCTTTCTGCGTACTTGATTTTCGCATGTGATGTTTCAAATAATTGTTTGTCAAATTTATCTTTATTAGTAGATAAAGGAAGGTTAGCATTTTTGTGAGAGTTTAGTGACTGTTTTTTTAATTCATTTCCGTCTCAGCTGCCCCCGGAGAGGCCTGAGGATCATGCAATAGATTTGGTGCCAGGTTGTAGCCCACCAAATAGACCTCCCTACAAGGTTCGTGTGGCCCAACAGAAAGAGATTATGAGCCAAGTAGATGAGCTATTAGAAAGAGGGCTGATTCAATGTGGTTCTTCGCCCTTTTGCTCCCGAGTGCTTCTAGTGCAGAAGAAGGATGTCTCTCTGCGTATGTGTATTGATTACCATGCATTGAATAAGAATACCATCAAGAACAGGTTTCCTATTCCAAGGTTTCCTATTCAAGGATTGATGATATTCTTGACCGTTTAGAGGGTGTGGAAATTTTCAGCAAGATAGACCTTAAGAGTCGGTACCATCGGATTCGTATCAGGCCCAGGGATGTGCACAAGACTGCATTTAGGACAACCTTTTGTCTATATGAGTTCCTAGTGATGCCATTTGGTGTGACAAATTCTCCTGTTACGTTCAATAGGATGATGGACAGGATCTGCCACCCACATCAAAAGTTTGTTGGCACATTCTTTGATGACATGATAGTCTACTTAAAGAATGAAGAGGAGCATAGGTGCCACTTGACCATTATGTTCGAAGAGTTATGCAATCAAAGGTTGCTCATCAACCCTAAGAAAAGTGAATTCTTCATCCACTTTCTAGGCCACAGTGTGTCAAAGGATGGTGTCCGAATGGATCCTTCCAAGGTAGAAGCAATTAGGACATGGCCAGAATTGAAGACTTTCCATGATGTCCGTAGCTTCTTGTGATTATGTTCTTACTACAGAAGGTTCATCCGAAATTTTGCCAAGATTGCTTCACCCCTACATGCTATACAAAAGAAAGAGGTCACTTTCAAATGGACACAAAGAGCTTTTAATCTCTTGAAAGAAAAGATGACTTTGGATCCAGTAATTGTTTTACCAGATCTCAAGAAGTCCTTTGTGGTCCAGTGTGATGCGTGTGGCAATAGTATCGGGACACTATTAATGCAAGATGGTCGGATAGTAGCTTATGAAAACAGAATCTTGCAAGGGCCAAAAAAGACTCTGCAAATCTATGAGAAAGGTTTACTGGCGGTGATTCATCCACTTTCCAGTTGGAAACACTACCTGCTAGGTGCTAATTTTGTTGTCCAAACAGACCATCAGACACTCCGATACTAGGCCATTGCGACATAAAGTTATGGTAGAAAGTCATGTCTCACCGTATGGAGGGCATCGTGGTATAGATGCGATAGTGAAAGCGGTCGACATTCTTTTATTGGCCTATTTTAAGGAGAGATGTGGATGCCTTTGTGGGAGCATGCCTAATTTGCCAAAAGGTCAAGTTTGACAGGCAAAAGGCACTAGGTTGTTACAACCACTGCCTATTACAAATAAGCCATGGAAAAGTATTGCTATGGATTTTATCTTTGATCTTCCAAGAACATCGACAGGATATGATGGTATATGGACTATTATTTGCAAGTTGAGTAAACAGGCCCATACCATTGTACTTAAAACACATTGTATATAAACAACCGTGTCATCTGATCAGATTTTATCTTCTTCTTGACAGAAATAAAATGCCACAATCTATTGTCAACGATCGTGATCCTTGTATGATGAACCTGTTTTGGAGAGGCTTATTTGAGAACATGGGCACCACGCTCAAGTTTTTCTCCTCATCTCATCCACAAACTGATGGACCGTGAGAAGAGGCTAATTCTACTATCTTAGATCTGCTGAAATGCTACGTGTCACATAATAAGGGCAAGTGGGAACATTATCTACCCATGCTTGAGTATGCGTACAACAATACAGTGCATTCGTCAACAGGCAAGGCATGTTTTGAGATTGTTGAGGGTGGCAGAATGGTTCCTCTCATTTTGCACACAAAGGATAAGATTTTTGAAGCATATCGATATGTACAGAACATGGATGAAATGTATAAGAAAATCAAGCTTGCCTTCGAGAAGACTCAGGAAAAGTAGAAAAGGGTTGCTGATCGTCACCGACATGAACTGTTGTTTTCACCAAGTGATTGGGCTCTTTTGCAATTTGAAAAGGCCAGGCTAAAGAAGATGAAGGGCAAGGAAAGATTGTTTCCCAAGCTCAACATGCGTTACTATGGGCCCTTTCAGGTACTTGACAAGATCAGCGATGCTGCTTATAGGCCGAAGTTGCCTGACACTTAGAAGATTCATAATGCGTTTCATGTGAGTCTTCGAAGACCTTTGTGGGTGATGTGCCATATGAAGATCAACGAGAAGTTGAGGAACTTGATGAGACCTTCATACCTAAGCATATTTTGGTACACGAGGAAAGAAAAGTTTAGGAAAAAGTTGCATGACGCTATTTGGTGAAGTTCACGAACTATCCACCTATGGATGCAAAGTGGATGGAAGAGAATGAACTTTTAGAGTCACCAAATGTATTGCATCTTTACCTTGAGGCCTTTGGGTTACAACCTACGTATGCCCCAACTCAACATGCTCAAAAGAGGGGTGATGATGCAGCTAGCATATCATATGTACATACAGACTATGTGCAATAGAAGTGTACATTGCTCAACAAGAGTTAAAGATATAATGCTCACTTCTATCATAGATAGAATTGACAAAAGCATGAGGTTTCATTAAGTCATTTGTATCTATGTTTATGACCTTTCTTGCGGATACATGTAATGATAAAAGGGTGCTAGCCATACTAAATCATCTATGGCATGTATACTTGGCATGCAATAGAGGACGTTTGCGATTTCAAGAGGGGGGTATGTCACGAGGCTATGGCAACCACTAACCTTAGTTGCTGGTTTCTTTCCCTCGATTTTTATTTAATTTTTGGGACCAGACTTTGTATGGCCAGTGTGAAACGGTCGAGGGCGGAGAGTTTCACTCTCAACAGTGAAGGCCAGGTCGCCACGAGTTGGTCGGGCAAATTGTCACTAAAATCTGAGTAGTAACAGGGTTACTAGGCTCAATTCATAGTCATTTATGTCCCACGCGACACTTTATCATTTGGTTGGGTACTAGTAAATTAACTCAAAAGGACAAACTGGACACTCGGCGGCTCCAGAGCTCATCTACAAGACACATCAACTGGGGCTGCCCAAAATTGAGAGAGAAAGCTGATTTTCCTTATTAAAGTGGCTATTGTGTGTGTGAGTAGTTGGTGCATGTGTGAGTAGTTGGTGCAGTTGATTAAAGCTTTAATGGAGAGCTTGCCTTCTCCCCTGTTCTATGTAGCATGATGATTCCGCTGTCGTGCACCTCTCTCCCTTTTTGACTACATAAACTTGATGCCATCTCAAGGGGTACTCATCTGTATGTACCATTGTGTGGGTTTATGTGTGATTGCCAAGGCAAGAGCCTCTTGCATAGGTACCGGATTAGCTAATTGCTAATGCCCCGCAGGTACATGCTGATTCGACGAGATTTCTTGCGAGAAATCTCGTCCAAATCAAAGGGCAAGTATCCTATAGGTGGGAGAACTCGAGGGCTTGCTATGGATGCAACCGGTACGCGAAACGGAGCCCGAAATAGGGAATTGCAGCCTGCTATGTTTTTCTGCAGGTTTAGGATTTTGATCCTTTTTGATCCCTAATAGTCCGAGGAGCTTCGGGGAAGCTAGGGAACTACCGAATAGGGAAAGTATCCCTACAGGTGCGAGAACTCGAGGGCTTGCTATGGATGTGACCGGCATGCGAAATGGAGCCCGAAACAGGGAAGTGCAGTCTACTATATTTTTTTTCAGGTTTAGGGTTTTGACCCTTTTTGATCCCTAATAGTCCCAGGAGCTTCGGGAAAGCTAGGGAACTACGGAATAGGTGATCTGGTGCAATTCAGAGACGAAAAACAGAGATTTCAATGTGATATATTTTCTCGCCAGGTTTGTGAAAGTGCTCTAATGGGCGCGGGAAGTCACCTAGGGAATGGGGATTTTGTCAGTGAAGCCTCCTACTACAGTTATGCAACCGAAATTGGGCTAGAATAGGTCATTCTTAGCTCAATAAAAGTGGGACAGTAGGTAGGAGTTGTAGCAGGCTACAGTGTCACTTTCACAGGACACACATTTAGTACATTTTGTCTGGTGTGGTTCACACTGGACGGACTCTCTGGGCTGGCAGTGACACGTGGCAGGGATATGGATGGTGGTCTAGTGGACATCGTGGCCAGGTCACCGTTTGGAGATAGACTTAGGTGGCTGACATTTATGAGCCGTTGTTGGATCTTCTTCATATATGGTCCAGTGTCGTCGTCTTGAGGGGGAAGTCTATATACACAGCACGTCTTCACCATCTCTGCACATCTGAGCCTCGACACCCCATTGTACCTGTGAGTCATGAGCTAGAGCTGAGTGTGCTGCCACACCAGAGTTTGTATCGGTTCTTTGAGATAGTTGAGTCATATGTTCTGGTCTGCTGTTGTGTCTCTGTGAGCTCAGTTGTTATCTATTGCTCCTTTGTTTTTAGTCTGTTTCGAGTGAGATTGTCATGCACATTGCACTGAGGAGCACCCATTGTAGAGAGCACGACACACTATCCGCGCTACAAGTGCTCTCATTTTTGGCGACCACGATGCGATCTCATCTGAAGTCTCACTCCCTGTTGAGGTACAAATCGTAAAGCTAGTTGGTTTTTACCTAGCTTCGCCCACTTTACCTTGCATTGTGTACATGCTGGTCCTCTCTCACCCTGGTCCAACCAGCTCTCATCCTGGTCTAGGCCTTCCTCATCCCTGGTCTAGTCCTTCCTCGTCCCTGGTCTAGTCCCTCCTCGTCCTGGGGTCTCGTCACTTGCCTGGTCTAGTAGAGTCTAGACCTGTCTTCAGCCAGTTAAAGCAGTTAAAGGTCTTCTTGCCCAAAGCTTGGTTGGATCTGTGGTCGATGCATGACACATACAAGGCGGTCTTTAGAGCGTCAAAACGCACTAGTGAGTCCTCTGAAGTACAACAGAAGACGACCCTTGGTACCGAGTAGAAGTCCACCAACCTCATCACCCATACCTCCACATACAACCTCATCCATTACTCCATCAGGTTCTACATCTTCCAGGTCACCTTCCCCAGTGAAGCTCTCCCCCATTTTGTTACAGCAAGCTATTGAGCAACATGCTCCTGAGCAAGAGGCCATGGAGGCGTTGACCAGTGTTTTGGCCAAGGTAAACATCAAGTTTCCTACTTTCAAGGGACTCTCCTCAGAAGATGCAGACGACCATGCACGAAGGTTTGTATCTTTCTATAGAGGTCGTGGTCTTAATATAGAAGATGCTTATTTTGTGTTGTTTCCATCAACATTGGATGGCTTAGCAGACAAGTGGTACAGTCAGTTTGCAAAGAACCATTTTGCAACTTGGGCAGCTTTATGACAACAGTTCTGTGCAGCATTCAGGTCAAGTGACTATCAAGAAAAGGTTTTGGATGAGTTGGCCAACATGGTGCTCCAGCCAAAGGAGACTTTTGCAGAACTCATGACTAAAACCAAGTCTCTGGTTGTCAAGCTTCCTCAGCAGCCAGGGGAATTTATGGTTAAGAAGTGGGTGGAGAAGGCTCTTCCCAAAACTTCCCATCAAAAACTTCGAGAGAGTCTCCGACCTGACGCCACTCTAGAGGAGTTTGTTGCGGCTGCTACTAGGATAGAGGGAGCTAGGAAGCCGTTCACCAACTCCAATCAGGTAGAAAACTTCTCTGTGTTTTCGGAAAGTCCTTCTGATCCATTGACTTCTTTACGTAGGGAACTTGAAGCCCTAAAACTACAACGCGCTCTTTAGGAGGAGAGGTCCTTCTCTCTTCGACAGGAGAAGCCTCCACATCACGAGGCATTGGAACAGATCAAGCGCGAGCTAGAAGAGCTCGTCTCAGCAGGAGACTAAGGCTATCGTTTGGTGTAGCCCATGCCGCTCTCCAGGGCACCCTCCACAGGAATGTCCCCCTTCGGGTTTACTGCTACTTCTGTGAAAAGTCTGGACATGAGAACAAGGACTGCTACTACCTACAGGGATTGCGAAAAATACAGCAAAGTCTTGGTCCTACTCTTCAACAAGGGCCAGCACCTGCATCCAACATGGTTTCTCCCTGTGGCCATCCACACCATATGCCACCTTTGTTGACAGCCCCTCCTATGCAAGGTATGCAGAGCACTTTTCCCTCTCAGAGCTTTTATCATACCCATGCTCCCTCATCACCTCAAAGCTTCTATGCCTCCACCTCCAACTCCATGCACCAGGAGCAAGGACCACCTCGCCCTTCGACTCGCTTTTGAATCAGCCCATTTTGTCCTACAAATGCGGGGAATATGGGCATTACCAAAGCAAATGTCCCCCTGCCAGAAGGGTCCTCTCCCTGCCGCCATTGCCCTGAAACGAAGGATCACTATAGTAAAGATTTCCCTAAACTTCGTGCATCCACGGCTGCGAACCCAAGTCAAAGCCAAAATGAGTTTACCTTTCCCAAGCTCAATTTGATAGCAGTGAGCCTCACTCCTCAACCACCCCCTTCCGCCCATGTGGATACCACTCAAGAGAAGTTGCAGTTGGTAGAGGAGCCATCGGGTGTGCTCACCCGGGCCCAGAGAGCCGCTCTCGGTCTTAGCATTCCAGCAAGTTCAACTCCCCTACACATTCTCACACTAGTGGATACCCTGCCTTCAGCTGTTAACAAGCCATCCCCCAGTGCCATGAAAGAATCCAAATCTTTGCTCTCCGATATTGATGAAGCTTTGTTGGAAGCAGTTTCCGATCCACAGAAGATCAAGGTACCAGAGAAACCAGCAGTAGAACAAGAAAAGCTTATAGCAGAGATAGTCTTAAAGAACACCTTCCAACAAGTGTCCCTCTATGACGTGCTGCGGCTAGATGCGGGTTTTAGAAGTGACACCCTTGTTGTTATTCAGTCACTTTATCCCAGAGCAAGTCCTAGTGGCGGGCACCTCCCAGTGCGACCATCAGAGTCCTATCTGATATCCAATCCCGCTGCTCCCCTCACTGATTATAGGAGCCCTCACCTGACAGTGTCCGTCTTGGGGCAGCAAGTTTCAGGAGTAATTGTGGATGGTGGATCTGGAATCAATATGATGCCTGAGTTCACTATGATGGCTCTAGGCCTGCAGCCTACTCAACCTGCCCCCTTCACAATAATATTGGCCGACCAGAGGACAGTATGCCCTGTGGGCATAGTGGAAAAGGTGCCTCTGCAGGTACAAGATTTCACTTTTAGTTTGGATTTTGTTGTGATTCGTCTTCCACAGGTGGAGGGCGGATTTCCCTTGCTCATCGGTAGACCATGGCTGCGACACACTAAAGCACTTCATGATTGGGGAAACGATGCCATGTGGATACATAATCCTGGCTCTCCGATGCAACCCATTCGCCTAGGAGGAGGCATGGATCCCGTCGTGCAACATAATTCTTTGTCCCTAGCAACCAGCCTTGAATTGGAACAACCTACTCCACCTAACGAGTCAGACGACCAAATCTATGCCTTGTTATGGAGTCTCTATTCACTCTTTGCCTGAAGGTACACCCTCTTCCAATGTTTCCACAATAACTAAACTTAATAGGCCACCTGAGCCAGCACCAAGGTTGAAGGGCACAGAAGCTACTCCCATTGCGCCCATGGTGGTAGACTTTGGATCTGGTGAGCCTATGAAGAATCACAGAAACGGAAAGAAAGAGAAGCTCAACAACCTTCAACATCAGCCCCATCGGTGTCTACTTCTCCGACCAAAACAAAGCTCCTATGTGTCTAGCAAATTCCCTTCACAGAGTTTCCTAAAGACGGGATACAACCAAAAAGATGTTCATTTCAAGCGTGATAAATTCCCTGCTCATGCTCATGCTCATGCTCATGATATCTCTTTGCTCCATGTCATTCCAACCTCTTCACCTACAAGAACCCATTACCCTTGGAGTGCCATCTCCAGCCTCACCTCTCACTACCCCTCTCTCCCTCCCTACCCTCGCCCCTAGTTCCCCCTTCCCCCTTCTCCCCTCGCCCCTACCCACCCCCTACCTACCTAGGCCTCGCCCCTACTCACCCCCTACCTAGCCCTCGTCCCCTCACCTAGCCCTCGCCCCTACCCTCCCCTTCTCGCCCCCCCTCACCAGCCCTCGTTCCTCTCTCTCTCTCTCTCTCTCTCTCTCTCTCTCTCTCTCTCTCTCTCTCTCTCTCTCTCTCTCGCCCTCGCCCCTACCCTCCCCTTTACACCCCCTCCCCCTCGCCCCCCCTCACCAGCCCTCGTACCCCTCTTTCTCTCTCGCCCCCTACCCACCCCTCGCCCCTCCTACCGAGCTCTCGCCCCCCTTACTCACCCCCTCGCCCCTCTAGGGCCACCTCGCCCCCCTGCCCAGCTCTCGCCCCATCCTATCCCTACCCACCCCTCATCCCCTTACTCATCCCCTCGCCATTCTAGAACCGGTGAGTGCATAGAGGAGGCCGTACGTACCTGTCAACGAGCCATGATCATAAGGAGGCATTTCAAAGGTCAGAAACTGGTAGAATTGATTGGTTTCTGGGTCATAGCCAAAGGCTTGGTTCTTTGCAGGCAAGAATTGGTGGAGACCCACCACGAAAAACTAGGGCCTGTGAATAAACTTGCAGGCTGCAAGCCGTCTGCAGTATGCGCCAGGTTGTAGAAGAAGTATGCCAGCGCTTGCAAACAACAGATGCGGCCACAATACTTTGGAATGGCACGCGTGAACTTAGCTGATCAAATTGTGTTGCTTGTGTTCCAGCTTCTGCTTCAACATCGATGAGTGCTTCCTCATTCATAGTGAAGACTAAGCAGGATCCCCTCTTCTTCATGCCCATACTCTCTCTCTCTCTCTCTCTCTCTCTCTCTCTCTCTCTCTCTCTCTCTCTCTCTCTCTCTCTCTCTCTCTCTCTCTCTCTCTCTCTCTCTCTCTCTCTCTCTCTGTGGAACGCGCAGCAGGTTTCTCCTACGTTCTCTCTCTGCCTGCGCGCAGCGCGCAGCCCTGCCTACACGCGGCCCTACACACCAGCAGGCCATGATAGTCTGCTGCTCGCGCGGGACTCCATGAGCTGCCCTGCTGCTCGCCACTGTACCCGCCATAGTCCTCGACAACCCTGCTCCCCTGCGCAGCATTGCTGTGGGTCACACCTGCCGCCACTACCCTCGCCAACTCTTTCGACACTGTGCAGCACTGCCGTGGACACCCGTGCGCAACACTGCAGCAAGGGTGGGACCCCATATAAATAAGTGAACCAGTCAACCTGCGGGTTTCAAGAAGTGGTTTCTCCGTGCGATCGTCACCGACAAGAAACATGCCAAATGCAAAGGATAAACAAACACCCCCATCCAAGACGGATACAGGTACATGTACAAATACAGGGACAGGTAAAGACACAGGTGCAGGAACCGAGAAATCGGTGCTATGCTCGATGCAAGATATTTGGGGCTTTATCTCATCCTTACAGGAAATGGTGATGAAGCAGGGTGAAGACATCAAAAATCTTGCACTAAAGAACTAGGAATTGGAGCACACAATCCAAATACAGAATCTGAAAATGCAACATCAAGGTGAGAAAATTCAGGCCCTGCAAGATGCATTAAACAAACAGGTCTCCAATGTGCAAAACACTCTAGCTACACACGACGAGAATCTTGCACACATCAATGATAATGCAATAGGAAATATGACCTCCTTGGCACATGTAGTAAGAAGTACTCCAAATGCCATTCTGCAGACACATGAGACGTATGCAAATGTAGATGACACAGAGTATAATGACCGAGAGAAACGCAGTATGAATATTGTGATCCGAGGCATACCCGAATCTGACAATGAGAAAGTACTCATGTTGAATGCGGAGGTCACGGACCTCCTTGCAAACACATTTGGCATGCATGATGTAGTGGTGTATGGGGCACACCGTGTGGGTAAGCAGAGGCCTGAGAACAATCGTACAATTGTATGCACAATGTTGGATGCACGTAAAAGAGCCATCATACTCGAAAATGCTCGCATTTATCTAAGGGACAGCCCAATTTACATCAGTGAAGACAGGACACCCGCGAAACAAAAAGAAAGAAGACAGGCATATGAAGAACGAATGAAAAAGAACACCACCTCCACAGGGGCAACACCACCAGAAGCATGACAGGGGGAAACCCATGGGACCATGAACATACACGTCACAAGTTGGAATTGCCGAGGTTTCCCTTGGCACAAAGGAGAAGGATTGACAGAGGTTCTACCACAAGCAGACATACTTTTTCTACTTGAAACGTGGGAACAGGACACATGTAGACTGCCAAGTATTCCAGGATATATTACACACTCAGTTTGGTGGCCTGGTACTAAGATGCGTGGGCAAGGGGGTGCTGCTATAATGTACAAGGAGGAAATGCAAAATCAGGTTAAGATATGCAAGATAGATGAACACAAACGGTACATATGGGCTGAGATATGTACATCTGGGAGATCGATGTTCATTGCGGGATGCTACATCCCACATCGGGAATCCCCGTTCTATGATTTGCATAATCTCTCCAAGAATGACCCTTTTGCCGATCTATATACAGATATTGCAACCTACACACCATAGGAGGCAGTGATGATACTCGGGGATCTTAATGCTCGCATAGCCAACATACAGGTTCAATTGGTTGACTACTCAATCCATCCCGCAGACAAAGATGGCGATCTCATATTAGATGCAATGTGGGATAGATGCTCATGCGATCACCTCATGAATGAACAAGGTTCAGCTTTGATATCCATGATGAATTCTATGCAACTTGTAGTCATGAATGGCACCAAGAAATTTGCAAGCTCCGGAACATACACATGCCATACATCAAACCATGGAAGAAGCACTAATGACTATGCGTTAGTTAGCCACAATGCATTGGATTTAATTGGACACTTTAAAATTGGGGCTCGGTCACTGAACTCGGACCATACTCCAATTCATGTATGTCTAGACCTCCCACACATGCAAGTTGGGCATATCGAATGCAACCCACAAAGAAATTCGATTATGCCACTTTTCTAGACAGCCTATTGAGTAGACAATGCATGTCCCAAAACATTTCAGAAAATTGGGCTACCTTTCGTCAAGCAATAGAAGAGGCAGCAAAGGTCACTATGGGGCGATCTAAAAGAAATCACCAACAAGTGAAAGGTCTCCCTCATAACCCATGGTTTGATGAAGAATGTGGGAAAATGCAGCCAAGGAATACAGGATGCTTAAAAGGAAAAAGAGAAGGATGTATGAACTTTTGAAGGAGGAGCAAGAGGTGATCCGATTTAAGAAAGAGCCCAAGAAAGCATGGCGCAACATGAAAGGAAAAAAGGAGGATATAATGGGAAATTTCAGCATGGACGAAATGTATGTATATGCACAAACACTCTATGCTCCCACCGATGCTCAAATAACGATGAATGCTGAAATTCAAGTTGACACTAAGGAACCTATAACTTTTGCAGCTGCTTTGAGAGGTTTGAAAAAACTAGCCACTGGGAAAGCCTCTGACATTTTTCACTTCAACTCCGAAATGTTGAAATGGTTGGGCAATGAAGCTAAGAAATGGATACACTGCATGATGAATCAAGCTATCCACCAAGGCATGCCTGAAGATTGGCAAGAGAATTGGGTCAAAGCTTTGTTTAAAGGAGGAGACCGTAACCTACTCACGAATTACCGCACCATCATGGTGGGCTTTTGCATGGCAAAACTTTTTGGGAGTCTGATAGAAAAAGATATTAGCACATGGGCTGAAAATAGTGGAAAGAGGGCTATCGGTCAAGCAGGTTTTAGAGCAAAACATAGTACCATAGATCACTTGATTACAATCCGGATTATGATGGAAGAGGCGCGACTCAAAGGGGAAACTATGTACTGCTGTTTTGTGGACTTTAAGAAAGCGTTTGATACGGTACCTCGTCATGGGTTATGGTCCCGCATGGAGACCATTGGGGTTCCCATACATTTGAGGGTTGCGGTGGCACGCCTATACCATGCGGTTCGATGTAAACTGAAAATGCAAACAGGCTTCTCCAAAGAGTTCTTTAGCACAATAGGAGTCAAACAAGGGTGTCCTTTGTCCCCAACATTATTTGGGCTATGCATAGATGAGCTTGAGGACTTTATCTACCAAACGATGCAAGATAATGGAGATGCACCAAACATAGGTCTCATTACTTTGCTACTCCTCATTTATGCTAATGATGTGGTCCTTTTAGCGCATAGCATGTCTCTCTTGCAAAAACTTTTGGATGCGGTGCATACTTTCTGCGAAGCCTTAGGATTCTCAGTGAATGTCACAAAAACAAAATGTATGGCGACTTGTACACACAAATCAAAGGATCAGCCCGTCCTTATGTATGATGGGCAAGAGATTCAAGCAGTGGACAGCTTTAAATACTTGGGCATCATTATACCCTCGAATCATAGATGGGGGCAATGTGAAAAAACAAGAATTGAAGCAGGACAAGCAAGGTATTACGAGTTTGAAAACATGTGCAAACAAAGCGTCACTAGAAGGTGGGAAATAAAGTCCATGGCTTTCAATGCGTGTGTGGTCCAAACGCTATTGTATGGGGTAGAGGTATGGGGACCAAGTATTCCGGCCAGCACATGGAATGACATTGAGAAAATTCAGAAAAAGTTCTTATGTAGACATATGGGGATAAAAACCACAACACCATACTCAGTGATGCTATTGGAGACTAGACAAAGACCATTGGAAATGCTTGCTTTGCAAAGAATGCATAGATATCTCTTGAAGGTGAAGTTGATGCCTAATAACCGTTTGCCTCACATAGCATGGGAGGTAGGATGTAAGCCGCAAAAGAACCACAAAAGCAAGTTTCTCACCTCTAGCCTTGTTGAGGACACCAGGAAATGTTTCTCTAAATGGAATGTGGGAGCACATGTGGACATGCATGTAGAGGAAGGTACCGAGCATGAGCACGAGCTGAATTTTGAACTACAATTACTTGAGGCCCTCCACAGCAAATGGAAGAATGCAATGCACAGGTCTAAGTTTGAATACTATTGCAAGCACATAAACACGAGATACTGGGAAGAGTACAAAACCGGGGAAACCCAAATACATATCAGGACACCCATGTCCTACTGTGCGAGACGGGCCATCACCTTGATGGGGACAAGATCACACATGCTCAAAAGTGAAACGGGAGGATGGCTGAATATTGATGCAAACATGAGGAGATGCACTCAATGCAACTTGAATTCATTGGAAAATGAGGCACATGTAACCCTTGAATGTCCAGCATATGCACACATTTGGGTCGACTTTCCCCAACTTATTCAAGGATGTACTACATTTGAGGAGCTTCTCTCAAGAACACATCCCTCTCCAATAGCACTAGGCATCTATCTTGCCAAAGTGCTAGAACATCACACCACACTCACAAACAAAATCACCACAGAATCATGACACGTTCCCTCCTTCACATGGGAAGGGGGGAGTCTCATATATGAGATTTTGGGTCCCATGGGTCATTTTGCCCCCCCGAGGACGTAAATACATCATCATCATCATCATCTCTCCCTCAGGAGCTGGGCACGAAGATGGCTTTCTACAGAGAGCATCTCCTCCAGCTTAAGGAGGATGGTTTTGTGAGGAGGCCCAGATACATGGACACCCACTTGTCTCATGGGATACAATGTGCTATTGGCCAGATACGCACATCTTCACACCAGCTGCGGATCGAGACTGGGAGATACAGCGGAGTACCAGCAGAGGCCAGGGCATGCCCCCTGTGTGACATCGAGCCTAAGACAGTTGCACTACACATGCCACTACCCCGTCTACTACGAGATACGAGGCCGCTTCCATTGCTTGTTCAGAGAGGGCTTTGGATCATTCTCTAGAGTCATGCAGTACGAGGATCAGAGATGCCTGGGTTTGTTTTTGCTCGAGCTGCACAGACACAGAGAGAGCCTGATGAGAGGAGAGACTAGCCAGTCTCAGAGACAGATCACAGACTTCTTTAGAGCTGCCCTTGGACACCCGGAGGAGTTACTACCATAGCAGAGCTCGTCGCCTTACACCAGAGGCACACTGATCGACCGAGTGACTGAGCTGGCGAGATCCAAACGCCCGCGACTACGGAGGACTACACGGCATCGACGGAGGCTGCATCAGAGGATTCGGATCACTTTAGCTCGACATGCACGACGCCCGGTCAGACTACTCGCCATGGAGGAGATTGATGAGATCCGCCAGCGACCGATGCTGGATCTCCTGTGATCTAGCTATCCCAGCTAGCTAGCTAGCTGTTTAGATGCTTAGTTCACACCTAGCAGTTTAGGATTCCATAGTATTTTATTTTGTCATTTTGTCATTCTGTCATTTTGTATCAGATCCATTGTAACTTTCTGGTCTCATAGGTCGCTTTGGCCTTTTGAAGACGTTAATATATAACAACTCTCTCTCTCTCTCTCTCTCTCTCTCTCTCTCTCTCTCTCTCTCTCTCTCTCTCTCTCTCTCTCTCTCTCTCACAGATTTCTTTACACTAGATACTGTACACCCAGAAGAACAGACAGAGGAGCAACCAGCGACGGTGGAGAGGTCTACCCGCACTACTGGCATTCTCATAGACCGAGCATTGGAGCTAGGGAGATCTAGACGACCCCGAGGGAGGAGAGGAGCTACACAATTTCGAAGGAGGCTACGGCAAAGGATTCAAGCCATACTCTTTCATCGTCCAGAGTGCAGATGAAGATGGATCTTTACTCCCCTCCCATATTGTCTTCACATTGTACTGCTTAGTTTAGGATCCCGCAGTATTTATATTTTGTTATCCTAGTTTAATTTATTTTGTTAATCTGACTTTGTATCAGATACACCGCATTGTAACTTTCTGGTCTCATAGGTCACTTTGGCCTTTTGAAGACGTTAATATAACATTTCATTTTCATTTCATTTCATTTCTCACACACTCTTTTTTTGTAAATCCTCTTCTCTATCTCGGGTGAGGAGACGGAGAAATCCTGTAATTTAACAATCAAGCGGCCCTCTGGCTTTGTTTCCTTGTTCACAGGAGATGGCCAGCGACACAAAGGGGGAGAGCAACTTTTTTGTGATCCGATCACAGCAGAGCTTTTTGGCTATTTCCTTGTGGCTTTCAAGCATTCACCTGGTTGCCATCCCGTTGCTGTTAATGCTTTTCGTTCTGCAATCACGATGGAGCTTTACCTTATTTGCGGTGTTACTCGTGCTTATGATCATCCCTCGTTTCGATAAGAGTGCTGTTGCAGAAAGTTTGCAAGGTTCATTTGCAAGCATGGACCATGGTTATGTACGATAAAGATGTGCTGAAGCCTCATTCTGTTTTGCCAATTAGATTCTTGGACTATGCAATCATACTGGGTTCCTTCCTATTCAAAGGCTTAAGGCGTTTGCAAGCAGTGCAGTGTTTTTAACTCCAATTTTGAGGCATGTAAGGTCATGGTTGGGCCTAGCACCTGCTTCACGAAAGATGTACGGATGCGGTATCTAGTGGTTTCTTACACAGTTTTTCAGTATTCCTCTCACCGAGACGGTGAGCGGTCTTTTGGTGGGCAACCTGTAGCAGGCTACAACATAGTTACATGGGACGGCGGGTCGGGGTTGGGAACAGGGACGGGGATGGGACGGCAAAAGCCAGGAAACGGGGACGGGGGTCGGAATGGCAAAAAAAAAAAAAAAAAAAAGGCATTTTTTGACCTACACACATAGAGCATCACTTTGACCACAAATTTACACTAAATAGACCAAAGAACATGAGTCATATAGACGCAAATGTGCTTATAAAACATCGAGAAATGAGGACCAAAGGGTCTCTTTTATAGCCATTGGGGTGCTTCAAAGTTCAACCATATGGCTATTGGAGAGGAACTATAGCCACTAGAAATGATAAGTTTTTTAAATTTTTAAAAAAGTCCCCTGCCGTCCCCTACCGTTCCCTGCCATCCCTGCCATCCCAGGGACGTGTTGCCTGCATTCCCACTTGGTAGCCCTTTTGCCGTCCGTCCCCACCCGTCCCTAACCGTCCCCGTCCCGGAATCGGGCGTCCCCCATCGCTAGGGTCCATCCCCTCCGTCCCCTGTAACTATGGGCTACAGTGTCACTTTCACAGGACACACAATTAGTACAGTTGGTCTGGTCTCGTTCACACTAGACGGACTCTCTGGGCTGGCAGTGACACGTGGCAGGGATACGGACAGTGATCTAGTGGACATCGTGGCCAGGTCACCGTTTGGAGATAGACTTAGGTGGTTAACATTTATGAGCCGTTGGTGGATCTTCTTCATGTATGGTCCAGCGTCGTCGTCTTGAGGAGGGAGTCTGTATACACAGCATGTCTTCACCATCCCTGCACATCTGAGCCTCGACACCCCCATTGTACCTGTGAGTCTTGGGCTGGAGCTGAGTGTGCTGCCACGCTAGAGTCTGTATCGGTCCTTTGAGATAGTCGAGTCATATGTTCTGGTCTGTTGTTGTGTCTTTGTGAGCTCAGTTGTTATCTATTGTTCCTTTGTTTTCAATCTGTTTCGAGTGAGATTGTCACGCACATTGCATGAGGAGCACTCACTGTAGAGAGCACGACACACTATCCGCGCTACAGGAGTTTACAGGTTCTCCAAAGTTTAATTGAATAAAGAAATACCAAAGGGGGCGCAACCTTTGGGGTCAACGCGGTGTCACTATCTACTTGGGAGCACTCTAGTTGCCAAGTTGTGGTTTGTTTCTAGTGTTAAATTTCAGTCACAAGTTCATTTGTGAAGTTCCATTGTGTCGTAAAGTACAAGTGAAGTTATTCAACTAAAGATTGGGTGAGAACCAAAGTCTACAGTCCTTAAGTGCATCTACTGGCCGGTTTCAGAAACACAAAGATAACTACAATCTACACACTTGGCAACAATTTTAGTACTTCAAAACAACTTGAAAGAAGAGAGAGAAGACGACACAGCGAGGTGGAGTTCCGAGCCAAGACAGTTTGGCCCCAAAGTTTGGCGCCCCTTTCTGTATTTCTTTATTATTGACTTGCAAAGGTACAACTCCCAAAAGTGTGACTCTCTCTGAGACTCTGCGTCCGGATCCTCTCGAGAAGTGGCCCTCTAGGCACTTATAAATTACAAGGGATGCATGCCCGAAAGTGGAGCCCCAAAAGCATAAGTTCTAAAATCACTTAATCTTAAAAGCTGTACAGCTATCACGTCATTAGCCAGCGCAATTTGTGGGTGTTCGTATAGCTCGTGCCACTCACTGACTTGTCACATACAAGCCAAGCAATGCTCTTCGACATCTATAATGTCTTCGCTCTCCCGTAGGAGTGCCACATCAATAGACTCGAGAACCCCCTTAAAGTAATAATCCAATATTTTCACAAACTTGGTAGAAAAAAGGCGTTATGTTTGTATTGGCATCTTGCTCCACTAGAGTAAGCACCTTTGGATGAATATTCTTGCTTATTATTTCATCCGCTTTCATTCGGCAATGACGCAATTATAGAACCAAATTTATAACTAGGGCTCCCTCTTCGAGAAACTTGCAACAAAGGAATATCTTTTATCCCTTTTAATAGGTTCTCTGCTTTTTTCTAAGATGATCCTAACTAAGACTTTCGTGTGTGCCCTCATCTTTATAACAACTTTTTTATATCCCAAGGAATGAATAGAATCCTTGAATACGGTGGAAAAAGTGTTAAAAGTAATAGGTAAATGGGTTTATGGAGTGCGAAAGTTGCTTCCCTTTTAGGGAAGGTCCCAAGCCTACGGTGTGCCGGGCTACACACCTCTGTGGCCATTTAGTCCTTAAATCTTATGTGGACTCCACCCTTCAACTTGCATACACAATGTGCTCTATGCATCTATTTGCGCATGCCATATGTGCTCCATGGTCCCGATGCTATAGATAACGTGATATTTCCTACCTCTGAAGAAAAGTTTATATCCTCGTAAACATCCTTGGACCCCTAAGTAGAGAAAACCATAAGGTGAAAAACCCTTCTTCATTGAGTTCAACTTGGAACTCTTTTCCTTCTTTTCTTTGAGAGTTCTCACTTTAAGAACTCCCTGTTACCTCATGAATTCACTAGTGTAAACTCCTTATTTCTTTATTGAGTTTATTGTTGTGAACTCCAGTACTTTACTTTTTTGGACCAGATGATATCCCTTCCTAGGTAATTGTTGTCTACGTGTCTTTATAGATCTTTAAACCACTGGCCAAGTCAGATCCCAAAGATTTAGAACGTTTTCTCAGGACTTTATTATTGGCTTGGCATCCTTGGGCTTCTACCCCTTAAATTGTTTCCAAGCCAATAATCTTCTTGTACCTCTTAATCATATGCTACCATTTCTGTGTGGGTAATCACCTATTCACCACCAAGTGAAGAGTTTCTGTTAGTCTGTCACCTTATAATGCGTCACAGGGTAGATTTCCCTTGAGACTTACATTGAGCTTTTAATTGGTTACCTTGAGTTTTTACACTCAAGCTACTATGAGGATAACTTAGCCATCTATATCATCGAGACCATGGAGCACATCTGGCATGCACGGATAGGTGCATAGAGCACATTTTGTATGCAAAGTTCAGGGATGGAGTTCACACCAGATTTGTGGAGGCCTAGATGGCCACAAAGGTCTATAGCCCAACAGACCGTAGGCTTGGGTCATGTTCGTCCAAGTGTGAACGTTCAGGCCATCATTATATAAGCATTGGACTCCTATGGTTGGGTGGACAGTCTTTTGCAATCCTCCCAAGGAAGAGAGCTCTCAAGTGAGCTCTTTTAGAAGGTTTATGCCTTGGGATATTACATTGGTATCAGAGCAGTTGGGAGTTTTTATGAGAGGCGTACGGCGCCTATATGACATGCTCTCATCTCTATTCTAGATTCATTGAGGCATGCCATTGTGATAAAGACATTGATGATCCCACTAAGGCCCATTGGCCTACATGCGCTTTTACGGTGAGTTGATTGGCATGTTGAATGTCTATGCTCCTAACCATGCGAGTGATCGGGTAGAGTTTTGGGCTATGGTAGTTTATGCCTTACAAGCTGTGGAGCACTGATGTGCATGGGAGAGACTATGTATGACTCTGAGATTGACTCATGAATGGTAGCATGAGGTCTTTATGTGGCAATAGGGGAGCTTGGATTTCTCTCGCTTTGATTGTCACGTGTATTGATTGATTTAATCTTGGAGATTTCAAAAGTTCTATAGGAGGCTCTATGGCTGTTCTGGCAGGCTCCACCTTCTCGAACTGTGCACCTATGGTTCTGGTCATTGCTGAAGGAGAGAGGGAGTTGCTTTGGGTTCCAAGAGTGTGCACTTGGATGAAGGTTTGTTGGAGATGTGCAGTCCAAGAAAGAACACATCAAGGTTCTAAATGACATGTAAGTCAATGAATAAGGGGAGGAATGTATAGCTGCGATCCACCATGGAGGGTGCTACTTACGTTTGAGATGACAAAACCGTCATCTCCTAGAAAATAGGCAGCATTATTAAAGGAACTCATTATGTCTCATACTTTGCAATTTGAAAGCGGATTCCAAGGTGCCCCCTTTTCTCATAGTGTGGTTAACATGACAGAATGCCTCCCCAAAATATGTGCAGGTAAATCGAAGAATCCTAAAAGAAGATTGATTGCATCTACTTTAATTAGTATGTATGTTTGTCCTTCAAGGCAGGGTATGCATCTCTATCTTTAAGTTAAGAATATGTTTCCTAAAACAGATGCATATGCAATAAGACCCTTCTCCTTAGACTTACATGTGAGTTAAAATGTCGAGTAGGCTACAAATATCTACTGCATTAACTGTTGGGCTGAGATGCTTAATAATAACAACCACAGAATGGCTGTTCAAAGTGTTTTTGAAAGTTCTCAAGTTCAAGGACATACGACTAGTTAATCAGAGATGATGCTACATGATTACAAAGTCTTCCTGGTGGTAAAAAGATGATTGTTTTGCTACAAATTTTTGACAGATGTTTGATACACAAGAATCTTTTGTTATTGCAGGGAAGCAGTGATAATTGAATGCTCGTTTTAATTTTTCACAGGTCGAAAATGGTCTTAAAAATTCAGTACAAATATATGACGTGTACTCAGAATTCAAAGCTCTTGTTGAAAAGTTCTCAAAGACTTTGTGGGTGGAGTTGGACATTCAGAAGCTTGTGACAGCTACGGAGGAGTTTTTGATACGTTTGAAACGTATGAGAAGTCTTAAATCAGAGCTAACATACATCAACTTGGAGGCAACAGTGAAATCTTTCCAAGAATCACTTCCATTGATTCAGGTGGATGAGCTATAGTAGATACAAAGCTCATTTCTTCTTTTATTTAAGCAGTCTAATGATTTCTGTTATTGTAAAAGGACACTTTTCATAAGTAGGTGCCATTGTTTGGCCATATCAATCTCTGGAATACTTTATTTTATGCCAGCTGACTGTAAGGAGCAGCAGAAAGGCATTGAAGTTTATGCTTGAATGTGTCTTTGGTCATCTGGTTGAAATTTATCCATCCTTTATTAGATGGCCCCAATAGAAGATCATCCTGGAGTTTTAAAAGCTCTCATCCACAGACAAGAGACATTGTCACCTGGCTCCCCTTCCCCCCAAAGCTAATAAAGGAACCGTTTTCAAATTGGAGCATGAATGAGGGCCATGTGGGAAATCTGAAGAGAAAAGGTGAGTGTGGCTGAAGAACAAGGAAGTGGAGGTGGGGGAGCAATAAGTAGAGAGAAAGGGACACACCACAAAAAATTAAAATCTCCCTCACCTCAAAATAGGGTAAGGAAAAAAGCCACTCAAAAAGGCATTCTTCTGATTTTGACTTTAAGGGACCTATGAAAGAACATGCAGTTCTAGCTTCTGGACGAAAAAGAAAGGTTTAGAGAAGATATCCCACGAAGACAAAGAGTACCAATTTTGTTAGACCAAGAGTACCACTGGGAAGGTCATAAGTACCAGTAAACCAGAGGTATGCACATACTGTCAGGATTGTAGAGGGCTACAGTGTCACTTGCACCAGACAGTCAGTTACATTTGGTCTTGGGTTCACACTGGGTGGACTCTTGTTTGGGCAGTGACACATGGCAGACACACGGGTGGTGGTCTAGTGGACACCGTGGCCAGTTCACCACCACCATCACAGCTCGGAGATAGATGTAGCTGGTCTGTTAGGGATATTTTGTTAGCCGTTTGCTGCTCTTTATGGTTGAATATATGCTCAGTTGGTTCTAGTCGTCGGGGCATCATACTTTCTATGAGTCTAGAGTCTTGTGTCTTGTGTTCAGTCTAGCACCACACATCTGCACTCTCTCCACATAGTTTGAGCCTCGACACCCCCATTGTACTTGTGAGTCCTGGGCTTGGAGCTGAGTGTGCTGCCAGCCCAAGTCTGTATTGGTTCCATGAGTTAGTCGAGTTCCATGGAGTTATGAGTCTTCTGTTGTCTTTTGAGTTTGCTTGTTCCATTGCTCTATAGTGTTTTTCATTCGGTTGGAGTGAGGTTTCATGCATATTGCACAGAGGAGCACCCACAGTAGAGAGCACGATACACTTTTCTTGCTCGGTGGGACCTCAATTGGAGTCTCACCGCCGAAAGTGTACATGGTCGAGAAGCTAGCTGGTTTAGTCTCTTGCCTGACCTAGCCTGTTGGTCTAGGCTTGTTTGGTTTAGCCTGTTCTGGTCTACCTTCGCCTTTGTCCAGCTTGGTCTAGCTGGTCTTCCCCTCGTCTAGCTTGGTCTAGCTGGTCTAGTCTCTCACCCCTAACTAGCTGGAGTGGTCTAGTCGAGTCTAGCCTAGTCTAGTCGAGTATGGTCCAGTGGATCTAGACTGTCCAGCAATTTCAAGGGTCTTTGTGTCCAGAGCTTGGATGGGTCTATTTCTCTTGAACGACACATTTTTTTTTTTGGTAAGTGAATTATAAATTAATCGGTGGGAAACCTCAAAGCGAGGAAAACCCACCCATAAGGAACAAGCACAAAAGAGGCCATAGTTCAGTGCGAGTTATGACAAGATCAAAAGATGTCCTTCGCAAGTTTTACTGTAATCACCTGCAAAAGCTTCAAATTTTGACCTAAACTCGGGGTTTTTGTTCATGCTGGGGAATTCTTTGGTTTCTGCTTCTGGACAGATAATCTCTTCTGGCGAGGTGTCTTTCCTTCTTCATCATCTCCTACAGTTGCCTACATCTCTGAGTGTGCCTTTTCCTCGAAAACTTAACTCTCTTCTCTACACATAGCTTCTTCAGTTTAGATCGGTCTGAATTTTTCCTTCCTACTAGTCTAAGTATCCTCTCTAGTTTCAGTATTCTCTGCCAGTTTTTCACTGTTCTCTCTCACGACGTTAAAAATTCTCTTCTTCTTCTTCTTCTCACCTGGACGGTGAGTGGTCTTGTGGCGGGCAACCTGTAGCAAGGCTACAGTGTCATTGGCACAGGACAAGCAGTTAGTTGCAGTTGGGCTGGAGTTCACACTGGACGGGACACCGAGGCCAGATCACCACCACCTCAGTTTGGAGATAGGCTTAGCTGGATTGGGATATCTCCTTGGCGTTGGTGGCTCCTTAAATATGATTGGTTGGTTCCAAGTCGGAGATACATCTATCAGCATCATCCACTTGTATGGTCTAGCGTCTTGTCTCGAGTCATGAGTCTAGAGTTCGGCACAACACTGGCACTCTCCCTGCATATTGGAGCCTCGACACCCCCATTGTACCTTGAGTCCTAAGCTTGGAGCTGTGTATTCTGCCAGCCATAGTTGTTTGGTTCTTTGAGCTTGTCGAGTTCCATTGAGTTGAGTCTACAGTTGTGTTTTGAGTCATGTCGTGTCTTGACTCGTATTCCACTTCTATGTTTGAGTCATGTTCCGGTGTGATGTTTCTTCTGTTGGAGTGAGGTTTCATGCATATTGCACTGAGGAGAACCCACTCTAGAGAGCACGATACCTTTTCTCGCTACAACAATCAGTTTGGCATTCATCCTACTGACCAGATCAAGACCGCTTTTGTAACTCCATGGGGTATTTTCATTTACACAAGAATGTCTTTTGGGCTGAAAAACGCCCCACCTTCTTTCAATTGTACAATCTACATCATCTTTTATCATCTTCTCACTAATTATCTTCGAATCTTCATGGATGATTTTTCAATATTCTCCACCGCTCGATGTTCCACCAAGTCTTCCTCAAGTGCAGGGAGGTGTGCCTTAAGTTCAATCCTAATAAATGTCACTTTTTGGTCACACAAGGTACACTTTTGAGTCATGTGGTGTTTGCTAAAGGTTTAGTTCCTGGCCCTGATAAGATAGTATAGTGGCCATTCTGAGGTTGCCTCCCCCAATCAACTCCAAGGGTGTTTAGAGCTTTGTAGGCCACACAGGTTATCATTGCAGGCTCATTCGTATGTATATTGATGTTGTGAAGCCCCTGACCCGCCTGACCAGTCCTGATGTACCCTTTCAATGATCCAAGGCTCAGGCCCAAGCTTTTGCTTACCTAAAAAGGCGCCTGAATGAGGCACCTATTTTACTTGCCCTAGATTGGTCTCTCACTTTTCACACTTTTAAGTGTCTTTTTCCTTTCACAGTTTTCTGTGTCCTCTCTCTCACCAAGAGGGTGAGTGGTTTTGTGGCGTGCAACCTATAGCAAGGCTATAGTGTCACTTGCTCTGGACAGGTAGTTACAATTGTTTCTAGGTTCACATTGGGTGGATTCTCGCTTGGGTAGTGACACGTGGCAGACACACAGGTGGTGATCTAGTGGACATCACGGCTAGTTCGCCACCACCACAGTTCGGAGATAGACGTAGCTGGACTGCCATGGTTATTTTGTTAGCTGTTGGTTGCTCTTTATGGTTGTATTAATGCTTAGTTGTTCTAGTCATCGGAGCATCATACTTTCTATGAGTCTAGAGTCTTGTATCTTATGTTCAGTCTAGCACCTCACATCTGCACTCTCTCTGCATAGTTGGAGCCTCGACACCCCCATTTCACCTATGAGTCCTGGGCTTGGAGTTGAGTGTGCTGCCAGTCAAAGTTTGTATTGGTTCCATGAGTTACTCGAGTTCCATTGAGTTATGATGCTGCTGTTTTTTGTCTTTTGAGTTTGCTTGCTCTATAGTGTTTTTGTTGGAGTGAGGTTTCTTGCATATTGCACAGAGGAGCACCCACAGTAGAGAGCATGACACACTTTTCTTGGTACAAGGATATGTAGTTCCTCCTGCAGGCCTACTTCAGTACAATTGGATACTAACTACAACAAAATCAAGTTGGAAAGTGGAATATTGAACCTATTGGGAACATGCTACACTATGCCCAATGGGGAACGTTGTAAGTCGATCGGCTAAGGTGACTGTAAAGGGAGGAGGTCTAGCTGTCATCAGATAGAAAACAAGTTAGTGAAGTCAGGAAACAAATTAAATCGAGAGCCTCCATCAGCTACAATCCCTGTAAACTGATTGCTAAGGATTGAGATTTTTGTAATCTTTGAGAGGAGTAGACGGGTAAGCTATCATGTACAACTCCACGAATTGTAGGGGAGTGTATCCCCCACTTAGACCAACCCTTGGGGTATCTTCTTTGTAGTCACAATTGGGCTTGCAGATTTGGTGGCGGATGAGGTGTAAACTCCCGCTTCTATGTGCCGAAGGTCTTGAAACACATTAATGAAAGCATCATTGGTTTTTGCGGTTGAGAAGGAAGGAATGGCCTTTCATGATGGAGCTACCTTTGGTCTAAGAGGAGGTGAGGGTACCTCTTGGGAGGGTAGAGAGGTTAACTAGTTGAAAGGTATAGGGTTAGTGAAGTTGAGGCTGAGGCTGAGGATAGCCTGTTGAGATTTGGTGGAGAGACCCCTTGGCTTTTGGTGTCAAAAGATGTTTGCTATTTGGGGCAGCCCCAGATAAAGTGATCCTGAGAGTCAGGATGGTGACAACATAGAGGGGAGCCCTCAAGAAGGGTTCATTATCCTGGTAGTGATTATATTCTGTGCATCTGTAGCACTGAACTGGGCGATCAAAGTGATGGCTAGGGGGTCAAAGAGGCTGGGAATTTTAGTTTCTAGGGCTCAGATTGGGGTTGGCTGCTTAGAGAGATGTAGGAGCTGAAACGGTTGACAGATGGTGGAGTAGCCAACAGAGGAGGCATGTGGATAAGGGGACAATAAAGGGCAGCCAGATGAGAGGTGGGTGGTATTGTAGACTGAACTAGTTGTATTTGACACAGACCCTTGAAATAATAACGATTTCTGTCTTCATAGCCACTCTTTTCACAGAAGTGACAATATGCCTCTATGGAAACACTTGTGGAGGATGGGGAGAGGTATGACATATATTGCACCAGACATAGGGCTGAAGATCCCAAAGCTCTTCTACTTTTTTCTAAAGCCGTGCTTAGGAATCAACTTGAGAGGATTGTCACTCCTGGTAGAAAAGAGAGAGGTGCACTGTCGGTGGTGTGCTTGTTGCAACTTCAATGCCTCTAGCTCCTCTATAAGTAAGATCAAAGGGTGATACAGCTTCTCTAAGAGGATAAGAACTGAAATGCTCCTTACTAACTTGGTTAAGAAAAGGGTGGCAGCTTCAATTTTGGTGGCAATGGTGACAAAGTTTTCCGATGTGGACCCCAGCTGCAAGAAACCCTTACCTTTTATATTGTATAGCCTTAGGAGCTTTCTCAACCCACTTGAGAACCATGAAGTCTCTACGCTGTTGAGGAAGCTTGGCCATCACAGCCTTGGCCGTTAGCATATACTGGTTGTTCCTCCACATATGTTGGATGCGGCCATTTAGTAAAGACTATCCCACACTACATTCCTGCTTTTCTTCTTGCCAGATCTTCACTTGGGTGTGGCAAGATGGTCAGCTCTTTCTGTCCATTCTTTTCGAGGTTGATTATTTTTCTGTTCTATGTCCCTCCTTGGACTTTGAGTTTCCTTAGATCAAGGGGCAATAGGTGCTGGTGGGAGCCCACTAGGAACCTCACCATATGGTTCATATGGAGGGCCTGATGCTTTGTTATTTGAGAGGCTTTTGGCTCCTCTTGATGAGGCCATCTGAGAGCTATGGTTCAAGCCAGTACAATTGACCACAAGGCATCTCAAACTGCCAGGCAATGATGGCAGCAGGCTGTTCCTTTCTTCTCAACAGACTGGGGTAACTTTTCTGGCAATGCAGGTCACTGGTGTGGGTTTCCCGCCTGCATTGTGTGTTACAATTGTTTGAGCTGTTTTTTGTACATTGAGAGAGCTTCTTACTTCCCCTTACCTTGACTAAGGATATGCTTATAGCTGTTTGGGCATTTAACTTATTAATAGAAGGAAAAAAACAAAAGGGTTCACCTTGAGTATTCTTTTCCTTTGACTATTATGGGGCATGCTTAGGCAGACCTAGACACTGCTAATTTTTCCAACTAGCAGTTCTAGTTATGGCTACCACATGTGACCACGAGTAGTGCCAAACATGACTAGCATCTGTACGACAAATGTGTGTATTGTGCTCTTTTGTATCCAGCTACAGTGGGTTGCCCTTGGGATCCTGTACTAGGGTCATGGTACAGTTTCTTGTGGTTCAATGCTTTACTGCGGTCTTTCGGTGGGGTTGGACTTGAGACTTTGGGCCTTAGTTGGAAAGGTGTTCGTCATCAGAAGTTGTTGTACAAACAAGAGGGTACCCTTGTACAAGCAGGGTTATCCTGGATTAAAGCACATTTGTATTTGCTTTAGCTAGGTTGCTTTAAAAAGTCAAAAGAACAAAGAGAATGGCACTCCTGTTGGATGGGCAACAAAGTTTTTTAAGCTTGTTGGTTGCATTTAGGATATTTTTATTTTTTATAGCAGTCAATGCGCACACCCTTTCAGTTTAGAAGCCTTGTACTCTTTGTGCACTTTTATGGCTTGAACGGTGTCTGCAAGTAAGAAATTTAAAAACAAAATTAAAGAGGATATCATCTGTTTCAAAGTGTCCTTATTATTCTAGTTTTTATGTGTTTGTTGTGCAGATGATAAATGGATTTTTCTAGTAAATTTTAGAGGACAGAGAGATCTGTTCAGTATAGTAATTTAGATGCATTATTTGAATGAGGAATTTGACTTTCAGGATTTAAAAAGTGAGGCTTTGCGGCCACGACATTGGGATAAATTGATGAAAGAAACAGGGAAAAGCTTTGACATGGACCCAAAGTCGTTTACACTTGCAAATCTGTTTCGCATGGAACTTCATAAGTTTGCAACTGTCATCAGGTAAGCATTTCAAGTGAGGTGAACAACAGTCAATAAATTTTGTACCTAATTAAGAGCATGGTGGGCTACATGAATCTGTAGAGCGTAAATATCCAAAATACAAGCAACATGCACCAAAGCATATTGGATTTTAGGAGCATTCTGGATTCTTCAAGAGCTCGGCTTGTTTAAAGCTGTGCAATATAGGAAGGAAGGATTTTGCATCTCTTTACTCCATGCCTATCTATGTTGTTCAGCACTAAGGTCGCAATGGACCAACTCTTGATCCTATACAAGGAAAATCCGTCCATGCTATGTGTCCTTGCTTGCGGCTCAGTTCCATGTTATGTTTTATAGAATAGTAGTCTTAACAAAATTGGTTGCGAGATGTGGTTAAAGTTCATGGTTTGAGGGGTAAAGCGTGAACATCTTGGGTTTGAGCTATAGATAGTCTAGAAGAGTAATTTTAGTGAGAGGTAGAAACCTTTTTGGTTAGATGGATAGAGGATAAGGAATAGTCAAGGAGTTGGTTAGGCAATCCTCATTAGGGTAGATATGGGAGTTGATTTGTGTGGTGGACATGCTACAAAGTCACTAATGTTGGGCAAGAGGTAATATGGGGAAGAGGGTTGCAAGAGAGGTAGTGCAAGGAAAATTGGACAAGCTATACTTCTAGGCTTTGGGCAAGGCTTTGGGCAATAACAAGTTGCGTGAGCGTCTAACTTAGGCAAGTTGTTGAAACTCACCTTTGATACACCACATGCTTATTACTGCCAATAACACTTTGCACAAAAGACAAGGGTTGAATTTTGCACAAGTAAATTACCAATTTTGGCAAAAGAGAGACATAAATGTTTAGAGATATAGCATAATAGATACAAAGAGATGGTGAGATATGGAGAGCTTGAAAGACTGAGAGAAAAACAGATTAGAGAGAGAGGGAGAAATGAAATGTTATATTAAACGTCTTTAAAAGGCCAAAATAGCCTATGAGACCCAAAAAGTTACATCTTTGGAGAATCTGATAAAATGTTTGGAACAAAACTAAACAACTAAAATAAAAGATGTGCACATCTGACCATCCTCCGTGAGCTCGAGAAGATGCTCTCTGTAGAAAGCCATCTTCATGCCCAACTCTTGTGTTGGCTGTATTCATGTCAATCTGGTGTCTAATTCAATCAAGTCTTGTCTAATGAGTGTGGTGGTCTCTGTCTGCGTGAGAGACAGGGTAGGTGCATCCAATGAGTACTATAAGGGGGAATTTTTTACCATACTAAAACCATGTAAGTGTTACCAGGATGTCACCTATACATACCAATAAGATGTATCTCCTTGTGACGCTAGCTGACAGGATGACTCCAATGCTAGTCGGGCATATCTGTCTTTGTGGAGGTCCTAGATACTATGTATGAAGTAGATTGATCTAGTAAGTGCCTCTACCACCAATGGGGGGGCAGCTAGCTCCGCACGAATAATCTCGCTTTGGCTCTTATCTTTCGAGGCATCATAGAAACCAACGTCCTTTTCATACATCTCCATCCTTAGTGCTACAGGATACAGAAGGCCCCCATATCTGCACTCTAGAAAGCATAGATGAGGTCACCAAAGTATCAAAAGGCCAAAGATTCGCTCTATGTTCTTGGAACTGAACCTGTGAGCACATCCTCTCAAGTCTCCCCAAAGCTGCATACGTTCTAGTCAGTCTAGTCTATGCTGCTCTCTTGAAGGAAAACACTGGGCCATTAAATACCACCCCAAGATGAGTGTATGGATCTATATACTCCACTGTCTCTTGACCATAGGTAAGGGTGGGTGATGACCTCCGGATCCACTGGGTTGTGGTGTTAAACACCATGATCTTGTTCTTGCCAAGGTTCATAGACAAGCTACTATCTTGAGTAAAAATGTGCAAGGCATCCAAGTGACGCTTCATTCCTTGTGAGGACTTGGAAATCAACACAATGTCATCAGCATAAAGCAACAATCGAATCCATGTCTTTGCCAGCTTTTCTCCTTTTGACACCTCCTTGAAACCTCATCCACATACATGCCAAAAAGAGTTGGGGAGAGTGGGCAACCTTGTTTCACCCCGAAAGTGGAGTGAACCAACTTAGAGGTCCCTTCTAGAGTGCGAACCTGCCCTAACACTCCCGTGTATAAACTGGCTCTTGGAATTGTATTGAAAGCTTTGCAAACCACAAAGCTACAATATATCCTCCTCCCATGTGATCTGTCCTCCTCAATAATAGCTATGAGTGTCAATATATGGTCCTAAGTACAAACCCCCTCTTGAAACCCGCTTGTCCTAGTGCTAGTATGCCCTCTCTCTCTGCCTATTTACTCACTTGCTGCTCAAGAATGGATGCATATAGCCTAGCCAACGTGTGTCCAATCATGATAGTTTTCGGGCTCCATAGGATCTTCTTCCTTAAAGATAGGCACAATAGTGGACACATTCCAAGTATATATATTAGACCCTTACACGTGGCACGGTTGATCATCACTGCTCAAAGATCTGCAAGCATATCTCTGGCATATATAAAGTGCTTTGCCACCAGGCTATCATAATCATATGCACGCCGAGTCCTCATTTTGTCAATAGATTTCCTTACCATCTTGGCAGTAAATAAAGGGCTTGTTTGTGGGCATGACTCTGGAGGATCTGGTAAAGGTGGCTATCCTGGAACTGTGTAGAGAGATGGTGCATTCTCACCCCAAGTCTCAGTGGAGGTAATGGCTGGGAGTGGGGAGTGCGCATGAAAAAATCTCCACGCCTCACCCGAGTCCTAACTCAAAAATAGCTGGTACAAGTCCCGCTCTAGCTGAGCAAGGTAGGCCCTCTTCTTTCTCGCACTAAGCACTAGAAGGTAGTCCGTGGCTGTCTGTAAGTAGTGACCCTCGAGAGTACCTCCCTCTAAAGTCTCACTCTCATCTCTCTACACTTGTCATTGTACCAATTGTTTTGGGGCATGCTCCCAGACCGTCATCTATGCTCTAGCTGATTGTGTGGGTATACCTCTCTTGCTGCATCGTGCAACGTCTATGCACAATCGTTTGTAAATCCCATCTGTGTAAACACCGTCAGTCTTCGGAGTGAAGGTGTAGCGAGAAGGTGTCGATACTCGTCCCTCCTAAGCTATGCCGAACTAAAAGGAGATAGTCAATGTGAGGAGCGCATAGTCCACTACTATACCAATAGGCCTAGGGACGATTGTAAAGTCTTGGATAGAAGTTATAAAGCTGGGCTGAGTCATGACATAGTTAACTATACTAGTCCCATGTCTATGTATAAAACAAAAGTGAAACCATCAACAAAAGTGAAACCATCCACTGCTGGGAATCTCTCTAGGCCATTCAGTATAGCCAACCCATGGGTAGTCCCCATATTTGTCAAGTATCCTATACTTTGTGTGTTCCTCATCTTGGGAACATCTAGCCAGTCCCATGCCACCGACATTTAGCTCTCTCAACATTTCGTCTGCAATGCCATAGAATATTGTCTGGGAGTGGTCCATCCTGGCATTGAAGTCCCCTAGAAAAATGACATCTCCTTCTCTGGAAAATATCCATATATCATCATCTAAAACCGAGAAAGGGGACTATCCTCTAGACATAGCATAGAATGAAGTACTGGGAGCAAAATAGAATTTAGTAATATATAGGTATCTACCAGTCTCTACCCTCTCACCCACATGTATCTAGCCTGCTCATCTCTACGAACAATGCGTAAGAGTGGACGTAGCTCCTCCCTGAACAACCCCCCCCCCCAACCCAACCTTTGACCACTGTGCTCAGATCTAGTTCATGTTCTTCGTGCTGTCTCCCATTTGTAACCAGTCACACGTGGCAGAAGCTGTCCTGGCGCTTGATGTGTCTCTGAGTAGAAGGCAATGTCTCTCCCAGTAAAGCTGTCCTCAAATGCCCCTACATCAAGGCGAAGTGACCCATTACAATTCCAGGCTGCTACCCTTAATGTGGTCCCATAGGTCTCGCACCGTCATGTAAAGCATCGCTCCACTATCACCACCCTCCCATCTCTGTAAAAAGAAATCTCTTGTGGCTCTAATCTTCGCCATTACCTCCTTCATATCTGCAATCTGCGAGAGTGTGAGGTCGTCTCCAACAAAACTACCAGTCTTCTCAAGGATGGGTCTTTTCTTCAAAAGTCCTGCACTTCCATGGAGGGGATTCGGGAAGCACGTGATAAGCGCTCTTTCCTTTGAAGTTTCCCCTTGCTTTCACTTTTCTTGCTATCCACTCGCTAAGCCCTTGTATGCATTGGCGCGGTAACCCCCAAAATAAACTTGACTTCTTTGACCTCTTTGTTACAATTATCTTGGTCATTCATGCGAGAAATCCTCACATGTAAGGCACAAACATGCCTCCTTTACTCTTCTTCTAGTGTCAAGTTAATGATGGTGGGTGTGTGTCACAAACGGCAGCACATAAAAATAAAAAATATACTCGGATAAATAGAATTTATCTCGCTGAAGCCAATTAATATAGAGAGAAATAGGTAGAAAGAGTGAGAAGATCGACACAGTATGGGGACCAGAAGATGGGTTGGTCCCCCCTTGTAAACGTATCTTTATTACTGGGGAGAAGTCTATACAAGCATGTGAACTGAACATTACCACGTTCGTTGTAGAATCAAACTCGATGGTACTCGAAAGCCTCTGCCTCCTGTTCTCAGGGCAAAAACCCTATTTCAAGGAACTTCCATTCCTTATTCTGAATCTCGAGAACCAAGGTTCTTGCCTTTGGATCTCACCTTCCTGACTCAGGGCATGGCAAATCCGTGAACTATTTTCCGACTTTGTTTCCGAAGTCCTCTTTCCGCAGAAATCTTAGCATCAACTCTACTTTCCTGGATGCAAGCCCTTCCTTGGGAATCTCAACTTCCTGATCCCAACTCGAGAGTCTGCCACTCTCAGATCCGTGGATCTACTCCCAGGTACAAAACCCTTGAGCTGATCTGGCTCTAGTTCCTCAAAGTGGTATTTCTCTTGCAAAGGCTCACACCTTGCGACTCCCTAGCGAAGAGGAAGTGTTCATGCAAATAAACACTCAGAGATTAAAACGTGTAAAATGGTACCTTCCAAGTCTCAACACTCCAACGTGACTTAGTTCTTGAAAAGAAATTCCCGGAAGAGATCTCTACACATAGAACCTTGGTGTGTTCTTGGGTTCCTTCTCGTAAATCAGACCCATCTACAATATTTGTGGGCTGAAAACAGAGAAAAACAGCGATTTTTCGTGATGGAAACACTCCTTGTAGGTACTTCTTTGCGATGGAACTCGCCTACTTGGTCTTGGCGACATCTAATACACTCGGGGCAGCCATGGGCATCACCGGAAACGTCTCTTCGTCACTGAAATCTGCGGCAGCATCCCCTTAGCTCTACCGTTGCCTTTTCTTCCTCTTGAGAGTGAGAGGGATTCACTTTTATAGCTCTAGGCAGTCGCTAGGAACAAGGGAATCTTCTCAGTGAGAATAGGTCAAGAAGAGGGGCACCCAAGTAGGAGGGTGAGGGATCACTTTTACTCAGCTAGAAAGAGAGAGAGGGGGCATTGGGATTTTCTGCTTTATTTACTTGTGGTTGCCCACTTATTAAGTGGACGGCCGGCCTCTTTGGAAAAATGGTCTGAACCTGCTTCGAACTCAGTAAAGACTTATAAGTTGAGACAATGCTTACACACTCACAAACCAGGCATCCTTGGATGCAGTTCTCATGCACAAATGCAATGCTAACATAAACCTCTTTAAGAAAAAGCATTTGCTTTCCCGGAAAGCAATCCGCTTTCTTGAAAAGCATTTGTTTTTCCTCAAAGTTTCCTTTGAACCCATCTTCATTCAAGTGCTTGCTCGTTTCTTGTACACAGTTCTAACTCAGTTCGGAATTTCTTCCGGACTATGGAATATTTTCTTTCCGATGCTCCCATCACCCACCATGTGACGCATCAAGAATACCATTAGGTAGTCCTTTCTCACCAAACCTATGGTACAATCTCCTTTCGATGCTCTATGTCACCCATCCTATGACGCATCAAAGATGTCTGTTCCTCTTGACATTCAGCTTCTCGGACGTGGCTATTATCAGATAGAGTTTGAGACCCCCGAGATGTCATCTAAGGTCATTGCGATGAGCTCTCTGGCCATCTGAGCAGTTCAAGCTCATTTTCGACAGTGGCACCATGGTTTCGACCTAGCTACCGACCTTCTTCTCGAGGAGGCAGACCTTCCCATCTCAGTCTGCTGCCCCGGCCTGAGGAAGGAGTACCTTCCACTCCTGCCCACGATAGGCTCAGAGATTGGGACCGTCCTGAAAACACCTCGTACGGCAGCCTCTGTAGCTGCCAACGAAGCTGGCATTCCCACAGTACGTGTTCTGGTTCGGGACACCCACACCCTTTTAAAGGTCATTCTACTACCTCGGGTGAGTGGTGGTTGGCTCCGCCAGAGCGTGGAGTATTCGGGTCTCTCAAATCAGTGTTTCATTTGTTGACAGATGGGCCATTTTTCAAAGGCTTGTCTACGGAGGAGGCCCCGACCTTCACCTCAGGCTCAACCCCAACCTCCTAGGGCTGGCCAGGAGCAGCAGACAGAGTCACAAGGTACTCAGGCAGACTCACCCTCTGAGCCGGGGGCTCAGGCAAAGGAGGGTTGGCAGCAGGTTCGTGGTTTGCGTCGACAGGGGCCACCACGTTAGCCTGGCCCTCCAGGTGGTCGCCAGCAGGCTCCAGGCCAACAACAGTGGTTTCCCACAAGAACTGTTTCGACCCTCTTCAGCAAGATGAGGTCCTAGCTCCACCCTCCACCTTAGCCTCGCCTTAGATAGCCTCTCCTCCCCCCCGAGTCCTCCTCCGTCCCTCTCCCCTCGCCTCCTTCCGCCTCCCCGCCTCCCCACTCCTCCTTCCGCCTCCCCACTTTCCTTCCGCCGCTTTCGCCCCCCTCCTCCATCCCCTCCCACTAGCCCCCCTTCTTCCACATCTTCTCCTCTTTCTTCCCCGCAGCCGACCCACGGGACAGGACCTTCCTCGACTGCTAGGAGATCTCTTGGCAGCGCTTTTGCCACGAGTTGCTTGGCAAGAGAGGGACAGCCTTTCTTGCGAACCCCCCTTCGGGTGAAGACGTCTCCCTTTGCAACAGTTCCTCGTGGGCTGACGAGCTTCGACATTCGTCGTAGGTGGGACTTCTTCGCCTACGACTTCACATGGTTTCTCGGCGACCCTTCACCAGACTTTGAGGCAGCTTGTTTTAAAGTTCATGTATTGTTCCTTGCAGCTAGAGGGATAGAGGCCTTGGACATAGGGGGTGGCTTCTTTTTTCCCTTATGTGGCAGGGACCAGTCTGAGTGGACTCTGGACTCAATGTTGGATTCACTGCAGGCACAGGCCCTCGAGTTCTGTCACCACACGGGACAACTGGGGGTTATAGATCTGGTATAGACTTTGTGGCCGTTGGCAAAGTTCTCAGTGACACCTCCAGACTCGGCAGAGATGCGGACACATCGTGGTACACTTCTTTGCTGACACGCAAAGCCCACCATGCTATGTATACATACATGAGGACTCCTGGACAGAGGAGGTTGTCCTGCGTTTGGCACGCTCTTCTTGGGCCTGGGCTAGACATTCTTTGCAGTCACGTCTATCTCGAGGACGCTCGGATGCAGATTATTCCCCATCCAAGCCAGCCTTAAAGATAGCACGGTTAGCTGCTGTTGCAGCATTGGTTCTTTCTCGTTCTCCATGAGGATTGTCTCATGGAACGTGCAGGGATTAGGTGGGCCCTAGTTTCAGCGCCGACGGGGCCAATTACGTCAAGAGCTTCAACGATGCCTTGTGGACGGAGAGTTTGATCTTCTTATACTGCAGGAGCATCATCTTTGTGAGAACCGCATTCGGTGATGCGGTCAGCTTTTGCCTGGTCGATATGAGACATTTTGGTCAACTGCATTTGGACCTGGTGGTATCCATGGAGGGGTATGTATGACTATTGCAGACTCTTGGCAGCAGACCATTGTGGGTAGAGGTATTATTGTGTCTGGCAACGTTCAGTGGATTACTATGCAGGTTTACGGCTGCCTCTTGGGCTTCCTAAACATCTATGCGCCCAATGTGGCAAGTGCACGTGCAAAGTTTTTGTCTCGCATTGTAGAGTCTCTGCCGCATGCAGAGCAATGGTGCATGGGGGGTGACTTCAACATGTTAGAGGACCCCTCTGACAGGATTGGAGATAGCCATGCTATTGTGCACGAGGCGGAGTTGGCATCTTGGGAGAGACTATGTATGACTTTGAGGGTTTCAGATGTTTGGCAACACTCCGGCTTTGTGAGTCCCCCAGCCAACTTGGCCTTCTCTCGCTCGGACCGCAAAGTGGGAGGAGTGAATCTATCTCGGATAGATCGCTTCTACGCCTCTGTGACTTGGGTGGGTCAGTTTGCATTTTGGTTGGAACATCTTTTTCGGACCATGCACCAGTGATCCTCACTATGACAAACAGGCAGAGGAGGGGGAGCACAATGCTACGCATCCCTGGGAGGATCTTGTTAGACTCGGAGCTTAGAGAGCGAGTGGTGGCTCTTTGGACAAAAAGCTTGGACACGCAGGACTCCCCTGCTGACAGAGTGGCCTCTGGACTTGCTCAGCTTAGTCGCTTCTTTCTCCAAGAGTCTACGGCTCGCCTAGCTGCAGCGAGGGAGGAGAAGCAGCATCTCCGACAAGGTTTTGCTTCCTTGCAGAGGATGCAGTAGCAGCACCCACACAGTCCTTGGTTGGAGGAGCAGTTACAGCATGCTCGTCAGGAGCTTGCCAGCATAGAGGAGAGGAACGATGAGTTTGCTTTCCATCAACATGCGTCTCAGTGGACCAAGGTGGGTGACAGAGTGACTCGGGCGCTTTGAGACAGTGGGACCCCGTCATGGGCACACCAATGTCAGCGAGTTGAGGAGACCTGACGCGTCAGTTGCTTCAAAGCCAAAGGATATGCGTGTTGTCAGCAGAGCCTCAGTTAGAGCGTCATGATGCATGCAGAGAGCAGGTTTGGGCATAGATGCCTTGTCTTGTGATTGAGGAGATGCACCAAAGGCTTGAGCTGCCTCTTCATCTAGAGGAGCTCCATGAGGCCCTTAGAGCACTTCCCCGAGGTAGTTGTTCCGGTGAGGATGGTTTGACCCCCAGTTTTTTCTTGGAGTGCCAATGAAGTGCTGCAGAGCAGGACGAGCCTGTCTCCGTACTGCCAGTATCTGACGTCCGAGTTGAACAGTGTACTGAAAGAAAGGGATCCGTGGGAGGAGGGTCTCAGAGCTGAGTCCTTGTCAGCCTTTTGGGCGAGGTTATGGGACTCCAAGAAGCCGCGGCGAGTCACTTTGCTCCAGTGGCTAGTTGCACACCGAGCTACAACAGTGAGGAGCTGGCTAGTACATAGTGGTCTTTCGGTAACATGCGCAGCTTGTGTCCATCCTTTGGAGAGTCAGTGTCACTGTCTGTGGGATTGCCCTATGGCCAAGCAAGTTTGGCTTCGGGTCCTTCGGCTGATGCCAGCTCTTTCCACAACGCAACAGTACACTTGGGGGGCAGTTGCTTGGTCCACCCTTACGGTCCCTGCACTGTAGTTTGAGCTATCCTCCACCAGCAGGATGATAGTGACACAGGGGGGTCGACCTACACTCCAACCTACTACAGAGCTTACCCCACAGGAGTGGTGCAGTGAGATGTGCTGGGAGTTCGTATGTGGCTTGACACTCTGGTTCATTTGGCGGGCTCGTTGCTTCCGCATCTTCGAGGCTCACCTTGTGCCACCAGCTGAGACTGCTCGAGATTTTTGGTTGGAGTTGATCCATACTCTCAAGGGACAATTCGAGAGACTTCAGAGCAGCTCCGATCGCATGCAGGAGCACAGAGAGACTTTCCTCTGACGATGGCGACTTGGGCTTTTCTTCACCATGGTCCGGGGTGAGCCCAAATGGCACTACCGTCCACCTGTGTGGATTTTTCCTCCTCTCATCTCTTGATTTAGCCCTCATTGCACATATGTTGTTTTTTCAATGAGGTCTCCCCTTATGGTTGATGTAGCCCTCTCTAGTAGAGGTGGTTGTAGCCCTATGGACAGTTTTATTAACTAATGGAAGGATCTTTTTCTCGAGAAAAAACAAAAAAGATCGTACTTCAATGGATGGGAAAGAGCCGGATCACTATGAAAAGTTACTTTTACACATGTACAATAGCACAGGTACTCATTGCCAATGGTGTATCTTTATAGAGTGGAACCGATAAATTTACATGTAGAAAACACAATGGGGATAGTGTGATTGACTATATGCTACTCTCGGAAGTTGTCATGTATTACATAAAGAGTTTTACGCTTGGTCAATGGACCCCGGAATCAGACCATCGGACCTTCTGTATTGACCTTACATGTGGAGAAACAATTAAGCATGATAATCTTAGCTAAAGGGAAGAGAAGTTAACTCTTTCTATGGATTTCAAACGGACACGAATGTATATTGAAATGGTTGAGCAAAAGTTATGGATAACAAAGCTTCAATATGATGCACCATTGGAAACTAAAGGAGACGCTTTCAAGAAATTTATTTGTTCTTGTGCTAAAGAATGCTTAAAATAAAGCATGTCCATGGTGTCAACAAAGGTAGATCATGCAAAAGGTGGTTTGATAAAGAACGTCAAGATGCTCGAAAGTCCTTGATAAAGCTAGATGCAACTATGGACAAAGACAACTATAGTCATTTACATACATATAAAGCTTCGATTCAAAAAACGAGAATACCATGGGAAGTCAAGCATCATTTTTTTCAAGTTCAAGAAAAGGCATCACATATAGAAGATTTTGGAGAAGCTTGAAGGCAAGCGGAATGAGAGTTTTGGCTACTTGAGTCTTATAGATATGTACGCACATTAACGCAACTATATGAGCAACCAAGTGATAGAAAGATACTATTTTATGGTTCACTCCCATGTATGCCCTCTTTTTTTACTATTGAGAATGTGTGCTGCGGACTTGAAAAGTTGGCCACTTGCAAAGTGGAATATCTTTAAGATATCAAGCTGAAAATGATTAAATGGATGGGATATTTTCCACATGATTGGATGTTTGATATGTTCAACCTTGCACTTCAACATGGTATGCCTTGTGATTGGAGCACTAACTGGGTCAAGCCTTTGTATAAAGAAGGGGATGTGGTGAATGTAAATAAGTATCGGACTGTAATGATTTGGTCTCTTATAGAAAAGTTAATTGAATGCATAATGGAGATAAAATTGAGTGATTGGACTAAAAAGAATGGCAAGCGTGCAAAAGGACAAGCAGGTTTTCATCGATACCATGGAACCATTGGCCATCTTGTCACTCTTCGCGTTCTCATGGAGGAAATTCGGCTAAAAGGAAAGCAATTATATTGTTGCTTTGTGGACTTGAAGAAAGCCTTTGATACGATTCCACGTAACAATTTTTGGAGAAGGATGGAAGAACTCCAAGTGTCAAGTGAGTTTATTCTTGCGGTTTCATGAATCTATGAGAAAGCAATATGCCAATTGCGCATGGAAGAGAAATTTGAGAAAGTTTTACAAGCACTACTGGAGTTAAACAAGGATGTCCGTTGTTACCAACTCTCTTTGGTCTATGCATCGATCGATTGGAACAAATGGTACTTGACTTTATGCAAGAAGAAGGCATAGAAGAGGTCACTATTTGCAATGCGGTAATCATGCTTTTGTTGTATGCGGATGATGTAGTGCTTCTAGCACACACTTTAGAGGATGCACAAAAGTTTATGTTTGTCCTTGAGAACTTCTGCTAGCATAGTGGGCTGATTGTGAATGAATCCAAAGCAAAGGTTATGCTTGTGAAAACCAACCATAAGGAGAAGCCATGCATTTTGTACAACAATGAGACACTTGAAGTTTTGTTAAGATCTCTAAGTACCTTAACCTTGAGGTTCCGGCCAATCACAAGTGGCATGAATGTGCTATGCATCGTTTTGAAGCTGGAAAGAACTCATAGTATGCATTTGAGAACATGTGTAATGTGGGAAATGTCAAATGTTGGGCTCTCAAGAAGTACCTTTTTGACACATTAGTGACACCGCTTCTTCTATATGGAGTTGAAGTGTGGGGCGGGAGCATCTCAAAGTCTACTGGGAAAGAGTTTGAGAATGTCCAAAAGCGTTTTCTTACAAACTTTCTCTAAGTTAAGACAAACACCATGTATGCTCCTACTTCTTGAGTCAGGATCTCTTCCAATAAAGATGCGTCGAAACCCCTTACATCGACTTCCTACAATTGCATGGGAAGCAAGCAAAAAAGTTCAAAAGACGTATAAAGCAAGATCTTGAGTACATGATGGATGCAAGACATAAAGAAGTGGTTTGGGATATGAGATGCATTACACTTGCTACATGATACCTCAATAGACTCCCAAGTGAATGAAGCTTTTCTACAATGCCAATGTAGTATAGCTTGGGAGGAATCCAGTGCGTCACGCTTCATTCATTACACCCCATATTGCCACGGCAAGTTTGAGAGTTTGAGTACACACACTACTAGAGTGCTCACCTTTTGGTCACATCCTAATTTGCTTCCCTTACATTTTTAGCTATGACTTAGACCTACACACTTTCCTCTCCCAACTCCCCATTGCGACAGCATTGAGAATCACTTATCAGCCCCATGCATACTACATCACATGTAACTTTGGTCCCATAGGTCGTATTTGACCTCCGAGGACGATAATAAAAATCTCTCTCAAAGCCAGAGACAGAGTTTCACTACATATGTCACTGCACAGTCTACTATGAGATACGGGGACGCTTTCATTATTTATTCAGAGATGGTTTTGACTCGTTAGATAGAGTCATGAGATATCAGGATCAGAGATGTCTCGGATTATTTCTACTTGAGATACAAAGACATAGAGACTCTCTATTGAGAGGGCATAGACAGAGACAGCCCCAGAGACGCATCTCAAATTTCTTCAGTCTGAGTACCACAGAGGCAGAGGGGACACCACCATCACAAATCTCGGTTCCCACCCATACACACACCAGCGGTACTCTCATCGACCGAGCTATAGAGTTGGGGAGATCGAGACGACCGCGACTGAGGAGAGGAGCCACGCAGCACTAGTGGAGATTGCGGCAGAGGATCCACAGGATTCTAGCACGACACCCAGAGTGTCGATCGGGATAGGCTTCATGCTACTGCTATATTGTATCATGGTGACACGTATCCCCACTTTGTACCTTTGTGGCATGATACCATTGCTCAGCCTACCAGCCACCCATAGGAGTCGGTAGCACTCCTATCTCAGTTTTTAGTTTTTAGTTTTCTTTGTTTGTACCCAGACTTGGTACTAGACTCATCATTGTAATCAGTTGGTCTCATAGGTCATTTTGGCCTTTTGTAGACATTAATATATCATTTCATTTCATTTCATGTGTGTGTGTGTGTGTGTGTGTGTGTGTGTGTGTGTGTGTGTGTGTGCGCGTGCGCGTGCAGGATGCCACCCCTCTGCCCGCAATTACTGGCTGATCCTTGCCTGCCAGACCCTTGCACGCGCTTAGAGAGAAGTCCCTATTAGATTGCTGCTCGCTGACATTTTAGCCCTGCCTCCAGATTGTTTGCTCACAGCCCTCCTATTGCAGGCATTTTTCAGTGTGTATCATTGAGCAAGGAACACCTCAGCCTTTAGCACTTTGGCAACAATCGCAGGAAACTCCTTGTGCGCAAGAGGGGCCGTTACAATGGAGGTCATGAGCGCTTTACCAGTTTGCAAGTCCCGTACGAAGGCGACCTTCATGCTTACAAACAAGCGGATAACACAAGTGGAAAGGGAGATGAAGGAATGGAAAGAAAAGATGGAAGGATGGTAGAAGGAGAAGGCCAACCTTCTTCAAATGTTCCTCAACGAAGGCGCGCAATGGAAGAAGGAGAAAGAGGACATGCACGTAGAGATACAAGCACTTAAGGCGGATTCACAAGCACTCAAAGAAGAGGTCTCGGCCCTCAAACGAGAGCTTGCTCATAGAGCAAGCAATGGACTAGAGGAAGGTGAATTCCAGCCCTCGGTGATAGAGGAAATCAAGGTCATCAAGGAACAAGTACAGATGATCAAAGAGGAAGAGAAACAAAATGGGACAAAGACAACTTCGTGGGTGGATGTAATCACGAAGACGCAGAAGAAGGCGGATGAGGCCGAGAAATGGATAGAAGTCGCTAAGAAAGGGAAAGGGAAAGAAACCACGTCTATCCCCACTCCTACAATCATCAACATGACTTTAGAAGAAGAGCAGCGAAGGAAGACTAGAGCTTTGCACATACGAATAACCGGTCTAAAAGACCAAGATGACGTGAAAGGGGAAGTCAAAGAACTTCTCTGCATGATGGGTAGTGAGGCTACTCATACAAAGGCAGGCATGGAGGGTAGGGAAGAAGACACAAGGAAATGGGGAGACTTCAAAAGAAAGAGCTCTAATGATGCGCTTCCCATCCATGGAGGCAAAGAAGGACTTCTTGAAGAAGCGTCCCACACTAAAGAAAACGGGCATATTCTTTGGAGATGACCTCACACTCACACAGCTTGCTCATATGAAAGAAGTTATGCCCGAAATAATGATAGCTCGAAAGAAGGGGAAAGTGGCCTTCTACAGGGATGGACGAGTGGTTATTTTGGAGAAGCGCCCCGCATGTACCTGTGGGACCACACTCAGAGTGGCTACATGGAATTATAATGGATCTTTGCGCCTTGATGTAGGGGCCTTTGAGGATAGTTTCACAGGGAGAGACATCATTTTCTACTCTGAGACGCATCAGGCCCCGGGGCAGTCCATGCCCCATGTGAGCGGATACAGATGGGAGACAACTTGCAGACAAAGAGACTCGATCAAAGCGTAGAGGACGAGGTTCAAGAGGAGTAGCAGTCTTATTCAGGAAGGAGCTACAGTGTCTGATACATATAGCTCGGAGGGATGAGCATGCTAGGTACATGTGGGTGAGACAGAAGGCAGAGACAGGCAGATATCTCTACATCGATATTTGCTATTTCCCTCTTAGTACGCCAGTATATGCATCACCTAGAGGACTGTCCCCCTTCACTATTTTAGATGATGATATATGGGAGTTTTCCAGAGATAGCGACATTATTATCTTGGGGGATCTCAATGCTAGGATTGCCCATTACCAAATAGTATTCTGTGATACCTCAGAGGAGTTGATGCGGGAGCTTGATATTACAGAAATGGGCCTATCTAGATTATCATAGGATGAGGAGCACACTGAGTATGACAGATACTTGATTGATATGGGGACTGCACATGGATTGGCCATTTTGAATGGCCTACAAAGATTCCCTGCAGGCTAGTGGTTTTACATGCTTTCCACATCGGCATGGCACTAGTACAATGGATTATGTTATGGCTTCGCCAGGACTCATTCCTTCCTTTCAGGATTTCGTGGTGGGAACTAGGCCGGTTGGGGTAGCAATCGATCATGCTATCTTGTCTTTCACTCTATCGTTCCAGTTCAACACAGCTCCATTGGGAGAGGCCTCCACACATACTCGGTATACCTTCACGAGGGAGACGGATTACGTATACACTGATGAGATAAACAGGCAGCTATACATTCAGGAGCCAGGACGACCACTAGATGAGATCACCCAGATTTTGACAGAGACGCTACATGATGCAGCATCAAAGGCATATCCCCACAATCAGCCTACACGCAGACGATCTAGAAGCATGCCTCAAAACAGTTGGTATGATGAGGAGTGTAGAGAGACGAGGATCATATTACAGAGAGAGGTGCTCATGGGTACTACTACACATAGACAGTCACGGATTATCTTCCTCCGCCTAGTGAGACGAAAGAAGAGGGCTTACCTATCTCAATTAGAGCGTGATCTGTATCAGTTGTTTATGAGTCAGGACTCTAGTGAGGCATGGAGGCTTTTCAATGAGCACTCTCCACCGCCAGCCATCACTCCCACAGAGACATGGGGGAATATGCTACATCTCTCTATACAGCATCAGGGCAGCCACCTTTGCCTGACCCTCCAGAGGCATGCCCAGAATCATGTAATTTCTTTATTGCTGAGAGGGTAAGGAAAGCCTTTGACAAGATGAAGACAGGAAGAGCACACGATCATGATGGTCTGGCAGCATAGCACTTTATCCAGCCAGACATATGCTTGCAGAGCCTCTTTCTATGACGTTTAATAGAGCCATGTATGAGGGTTTTCCTGAGACTTGGAGTATGTCCACTATTGCGCCTATCTTCAAGTCGGATCCTATGCTTCCCGGGAATTACCGATCCATCATGGTTGATCACACTGTGGCTAGGCTATATGCGTCAATTCTTGAGCATGAGTTGAGTGGATGGGCAGAGAGAGAGGGCATACGGGCAACAAGACAGGCAGGATTCAGGAGAGGTTTCTCCACTCTTGACGAGATTTTGATACTCAGAGCCATTATGGAGGAGGGTAGACACCATGGCAGGAGGATATATTGTAGCTTTATGGATTTTCGCAAAGCCTTTGATATAGTGCCCCGAGCCAGACTCATACACAGATTGCAAGACATGGGTGTGCATAGAGCTGATCTGGGGCATCTTAGCTTTATACAGGACAGTGGTAGGACAGGTATGCACTACTCAGGGCATGTCTGACATGGTTCACTCCACCATTGGGGTAAAGCAGGGTTGTCCCCTATCTGTGACTCTCTTTGGGATATATGTAGATGAGTTTTCAGATTATGTATATACAGAGGGTGATAGAGGTGCTCAGCTTGCAGGGACATGGATTCCGTTGTTATTATATGTTGATGATATTGTGATGATCTCCGATTCTCCAGAGGGGATGCAGCGTCATTTGGATGCATTGCATGTATTTGCACCGGACAGTGGATTGTCTGTGAACCTTGGTAAGACCAAGGTAATGGTGTTTAACACCACGGCGCAATGGGTAAGGAGGTCCGCCCCCACTTTTACATATGGTCGAGAGACTGTGGAGTATGCAGATACATACACTTATCTTGGGGCAGTTTTCAGTGGTCCAGTATTTTCTTTGAGGCGTGTAGCAGATACACGATTGACTAGAGCCTATGCAACACTGGGGAGACTTGAGAGGATATGTTCGTAGGTTCAGTTTTAGGAACCTCAGACAAAGATTTGGCTCTTTGACACTTGGGTCACTTCGGCCATGCTGTACGGAGTGGAGATATGGGGCCCCTCAGTTGATCATCATAGCAGAGCTGGCAGTACTGATGGATGGAGATGTATGGAGAAGCCCTTGGTGTCTATGATTTATCGGATGATTAGGGCCAAGGCCTCAGTACCACATGACATTGTTAGGGCGGAGCTCTCTGCTTCTCCATTGGTAGTGGAGGAACTCACTCGATCAGTTTCATTTATGCATAGCACTTGGGCTCTCCCTAGAGACAGATATGCTCGATTAGCACTAGAGTCTTCGCGACAGCTGGCATTGCAAGGAGATAGATCATGTTGGTATGCAGAGATGGCATCTTGGTTTCAGTTACATGGCTTTAGTATGGACCGGCTACTCCCATTTCAGTACTCTTTGGATGCACCCTCCATCTCCCTCACTAGGGCAGAGATTACCAGCCTCATCAGATAGGACTTGATTCAGTTGGATATGAAGAGGACATGGATACAACCTACATATGAGCTAGGCACGAAGACGACTTTCTATAGAGAGCATCTTCTCCAACTCACGGAAGATGGTTTTGTGATCAGACCAGGATACATGGATACTCATCTATCCCACGGGATACGATGTGCTATTGGTCAGATACGCACATCCTCACATTAGCTAGAGATCGAGAAAAGAAGATTTAGAGGAGTATCCGCTGAGTCCAGGATTTGTCAGGTGTGCCAAATAGAGCCAGAGATAGAGCCACATTACATGTCACTACCCAGTATGCTATGAGATACGAGGCCGCTGCAGGATCAGAGATTCCTCGGATTATATTTATTGGAGATTCGTAAACACAAAGAGGACCTCTTGAAGAGGGGCACAATGAGAGAGATCCAGCGACAGCGAAAGATTACAGATTTCTTCCAGTCATAGACAGAGGAGTTCGAGCAGCCCCCGCAGCATCACAACACCAGAACGCCAGAGGCACCAAAGGCATACTGCTTGATCGGGCGATAGAGTTGGGGCGGTCCCGTCGCCCACGGATGAGGGGGCCCTCTTGATATCGACGCAGATTGCGACAGAGGATCCATACCATACTGGTGCAACATAGGAGCCGTCCCGGATGCTGATGTATATGTATATGATACCTCGAATGTCAGAGAGCTCCATTGTATCAGCTCACCCTTTGTATTTCCTATTCCCTTTGTATCAGCTTTCACCCCACCCCTACCCTCTATTTTCTTTTCAGTTCTTTGTACTTTTTGTACCCAGACCTGGTATTAGATTCACCACATGTAACTTTTTGGTCTCATAGGTCATTCTGGCCTTTTGAAGACGTTAATATTACACTTCATTTCATTTCTCTCTCTCTGCTTGATCGGGCAATCGAGTTGGGGTGGTCCCGTCGCCCACAGATGAGAAGGCCCTCTCAACATCGACGCAGATTGCGATAGAGGATCCATACCATAGTGGCACGCCATAGGAACCGTCCCGACAGAGTGCTTACCATGGAGGACATTGAACCTCTATAGCCTTTTGGATATTGATGTCTCTATTGTCAGAGAGATCCATTGTATCAGCCTACACACCCCCCCTTTTTGTATCAACTTTCACCCCACCCCTACCCACTATTTTCTTTTCAGTTCTTTGTACTTTTTGTACCCAGACCTATTATTCGATTCACCACATGTAACCTTTTGGTCTCATAGGTCATTTTGGCCTTTTGAAGACGTTAATATTACATTTCATTTCTCTCTCTTCACGAGAGAGACTAGAATGAGAGGGGAGAGACTCTTTATATAGGGGCAGGTTCTCCATTGATGAAAATGGAAGTGTGTATGTACATCCCCATCTAGAATGGGAAAGAGATGGCCTCCATGCAGCTTTCCTCTTTGGAAATAAGGGAAAAGGAATAACCACTCTGGTGCTTGAAATGGGCCAGACATTGCCATACCAAAGTAGTGTCTAAGCATGAGGGGTCCTGCCTTCATAGGAGGCAAGGTCTTTGCTCAACTAAAAATTATATCTGAAAAAATGCTGGTTGTCTTCACGCTAGGGTGTAAAACCTCTTGGCTATCTGCATGCCATTTACAACCAATGCTTTGCTATAACCACATTGCAGGAGCAAGTGGGCAGCACAGAACATCTACAAACTAGTGCGCAAGGTACAAAAATTTCAGCAGCTAGCAAGGAGGGCAAAGTTTGTGCTACCAGCTAGTTGAAATACATGGAATCTTGCAGCTCCTCCTTGTTATCACCCACTGATCTATCTCATTGGACTGGATTAAGACAATGTATGGAGGTTATGTTGTATGATCTCTTGAGCTCATTTTGTTTTGTGCAGCGAAATTACAAATGCTGCTACAAAAGAGCTAAACATTGAATTAGAGTTGAAGAAGATGGCAGACACATGGAAGGAGCAACAATTTGAAGTTTTTAAATACTTGAAAGATGGCCAAGATAGAGGATGGGTTCTTAAATCAACAGAACAAGTTGTTCTATTACTGGAGGATATGGCATTGAACCTTCAAAGCATGACCAACTCTCGATATGTTCGGGCATTTCTTGATGACGTCAATTTCTGGGAGAAGAAGCTGAGCCTCCTGGGTGAAGTCATTGATATCTGGATGCAGGTAAAAGCTTTACTGCATTTTTCGATAAGATTTTTTTATGTCCCCTCGCTTGTTCAGTATGCCTCCATGTTAAGGAATTTAAATGACACACAGATTCTTCTTACTTATACATTGTCTCAATCTTTTGATGCGATGCGTTTCTGTTTTGTCCTTGTTTTTCATGATGTAAAGATTGAATATGGGGGATGCTGGATCTGCTTAATTAAAAATTTGTGAGGATCATAGGTGTGCTGGGGTCTTCTTAAGTAATTATAGGCCTCTGGTAGAATTTGTTGAAATACATCATGTGGAGATTGTATCACTTTTCTTTGGGTGAACCATTACCCATCTCATAAAGTAGTAGATGTAAAGCTTTGTGAATGACCTATCCTTTGTTCTGTTTCTCAAAAACAATGTGAGACGAAACAGGCTGATTGTCCCCTCGGGGTGCTTATGGCTGTTTGCCTGATGTCATTCTGTGTGTCCTGTTAGGAGCTCTAGCAGTAGAAACCTCGGATTAACAGACCTTCCTTTCAGGTGTAATAGCTCAAGGCTATTCTTATATGCCCTAGAGAAGGTGTTTGAGAATGACCGTTAGCTTCCATAACTTTTAGAGCTAAGTTGACAGAACTACGCAGTTTGACTCGTTGACTGCATCATCAAGGCTTCTGAGATCATAGACAGAACTGAGGCTTTTGTAAGGCCTTGCATTGGGTGCATGGGGGCATAGAAGAAACAACAAGGGTCTTCGGATATGAACCTCTATCTTTCTGGGAAGAAGCAGCGTATATTAATGTCTCTAAAAGGCCAATGTGGCCTTTGAGTTCTAGACAGTGCATAGAAGGAAAGGTATCTCTCATCAAATGAAAAAAGAAAAAAAGCCCAAAGAAAAAGACAAATAAGGTTCATATGCAAAAGTACATCCATAGGATATCATTGAAATTGTCTTTTGTGAGTTACAATTACTTTTCTTTTGTATCTGCCATTGATGGCACACTGAAGTGGAGTGGATCAACACTGATGTATTGACTTTGTCCTTTAGGGCAATTGAGGTCTCTACAAGACCTTTTTATGGTCGTCTTTCTTTTTTTTCGATTGAGTCTTTCTCATAATGAAAGATGTATCCCTGCATGACTGAGATGCCTTGGCATCTTCCTCCTATGCAGGTACTAGCAGTTATGATCCATCTATGTTGTTAATGGCTGGATTGCCCGTAGATAGGCCTGAGCATCCAGCCCAGCTGAGTGACATTGCTCTATCCAGATTTTCTTCACTTCTTGGAGATGAAATCCCTTGATGATGTATGCCTTTAGGCCTTGTACTCACCTTTAAACCTTGTGAAAAGAAAGAGCAAAGTCATAGGCATTGTAGGGCTTTTTATTTTCAGATGCCATCTTGAGTGTTGCTTAATGTTATTTGAGAATGTCTCTTGCATGAATCTGACATCTAAACCTGTGATATAGGTACAAAGAAAGTGGATGTATTTGGAAAGCATCTTTGTGGGATCTGATGACATACGCCATCAATTGCCAGAAGAGGCTAAACGGTTCGATAACATTGATCGTATATGGAAGAAAATCATGGCAGAAACTGCAAAGAACCCAGTTATTCTTGATGCATGCACTGCACCAGACAGACTTGCTTCACTTAATAGCCTTTTCCAGCAGCTTGAAACCTGTCAGAAGTGTTTGAGCGAGTAAGCACCATAATATTATTGACTGTATCAGAAAGAACTCACCAACTGGGTTCAAATTGTTATTGTCTGGTTCAAAAACGAATACTTAGAGGTGCTAAAATATTGTGACTAAAAGGCATACACAGCCAAGGAAATGATGTTATTATTGAAACATAAGCTGAACCATTTGAGATCTTGTATCTAACTTATAGTAAGTTAGTAGAGTATGACTAAAGGGGCTCTATTGTATTTCTTTGGCCATTGAAAACTCCATCTAGGACTTGAAAGAGTATGGAAAGATCACCTTTCACGACTGGAATACATCATCTAGTGCATACTTAGAAAGGGGGTGCTTCAACGCTTAGTATAGTGAATAACTGCATCCACAAATTCAAAGAGCATGCAAGGCTTACCTGTTACAATTGGATTCCTTATCTAGTGAACATTGACTACCCCCGCTTCCACTACCTCGCTGGAATCTACCTCAACTAGATCCTCACCACCCTCATCACCTTCCCCGATACACTTTCCACCATGTGGCATGACCTAAAGGGCAGACTCCGGACAGAGAGGGGTCAAGGCCCTATGGAAAGATCCAGAGAAGTGCTACCAACTTGCAGACCCTAGCCGAGAGACTGGAAAATAAAGACCAAGGATTTTAAAGTTGTTCCAACTTATGGGCTCCTATCCGACAGGGCCTAAATGGACACTAGAAGAGTAAAATAAAGCAAGAACCCCCAAATTGTACAGAGATGCTGATGGCGCTGTAGGTCCTCAATCTCAGGCCGATACGCTTGGGAGCACTGTTGAGACGAGGACCCTTGGACATTGTACTTTGTGAAGCATTAATTATAAAGAAATACCGAAAGGGCGCCAGTCTTTGGGGACAATCTCTCTAGTTGTGGAACTACGCTGTGCCCTATCATCTCTCTCCAACTCTCTTGAGTCTTCCAGACAGTGAGCTCTTCAGGGGGACACTTCATACTGGTATGCACAGATGACAACATGGTTTCAGATGCATGGCTTCGCCATGGACAGGCTGCCCCCTTTCCAGTACTCACTTCAAACACCCTTGATGTCTCTTACACGGGTGGAGATTACTAGACTCATTCGTTGGGACCTGATCCATTTGGATACCAGGAGGACATGGATAGAGCCGCCACAGGAGTGGAGCACGAAGATGGCTTTCTATAGAGAGCATCTTCTTCATCTCACCGGAGATGGTTTGTGATTTGACCCAGCTACATGGATACACATGTCTCATGGTTTGCAGTGTGCTATTGGTTAGATACGCACATCCTCACATCAACTAGAGATTGAGACTGGCAGATTCAGAGGGATACTAGCAAACAGCAGGATATGCCGCTTATGCCAGCTAGAGCCAGAGATAGAGCTACATTACATATGTCTTTGCACAGTGTACTATGAGATTTGAGGCCGTTTCCATTGCTTATTCAGAGAGGTTTCGGTCCTTACTCAAAGGTCATGAGTTATGAGGATCAGAGATGTTTTGGGCTATATCTACTTGAGTTACACAGAGATAGAGACACTTTACTGGGGAGAGCTAGAGAGAGAGTCTTAGAGACGGATTACAAATTTCTTTTAACTATATATGGGAAAGCCAAAGGAGCAGCCTTCACTGCAGAGCTCGGGCCACACTCATTTGACCACTACCAGCACTCTCATAGACCGATCACTGGAGACCGAACACTGGAGCTACGGAGTCCAGATGGCCACGATTGAGGAGAGGGACTACACAGCATCGACGGAGACTACAGTAGAGGATTCGATCCATGCTCTCTCGACATCCAGAGTGCAGATGAGGATGGATTCTAGTAGTAGTAGTAGTATTTTTGTTCTAGTCTTTTTGTACCCAAACATGGTATCAGGTTCGCTATTTTGTATCAGATTGGTCTCATAGGTCATTTTGGCCTTTTGAATACGTTAATATAACATTTCATTTCATTTCATTTCTCTCTCTCTCTGCAGCATCATTATACACTGTACCTGGACAGCCACCACTACCAGATCCACCACAGCCATGCCCGGCTACGAGCACCTTCTTTACCACCGAGATGGTAAAGGAGGCCATTGACAGGATGAAGACCAAACGGGCACAGAATCATGAGGGCTTGGTAGCAGAGCACATTATACATGCTGGGGACTTGTTGGCAGAGATGCTTGCACGGTTGTTCAACCATGTCATGTGCGAGGGCTTTCCTGAGTCTTGGAGATTGTCTACTATTGTACCACCTATCTTCAAGACAGGAGACCCCACAGTCCCGGGGAATTACCGTACTATCATGGTAGGACACACATTGGCACGGTTGTATGCATCCATACTTGAGCATAGGCTGAGCAGTTGGGCAGAGATTATGGGCATACGGGCACCTGGACAGGCTGGTTTCCGAAGGGGTTTCTCCACACTGGATCATGTCTTTACACTCAGAGCTATCATTGAGGAGGGTCGAGCACATGGCAGACGGATATATTGCAGCTTTGTGGACTTCCGCAAAGCTTTTGACACAGTACCGAGGGCCAGATTGATGCGCCGACTTATGGAATTGGGGGTACCCACAGAACTGATATGGGGGATTATGGCATTGTACAGTTCAGTTATGGGTCATGTACGCACACCAGAGGGGATATCTGACATAGTTCACTCCACTATCGGAGTGAAACAGGGATGCCCATTGTCCTCTACTTTATTTGGTATGTATGTTGATGAGGTCTCTGATTATGTTCACAGAGGAGGAGATAGAGGTGCTCAGCTTGCAGGGACATGGATCCCGCTTTTATTGGATGCTGGTGATATCATGTTGATATCAGACTCTCCAGAGGGTATGCAGAAACATTTGGAGGCATTGGATAGTTTTGCAGGGGATAGTGGATTGTCTGTCAACCTTGGTAAAAGCAAGGTCATGGTATTTAATACCACGCCACAGTGGGTCAGGAGATCAGCACCTACATTCACATATGGTCAGGACAGTATGGAGTACACCGATGCATACACATATCTTGGGGTGGTCTTTAGTGGATCGAGGTTCACATTGAAAGTGGCAGCACACACTAGATTGACTCGTGCCTATGCAGCCCTAGGCGCTTTAGAGAGGATTTGTTCGCAGGTTCAGTTCCAGGAACCTCGAACAAAGCTCTGGCTCTTCGACACTTTGGTCGCTTCAGTTATGCACTACGGGGTTCAGGTTTGGGGACCATCTGCTGACAATGCTGGATGGAGTAATATGGAGAGGCCCTTGGTATCTATGATTTCTAGGCTGATTAGAGCCAAGGCCTTAGTTCCACATGACATCATACGAGCGGAGTTGGCTGCCCCACCTATGGAGATTGAGGCGCTTACGAAATCAGTATCATTTGTACACGGCTTATGGGACACCACCAGGGACAGATATGCTAAGCTTGCTCTTGAGTCATCCAGACAGCTCGCATTACAGGGAGATACTTCATGTTGGTATGCACAGATGAGCTCATGGTTTCAGTGGCATGGTTTCAGCATGGACATGCTGCCCCCTTTCCAGTATTCTCTTGATGCACCATCTTTGGCTCTTACACAGATGGAGATTACTAGACTCATTCGCCAAGATCTTATCCAGCTTGATACTAGGAGGACATGGATAGAGCCATCACGGGAGTTGGGTACGAAGAGGGCTTTCTATAGAGAGCATCTCCTCCAACTCACGACAAACGGATTTGTCACACGGCCCAGCTACATGGACACACATCTATCTCATGGGTTACGATGTGCCATTGGCCGGATACGCACATCTTCACACCAGCTTATTGAGACAGGTAGATTCAGAGGCATACCAGCAGACAGTAGGATATGTCAGTTATGCCACGCAGAGCCAGAGACAGAGTTTCACTACATATGTCATTGCACAATCTACTATGAGATACGGGGACGCTTTCACTGTTTATTTAGAGATGGTTTTGACTCGTTAGATAGAGTCATGAGATATCAGGATCAGAGATGTCTCGGATTAAATCTACTTGAGATACAGAGACATAGAGACTCTATTGAGAGGACATAGGCAGAGACAGTCAAAAGACGCATCTCAGATTTCTTCAATCCGAGCACCATAGAGGCAGAGGGGCCACCACCCCCACAAGGCTCGGCTCCCACTCATACACACTCCAGTGGTACTCTCATTGACCGAGCTATAGATTTCGGAAGATCGAGACGACCACGACTAAGGAGGGGAGCCACGCAGCACCGACGGAGATTGCGGCAGAGGATCCACAAGATTCTAGAGCGACACCCAGAGTGTCTATCGAATAGGCTTCATGTTACTGCTATATTGTATCATGGTGACACTTATCCCCATTTTGTACCTTTGTGGCATTATACCATTGCTCAGCTTACCAGCCACGCATAGGAGTCGGTAGCACTCCTATCTCAATTTCTAGTTTGTAGTTTTCTTTGTTTGTATCCAGGCTTGGTACTAGACTCACCATTGTAATCAGTTTGGTCTCATAGGTCATTTTGGCCTTTTGTAGACGTTAATATATCATTTCATTTCATTTCTCTCTCTCTCTCTCTCTCTCTCTCTCTCTCTCTCTCTCTCTCTCTCTCTCTCTCTCTCTCTCTCTCTCTCTCGGTCTCATAGGTCATTTTGGCCTTTTGTAGACGTTAATATATCATTTCATTTCTCTCTCTCTCTCTCGCGTGTGCAGGTCGCAAGCAAACCAAACAGGTCCAGAGGCTTGGTGGCGGCTACAGGTAGAGAGAGAATTGTGCACGCAAGCAGTTCATATATGCAGCAGGTGCACGCAAGAAAATGCAGCAAGTACACACATGCTACAGGTACAGGAGGCAGTAGCAGCATGTGCAAAGCACCCAGCAGGTAGCGTGAAAGGCGACAGGAGGTCTTGGGTCTAAGCACTCTACAATCAGTGCAACACAGGTTTGCTCGGCAGTTTTGGGATGCGACTAGTTCCCCTAACTGTCTCGTCTACAAACAGTGAGTGATCTGGCTTGGGCTGCAGACCAACACACACTCAACGCATACAGCCGCTGTACAGTTTCAGCCCAAGGGTGTGTGAACAGCAGGTAGCCATCGCCAAAGGAGCTTGTTGTTGCCACCATGGTAGGAGTGGAGTGAACGAAGCACCCGAAGGAGACATTGCAATTGCGTGGGGCAGAGGCAAGTTAAGCCCGGACAATCAGCCCGACAATCAGTCCTAACAGAAGGGTGGTGGTGCTTATTGTCTAGTGCTAGTTGAGCCCGGACAATCAGCCCGACAATCAGTCCTAACAGAAGGGTGGTGGTGCTTTTTGTCTGGTGCTAGTTGTTCTTGCCAATTTTTCCTGTCATGGAAACCATCTCCCCTGCTCCACCTTCCCAGGACACGGAAGCCATGAATGTTTCACCTACTTGCAAGCGGCGAGCAAAGGCCACCTTCATGCTCACAAACAAGCAAATGATGCAAATGGAAAGAGAAATGAAGGAATGGAAAACAGAGATGGAAGGATGGTGGAAGGAGAAGTCCAACCTTCTTCAGATGGTCTTCAACAAAGGCGCACAATGGAACAAGGAGAAAGAGAACCTAAACGCAGAGATACAATCACTTAAGACGGACTCACAGACACTCAAAGAAGAAGTCTCAGCCCTCAAACGGGAGCTTGTTGATAGAGCAAGCAGTGGACTAGAGGAAGGTGAATTCAGCCCTCTGTGATAGAGGAAATCAAGGTAATCAAGGAACACGTAAGGATGATCAAAGAGGAAGATAAAATGAATGTGGTGAAGACGTCTTTCACTGGCGGATATGATAACAAAGACACAGAAGAATGTGGACGAGGCCGAAAAATGGATTGAGGTCGCCAAGAAAGGAAAAGGTAAGGAAGCTCCTTGTACACCGACACTTATCAACATGACCCTCGAAGAGGAACAAAGAAGGCAGATGCGGGCTCTACATGTGAGAGTGAACGGCCTCAAGGACATAAACAATGTGGAGAAAGAGGTCACAAGCCTCACATCCATGATGCGGGTGGAGAAGCCTTTGCACACAAAGGCATGGAGAGTAGGCAAGAAAAGTGATGGCCTGGGAGAGTCTTCAAAGGAAAGAGCTCTCATACTACGCTTCCCCTTCTTGAGGAAGAGGCCTACTCTCAAGAAGACAGGTATTTTCCTCGGCGATGACCTTACTCTCTCACAGCTCGCACATATAAGAGACGTAATGCCAGAGATCACAGCGGCAAGGGAGAAGGGAAAGATGGTCTTCTACAGAGATGGTCGGGTGGTGATTGTAGAGTGGCGCATTGCATGACGGTGCGAGACCTATGGGACCACATTGAAGATTGCTACTTGGAATTGTAATGGGTCTATGAGGTTGGACGTTGGTGCATTTGAGGGAAGTTTCAGAGACAAGGACATTGTATTCTTCTTAGAGACTCACCAGGCCCCTGGACACGTGATTCCCCATGCGGTGGGATATAGATGGGAGACAGCCCACAGGACAGCCACAAGATCTGAGAGTAGAGGTTCAGGAGGAGTAGAAGTGCTATTTAGAGAGGAGCTACAACCACTACTACATATTGTACGGAGAGATGAACATGCTAGATACGTGTGCGTGAAAGTGAGAGCTGACACAGGTCGATTTCTCTATGTTGCCATATGTTACTTTCCTCCCAGTACGTCAGTATATGCTGCATCCAGAGGGCAGTCACCTTTCTCTATACTAGACGGTGAAATTGCTTTTTGGTTGTTTTTAGGGTTTTGTCACTGTTTTTTTGCTATTTTTGTCACTGGTAGATTCAGAGGGATACCAGCAGACATCAGGATATTTGTAGCGTGGATAGTGTGTCGTGCTCTCTACAATGGGTGCTCCTCAGTGCAATGTGCGTGACATCTCACCCAAAACAGAATGAAAACAAAAGAAACGATAGATAACAGCTGATCAGCATAGAGACACGACAGCAGACCAGAACATATGGACTCAATTATCTGAAAGAACCAATACAAACTCTGGCGTGGCAACACACTCAGCTCCAGCCCAAAACTCACGGGTACATTGGGGTGTCGAGGCTCAGATGTGCAGGGATATGAAACAAAATGGGAGAGAGCTTTACTGGGGAAGGTGGCCTCGAAAATGTAGAACCGGATGGAGGAATGGATGATGCCGTATGTGGAGGTATGGGTGATGAGGTTGGTGGACTTCTACTAGGTACCAAGGGTTGACGTCTTTTGTTGTAGTGCTTCAGAGGACTCAGTACTGCGCTTTGATGCTCAAATGACCGCCTTGTATGTGTCATGCAGTGACCACAAACCCAACCAAACTTTGGGCAAGAAGACCTTTAATTGACTAAATGAACACAGGTCTAGACTCTCTAGACCAGGACAAGTGACTAGACCACCTGGTCCAGGACCAAGGCAAGCGACTAGACCACCTAGCTGGACCAGGGACGAGGAAGGTCTAGACCAGGGACGAGGACTTGGTTGGACGAGGGCGAGAGAGGACCAGACCAGAAGGGCGAGAGATTAGGTCAACTAAAGTGGAAACCCAGCTAGCTCCTCAATTTGCACCTCGACAGAGAGTGAGACTTCAGTTGAGGTCCCACCGGGCGTGCCAAAAATGAGAGCACCTATAGCGTGGATAGTGTGTCGTGCTCTTCACAGTGGGTGCTCCTCAATGCAATGTGCGTGACATCTCACTCAAAACAGAATGAAAACAAAAGAAACGATAGATAACAGCTGATCAACACAGAGACACAACAGCAGACCAGAACATATAGACTCGACTATCTCAAAGAACCAATACAAACTCTGGCGTGGCAGTACACTCAGCTCCAGCCCAGAACTCACAGGTACAATAAGGTGTCGAGGCTTAGATGTGCAGGGATGTGCAGACGTGCTGTGTGTCCAGACTCGCTACTCTAGACGACGACGTGAAGAAGATAAGTCATGACCCAACCGCTACTACTCATATGTGCAACCATAAAGAGCCACCAACGGCCCGTAAATGTCATCCATCTAAGTCTCTCCAGACTCAGTGGAGGTGATGACCTGGCCACGATGTCCACTAGACCATCATCTGTATCCTTGCCATGTATCACTCCCCAGCCCAGAGAGTCCGTCTAGTGTGAACCAGACCAGACCAACTGTACTAACTGTGTGTTCTGTGAAAGTGACACTGTAGCCTGCTACAATATGCCGCTTATGCCAGCTAGAGCCACAGACAGAGCTACATTACATATGTCATTGCAGAGTGTTCTATGAGATTTGGGGCTGTTTCTACTGCTTATTCAAAGAGGGGTTCGGTCCTTTCTCTCGGTTCATGAGTTATGAGGATCAAAGATGTCTTGGGCTATATCTACTTGAGTTACTGTAGCAGGGCTAACAGTGTCACTTTCACAGGACACGCAGTTAGTACAGTTGGTCTAGTCTGGTTCACAATGGACGGACTCTCTAGGCTGGACAGTGACACGTGGCAGGGATACGGGCGGTGGTCTAGTGGACATCGTGGCCAGGTCACCACCACTCAGTTTGGGGATAGACTTAGATGGCTGACATTTATGAGAAGTTAGTGGCTCTTTATGGTGGTACATATGAGTAGTAGCTATTGGGTCATGGGATTATCTTCTTCATATATGGTCCAGCATCCTCGTCGAGGGCAGCGAGTCTATACACACAGCATGTCTACACCATCCCTGCACATCTGAGTCTTAACACCCCATTGTACCCGTGAGTCCTGGGCTGGAGCTGAGTGTGCTGCCACGCCAGAGTCTGTATCGGTTCTTTGAGATAGTTGAGTCATATGTTATGGTCTGCTGTTGTGTCTCTGTGTGATCAGTTGCTATCTATTGTTCCTTTGTTTTCAGTCTGTTTTGAGCGAGATGGTCGCGCACATTGCATTGAGGAGCACCCACTATAGAGAGCACGACACATTATCCGCGCTACAGGTACTCTCATTTTTGGCACACCCAGTGGGACCTCAACTGAAGTCTCACTCTTTGTTGAGGTACAAATCGAGGAGCTAGCTGGTTTTACCTAACCTCGCCTACTTCGCCTCGCCTGGTCCAACCAAGCTCTCGTCCTGGTCTAGTACTTCCTCCTCCCTAGTCTAGTCCTTCCTCGTCCCTGGTCTAGTCCAGGCTCGTCCCTGGTCCACCAGCCTGGGGTCTAGTCACTTGCCTGGTCTAGTAGAGTCTAGACCTGTCTTCAGATAGTTAAAGCAGTTAAAGATCTTCTTGCCCAAAGCTTGGTTGGATTTGTGGTCGCTGCATGACACATACAAGGCGGTCATTAGAGCGTCAAAGCGCACTACTGAGTCCTCTGAAGTACTACAACAGAAGACGACCCTTGGTACCTAGTAGAAGTGCACCAACCTCATCACCCATACCTCCACATACGGCATCATCCATTCCTCCATCCGGTTCCACATCTTCCAGGTCACCTTCCCCAGTAAAGCTATCTCCCATTTTGTTACAACAAGCTATTGATCAACAGGATCCTGAGCAAGAGGCCATGGAGACATTGACCAGTGTTTTGGCCAAGGTAAACGTCAAGTTTCCTACCTTCAAGGGAATCTCCTCGAAAGATGCAGACAACCATGCAAGGAGGTTTGTATCTCTTTGTAGAGGTCGTGGTCTTAACAGGGAAGATGCTTATTTGGTACTCTTTCCATCTACCTTAGATGGCTTAGCAGATAAATGGTACAGTCAATTTGCAGAGAACCATTTTGCAACTTGGGCAGCCTTAAGACAACAATTTTGTGCAGCCAGGTGACTACAAGGAAAAGGTGTTGGATGAGTTAGCCAACATGGTGCTCCAGCCAGAGGAGAATTTTGCAAAACTCGTGACTAAAACCAAGTCTCTGGTTGCCAAGCTTCCCCAGCAACCCGGTGAATTTATGGTTAAGAAGTGGGTGGAGAAGGCTCTTCCCAAAACTTCTCAACAAAAACTCCGAGAGTCTCTGACCCGACGCCACTCTGGAGGAGTTTGTCGCGGCTACTATTAGAATAGAGGGAGCTAGGAAGCTGTTCACCAACTCCAATCAAGTAGAAACCCCCTCTGTGTTTTCGGAAAGTCCTTTTGATCCATTGACTTCTTTACGTAGGAAACTTGAAGCCCTAAAACTACAACGCGCTCTTGAAGAGAAGAAATCGATCTCTCTTAGACAAGAGAAACCCCCACATCTCGAGGCTTTGGATCGGATCAAGCACGAGCTAGAAGAGCTTCGGTCTCAACAAGAGACTAAGGCTATGGTATGGTGCAGCTCATGTCGCTCTCCAGGACACCCTCCACAGGACTGCCCCCTTCGGGCTTATTGCCACTTCTGCGAAAAGTCTAGGCATGAGGACAAGGACTGCTACTACCTCAAGGGATTGCGACAAATACAGCAAAGTCTTGGTGCTACTCTTCAACAAGGGCCAGCACGTGCATCCAACATGGTTTCTCCCTGTGGCCATCCACACCAAATGCCACCTTTATTGACAGCCCCTCCTATGCAAGGTATACAGAGTACTTTTCCCTCTCAGAGCTTTTATCATACCCATGCTCCCTCATCACCTCAAAGCTTCTATGCCTCCACCTCCAACTCCATGCACAAGGAGCAAGGACCACCTCGAACTTCGACTCGCCCATTGAATCGGCCCATTTTAAGCTACGGATGCGGGGAATATGGTCGTTACCAAAGCAAATGCCCTCTGCCAGAAGGGTCCCCTCCCTGCCGTCATTGCCCTGACATAAAGGATCACTACAGTAAGGATTGCCCTAAACTTCGTGCATCCACGGCTTCGAACTAGAGTCAAAGCCAGAATGAGTTTACCTTTCCCGAGCTCAATCTGATAGCAGTTAGCACTGTTCCTCAACCGTCCCCTTCTACTCACGTGGTTACCCCTCAAAATAAGCTGCAGTTGGTAGAGGAGCCATCGGGTGTCCCCACTCAGGCCCAGAGAGCCTCTCTCGGTCTTAACTTTCCAGCAAGTTCAACTCCCTCACACACTCTCACAACAGTGGATACCCTGCCTTCAACTATTGACAAGCCATCCCCCAGTGCCAAGAAAGAATCCAAATCTTTGCTCTCCAATATTGATGAAGCTTTCTTAGAAGCAGTTTCCGATATACAGAAGATCAAGGTACCAGAGAAACCACTGGTAGAACAAGAGAAGCTTACAGCAGAGAAAGTCTTGAAGAACACTTTCCAACAAGTGTCCCTCTATGACATGCTGCGGCTAGATGCGAGTTTCAGAAGTGACACCCTTGCAGTTATTCAATCACTTTACCCTGAAGCAAGTCCTGGTGGCAGGCACCTACCAGTGCGACCATCCGAGTCCTATATGATATCCAATCCCGCTGCTCCCCTCACTGATTATAGAAGCCCTCGCGTGACAGTGTCCATTTTGGGTCAACAATTCTCCGGAGTGATAGTGGATGGTGGATCTGGCATCAATATGATGCCTGAGTTCACTATGATGGCTTCAGGCCTGCAGCCTACTCAACCTGCCCCTTCACAATAACATTGGCCGACCAGAGGACAGTATACCCTGTGGGCATAGTGAAAAAGGTGCCTCTGCAGGTACAAGATTTCACTTTTAGTTTGGATTTTGTTGTGATTCGTCTTCCACAGGTGGAGGGCGGATTTCCCTTGCTCATTGGTATACCATGGATGCGACACACTAAAGCACTTCATGATTGGGGAAATGATGCCATGTGGATACATACTCCATGCTCCCCGATGCAACCCATTCCCTTAGAAGGAGGCATGGATCCCGTTGTGCAGCAAGTTTCTTTGTCAAAGAAAACCAACCCTGAACAAGAACAGCCTACTATATCTGAAGGGTCAGACGAAGATCTGCTGGAGTGGTTGGAAGCTACCAAATCTATGCCGTGTCATGTAGTCTCTATTCACTCCTTGCCTGGAGCTACACTCTCTTCCAATGTTTCCACGGTAACTAAACCTAATGAGCCACCTGAGACAGCTCAAAGATTGAAGTTCATAGAAGCTACTCCTGATACGCCCTTGGTGAAAGTCTTTGAATTTGATGAGCCGATGAAGAATCATAGAAACGGGAAGGAATCTCCTCTACAAGAGTTCACCCCCCCTCAAACATCAGCCCCATTGGTGTCTGCTTCTCCAACCAAAACCAAGCTATCATCTATGTCTAGTGAACGCCCTTCACAAAGCCTGTCCTTCTTGATAATTTCCCTACTTATTATAGTTGTCTTCTCCCTCCTCGCCCCTATCTACCCATATCCCCTCAACCCTACCCTACCCTCTCCCTCCCCAACTCGTCCCCCTTCCCCTCCCCAACTCGCCCAACCCTCTCCAAACTCGCCCCTCCCCCTCCCAAACTCGCTCTTTTCCCTCCCAAATTCGTCCCCCTTCCCCTCCCAAACTAGTCCCTCCCCCTCCCCAATTCGTCCCCCTACCCCCTCCCCAACTCGCCCAAATGCCCTCCACTAACTTGCCCCTCCCCCTCCCAAATTCGTCCCCCTTCCCCTCTCAAACTAGTCCCTCCCCCTCCCCAATTCGTCCCCCACCCCTTCCCCAACTCGCCCAAATCCCCTCTCTAACTCGCCCCTCCCCCCCCCCTCCCCAACTCGTCCCCCTACCCCCTCACTACTCGCCCCCTACCCACCCCTCGCCCCCCTACCCATCCTCTCCCTTGCCCTCACCCCTACCCACCCAATCTCCCCCCCTCGCCCCTATCTAGCCCTCCCTACCCCTCTCAGCCTCAGCCAGTTTTTCCCCACCCCGCATGATCAGCCCATTAGCATACTGCATAATCAGCATAATCGTACCAATCCCCTCCTATTCCTCAATCGACTCCCTTGCACTTCAGACGCCTTTTGATTTGGTTGCTGAGATGCCTTTTGGTTGTTTCCTTGTGGCTCTCAAGCATTCACCTGGTTGGCATCCTGTTATTGTGAAGGATTTTCAATCTGTTATCATGATGGAGCTTAACCTTATTTGCGGTGTTACTCGGGCTTATGATCATCCCTCTTTTCGAGAAAAGTGATGTTGCAAAAATTTTTGCAAGGCTCATCTGCAGCTGCAAGCATGGACCAGAGCTTCATTCTATTTTGCCAATTGGGATTCTTGGACTATGCAATCATACTGGGTTCCTGCCTATTTAAAGGCTTAAGGCGTTTGCAAGCAGTGCAGTGTTTTTAACTCCACTTTTGAGGCATGTAAGGTCATGAGCCTAGCACCTGCTTCAGGAAAGATGTATGGATGCAGTACCTAGTGGTTTTCTTTCACAGTTTTTCAGTATTTCTCTCACCGAGACGGTGAGTGGTTTTGTGGCGGGCAACCTGTAGCAGGGCTAGAGTGTCACTTTCACAGGACACACAATTAGTACAGTTGGTCTGGTCTTGTTCACACTGGACGAACTCTCTGGGCTGGACAGTGACACGTGGCAGGGATACAAGCGGTGGTCTAGTGGACATCGTGGCCAAGTAACCACCACTCAGTTTGGGGATAGAGTTAGATGGCTGACATTTATGAGCCGTTGGTGGCTCTTTATGGTGGTACATATCAGTAGTAGCTGTTGGGTCATGGGATTATCTTCTTCATATATGGTCCAGCGTCGTCATCGAGGGCATCGAGTCTATACACATAGCACGTCTGCACCATCCCTGCACATCTGAGTCTCGACACCCCATTGTACCCGTGAGTCCTCGGTTGGAGCCGAGTGTGCTGCCACGCCAGAGTCTGTATCGGTTCTTTGAGATAGTTGAGTCATATGTTATGGTCTGTTGTTGTGTCTCTGTGTGATCAATTGTTATCTATTGTTCCTTTGTTTTCAGTCTATTTTGAGTAAGATTGTTGCGCACATTGCACTGGGGAGCACCCATTGTAGAGAGCACGATACATTATCCGCGGTACAGTTACACAGATATAGAGACACTTTACTGGGGAGAGCTAGAGCGAGACAATCCTAGAGACAGATTATAGATTTCTTTTCACTAGATATGGGACAGCCAGTGGAGCAGCCATCACTGCAGAGCTCAACCCACACTCATTCGACTACTACCGACACTCTCATAGACCGAGCACTAGAGCTACGGAGATCCAAACGGGCATGATTGAGGAGAGGGGCTACACAGCATCGCCAGAGACTAAAGCAAAGGATTCGATCCATACTCTCTCGACATCCAGAGTGCAAATGAGGATGGATTCTAGTAGTTGTAGTATTTTTGTTCTAGTCTTTTTGTACCCAAACATAGTATCATATTCACAATTTTGTAACAGTTTGGTCTCATAGGTCATTTTGGCCTTTTGAAGACGTTAATATAGCATTTCATTTCTCATGGGAATCATCGGAGAAGTGCCAACGGCTTCCCCCACGTGTAAGAAGACGCATCCCTCGCCGGACACCCACAAAGCCTCTTTCATGCGGATAGGAAAGAGGATGTCGGCAATAGAGAAGGAAGTAAGAGAATGGAGAAACGAAGTGGAAGAGTGGAGGGAGGAGAGGAGCATTATACTTCAAAGATGGACTGAAGAAAGAGATGGCATGTGTAGGAGGATCGCTTCGCTCGGGGAGGAAGTGGTCATCCAAGATTCCATCATCCGAAATCCACAAGCTAAAAGTGGGCGGCTCGAAGAAGGCGAAATTCAACCATCCATGATGGAAGAATTGAATACCATGAGAGAAGAAGTATGGGTTATCAAGGAAGGTGAGGAGAAGAAGTCATGGGCCGCGGTTATCTCCGCAACACAAAAGAAAGTAGAGGAGGCCGAAAAATGGATTGAGGTTGCCAAGAAAGGGAAAGGTAAGGAAGCTCCTTGTACACCCACTCTTATTAACATGACCCTCAAAGAGGAACAAACGAGGAGGATGCGAGCTCTACATGTGAGGGTAACCAGCCTCAAGGACATAAACAATGTGGAAAAAGAGGTCACAAGCCTCGCATCCATGATGGGGGTGGACAAGCCTTCACACGCGAAGGCATGGAGAGTGGGCAAGAAGAATGATGGCCCGAGAGACTCTTCAAAAGGGAGAGCTCTCATACTACGCTTCCCCTCCTTGGAAGAGAAGAAGAAATTCTTGAGAAAGAGGCATACTTTCAAGAAGAGAGGTATTTTCCTCGCTGATGATCTCACTCTCTCACAGCTTGCGCATATGAGAGAGGTAATGCTAGAGATTACGGCGGCAAGGGAGAAGGGAAAGATGGCCTTTTACAGAGATGGTCGGGTGGTGATTGTAGAGCGCCGCTTGACATGACGGTGTGAGATCTATGGGACCACACTGAAGATGGCTACTTGGAATTGTAACGGATCTATGAGGTTGCACGTTACTGCCGTCGAGGACAGTTTCATAACAGGGACATTGTTTTCTTCTCAGAGACTCATCAAGCCCCTGGACAGCTTATGCCACATGTGGTGGGATACAGATGGGAGAGAGCCCACAGGACAGTTACGAGATCTGAGCATGGGAGTAGAGGTTCAGGAGGAGTAGCAGTACTATTTAGGGAGGAGTTACAGCCACTACTACATATTGTACGGAGAGATGATCATGCTAGATACATGTGGGTGAGGCTGAGAGCTGACATAGGCCGATTTCTATACATTGCCATATGTTACTTCCCACTAGTACGTCAGTATATGCTTCATCTAAAGGACTGTCTCCTTTCTCTATACTAGATAATGATATATGGGATTTTTCTAGGAATAGTGATATCATCCTCCTAGGGGACTTCAATGCCCGAACGGGCAACTCAGACAGTCTTCTACGACACTTCAGATGAGATGCTTAGAGAGCTGGATGTGGGTGAGTTGGGGCTTGACAAATACTCACATGACAGAGAGCAGACAGACTATGGGAGATACCTCACGGAGATGACGATTACACATGGGTTAGCCATACTTAATGAGTTACAGCGATTCCCTGGAGCAGCCGATTTCCACACAGACACCGGGCCAGTACAGTGGACTATGTTATGGCACAGCCGAGCTTTATTCCTTGTATTCAGAATTTCATAGTGGGAGACAGACCAGTGAGCGTAGCAGTGGATCATGCACTTTTGACATTGTGTGTTTCATTTCAATATAGTACAGCACAAACATCAGGAGGCAGGATGCATACCCGTTATACATTTACACCAAAGACTGACTCGATTTATTACAGAGGAGATCTATAGTCGTCTATGCACAGCTTGTCCTGGCCTCTCAGTGGAGGAGTGCACCACTTTACTGACTGAGACAGTACATGGTGCGGCATCAGAGGCATACCCACACACTCGGCCGGATCGGAGGCGATATTCTGGGAGCATGCCCCAAAATAGTTGATATGATGAGGATTGCAAAGAGATGAGAGCCAAGCTTCAAAGGGATCTTCTTTTAGGAGTCATCACTCACAGACAATCTCGGATTGCTTCCCGGTGCCTTGTGCGACCGAAGAAAGGAGCTTACTTGGCCCAGATGGAGCGAGACGTGTATTAGCTGTTCTTGAGTAGAGACTCAGGAGAGGCATGGTGACTCTTTCATGAGCACTCCCCTCCACCAGTGATTACTTCTCCTGATGTGTGGGGCCAGTATGCCTCATCGTTATATATGGTTCCTAGACAGGACCCCCTTCCAGATCCTACAGAGCCATGCCCACCTACCAGCACCTTCTTTACCACTGAGATGGTAAAGAGATCCATTGACAGGAGGACCAGCAAGGCAAATGATCATGATGGTCTGGTAGCAGAGTGTTTAGCAAGCAGGCTTACTTTATTCTGGTCAAGAAGATGGTTAGGCCAGATCATTTGGCTAAATTGTTTGTCTCACAGTACTTCGACTACATGGCATGCCTCAGTCTATAGTTTCAGATAGAGATCTCGTTTTACTAGTTTGTTTTGGAGGGCAATCTGGGAGAATATTGGTACTCGGTTACAATTCTCGCCCTCTTTCCACACGTAGACAGATGCACAGTCGAAGATTGAGAGTTCAGTGGTTCTGGACTTGTTGAAGTCTTACATCTCTGATGAGAACGTTCAGTGGGAGAAGTATTTGCCCTTGGTGGAGTTTACCTACAACAATACAGTGCATATGTCTATAAGAAAGATGCCATTTGAGATCATTGAGGGTGCTAAGAAGGTTCCACCTATTCTAAGTACCAAGGATAAGATTTTTGAAGCAGACCAGTATGTTTAGGATCTGGAGACTACTTTTGCAAAAGGTGCGTGAGGCTCTTGAGAAGTCTCAAGCAAGGCATAAGAAGGCAACGGACAAGCATGGACGTATGGTGATTTTAGAGCGGCGTACTGCATGACGGTGCGAGACCTATGGGACCACACTGAAGATGGCTACCTGGAACTATAATGGGTCTATGAGGTTAGACGTGGGCGCATTTGAGGAGAGTTTCAAAGACAAGGATATTGTGTTCTTCTCAGAGACTCATCAAGCCCCTAGACAGGTAATGCCACATGTGGTGGGATACAGATGGGAAATAGCTCACAGGACAAATGCGAGATCTGAGCACGGGAGCAGAGGTTCAGGAGGAGTAGCAGTGCTATTCAGAGAGGAACTACAACCACTACTGCATATTGTACGAAGAGATGATCAGGCTAGATATATGTGGGTGAGACTGAGACTTGACACAGGTCGATTCCTATATATTGCCATATGTTACTTTCCTCCCAGTACATCAATGTATGCCGCATCCAAAGGGTAGGCGCCTTTCTCTATCCTAGATGATGACATTTGGGAGTTTTCTAGGGATGGTGATATCATTCTCCTAGGGGACTTCAATGCCCAGACGGGCAACTCGCAGACAGTCTTCTACGACACTTCAGATGAGATGCTTAGAGAGCTGAATGTGGGTGAGTTGGGGCTTGACAGATGCTCAGATGACAGAGAGCAAACGGAGTATGGGAGATACCTCATGGAAATGACGACTACACATGGATTAGCCATACTTAATGGCTTACAGCGATTTCCTGGAGCAGCCGGTTTCACATGCTTTCCTCATAGACATGGGGCCAGTACAGTGGATTATGTTATGACACAACCGAGTTTTATCCCCTGCATTCAGGATTTCACAGTGGGAGCCAAGCCAGTGGGCATAGCAGTAGACCATGCTCTCTTGACACTATCCATTAAATTTTAGTATAGTACAACCCAAACATCAGGAGGCAGGTCACACACCCGCTATACATTTACTCCAGAGACTGATTTCGTTTATTCAGAGGAGATCTGGGACCGTCTATTGGAAGGCACAGTTGGCACAAATGGTACAGGTCTCTCAGTGGAGGAGTGCACCACACTACTGACTGAGACATTGCACGGGGCTGCATCAGTGGCATACCCACACACTCAGCCGGGCAAGAGACGACATTCTGGGAGCATGCCCCAGAATAGTTGGTATGATAAAGAGTGCAGAGAGATGAGAGACCAGCTTCAGAGGGATCTTCTTTTAGGAGTCATCACTTACAGACGGTCTCGGATTGCTTTCCGACGCCTTGTGCGACGGAAGAAGCGAGCTTACCTAGCCCAAATGGAGCGAGACTTGTATCAGATGTTCTTGAGTAGGGACTCAGGAGAGGCATGGTGTCTCTTCCATGAGCACTCCCATCCCCCAATGATTACTTCACCTGAGGTGTGGGGCCAATATGCGACATCATTATATACGGTTCCTGGACAAGAACCCCTTCCAGACCCTACCAAGCCTTGCCCAGCTACGAGCACTTTCTTCACACCTGAGATGGTACAAAGGGCCATCGACAGAATGAAGACCGGGAAGGCATATTATCATGACGGTCTCGTATCGGAGCACTTTATACATGCCAGGGATATGCTGATGGAGGTTCTCGCAGTGTTGTTCAATCGTGCCATGTGTGAGGGATTACCTGAGACTTGGAGATTGTCTAATATTGTGCCCATCTTCAAGGCTGGTGACCCTACAGAGCCTAGGAACTACCGCACTATCATGGTTGGACACACATCGGCACGGTTGTATGCATCCATCCTAGAGCAACACTTGAGTAATTGGGCAGAGGGCGAGGGGGTACGAGCAAAGGGTCAAGCCGGCTTCAGGAGGGGTTTCTCCACTCTTGATCATATTCTGACACTCAGGGCCATCATTGAGGAGGGCAGAGCACATGGGAGACGAATATATTGTAGCTTTGTGGACTTTCGTAAAGCATTTGACATGGTACCAAGAGCTCGATTGATGCGCAGACTGTAGGAGATGGGGGTGCCCATAGAGGTGATTTGGGGGATTATGGCCTTATACAGATCAGTGATGGGACGGGTACGCACTCCGGAAGGGGTATCTGATTTAGTTCACTCTACCATTGGAGTGAAACAGGGCTGCCTCTACTATGTTATATGGGGTGCAGGTTTGGGGACCTTCTATAGGCCAGGATGGGTGGAGGCGTATGGAGAAGCCCCTAGTATCTATGATCTCTCGGCTGATTAGAGCCAAGGTTTCTGTACCGCATGATATCATTCGAGCGGAATTAGCTGCCCCCCCTATGGAGATTGAGGCGCTCACAAGATCAGTCTCCTTTGTACACAGTCTGTGGGATACTACCAGAGACAGATATGCTTGGGTGGCTCTAGAGTCCTCCAGACAATTAGCTCTTAACGGGGATACATCATGCTGGTATGCTCAGATGACATCATGGTTTCAGACACATGGTTTCACTATGGACAGGTTGCCTCCTTTTCAATACTCTCTTCAGGCACCCTTGAGGTCTCTGACACGGGTAGAGATTAATAGACTCATCCATCAGGATTTGATCCAGTTGGACACGAGCAGGACATGGATAGAGCCATTACAAGAGTTGGGCACAAAGATGGCTTTCTATAGAGAGCATCTTCTCCACCTCACGGGGGATGGGTTTGTAATTCGACCTAGCTATATGGACACGCATCTTTCGCATGGTTTGCGTTGTGCCATTGGCCAGATACGCACGTCCTCACATCAACTCGAGATTGAGACTGGCATATTCAGAGGGACACCAGCAAATAACAGAATATGCCGCGTATGCCATCTAGAGCCAGAGACAGAAGTACATTGCATATGTCATTGCACAGTGTACTATGAGATACGAGGTCGTTTTCACTGTCTATTCAGAGAAGGTTTTGGGCCTCTATCTAGGGTCATGAGTTATGAGGATCAAAGATGTCTTGGGCTTTATCTACTTGAGTTACACAAGCATAGAGAAACTTTACTGAGGAGAGGTGAAGAGAGACATCCCCAGAGACAGATCACAGATTTCTTTACACTGGATACTATACACCCAGAAGAACAGACAGAGGAGCAACTAGCAACGGTGGAGAGGTCTACCCGCACTACTGGCATTCTCATAGACCGAGCTTTGGAGCTAGGGAGATTTAGATGACCCCGAGGGAGGAGAGGAGCTACACAATTTCGAAGGAGGCTATGGAAAAAGATTCAAGCCATACTCTTTCGCCGTCCAGAGTGCAGATGAAGATGGATCTCTACTCCCCTCCCATATTGTCTTCACATTGTACTGCTTAGTTTAGGATCCCGCAGTATTTATATTTATATTTTGTTATCCTAGTTTAATTTATTTTGTTAATCTGACCTTGTATCAGATACACCGCATTGTAACTTTCTGGTCTCATAGGTCATTTTGGCCTTTTGAAGACGTTAATATAACATTTCATTTCATTTCATTTCTCTCTCTCTCTCTCTCAGAGTTTGTTCACTTCTTTCAGTTTGCTCTCGTCTATTGCGGTAGATTCTCGACTTGGAGTGTCCAAGTCTATTACAGGTTACCTCTTTGTGCATACTAGCATGAGATTTACCACATAGGATCAAAGACATGACCATTAGCATAATACTTCTCATGACAGCTTTTCTATGCTCATAGGGTAACAATTTCGCATAAAATAGAGGGTCAATGAGGGTAAAGGAATGAAGAGAGAGCAATTTATCAATACTGGGTTCACGTACCCAATCTTTGAGAGAAGAGGAATGGGTATACCAGATAAGGATATGCAGCACCTTCATGGCTCTTATCTCCCTTTCCACCACTGGTAGAGAATTAGTATTCTTTCTTTTCTTTGAATCAATGGCCTTTTGCCCACATGTTCGAGCATAATGACATATGTTTCTATAAGTATATATGTATAGAAAGATACTCCTAGGTTTAAGATAACCATCTTCCAAGCTCCTCTGTTTTTGTTTTTCCCAAAGTTATAAAAAAGGTAGTATGCTCTTTTATTCTTCTCATAAAGCCAGCTATTTGCAGGTACTTGGACACAAAACGAAATGCCTTTCCAAGATTCTTTTTCATTTCAGATGACGAACTGCTTTCAGTGCTGGGGAGTTCAGATCCAACTACAATACAAGAACACATGCTTAAAATGTTTGACAACTGTGCAGCTCTTATTTTTGGGGAAAGAAACAAAACAGTTGTTGGAATGCGCTCATCAGAAGGAGAAACTTATGACTTTCAAACGCCTGTCACAACAGATGGTCCCATAGAGAGTTGGATAAAATCTGTAGAAGCTGAGATGAGATACTCCTTGTATCAGATCGCAAAAGAAGGGGTCTTTTATTATGCCAAAAGTGATCGTCCAGAGTGGATAAAAAAGAACCTTGGAATGGTGACTCTGGTTAGAATGCATGCCATTTTGCTTCTCTAACTTTTGTGAAAAGTTTTGGTTTTCTTGTTTTGTTAAGACTTTAACTTGCATGTTATGTAAGGTTCTCTGCATTCAAAGTTTTGGGGTGGTGTTGGAGATCTGCTGTGTGTGTAATCGCTGGATTGCGGTTTTACCTGTATACTTTTAAACTCCCTGAGCCATCTGACAAGACCCAATCCTACCTTGTCACTGGAGCTCTGTTTCTATTGTGTCTGCTTATCTTCTTTGTTACTTTCTGTGGTTGTTTTCACTTCTACCATAACTGTGTTCAAGAGGTGTTCGTAGCTACTAGCAATATTTCTCATACCGGACCAATCAGTATGCCTACTTAAAACTGATAGATTATTTTGATTCTGGAGATGTGCATAAAGAACTCCTAAACACAAATACTTACTCTCCTGTTAACTTTTTATGGAGTATAGAGCACAAAAGGGGTTCATGAGATGTAGCAGCGTTTTTCAAGCAGGGATTCAGGATAGGATTACCATTAAGGTACAATATCCCAAAGTTAAAGCAGTGGAATTATAGTGACTTGCTAGCAAACTTAATGGAGCAGACAATGGAACACACTTGATTTCAGAATCAATTCAGAGACTAGAAGGGAACTAGGGGACGCTACTGATGCAAAGGTCACTTACTCAAGCTTGGGTCGAAAAACCATCTCTGTTATTAAAAGGGACTGTGAGATATTTATGACCTAAGGGACTCGCTTGTTTCCCCCTTGAAGAAAGAGGCTGAGATTTCAAAGAGAGATCAAGATTGCTTGCAAACCTCTTGAGAGAAGTCTCGTGATAGCCATCGGTACCAAGAACACGAGCACAAAATCTTTCCAACCATGCAAATTTTTTTTTTTTCCAAAAGAGAAAATCTTTCTATTAAAATCACCTCGAGGGAACAGACCCCAAGGTAGAATTACATCAGAATAATACAGAGAGAACACCATAAATGGTATCACCAAAAGATAAAATCCTAGGGCAATCTAAGATACAAGATTGCCTCAAATCAAGGCTAGATATGGGGGTTAAGTCTTCAAGACCTCCTAGGCGTCTTCAAAGACTCAACAGACTTCTAGCACTTTCTACCAAAGAAGGAAAATGCCGCTCATAAGCTGAATTTATGCCTTCAGAACTGTTGCTGATATCCAAATCACTACCCTGAGAATCAATTGGCGGATTTCCAGCCATGCAAATTTTAAATTGTGCCTCTTACAAAAAATTTATTCCTATCTTTAATATCATTGACACTCCAAGCATTCATGAAAAGAAAGCCAAGAACACCAATAACCAGAAATTACATGCACATGTGGAAGCAAGCAACGACATATTGTTTGGCTGAAATATTTGAATATTGCAAAATTTGGTCCATACTAACAAGAAGACTTAACTTGATGATGTGAATTCTTCTATAATAGAGGTTTATACTCATTGGAAAGAAATCTGTGCTCTTAGCAATATGTGTGTACCTATATTTCACAAGAGCCACATCCTCTATGGTGGCAGCATAGCTGAAGAAGTGAAGACCAATCAGATGTCTAGTATCCCTTCTAGAAACGGATTATCACTAGAACTCTACACTCTAAGAAAGCCTCTCTCCAGAGCTAGAGAGAGGCAGTCCCAGAGACACATTACAGATTTCTTTTCACTAGATATGGGACAGCCAGAGGAGCAGCCACCACTGCAGAGCTCGTCCCACACTCATTCGACCACTACTGGCACTCTCATCGACCGAGCATTGGAGCTACAGAGATACAGACGACCGCGACTGAGGAGAGGAGCTACACAGCATCGACGGAGACTACAACAGAAGATTCGAGCCATACTCTCTCGACATCCAGAGTGCAGATGAGGATGGATCCTCACCATTTCTTCCATCTTTGTTTCACACACTGTTACATCCAGTTTACCGGGTACCTATTGTATCAGCTGCTACACCCACGTAGTTTTAGATTGTAGTAGTAGTAGTAGTATTTTGTTCCACTTCTAGTTCTTTTGTACCCAGACATGGTATTAGATTCACTATTTTGTAACTGATTGGTCTCATAGGTCATTTTGGCCTTTTGAAGACGTTAATATAACATTTCATTTCATTTCATTTTCTCCACAACTTTGAAGTTTCTGTAAAGAATAAGAACTTCCTCCCCTGTTCCACCTCCTCCTCCTTCCCATTGTCAAACCAAAGATTCTACGTTGTAGGTGGTTGCATGAATCTTGCAGGCCACTCCTTCCTTTGCTTCCAGAAGTAAGCTTCCAGCCCTTCATCCACGTTCAGCCTATTTTTTGTGTATGTTTACCCAGCTTCTACCTCCTATCCTTTCCTTTGTTCTCTTGTGTTCACTAGCGGTGGTGTATTCTGATTGAGGCAATACTGAGTGGCAAAGGACCAGGCAGCGAGAGGAGCAGTGGTTGGATAAAGAGTAGGGGATGGATCGATTTGGCGGAGCAAGAAGCCCACGGTCTATGCTGGAAGTTTTGGGGGGTGTTCGTAGAGAGAGAGCCAGAGTTGTAGTAGGACTGCATGATAGCAGGGAAGCGTGCTCAGAGGGATGCAAGGAAGAGGCACAGAAACGTACCGACAGCAGGATAAGGGGAGTGGGTGGTAGTTCTGGTCAAAAGCAGGCCTTTACATCCTTGTGAGACCTTCCCAGTATTTGCGCACTTTTTCACTACATTGCAGATTTGTCAAGGATCCGTATTCTTTTGCGGCACAGAAGAGGCAACACTATCCACTACATGATGATCCCTCAAAGAATGTTGCAGACCCGCTTATTTCTTGCACAAGGGGGAGGCAACAATATCTGATAGATTGTGGATTCATGTAGACAGCAAACAGCCGAGGCGAGTCACCATGTTCCAATGGCTAGTTGCACATCGAGCTACTGCAGTCGGGAGTTGGTTGGTGCACAACGGCCTCTCAGCTCAGTACACTGGGGTGCTACAGCTTGGTCCACACTCATGGGCCCAGCACTTCATTTTGAGATGGCTTCGGTAAGCAAGATGATTGTAATACAGGAGGGCCGGCCTACACTCCAATCAGCCACAGAGTTAGTCCCTCAAGAGTGGAGCAGAGATAGAGAGTGGTGTTGGGGGCTCATTTGCAGCCTAGCACTGTGGTTAATCTGGCAAGCCTGCTGCTTCTGCATCTTCGAGGCTCGACTAGTCCCACTGGCGGAGACTGTCCATGACATTTGGCTGGAGCTGATCCACACACTCGGGGGCGGCAGCTCCGACCACATGTGGGAGCGCCATGAGGCCTTCTTGCGACTTTGGCGCCCATAGCCTTTCTTCACTATGGTGGTGCGCCTAGATGGCAATATCGTCCACCAGGGTGGCTGTTTCCTCCTCCCATCTCTTGGATTAGCCTCATTGTACATCTCTTATGTTTTCACTGGGAGAGTCTCCCCAGATGCTGATGTAGCCCTCTCAAGCAGAGGCAGATTGTAGCCCATTGGGCAGTTGTATTAACTAATACAAGGATCTTTTTCTTGGAAAAAAAAAATTGAGAAAGTCATGGCCTACGTTGACAAGTATTGGTCGGTTTTTGTGAAAGTTACCTCTTTCATGAAGATCTCTGACTAGGAAAAGATGTGGAAGTTTGAAGCAAGCCTTCAACCACAGCTTCCCAAAGAGCATGAATGTGTATTCCCATGATACTCTTTCCCTGTTCAACAGCAATGGCAGGAACAAGCATCTTTTGAAGAAGAACAAACGGAAAAGGAACCCCCTCCATCAAGCTCAATTTCTATTCTTGATGTTCAAGGGAATACGGAAACGAAAAAAGGGAAGCCTTAGCTTCTAAAGGGTTAGGTATCATTGAATAACCAGTGGGTATTGATCCTCTATGATCCCAGATCAACAGACAACTTTATCTCACTTGATGCAAAATGCTTTGGCCTCACATTGGCTCAGCGAGGCACTCCGGTCACATCCGGATCGGCATTCAAGGGGTTGACCACTAATGCAAATCTCGTGCAAGGACAGCTCAATCTTTGGATTGGCAAGTACAAGGACCACGAATCATTTTTGAAGGCATCCATTGAGGGATGTGATATCATCTTGGGCATACCATGGCACTTCCACATGCAACCGGTCCCAGGCTATGTGAAAAAGTCTCTCACTTTTGAGCATGAGAGCAAAAACATTAAATTTTTTGTTGATGCTAAGGATTTGCTATTACCTATTGTAAGCCATAACTTCATAAAAAAGGAAACATTGAAGTGTGTTTCTGCTTACCGGATAAAAGGTCAAATCTAACGAGGGGTCACTCTCGAGTCTTGAAATTAAACGTTATCAATTTATTGAAAGGTATAAGGATTGTTTAATTGAAACTCTCCCTGATGGCGGAACGTCAGGAAGATCATTGCATTGATCTCATACAGGGTAGCTCTCCTCCTAACCAACCCCCTTACAAGGTAAGTCTTGCTCAGCAAGAGGAAATTTTGATGCAAGTCAACGAGCTTCTGGAAAAAGGTCTTTTCTTCACCCTACTGCTCTGGAGTTCTACTTGTGCAGATGAAAGATGGCACGTTTCGAATATGCATAGACAGTATACTGATCTCTAAACAAGAATCGCTTTCCGATTCCTCGGATTGATGATATTCTTGATAAGTTGTAGGATGCAAGCATCTTTAGTCGCATGGACTTAAAGAGCGGGTATCAGCAGCAGATAGGGAATCACCCTAAGGATGCACAAGTCTACTGTGAGTGATCGAGATTCTCGCATGATAGAAAATTTTTGGTGTGCCTTCTTTGAAAACCTTGGTACAAAGTTGAATTTGTCTTCTATATATCATCGCCAAATGGATGGACAGAGTGATATTGCAAATTCCACGGTATTGGATATGTTGAAATCATATGTGTCGGACCTACAGTCTGACTAGGAAAAGTATTTGCCCCCCGTAAACTCGTCTACGGGAAAAGCATCTTTTGAGATTCTTTATGGTAAGTCTTTTCTTCCACCAATCCTTTTAACTAAGAGTAAGATATTTGCAGGAGATGAGTTTGTCTGAGATATAGACACGGCCTATGGGCAAGTTAAGAGAGCAATATTGCACTCTCAGGAAAAACATAAGAAAGTTGCAGACAAGCACTTAAGGAATTTGGACTTAACAGTCGGTCAATTGGTCTTACTTAAGTTTGAGAAGGCAAGACTAAAGAAACAAGTAACTAATAAAGGGAAAGTGGTAAAACTTTCCAATCGTTGCTATGGGCCATTTAAGATAATTGACCAAGTGAACGATGTGACATTCCGATTAGAGCTACTACCTAATTCGAGGATCCATAATGCTTCCCATGTTAGTTTACTCCGGCCATATGGGGGACCGCCTCCAAGTCAGCCTATTGTTGAGGAACCCCCTGAGGTTGAGGTAATAGAAGAAATACTCCGCCTAGAGCAAATTATTCATCATTAGAAGTGGCAACTCAAGTGAGGAAAGATATACATGAAAGTATTTGGTAAAGTTTAAGAACTATTCTACTTTGGATTTTCAATGGATGACCGAGCAGGAATTAGCATCTTATCCCAAAATTGGAAGGATATGTACAAGCACTACAGTTGAGGACGGTTGTTTAGAAGCCAGAGGGATGTTGCTAAATGAACTATTTTCTATTCTATTTAATGAAATAAGGATATTTGAATATGTCCACTTAAATTGATAAGTTAGAAACTATAGATCTACCAGAACTGATAAAAGCCATTAGGAAGAGTCATATTTGATGTGTCATATGATGGAGGAGGTGCACCGGCTATTCCTACTGCCTCCAACAGCCTATAAAAGCAACCCAAGCGCCCCACTCTCCCCAAACTTGCCGGCACTAGTATAAGGAGACTCTGCCATGACAGAACTGCAAGTGACCGCGACAAGTTGGAGTATGGAGGTCGCCTTTCCATACTAGGAGTGATAGGTGAAAGTTGTGCATACGCTCTACAATTCTTTGCTATTGTGTTTGTGCTTTTTGCAAGTACTCCGTCACAGAGAAGGAGCAAGGAAGCTTCAACCAACGCTCAGGGGATTCCGGAAATATAATCCGAGACGGTTTGCGTATGATGCTTCGAGTGCAAACCGGAAGGAATGTAGAGCTAGTCTCTCAAGATGTTCCCTAATGGGAAGGAAATGACCATCGAGTCTAAGATCTATAACAGAGGGGTTTCTCCAATTCTTGTTCTTGTGAAAAGATTCTCCCTGAATAAAGATTCTCGGGGGGAACGGGGGGGGGGGCTAGCCCATCTTTTGGTCCCCAATATTATGTCAATCTTCTCCCTCGTCTCTTTTGGTCAATATTCTATTTATTTTCAGCTTATTGATTACTTGTGTGTGCTCCCGTTTGTGACAGTCCATATAAATGGAGCTATCTCTCAAAGATGTTTCTTAGCGGCTATGGCTGGGATACATCCGTTGTATATATAGTCAGTCTTGGATGGTCTAGTGGTATTGGGTTTAGAGTCGAAGTCATTGTATATATAGTCAGTCTTGGATGGTCTAGTGGTATTGGGTTTAGAGTCGAAGTCATTGTCACAGACTTCCCCTGCACTGTTTGAGCCTTGACACCCCGTTGTATCTTGAGAGCACGTGGTCTTGAGCTTTGTGTGATTCCAGCCAATCTGTGGTTGATACATTTGAGGGTAGATGGGCTCATGTTGAGTTTGGGGTGTACCTTTCTTTATCTTTTAGTCATCTTCATGTTGTATATCATTTCAGCTATGTCATCATGTCTTTTAATCGTTTTGTTGTGTGCCATGGAGTGAGATTTCTGTGCATATTGCACTGAGGAGCACCCACATTAGAGAGCACGACCTAGTTTTCCTGCCACAACTGGTTTTCAATCAAGTCTTTGTAGTTGTGCAGTCAATCGGTCTATACTCAGCTCACTTGCCTTGCACTATCTAGCCAATATACCCCCTTTGTATCCGAGTCACAATCTTGGTCTGGGGCTGAGCTTTCTGCCAGCCAGCACTTTGGTTCATTGCAGAGTACTGAGGTTGAGTCCACATCGCTTGTGTGTCTATTGAGTCTATCAAGTATTTCCTTCATTGCTATGGTCTAAAGCATCACCTGGACTTTTGTTTTCTGTTAACCACCTACATGAATACTATGTAAGGAATAATTAAGCAGGTTTCTGAGATTCCACCCTCATTAGACCAACAGTATCATATCTTTCATTTCAGGCTGGAAGCCAAATATGGTGGACATGGGAGGTAGAGGATGTCTTTCAAAGTGTGAGAAAAGGAAACAAAAATGCCATGAAGCAGTTCAGTACCAAATGCACTGAGCAGCTCATTGACTTGGTTGCGATGGTTCGGTCAGACCTCAGCTCATTGCAAAGAAAGAAGGTGCTTACCTGCCAACTTTTGTCGACTGTGATTCTTTCTATAAAATTGATGTTTCACAACTATTTACTTTGCTTTGGAGACTGTAAACTTCATGGGCAAAAGTTTGACTAGGCTTTTATAAGTGCTCAAGGTTTATAACAATGAATTTTTCAGCCAATGAAATTCTTGCTGGCTAGCAGTGACTTAGGATGAAAAGTGCCGAAAGCAGCCTCTGAAGCTAAAAACTATGACAACTATAGACTAGTTTTCAGATTGCTATAAGAAAGACTTCTTGCAGAAGCTGAAGGACTAATTAGTCATAAAATGATTAGTGCCAAATCCAAACAAAGTTTCCCAAGGTAAAAGAGTGAGCTTGGCCACCATATTATTCGGAGGTTGTCATATAGATCTTAAAATTAGTGCTGACAGAATGTGTATTTTGTTGCTATTTTGCATGTCTCCATTTGGGTTTGCAAACATTCAGAGTCATCAAGCTTCTAATGAACCTCATCATATAATTGGGTTAGCGGTCTTTGCTGCAGAAGGAAGATAGGTAGCAAGAAAAAATGGGCTCACGGGGAATTTCCAGCACCATATGTCAACTTATGGATTTGCGACACAACAATGACATACATGCACTGCATGGAAAATACGTCCAGGGATTTAGTTTGTAACATCTTTGAGTACAAGTGAGCGGATAGTGACTTAATGAAAGGTCCTGCTGTAAGCAAAATAAGGAGAAATTATCTGAGCCACAGGAGATTGTCAGAGCAGGCATGGCAGCAGCATATGCCATGATTGAAGTGCTGATGTGGTCCTGTCTTTTCTGTGAAGATTATAAGGACTACTATGTTAGAACCAAAATGCAGCAAGGCAGACTGGTTTGGAGAAGATATCAAATTGGTTGGCCCATTTAATCGACAGCTTTATCCCCTAAAGTCTTCTGCTGATGTGCCTTCACTATCATTTCATCATTTGAAAGTGAGAAGGATTCTTAAACAAGACACGAAAAAATCTTGCCTTGGCATAGAGTAGACTAGACGATGATAACCACCATGGCCGGCTTGGGGGCAGAGATGTCTATTTACGAAAATTTGTCATGTTAGGTGTAAATTTTTCATTTCCTACCAAGTTATACATGAGTACCTTTTGCATGGAAATTGGCTGGAATTAGGCCAGATGGGCTCTGCTCCTCATCAGCTTCACATTGAAATACACAGGTTTGTATTATAGAGCTTATCCTAAAAGGACTTCATTCAGATCCTGCCATTGATGCCACCACTATGTACGCTGTTGCCAAATGGGCTTTTTTCATATGGCATCTTTAGGGAGAGACATGTTTCCCCTAGTTTTGTGGGAAATGGATGTTTTGTATAACAAACTTTTGCAAAAATTTGAGCGAAGTTTATGGCCATGTAGATCAAGAATGTAAAGCTGGTTGTCATAGGCCTGTTGACCATACAGTCGTAATCTAGTTTCAGGCTGTGTGAAAACTATGATCACAACGGTCAGGAATCGCCATCCATCCATGACTGAACACTACAACAACAATAGCACGGTAGACGGTCCAGCTACACTTTGTGGAACAGTCGCTGTATACACTTCTTGTTTTTTAACATCAATCTTCCCATTATGCAAGTTCTTGCTAATATGGTGGTTATTGGTAGCTCCCTGATTAATGATGTTTTATCAATAATTACATTTGTATCTGATTGCTTTTCATGCTGTCTAAATGAGCAGGTGAATGCTTTGATTATTGTTGATGTACATGCTCGAGATATTATTGACACATTTGTACGTGACAGTATTCTTGATCATAGAGAATTTGCATGGGAAAGCCAGCTGAGATTCTACTGGGATAGGGTAGTTGATGATATAATAATAAGGTATTGCTGTCTCCTATTTATTGAACGCCAGTGGAAAAGAGCAGTTGTTCTGACTATTGACTAATCATGAAATAAACAGGCAATGCACAGGATCATTTCGGTTTGGATATGAATACATGGGGCTGAATGGGAGACTTGTTATTACTTCGTTGACGGATCGTTGTTATATGACCTTAACCACTGCTCTTACTTATCGGTTAGGTGGAGCTCCTGCAGGACCTGCAGGGACAGGAAAAACAGAGACTGTTAAAGACCTAGCAAAATCAATGGCTTTGCTGTGTGTGGTATTCAACTGCGGTGATGGCCTGGATTACAAAGTAAGAGAACTACTCTTCATATCTTGACCAGCAGCCTTCTAAACCACCGATTCGATTCAGAGTTCTCTATTTTTCTGTGCAGTTTCAATTTCTACATGGCTTGAAAATGCAATAACACTAACCATTTTTTAGGTTTTTGAAGTTTATTTTCTGATATCCAGTCTGCTTTTGAAAGGCTATGGGCTCCATTTTCTCAGGACTTGTTCAATGTGGTGCATGGGGCTGTTTTGATGAGTTCAATCGTATTGATGCAGAAGTTTTATCTGTAGTTTCATCTCAGATCAAACAAATTCAGGTGCTTGATTAAACTTTTTACTAAAAGAATTGTTTTACACCTTTGTACTATTTTTCACACACTTGGAAAATAGATCAGTCTTTGTGTGAATGGGCATGAATTACTATTGAGATAATTCATTTGATGTTTAATACATTTACAAGTGTTAAATGGCAATCAAATGCCAGAAAATTCCGGTGAGCTTTATAAAAAATGGTATATTTGCAATTCTTTGCTATTTTTTTGTATTCAAGCTTAGGGCTACCATCACTTGAACTGATTCACCGAAAGACAATGAACATGTATACGGATTTGTAGCAGGCTACAATGAATTTAAGCTATAGGTGTTTTAAAATGTTTCATCCACTTAGCATTCAGGTTCAGGCTACAGAGCAAGTTTCCATAGAGGATTATTGAAGCACAAGGCTGGTACATTAAGTAGATTTGTATTTTATTGCAATTATTATGGAGCACGTAATCAAGCATTGAATAGAGAAGGACAAACCCAATTGGTCGAAACGGTCACAGGTAAGTAGGTCTAGTTGTGTTTAACTTGATCTCGATTTTTTTTTGCATAGGTATGCCGAGCTTGACCAACATAGCAAGGCTTTACATGTGATCATGTTTGGACTAAGGAGCAAGGCTCCGTATGAGGCCTCTCACGAGCAAGGCTTGTGTAGGCAACTAAATTGTTATTGATTTCAAAACATTTATGTTTGTGTCTCCAAAAAGTTTAGAGGAACGGGCAAGCACACCACAATCTCTGGAAAAGCAAGGCTTTCGAGAGTTCTAAACTTTGGAAGCATCTACGCAATATGTCAATCATTGAAACCTTGCTTCAGATAAAGACATAAAAATGATAAGATAGGATGGAGCCTGAGCTCATAGCTAACAAATGCTCCTACTAACAAACAGTTGTCATAATAAAATAAAATCGACCTTGTCGATCGTTCGCAAATAATTGACCTTGTTGAATTGTGATAGTAGGTAGCTCCAAAAATGGAGCTATCTAACTTCCAAACTCTGCTTGACCAAAGAAACCTTTGCTTGTCAAGTTGGCATTGTAAAAAATTCTATAAGATTGAATAAGTTCAACATTTGAAACTGAAATTTAAAGTACTTATCGATTTTTTGTAGTGTGCGGGGCTCCTAAGGAATTGGGTCGTAGACACATCTTCCACTCATTGCCATTCATCAGTGGCATCTTGTATAGCCACTCAGCCCCTCATAAGTGCAGGACATCTCTCAACATATCTTATCACCTCATGTTCATCTAGTGGAGTCCTAGTCCACGAAGTCTATAGCAGGGCTACAGTGTCAATTGCACAGGACAAGCATTTAGTTATAGTTGGTCTTGAGTTCACACTGGACAGACTCTCGCCTGGGTAGTGACAGGTGGCAGAGATACGGGTGGTGGTCTAGTGGACACCGTGGCTAGATCACCACCACCACAGTTTGGAGATAGACGTAGCTGGACTCGGATATTTTGCTAGCCGTTGGTGGCTCTTTATGATTGTACATACGAGTGATTGGTTCTAGTCGCTGTATGCTTCATCTACTTGCTATGGTCTAGTGTCTTGAGTCGTGTCTTGTGTCCAGCACCGCACATCTGCACTCTCCCTACACATTGAAGCCTCGACACTCCCATTGTACTTGTGAGTCCTGGGCTTGAAGCTGAGTGAGCTGCCAGCCAAAGTTTGTACTGGTTTCATGAGTCGTCGAGTTCCATTGAGTTCTAAGTTTGTTGTTGTGCCCTTTGATTTTGTTCCATTGCTATGTTGTGTTTTCTTTCTAATGGAGTGAGATTTCACGGATATTGCACTGAGGAGCACCCACAGCAGAACGCTTTTCCTGCTACAGGTGCTCTAATTTTTGGCATGCCCGGTGGGACCTTAACTAAAGTCTCACTCCGATGAGCGTACATGGTCAAGGAGCTAGCTGGTTTATGCCCTCTCGCATGGTCTAGTCTGGCCTGGACAATTGTAGCAGGAAAAGTGTGTCATGCTCTCTACAGTGGGTGCTCCTCGGTACAATATGTGTGAAACCTCACTCCAATAGAAAGAAAACACAACATAGAAATAGACTAGAAACTCAAGACACAACAATTGACTCAAAGCACCATGGAAGTCCACTAACTCATGGAACCAATACAGACTCTGGCTGGCAACACACTCAGCTCCTGGCCCAAGACTCACAAGTACAATGGGAGTGTCGAGGCTCCAATGTGCAAGGTAGTGCAGATGTGCAGTGTTGGACACAAGATCCAAGACCCTAGACACTAGACCATAGAAAGTAGATGTGCGTTGTTCGACACAAGACCCAAAGACCCTAGATGCTAGACCATAGAAAGTACATAATGGAGTATATGGCGACTAGAACCAACTACACATACAATCATAAAGAGCCATCAGTGAAGGAGTACGAGCGGAAGTGCGACGCGAGAGAGAGTGCAAGAAGAAGAGCACGACGATATGGTGAACTCGCTCTACTGTAATGTGTAGAGCATAGTGAGTTCTTATTAGGTTTTTACAAAAGAATATGTGTACATACCTGGTGGCCCGCCCACTTACCTGGGCAAGCTCTACTGTAATGTGTAGAGCATAGTGAGTTCTTATTAGGTTTTTACAAAAGAATATGTGTACATACCTGGTGGCCCGCCCACTTACCTGGGCGACCACATTGGGCTTTATACCCCAACAACCTCCCACTTAAAGTCCAATGTGGTACTTTAAGTGTGAGAGAAGGTACTATACAAGCTAATATACAAGAGATGTAGAGAAGTGATGTACTACCCTACACTTAACTGCTTGCGAAAATGCGCAAAGCTCTCTGAGGGAAGTCCTTTTGTAAGTAGATCAGCAGGATTTTCTGTGGTGTGAACTTTGACAAGCTGAAGTTGCTTATCCTCGAGCATTTCCCTGATGAAATGATACTTCACATCCACATGCTTTGTCTTTGAGTGATAAACTGGATTGCGAGCCAATTGTATAGCACTTTGACTATCACAATATAACACAGGCATCTCTTCTTTGATTTCCAAATCTGTTACTAGTCGATTAAGCCAAATTGATTCTTTGCATACCTCTGATGCTGCAACATATTCAGCCTCTTTAATAGACTGAGTAACACAATCTTGTAATCTAGAACGCCATGATACTGCTCCACCAGCCAATGTAAAGACATACCCTGACGTAGGCCTTCGGTTGTCTCACTCACCTGCATAATCTGAGTCTGTAAAACCCTTTACACTTAGCTCCTGACTCCCATAGCATATACGCATACTCTTTGTAGCTTTCAGGTATCTCAATATTCCTTTAACTGCCTCCCAATGTTTTTTGCCTGGGTTTGACATGTATCGACTTACTACTCCCACTGCAAATGCAATGTCTGGGCGAGTAGAAATCATTGCATACATCAAACTACCCACTGCAGACGCATATGGAATCTTATCCATTTCAGCCTGTTCTTCCTCAAACACAGGACAATCTTGTTTGCTAAGTTTCACATATGGTGGCAATGGGACACTCGGTGCCTTTCCCTTCTCCATATCGAAACGTTGCAAAACCTTGTCAATATACTCTGTTTGAGATAACCAAATCAACTTCTTTGATCTGTCTCTCTCAATGCGCATACCAAGTATATGACTTGCCTCACCCATGTCTTTCATGTCAAACGATTTTGCCATCTTTGACTTCAAAGCTGAAATTTCTTCCAAGTGCTTGCCAGCAATCAACATGTCATCCACATACAAAATAAGGATCAGCCAACTACCATCCTTAGCCTTCTTTGTATATAGACAGTGATCGAACTCACTACGTTTGTAGCCTTGAGAAAGCATAAACTTGTGGAATTTATGGTACCATGCCTTCGGTGATTGTTTTAAGCCATAAAGAATCTTTAACAACTGGCATACCCAATCTTCCTTGCCTTTCTCAACAAACCCTTCTGGCTGCTGCATGTAAATTTCCACATCTAAATCACCATGCAAGAACGCTGTCTTGACATCCATTTGGTGCAACACCAAATCTAATATGGCAACCAATGCAAGAAAGCATCTCAATGTAGTCATCTTGACCACCGGAGAGAAGACTTCATCAAAGTCAATGCCTTGTTCTTGCTTAAAGCCCTTGGCAACAAGCCTTGCTTTGTACTTTGGCTAACTATCATGAGCGGTGATCTTATACTTGTAAACCCATTTACAAGGTAGAGCTTTTTTGCCCTGTGGTAATTTAACTAGCTTCCATGTCTTGTTTTTATGCAGAGCTGTCATCTCTGACTGCATGGCCAATTGCCAATTCCCGGAGTCCTTCATTTGCACTGCTTCCTTGTAACATGAAGGCTCATTGCAATCAGTCAGCATGACATAGTTCATAGATGGAACAAACCTATCAGAAGGTCGCGTGACACGTCCAGATCTACGCACAATAGGTGGCTCAGGCTCAACCACAACCTGTGGTTCCAATCTATCCTGTCCTTGCTCCTCTTGAGCCCTGACATTTTGTCTTGCACGTGCAGGTCCATCTTCTTGGAAGACAACTCTTCTAATCTCCTCAACCCTCTCTGGTCTAGAATGATATTTGGATTCATTAAAGTGAACATCATTGCTGCGGACAACCTTTCTGGATTCGGGATCCCAAAGTCTGTACCCCATCTCACCAGAATTACCATAGCCTAGAAAGATGCGCTTTCTACTCTTTGGCTCAAGTTTGTTCCTAAATTCCTTTGGAACGTGAGTATATGCCTCATAGCCAAAGACTCTGAGATGCTTGTATGAGGGCATTTTGCGTGACCATACCATCTCTGGCACTGAATCCTTCTGCAAAACCTTGCTAGGAGATCTATTTACAAGATAAACAGCTGTTGATACAGCTTCAGCCCAAAACCCATTTGGTAGCTGTGCATTAGACAACATACTTCTAACCTTCTCTTGTATGGTCCTATTCATCCTCTCAGCAACACCATTTTGAGGAGGATTGTAAGGAACAGTAAGTTCACGTTTTATACCTTTTGACTCACAAAAGTCCTGAAAGGCCTTTGAAACATACTCTCCACCATTGTCAGTGCGTAAGCATTTAAGCTTCTTGCCACTCTGATTCTCCACAAGTGTCACAAACGTTTTGAAAACACTAAACGCTTCATCCTTGTGCTTGAGAAAGTAAACCCATACTTTCCTCGAGTAATCATCTATAAATGTCATAAAGTAAGAAGCTCCCCCTAGAGATAGGTTAGGCATAGGTCCACACAAATCACTATGAACAAGTGCCAACTGTGTATCTCTTCTACTGCTTCTATGCTTATGTGGCTGCTGTGTTTACTTACCATACAGACAATGTTCACAGAATTCAAAATCATTAAATGAAAAGCCAGGCAAATAACCAGAACGAGACAAGATTTCCATTCCCTTCTTGGACATATGTCCTAACCGGCCATGCCACAAAGAAACGTTCGGCTGCTCGGTTACATTGATTACATTTTTAGAGACATTTGATAGATAAATCATGTAAAGTCCTCCAGAATTTACTCCATGTGCTACTGTCATAGAACCCTTGGATATCTTCCACATGTTCTGTCCAAAAGTGGTGACGTAGCCAGCATCATCAAGTAAACCTGTGCTGATCAAGCTCTTTGTAATTGCGGGAACATGTCTCACATTCTTCAGTGTGAAAGAAGAGCCATTCTGAAACTTCAATTGAACATCTCCAACACCTAAGATCTCACATGTCTGCCCATTGCCTAGCCGAACATGATCTTTAGTGGTCACATAAGAAGTAAACCACTCCTTGTTTGGAGACACATGAAGTGATGCCCCTGAGTCTATAATCCAGTCACTCAGTGCATTTCCATCAGATGCTGTAAGAAGAGCTGAGTCCATTGTATTCTTCAAGAAGTAGATGTCTCCTGACACTAGACTGTCATCCTCTGCAACAGTGTTTGTCACATTTATTTCTTGAATCTTCACTGAGGACTTGTTCTTCTCACCATGGTCTTCACCTTTTTCTGCTTTCCATTCTCTACAGTCTCTTTTCATGTGACCCTTCTTGCCACAATGGTAGCATTCTATGTCACTCTTGCCTTTAGCACTGCGGGACTTGCTACGAGACTGATTCCTCTTTCCACCTTTGTACTTTTCTTTGGTCCTTCCCCTGACAACTAAGGCTGTTCCTTTGCCTTTGTCCATTGTCTTTCTATTGGTTTCTTCCGTAAGCAGACTTCCTTCTACACCTGCTATGTTCAAACCATCTGGAGGTGCAGAATTACTCAAAGCTGTGCGAAAAGTGTCCCAACTTTCCGGCAATGTGATCAACAGGAACATAGCTCTAACAGGTTCATCAAACATGACACCTTGAGCTGACAACTGACTATAGATTGTGTTGAATTCATTCAGATGATTGGACATAGGTGTCCCTTCTTTCATCTTCAAGTCAACAAGCTTCTTAAGCCAGTATACCTGTGAAGCTGCACTCTGCTTCTCATAAAGATCACTCAGCTTTAACCATGCTTGATAAGCCGACATCTCGTCTGCTACATTGAAGTAAACGCTTTCTGCCAAAGTCAGCATAATGGTAGAAAGTGCCAATTCATCCATTTCGCTCCATTCATCTTCGTCCATATCTTCTGGTTTTATCCCCTTGAGCTTTATAGGTTTTATCTGCTTCTTTTGTACCAACACGTGCCAAATCTGCTTCTTCCACAATGGGAAATTGGTTCCATCTAGCTTCTTGATATTGTAAAGAGCAGTGTCCTGTGATCCAGCCATAGCTACGCTTCACAGTGGTTTAGTTTCCTGGGAAAAATTCGGCAGAGTTTTCCCTGTAAACTGACCTCTGAACCAATATCAACCTGTCAAATGAACCAAGAAAGCTTCAGATTCTGCATAAATTTCGACAGTCTCCTTTGTAAAATGGCTCTGGTGTACTCAAAAACAGACCAAAAAACAGCTCAAAAAACATTGTCTCTCTGACACTGTAAGCTGCAGGTAAACCTGTCTTGCACCTGTGCTGTCTCTCACTGTCCTGTCACTGTCCTGTAAGCATAGACTGTGACAATGCCTCAACGGCAGTAAAGCAAAGATGCAATCCCAACTGTCTAACTCACAGTCAATACATCCTAGCTGCCTATCTAAGGGTGCTCGAGGGATCGCTCCAAGACCTGTATCACCGAAAGGATCTCAACATTCGAGAATCCCCCAGCTCAATAAAATCTCACTCGACCCTCAACAAAGGCTGCAGTAAATCTGACAGTACATAGACTTCCCACAAAGTCATACATCCACAAATTTCCCACTATATGCTGTAACCGCTGCGGCGGTTGTTTGCTGCGTGACTCACAGCCAACAAACCCTCAACAAACATACATCATCTCTGACAATACATCCCATGTGGAAGTACCTGCAATGTCAGGATGAAATCTGGAATATCGAGCAGCAAACACAAGCTACCTGATGAACTAGTGGATGTCGCCTACAGTCTGTGTGTAGATGCGCCCGTGTCATATGTGACACGCCTCCAAGAACTGTGAGCCGTCCTTCGATGTGTAGACAGCCACAAATCAACACTCTGGGAGTGTCGATATCCTCAGCACCTGCAGTCGTAGGCCGAAAACCCCCAATTTGTAAAGTCGGATCTGTACCCGTCGAGACCACGTAGTCGAAAATGGCCTACGCAGACCTTTGTTGAAGCCGAACGGTGGCCGAGATGACCTCAGAATGAAATTCTGAGAACACCGAGCCCTTTGAGTTCTCCCACAGGATTTGGGGCCGTGTCTTCGCCTGTCGAATTTCACTCCAATCTGAGCTGGTGACTCTAGCCTCCTGCAGTGCTGCCCCGAGCCTCGATCTGAGCTCTGATACCAGTTGAAGGAGTACGAGCGGAAGTGCGACGCGAGAGAGAGTGCGAGAAGAAGAGCACGACGATATGGTGAACTCGCTCTACTGTAATGTGTAGAGCATAGTGAGTTCTTATTAGGTTTTTACAAAAGAATATGTGTACATACCTGGTGGCACGCCCACTTACCTGGGCGACCACATTGGGCTTTATACCCCAACAATCAGTGGCTAGCAAAATTAAGCTAAGTCTATCTCCAAACTGTGGTGGTGGTGATCTCGCCTCGGTGTCCACAACCCGTATCTCTGCCACGTGTCACTGGCTAGGCGAGGGTCCGCCTAGTGTGAACTCCAAACCATTTGTAACCAACTGCCTGTGTTGCTCCAGTGGCATTGTAGCCTGGTAGAGGTTGCCCGCCACAAGACCACTTACCGTCTCGGTGAAAGAAAACACCGAAAACTGTGAAACAAAGCTGCATGTACTAAGCAAGCTAAAAAGAATTGTCGATGGATGCTAAGCTACGTCTCCTAATCAATCGTAGGCGGCTGCATCCTACTCTTGACAAACTGGCCCTCCGTAAAAGTGGCGGTCACCTGGCTGTAGAGGGAAGCATCTGTTCTAGATCGAACTAAGGCCGCCAACTGATGCAGTCATGGCGATACACGCTAGCATATCCCTCGCAAGGAGCTCTCTGTGTTGGTTGCATCTGTTTCATATGAGCAGGTTGTTGAAACCCCTGTGGATAGTAGGCGAAATGTTGAGGCTGAGCACCTTCCATGAACTGTGTAGGACCTGGCTGTGCATAACCCATTGTCTGTACCTCTCTCATTGGATCAGTCAATCCATACCCCATAGCAGCAGGAGTCTGAGCCACATATCTCCGTGTAGTAGCATCTCTCAAAATCCTTGAACTTGAGCTTTGAGGTCGTTGATGATTTGGAATTTCACTTTGAAGGCTTGGCGTAATGCAAAAATGGTAGCATCTCTGTCCGCAATTACGCTCTTAGCGACAAGCAGACATCCCTCCATGGCCGCATATATTGTTGAGTGGCGTTGATGAATAGCAGCTAACCGCTCTGCTCTGGCACTGTAGGTGAGCTAGTAACATACATAGTGGGTGACCCTGAGAGAGGTATAGAAGAAGAGATAACTACAGGTGGTGTATGTCTAACTCTCTGAGAATGGGAAGGGAAGTAGTTACTTTGGCGTGTCTTTCATCATTTGGCCCTGCTCTTCTTCTTCCTCTTTAGTGGTGTATCCACAGCACTTAGAAGAGACTTCCGCTTCGAGCTGGTAAATCTGCATTAGCCAATGCCGTTGGACCTAGTTTCTGCATGTGATCATGGGAGAGAACTTCGCAAAGAGATAGATTGGGTGGCTGCAGGTGAAAATTTAAAGATAATTTTGCCTGACTTTTGGATTTTGCAGGCCAACTGATCTCATGGCTTAACACCTGATTATTGCTCTTCTTTTTACCTTTGGGATCTTCTTCTTGGGCACTAGAGGAGAAGCCTGATTTTGAGCTTGAATCTGAATCTGAATCTGAATTGTGTGCAGACGCTTTGTAACTTTCGTCACTAGCACTCGAAGTCATGTTGGTAAGGTCATGGCTACTATGGTTAGAATCTTCTTCATCTTCAGAACTAATATTTCTTTCAATAGGGGCAGGCCTTTTCCTCAAAGCTTCCCTGCACGACTGCCTACTATTACCTACCATACTTACACAAACCCAATGCAGAGTGTGGCACACTAGAAACCCACTCTGTTGCACACTCCAAACGCACGGCAGACCACAAAAGCTTACATACAGCATGCACAAACGCTGTCAAAATCCCACATTAAAATACAAGGACAGGCCTCACAAGTTGTGCAGTTTGCTCTTGTACAAACCAGCGGTGAGACCTACACAGAGAAGTGTGTGCAAAACCTATTGGGTGACATTGTGCTCGTGTACATATGTACTTTGCTTGTGTATATATGTGCGCAGCAAAACTGTGTGCACACTCTGTTTCGGTTGGGTGACGGATGCTAGGAACCAGAGAACTTGGAGAATCGCTAGAGAACTTGGAGAATCATTGGAGACATTGGAGACAAAGAGGGCAAAATGAAGAGGATAGAGGTGAGGGAGTGGGTAGACGGGGGCGAGAGGGCAAGGGTAAGGGCAAGGAGGTGGGTGGGGACAAGAGATAGTGGGCAGGGGCGAGGGATAGAGTGGGTAGGGGCAAGGGTGTGAGAGGGTGGGTAGGAGCGAGGGGGTAGGGACGAGGGTGTGAGAGGGGTGGGTAGGGGTGAGAGGTAGAGAGGGGTGGGTAGGGGCAAGGAGGAGACAAATGCAAAGAGGAGACTCATTCTTGTCATTCATCATTGGCCTATCTAATTTGAATACTCTGATGAATGATGCATATATATTGTACCATGGCCTGACGTTGTTATTGCAACTATTGACAACACTTCATTTGTGAGGGCTTGCTTTCTTTTATTGAAGACACACATACATAAATAAAGTCCACAAATATGCTAACACTCTAGGGGGACCAAAACCCACAGATGCACACTTTTTTTTTTTTGTAAATCTGTTTTGATTAATTTACCTGTGGGAAACCTCAAGGCAAGGAAAACCCACCAAAACAATCAAACACTGAAGTGCTTTGCGATACAAAAGCGCTAAAAGCAAACATAAAAGAGCTGCAAGATTTCTAGGGATATGTCCCCAATGTCAAAGGCAAAATATAACGATTGCCTCAATGAAAACTTAAACGATGGAAAAGGATCTGCATCATCATGGTGAAACATGCGGAGATTGCGGTAGTGCCACAAGGACCATAGCGACCAAAATCTGACCCATGCGAAGAAAATGGCAAATTGTTGGAGGGAATTCCAAAAGCCAGTATCGTTTGTGGAAGACCACTAAGGGAAATTGAAGGTACATACAGGCAGAAACGCAGCGAAGGAAAGCCTTGGTGCAGCGACACTCCCAAAGCAGATGTCTGACAGTCTCATTAGCAGTGGAGCAACCGACGCAACGAGAGGAGCTAATACGACGCGCCGCAAGGAGTGTTCCAACTGGAAGAACTCCCAGCAAACAGCGCCAAAGAAACAAACGCTCCTTAAGAGGCAAGCGAGACTTCCAGATTGTAGTAAGAGCCAGCCTCCACCATTGATCGGATTTGTGTAAATCCCAAAGCGCATTACAATGATCAGCCAGCCAAGAGTCCTACATGAGAGAAGCATAGATATGGCGATCAAAAATCGCATCCAAAGAAGAGTCCCATAATTTCCAATCTTGCATACGGCTTCCACTGGCCAGCAGCGGAATAAGGAGAAAAACATCCAGCATATGCCAAAGCAAGCTCCAAATCTGACGATAATGTAGGCCCAACCCAAAGCGTGCTGCCACTTAAGAAAAGGTAAGCAAATTCCCAGATGAATCCACCACATCATCCACCGTGCGTATGCCACGACCAGAGAGGAAGTAGGCTTGACGAGGTGACTGATCAACCAGGTTAAAAGAAAATGCCCTGCTCCAATGAATGCTTTCCAAACGCAATGAATTCCCATCTGCTTGCTGCCTGCCATGCCAAGAGAGATGATCCGTAACAACTTTCCAAGTGGAGCAAGCCAGAGGTGATCAAGCAACCAGGAATATTACCGACCATCTTGAAAAACACAGTCTCCCAAAGGGAAGTGTGCCAATGACCAAAGGCAAGAGTGGCAACATGTCGACATAGATCAGCAACCATAATTGTCCATGGCTGAGACTGCAATGCAAGAGTGGGCAATAACATAGCCTTCCTTGCCAATGCATGGCGGCGAAGGTCCAAAATATTCAGCCCGCCAAGACTCTTTGGAGTGCAAAGTTTCTCCATTGCTAACAAACAGAGGCCTTTCTTATGAGAACTGGTGCGCCACAAGTGAGATACAATAGTAGACATAAGCAATGAGAGGCAGGAATGAGGCTAGGGCAGCAATGGCAAGTAAAACTGAACATATGCCATCATGATACTTTGCACTATACGAAGTCGAACATGCAGCGGCCATGTAGACAGTTTCCAATAGTGCAATTTGACATTCAATCGTTGCATGACCCAATCGATTTGTTGCGTATTAGTAACATGCCAACCGATAGGATATCCTAAATGCCTGACCACCACATGCGGATTGAGAATCTCGCCAGGCCACAAAAGATGATGCCAGTCACAAACAGCAAGAGGCAAGAGTTTGGATTTCCGAAAGTTAACCTTAAGGCCTGCTGCCAAGCCAAATGTATCCAATGCCTGCATAATTTCGCACACGTCATCCTGGTTGTTTACGAGGCATGAACAACGAATCATCAGCATAGGCCTGTCTTGCAAAGTCTTTCCCATTGGGTAACTTCATCCCATGAAGACGTCAAGTGATCCAAATACAATAAGAGAGGGTGAGTGGCAATGGCATACAACAAGGTGCTAAGTAGGCAACCCTGTCTGACAGAGCATCCAAGAGGCCAAGGTTCTGTCAACTCTCCATCAAGGAGGCCTGAACATGTACTGTAGGCATACAAGTAAACGACATTGACCATCTTTGGGCCAAAGCCAAGGGCCCACATGGTAGCAGCAATGAAATCCCATTGAACCGTATCGAAAGCCTTTTCAATGTCTACCTGCATTACGAGAACATCTTTCTGGGTATATTAGGCGTATTCCATTCCAATTAACACACTTGAATGGGGGTCGGGGGAGAATTAGAAGAACTAAGACTCACTAAGAGGGTGTATACTCCCATATAATTTAGCCATTCCTCATCACAACAACTATAGGATGTATAAATCGAGTCTTATAGGGTGTGCTCTCCCCCCTGCTTTGGCTCGTAATGGGAAAGTGACTAGATAAGCCACATTGCTCAAGTTGTCAAACATTATCCACCAAATAGCCTGCAAAATACTGTGAAGGAGCACAACTGTCTCCATTTGTTGCAAAACAGGCTTTTTTTCACAATATAGTAAGAGTACTGACATGCATGGGGAAATAATCTCTAGAATGGTTTCATCAGGGGACACTTGTTTACAGTGTAACTTTTCCAGGAGGCTTTGAAGAATGGTCTGAAACGGTTTCAATTTGAAGGAAAGGAGATTGCTTTGGATTCTAGAACAGGGATTTTTATAACCATGAACCCAGGATATGCAGGAAGGACCGAGCTGCCTGATAATTTAAAGGCACTTTTTCGACCTGTAACAATGATAGTGCCTGATTTGCAGCAGATTTGTGAAATAATGCTTTTCTCTGAGGGGTTAGCTTCAAATTCTCTATTCAACTCAAAAGAAGCTTTTTCTTTTCTCTTCCATTCAATGTGTTCCTTATAATATTCAACTGTTTAGTCCTTACAAACTCAATTATCAATTTTCTGTCTGAGTAATTAGAAATGAAAAAAACAGAGGCAGTCCTAAATTGGCATCTTTTATCATTGTGAATTTCATTGTACTTAAAATTGTTGCTGCCTTATCATAATTATCCCATTAAGGAAAAAAAATTTGAAAACCCATCTTGTGCGAAAACCAACTCAAAATTATGAACATTTCAAGTTTCGGTAGACATTGAATTTTTCTAATGGCCTGGCTATCACTCGTCCACCTCCCGCCAAAGTGCTCGTCCAAAAGTAGTCAGATAAAAGTGCCCAGTCCACCAATCTAGATTTAGGGACTCTGTTCCTTGACATCCAGATGCTAACACTCCACTGTAGAGACTACCAGGGTCCAGCACTCTAGCTACGTTACAAATGAATAATGGAAATTGGAATAAATTGCCCATATTTTGTCTGATGAAAGGTGTACCGAGAATTTTTTTGCTGAGATCCTCTTTTGGAAAAGATAGAACTATGAAGTTGGTAAATATATATATCTAGGTCATGAAAAATTGGAAGATTTATCGTGTAAATCAGGTTCAGTACCTAACTCTCCCTTTATAACAGGTTTGACATGGCAAAGGTTCTTGCAAAAAAGATGACTGTTCTTTATAAGCTTGCAAGGGAGCAACTTTCAAAACAATACCATTATGATTTTGGTTTAAGAGCTCTTAAATCAGTTTTGGTGATGGCTGGTGCATTGAAACGAGGCTCACCAGACATGAGCGAACAACTTGTACTTATGCGGGCGCTCCGAGACATGAATCTTCCAAAATTTGTCTTTGAAGATGTGCCCCTCTTCTTGGGTCTAATAAATGATCTGTTTCCTGGATTGGATTGTCCAAGAGTGCGCTATCCCCAGCTTAATGATGTCGTGGAGCAAGATTTAAAGGTAAGCTCGTTAACATTTGCTTTGGTTACTGATGGTAGAAACACACAGGTTTTTCATGTCCAGCTACTTCAAAACCATTTGCAAACCACACCAAAAAGCCTCCCTAATTCTCATGAAATTTTTCACCATGACTCCTATGGACAATCAACCCCAATGAAATCCATGACTATCATCCTGACCCCAAGGAAATGCATGACTATCATCCTCCAACTCTTAGTCTGCAGTCAAGGACATTAGAATCTCTACCTTATCATCTAAGCACAACATACTATTGCCTCTCAAAATTGTGGTCAACAGAGGTTTTTTCACATCTTTACCATGAATTCCTTTGAGCATCACATTTTCAGATTGTATGCCAAACCTAGTAACATTGGCAGGAATTGCTCAATTGTCTGTTCACGGTTAGATACTACTGTGGCCTGCCTTCCAACCTGTGGTCAGTACCTTTGTGTTCCTCCTACTTGTTGTGTTCCTAGTGGAAAGGTGTCCAGGATCAAGTGAAAAAGAGGGACTAGTGAACCTTTAGACCTTGTAGAAAAGACTCTGTGGGTGGGAGTTGGTGACTAGTCTCTCTTATTAGTTGCACAAGGTCGAGCTCGCCGTAAACTTAACTCATCACGCATGAGTCTGGTCTTAGTGTTGTAGATCTCCTTTGTATAATAATATGCAGAATTCTCAATCAACAAAATCAATGGCAACAGAAATAGAATAACAGTGACCTCATATAATAATAACTGCAAGATAACGGAATGTAAGAACCTAACACAACACAGAGTACCTCATAGATGCAAGCAATGGTTGAATGTCAATACAAATCTCCAATACAGCGGCTACCTACTGCATATCCTCAATTCATGAGAAACTAAGTAGATATAGAGTGATGAACTCCCACTTGTGACATGACCAACAATTGGACAAGTATTAATGGGTCCACCACTCAAATCCCACCAAAAATTTACTCATCAGAACCGGACTATTCAAAGTAGACTCCCAAGAACAGAAATGGACTCGCAATGGCAGCGAAACGAAATAAATGCCCCACACTAGCAGCCCCCAACAGATGAATCATTTCCTTCCACTAATCTGAACTACCATCCTGATGAGTGTAGACCATATACAGGTAAAGTGATGGGCGAGTATCCTAATAGAGGCGTATGTACCAGTTACAACATGAGGGACAAATAGACAAAAGGTACTATATAGATGAAGTGATGCTATACGGGTGGAGTGATGGGTACGGACTAGGTCTTGGTAGGTGGGAATACCAATCACGATTTGAGGGAGTGGTAGTTGCAGTGGTGAGGGTACACCTTCAACTAGGACAAGAGATTGAGTGGAGATAAGGAGACATTGACAACATTGAGAAGTAGTTCATGGCAGGGAGATTTTGACTACGGCAAGAAGTAATTCCTGTGAGAGGTAAAGGGGTGTAGAGATGTAACTATGGCAAGAGGCAGTCCATAGTGCCTAACAAGAGAAATTCCCAATTACTAGCAAGAGTTAGACCATACTGATTGGCAAGAGGTGACCCATCTGCAATGTAGTCAAGATAGTTACCTGGAACGGGAACGGGGGACGGGAACGGGAGGGTCCGGAACGGGACGGGAATGGGGAGGAGGAGGGGGCCCGGAACGGTCGACTAAAATAAGGCTTGAATTACCTCCATTTAGCATAGTTGCAAATCAACTCCTAAACAACCCCAAATCTGCCCCTAAACCTGCCCCCAAACCTGCTCTCAAACTGTCTCAAATATGTCTCCCAAATAGCCCCAAATTTCCCCCCAAATGCCTACTTTTGCCTATTCTGCCCCGTTTTCCGCCGTTCCGCCTCATGTTCCACCCCGTTCCCCCCGGTTCCGGAACACCGTTCCGGAACGACGTTCCATTCCCGACTCCATTTCTGGAACGGGACTTGTCCGAAACGCCGTTTCGAAACATATGGGCTGTGTTCCCCCCGTTCCCTATTACACTGGGTAAGAGGTACCCCAAGTCTAGATTCTGTCGTGACACGAGAGAGATTCACTTAAAATACTTCACAACTTTAAAATCATAGTTCAATCTGGTCGACATGGCCCGGCGTAGTTCTGTGCCCAGAGAGATTGGCCCCAAAGAATGGCGTCCCTTTTGGTATTTCTTTTATATTAATCTTTGAGCAAAGTACAACTCCCGTAGGGGTCCTCCGCTCTCAGACTCTGCGTCCAGATGCTCTGAGAAGTGAGGCCCTTAGGGCTCTTTTATTCTTACAAGGGTTGTAGATCCCCAAAATCAGTCAAACTCAAAAGCAAAAGTTCCAAAAGCAACTGTTTTCAAAAGGCTGCAATAAAAGTAGTCAGCGTAATTTGCGAAAATCTGTACAGCCTGCCACGTCAGCAGTTGTCAACGCAGAACGCGGAAATCCGTATTGTCTGCCATGTCAACATAATCTCGAAAATCCGTATTGCCTGCTGCCACGTCATCTGTCTACCCTATCTGCTGCCACATCATCAGTTTGTGACACACCCCCTCTTGAAAGAATTGTAATCGCCCTCGATTACAACAGACACTAACTCTGAGTACCGACGCACTAGACACGACACATCAAGCACTTGTACAAAGACGACAGTCACATCACAAGACATTACATGACAATCAATCACAGAAACATTCATTCCAAATCTCAGACCAAGACTGCCAACAACGTATTTAGTAATCGCATCTAGATCCATCCTGGACCTCACTGATGTCAGATTTAACTAATCCCATATTGAGATCATGTCCATAGAGATTTTTGGACTGAAGCACTGTCGTGTGCAAGTAGTCATTCGTCTCAAGCACTCTCATGTACGAGAATCGTTCGCCTCAAGCACTATCGTGTGCAAGAACCTGTCGTCTCAAGCACTGTCGTGTGCGAGAAATCTTTTCTGGGGGTACCAATCCATCACCAAGCTCATACTGAACAGAGTGGTTTATTCATTCATTCAATCGAATCAATCGTGATCCATGATTCGTTATCAGGTTCGTTCAGGAGCTCTCACTGCTCCAAATTCGTCATCTATTATCATCTATTTCACCAGTTATCTGCACACAACTAGCAAGTTCTTCCAGACAACATTAATCTCATACATAAAGCAGAATCATCTTTGAAAAATCCTATTTCAAAGTTCTTGATTCACACACTTAGTTCATATTGAACACAGTGTTTCAATCATCTGGTCATCTCATCCGTCAAGAAGTCTTGATGCACCTAGATCTCTGTGTAGCCATCTCATCCCGCAGGAACTCTTGATGTGCTCACCACAGTATCCAGACATCTCATTCATATGGGAGTCTTGATGCACTAGAATCATTCAACATGCGCCATCATTCATTCATTCAAATTCATCATTCTTATCTTGAATCAAAAGGATATCTGATTCTCGCCATCTCATCCTTGATTTCACCTGCAAAATAGGCAAGGAGATGGCTCACCTCGTTGCAGAAGAGTGGATGTCCAGCTCCATGCTTCCCAATCCATACAGAAGCGAGTTCCTCGCTCCTATTTCCGGTAATCTGTTACAAACAACGAGATTGTCAGTACATTAGTATCTCTTTCAGTGTTCTTTCTAATATTTGGTTCATCTTCTGGTCAACAGCTCTGTTCCAGCTCTTCCTGCTAGTAAAGCTTCCTCTTTTCTACACTCGTCTGTCCTTTCAGCTTTCCACTCCGTCTTGAGAGGAGACTCAATGGCCTCACGCCATCTCGAGTGAATCTTATGAATCGGGTAATCTTCAAGTGCAATGGACGCTTGTATTCTGCTCTGGCAAACTTCTCCAAAAAATATGTGCCCAATTCTTCATTCTTTCCTTCAGTTCCCGCACTGGATTTTACTTTTTTTTGCTTGCCCACCCAAAGGTGTTATCTTTGCCAGATTCCCCACGAGAACCCATGTCTAATCTGGGATTCTCTATGGCTTATGCCCTGTAAGACAGAGCGATAAAGACGGGAGCGCGCCCGATGCGCGATGTATGAAGGGTGGGAGTATCTAACAAGTCCGGGGTCCGGACACGAAGATTCTTTTGATATCAATATCAAATTCCTGTCTGCTCTTTAATAGGACCGGTATGCTTTGAGAAAAGCACACGCCTGATGCGTGTGAACACTAAAGGGACATATGTAGCCCGCTAACTGATCCACACGCTTATTGTTGATATTACCGGATCCAAAACAGCTTTGATAACATGCATGTGTGCCACCATGCCTTCATCAATCTCTACTAAGTTAGGGCCCTTCTTCATGGTGGAACAGGTTCTATTTGTTGGCATTTAGGCCACCTGTTTGGATTTCCCTTCCCTGTTGTATGTATCATGTATCATACAGATCTTTTGAGCTTTTTCATTTTCTTAGAAAAGACTCCCCATTGTATCCTTCCCTTCCTCTTAAGCAAGGGATATTTTTAGCCCTTCTGGACATGCTTTTAGCTAATAGATGGGTCTTCTTTTTGGGAGAAAAACAGGTCATGTCCAGAGAAAAGTCTCATCGCCACAAAAGGCATAGATGCCATATTTAAGGCTGGGATGATGCTGCTAATGTGAAGGTTGGTAATGTCTGGCAACGTTGTGCACCTAAACCCAATAGGCAATCCAACCGTCCTTTACAGGTTCAATGGCATGGCCCTTTGAACGATGAGGTTTAGAGTTTGTTGGTCCAATTTCTCCCCCAGCTCAACCAGGCAATCGCAAGTTTCTTCCAGTCACTACAAATTATGCCATCAAGTAGGCGGAGGTACTGGCCACAACCGACTACACAAGTAATAGTGTGGCGATTTTTTATTGAATGGAATGCTTTTGATTTTCCCTTCCCCGTTGTACGTATCATGCAGCCCTTTTGAGCTTTTTGGTTTTCTTGGGAAAGACTCCCCGTTGTATCCTTCCCTTCATCTAAGCAAGGGATGTTTGTAGCCCTTCTGGACATGCTTTTAGCTAATAGATGGTTCTTCTTTGTGGGAGAAAAAAAGGTCATGTCCGGAGAAAAGTCTCATCACCACAGAAGGCATAGATGCCATATTTAAGGCTGGGATGATGCGTGACTTTTAGTTGAATGGAATGCTTTTGTCATTTATTTACTTTCGATACTACATTTCTTGTTTCTTTCTTGTATAAATAGCAGGCTTACTACTAACAAACAAAGTACTCATTACTCTTTTTATCAGTTTGACAAAATGGGATGAAGCACATTTAAAACTCTACAATATCATAATCAGAAGGGCCATGCTTGATAATCAGCACCGGTTCATTATTTCAGAGCACACACGGTTATATTTATTGATGTTTACGCTTAGATTTGTTTACAAGAGTTTTTTACACAGGAAAATGGCTACCTTGTCATGACTGGACCAAGTGAGCAAGTAGACAAGGTGATTCAACTTTATGAAACAATGCTTACTCGTCATACAACTATGGTTGTTGGGCCTACTGGTGGAGGAAAGAGTGTAGTGATTCAAACACTCTCTCGGGCTCAAACAAAAATGGGGTTTCCTACAAAACTCTCAGTCATCAACCCCAAGGCACAGCCAACCTCAGAACTCTATGGATTAATGGGTGAGCATCCAACTGTCACGATATTACATTTACTCACCTCTACAGTTCCTTTTATAATGCATTTCTCAGGGTTAGGGTTAAACAACTAGGGGAAGGGTCTTCTATATGGTATCAAACCTTCTAAGATGTAAAGCCTCACCACAGATATAATCATTGAGGGGTTTTCTGCAATCAATGATTCATCTTATTTCAAGGTTCACAAGGTTGAACATTTTTTCCATGATTTTGCAGATCCTGACACACGAGACTGGACTGATGGTTTATTATCAAATATTTTCCGTGAAATGAACAAGCCTGTTTCCAGTGATAAGAATGATCGCAGTTACCTCGTTTTTGATGGCGATGTGGATGCATTGTGGGTTGAGGATATGAACAGCGTCATGGATGATAACAAGCTCTTGACTCTCCCAAACGGAGAGCGGATACGTTTGCAAAACCATTGTAAACTACTGTTCGAAGTAAGACATTCAGGATGTGATTTCTTTCAGCCAGTTAAAACATGATTGTACATGAAGAAACGTTCTATATTTCTCTATTCTGTACCCGTAGACACAGCTCACTTCTTACAAAATGTGTTGTAATTGTTGGTCTTGTAGACCATTTGCAAACAACACAGAAAATGGTTCTAATATAGGATTCAGGCAGCACTTGAACAAAACCAGGTCTTGTTTCCATGTCGTCCCATCAATCACTCCAATTCCTCAAGGTTGTCCTGGACTCTCCTCTACACAGCTGCAACTACTTGATCCCTCCACAAGGCATGTGCCGTGTTCGCCTTCTTGCTATGACGAAGAGGATACGAGGGATTGTCTTCCTTCCATCTTGACTAAATCTAGCTTGGCTGCAGTGGTGGATATCCAGGTCTTGGCTTGGCTGCATCAGTGTATTCAATGTTTTGGCTCGCCTCTTCTTACAATAGTTTGCTATTAGGTAATATTCCACCCTGTCACTTCTCCACCCAAGCATCACTTCTTTTGATAACTTTTAACCTTTTTATCCGTCATTGTACTGTGAACCATCCATTGCGTTATGGATGGTTCACCCTTGACTGTCCTAGTTGTAGGCTACTCTTGCTTATTTTCGCGTGTAGAAATACCTGCTCCTTGGAGCTTAGAACCTGTATTTGCTCAGGAGCAACCCTTCACTATTGAGTTCTGGTTTCCCAAATGATAGCAAAGACTTTTAATCCTTCTCATGCGATTTCTTGGTTATCCCCTTGTTTCTCATCGCAACTGGGAAATGATCGATCAAGGCTACCTAGTAGAGCCAAATGCTACAAGTTAATGTGGCATCAACTCTTGCACACCTCATCCGCTTAGCATCTTTTAGCAAGGATTTCCAGCCATCAACTATCTTTTGTATAATATGAAAATTATAAACTTCGATCATACCTGGAAAAGAGACTTTGTTTAATGTCGACAGCCATAGCTGTTGAAATCCACTCTACATAGCCATTTCGATACAATACTGAGCTTTTCAATCAAGTCAAGCATTCCCCGGCCACCATCGTGCTTTAGAAGAGATTTTCTCAGATGCTGGCAGACCAAGCCCCAATCATACGTGCAGCCCTTACACCACACCCACCCATGTACCAATTCTTACACCCCCAGTTTGACATAGGATGGAACTATTCATCTTGATGCACTTCATGATTGTACTTCCGTGAGCATATAGATGTGCACCCATACCCCTAGAGATAGAGCTCCCCCTCCCCCCCTGCCATATACCATGTATCTTGTATTCTAACCTCCCATGAATCACCCCCTCCCCCCTACCACAGGACCACATTTTGTTACTTCGTACTTTTGTCCTTTACCGATAGATGGAGGATACACGCATGTATACTTGAATTGTCTCATAGGCCGACTTCGGCCTCTTATAGACGTAAAAAGATCTTTCTTTCTTTCTTCTTTCTTACCTTCAAATTTTGAACTTAAAGGTTTTGTAATTGCTTATGTTTGGATTGTTTTCTCAAAGACTTGGTCTCTTGTCTTCTTATCAACAATTGGTATTGATTACACAGGTAGCAGACCTTCAATATGCTTCTCCAGCAACAGTCAGTCGGTGTGGAATGGTCTTTGTAGATTCCAAAAATCTTGGCTATCAACCTTACATATGGAAATGGTGCAATGGACGACAAGGGTAAACCTTCCTTTTAGACCATTAACAGATTTGTGACTTAGTGCAGAACTTCTCTTTAAAAAACACCACAGAATCCTAGCTGGCTGGTCTACTTCTGTTGCATAATAATTGTCAATAGTACCTTTCGAATTGTGTTGTGCTACTTTTCTTGGATTTTGCCATAGTTTCTATTATTGGCTAATGGGAACTAAGTCTAATTTCCCTACTTGTGAAACACATTGCTGACTGATTTTAAGGTGGAAGAGTGCTGAGTTGGTGGGAAACTTGATATTGACCACGGCCAAAAAAGTGGTCACTTCATTCTCCTTGGTGGCTGCTTTTGTGGGTGTAGTGGGAGGGGGGAGGGGAGTGGATGGGCAAGGAGATAGAACTAGGGAGGATGAAGGGGATTATGTAGGTGCTTGTGGGAGGAGTAGGTAGTTGTGGTGGTGAGCTCCTGCGCGGGATGAACTTTGGGGCCTCCTCTGATATTGTTTAAAGATCTTTTCCTATGATGATCGCTGTCCCTTATGAGAGAGAAAGATATACTGACGTCTTTTAAAGGCCAAAGAAGCCCATGAGACCAGAACAAGGTACAGTTGATGATGATATCCCTCATCATAAAGTGTTACAAAAGTAAAGCACAGTCCTAACTGAAACCCTAGCTAAATTAGATAATAGAAATGGTTTAAAGAATTTGAGAAAAATTGGGTGTTTGATCATAAAATGCTAACAGGTCCATGTTTCTCACTTTTGATTTAGCAGAGAAGAAGCTGACTGGCTACGAGAGATGATGGAAAAGTACGTGAAGCCATCTGTGGACTTTATACTAGAAGGAATCGTAGAGAATGAGTTGACTACACCTTTGCAGCTAACTATTCCTCGCACAAACTTAAACATGGTCACCCAGATTTGCTCTCTAATTGAAGCAATATTGAGGGATGACATAAAAATGACAACAAAACAGGTCAAGCTCCTTTCTGTGAAATATGTCCTCCATAAAAAACGGAACCTCTCCCCTAACTTTATGCATATTGTTCACAGAGCTTGGAAGCAGTCTTCATATTTTGTGTCATTTGGTCTCTTGGAGGGGCAATTGTACAAACCTCAGACATTCAAGATCGCTCTCGATTTGACAAGTTCGTCAAGGACTTGGCAGGCTTTCCCTTGAGCTCTGGCGATCCACTGCCACCAAACCAGCTTCCAAGCGAACTTCTTTACTATTACTATTTTGACACGAATGATCTCAAGTGGCGCTCATGGAATTCTATTGTTCCCACTTATGAGGTGAGTAACATAGAGGAGAAACAAGTGTTCTGGCTCATCTTTGCTTGCTAAAATTTGACTTGATGAAATATAAGTCCAAGCCGGATGTATTATCTGAGCTAACTTGTGGAATTTGCGTGTCTCGCAGCCACCTGTAGATGGTCGTTTCAGCAGCATTCTTGTACCAACAATCGATACTGTTCGATCCACATGGATACTGAACACTTTAATGAAGGTACTTCTAGGAGTGATGTAGCAGCATTTAATGCACAAGTCAAAAGTGACACAAACAGGATTAGCACCTCAAAAGTTATTCATGGCCTTTTGTTGCACCCCTGGACTGGACCTGTAACCACCTTTTATTGCTTGCTGCAATGAAAAATATTTCTGACCTTTCTTTAGTACAAAGCTTGAAAGCAGCATGAGCTGATATGGAAGAATACAGAACAAGAAACAACATGAAATAAGAGGAAAATGGGATCCATGGGGTCAGGCAATAGGTGCATTCTTCAAAAGCCATTGCTTTTCATTTCCATCAATTCTGTCCCAAGAAATAAGAGTGGTTACAGGCAGTCACAAAAAGGTAGAAAATCATCCTTTTTCCAATCTTCCTGTCCCACCATGCTTGAGAGGGTGGCTGTTAGAAGACGGGAAATTTAAATATTACCATAAGGACCAACCAAGTTGGGCGAGTAGGTCCATGACCAGGCATGAGAGGTGAGGGAGTAAATTCCCAAGGCCAAGCTTGGGGGCTATTCCCAAAGGAGAGCAAGCGAGGTATAAACAAGGCCAATTACCAATTAGTGTATGAACAACTCTTGAAAGGGGAATAAAATAGATGGGTGGTGAGTCTACTTATGCCATTGAGTAGTTATCGAGCATGGTTCTCTGGAACAGTAGCATACGTGCTGGAATCTGCACAAGCGAGTCAACAGAGAGAGAGCCAGCGTTTGGAAAATCGGTAGCAAAGCCACCTGAGGGAGCCTCCAACATTTGGTATCAGAGCTGTTCAGCCTCTGCATGCTATGTTCAGTTCTCACGCTATATCTCTTTCTCTTTCTGGCGCAAAGTTTCTATGCAGCCAATAAACTAAAAAGACTCAATATCGTTAAAACCCAACAATAGGTTACATTGGAGCATATAAAAGATGCAGTAGCGAGAGAATTTGCAAAAGGTAGAAAGTACATAAGCCTGGGAATTTGCAGAAGGCACAAAGGTGCAGTAGAGCATGGGAATTTTTGCACAAGGCAGATTGTGGGCAGTTCGGAAAACAAGACTTTCTCATAAATCTCTTTTCGACAGTGCTGGAAGTGGATTGGGCATATAAATTTGATGGTGCACAAGCTGCAACAGTCGCCCGATATGCAAATACTTCTCTCTTTTCTTTTTGGGTTTTCCTCTTTGCTCATAGATGCAGTGTGTGTGAATCATGTATATATTTCACAATGAGGCAGATGCTTTTCAGTTTGTTGTTATGTTGTTGATGCACATAAGGCTTGCGGTTTGAGAAGATTGTACATGTTTTACGGTACAGATTGACTTTTATGCTTGTATATAAAAAGAAAACAGAACAACAAAACTTACTTGCATGGCTTCTTGTTTAAGTTCTAACATCTCAAGAGAATAGCCCAATATTTATTTTGTTTTTAGGTATTTATTTTACTTATTTGGCAAGATTATGGGTAGGGAAATTCTCTGAGGGGGGTACTTAAGGCCCCCACGCTAGTATATAAGAAGCACCCAGCCCCCATTGTATATTTAATTCATTGCCCAGTTGGTTGGTGCCCATTGTCTCCTACTCTATTTGGTATGTATGTTGATGAGGTGTCTGATTACATTGATAGAGAGGGTGATAGAGGTGCCCAGCTGGCAGGGACGTGGATCCCATTGTTGTTATATGCTGATGATATTGTGTTGATCTCTGACTCACAAGAGGGTATGCAGCAACAGTTGGATGCATTACACAGTTTTGCAGAGGATGGTGTATTGTCTGTAAACCTTGGTAAAACCAAGGTTATGGTGTTTAACACAACACCACAGTGGATCAGGAGATCAGCACCGACTTTCACATATGGTCAGGAAATTGTAGAGTATACAGATGCATACTTTTTTTTTGTAAATCAATTTGATTTAGCTGTCTGTGGGAAACCTCAAAGAGAGGAAAACCCACCAAAAAGATGTCCATGCATACACTTACCTTGGGGTTGTCTTCACTTGGCCGAGGTTTTCTTTGGGGAGAGCAGCAGAGACTAGACTAACTAGAGCTTATGCGGCCTTGGGAGGCTTGGAGAGGATGTGTTCGCAAGTTCAGTTCGAGGAACCTCGGACAAAGTTATGGCTCTTTTATACTTCAGTAGCCTCAGCTATGTTGTATGTGGTGCAGATATGGGGACCTTCTGTAGGACAAGATGGTTGGAGACGTATGGAGAGGCCCTTGGTATCTATGATCTCTCGACTGATCAAAGCCAAGGCCCCCGTACCCCACGCTATCATTCGAGCAGAGCTAGCTGCCCCTCCTATGGAGATTTCCTGAGCAAGAGGCCATGGAGGCGTTGACCAGTGTGTTGGCCAAGGTAAACATCAAGTTTCCTACCTTCAAGGGACTCTCCTCAGAAGATGCAGACGAAACATACGAAAGGGAAAAAGAAAGTCGTGACTCACATGATCAGTCATGAAGTTGCAAGGCCTGAAAAAACAAAACACAAAACAAAGTTTTCACTCAATTTTCGCATGCAGTAGCCTAAGCCATCTCTCAGAGATGTTCTCCCACACGACCAATTGGACAACTTGGGTGTCACATCGCTAGCTGAAGCTATCCTTCCTGATGACATACCTGTGGGCATGGTTCATGAAATGCTGAAATCTTTTCCAAAAGTCAGAGGACACACTTTGACAGCTGCGGGTCTAGGACATGCAATGGGGATGACCAACTTTCTCTCCTTACAGCGGAGTACTAGGTCTTACTCAAAGCTCTCCAAAGCTGATACCATACAGGCATGCCAGGCATTGTTCGAACCCGATCATCCGAACCTGCAGCATCACAAAGCTCACTTAGCAGTATTCAGATATTACTTTTTAGTGAGAGATGCTCAAGGACCAAAAGGAAAATGCAAAGTACCTACCACGTTCCCACAATGTGATGGTCTTTACTGCTTAATAAAGAACATACCTTGTGGGTTTCATCAAATCCTCTTTACATCATTACAGACCACGGCGAAAAAGGTTTAGAGCACAAGTGCAGTCACCTCAGTCTAGCTTCCAATGTTTTGCTGCGCCATTGTTGGCTTGGGTGATCAACATCCGCATCAACCCTCTTGAAGTGGATGAGGATGCAGCATTGCCACCGCAAGCAAAAAGAAAGTCTCTTGGCACAGATGATCAGAAGAAGAAACAAAAGAAAAGAGTCAAAGTGGTCAAAGATACAGCAGAGACACTACGACCTCTGCCATTTTCAGAGAGCCAGACTCGGGTGACACATCCTCCACGACGTCCTTCTTCTACCTCCGTCCTTCTTCTACCTCCGTCCCCGTCTCTACAGTGCCGGGGACCGTCGGGAGCTCCGTTGTTCTTGGTACGCCCAATCCTGTTGTTGAGGCGGTCTCTCTTCCACAGGTACCTCTCCCTACTGCCCCCGTCTATACTACTGCCATTGTTACCACACCTTTCTCAACACCAGTGGTACCCTATTCTCTCCCGTCTCCGGCTCACCCACTGAACCTGCTACCACTGTCACCCAGACAACCACTGCAGTGCCTCTTGGGCACCCTACTACTACTGTCACCCCGACATCGACTGAAGTGCCTCTTGGGCACTCTACACCTCCAGGTGCTACTACTGCTTCTTCCCGTGGAAGTGACTCTACTTCGTTATTTAAAATCTCAGATTTCTTTTCACTAGATATGGGACAGCCAGAGGAGCAGCCATCACTACAGAGCTCGGCCCACACTCATTCGACCACTATCGGCACTCTCATCGAGCGAGCACTAGAGCTACGGAGATCTAGACGGCCACGACTGAAGAGAGGGGCTACACAGCATCGACGGAGACTACAGTAGAGGATTCGAGCCATACTCTCTCGACATCCAGAGTGCAGATGAGGATGGATTCTAGTAGTAGTAGTATTTTTGTTCTAGTCTTTTTGTACCGAGACATGGTATCAAATTCACAATTTTGTAACAGTTTGGTCTCATAGGTCATTTTCGCCTTTTGAAGACGTTAATGTAACATCTCATTTCATTTCATTTCTCTCTCTCTCTCATGGGTTTGAACTCTCTCACTATTTTTAGGGTTTCGTCGCCACTTTTTTGCTGTTTTTAGGGTTTCAAAATAGTTTTTTGGCTGTTTTTTGGGTTTTGTCAGTGTTTTTTTGCTGTTTTTAGGATTTTGAAACTATATTTTTGCTGTTTTTAAGGGTTTTGAAACTGTTTTTTAAGGTTTCGCCATTGTTTTTGGCTGTTTTTTAGGATTTTGGCACTGTTTTTTAGAGTTTGAAATATGTGTTTTGCTGTTTTTTAGGGTTTCAAAGCTGATTTTCAGTGTTTTTTAGGGTTCCACTGTCGTTTCTTGCTGCTGTCTAGGGTTCTTGTATTTTTTGGTTTTTTTAGAGTCTCTCGAATGTGCAAGTCTCCCTCGACGGAAACGAAGGCAACATTCATGGTCACGAACAAGAGAATAACACAGGTGGAAAAAGAGATGAAAGAGTGGAAAACAGAGATGGAAAGATGGTGGAAAGAAAAGGTAAACCTCATCCAAATGGTCTTCAACGAGGGCAAGCAATGGAAAAAGGAGAAAGAAGACTTTCAGGTAGAAGTCCAAGCACTCCGGGAAGAAGTCTAACCCCTCAAGCGAGAGCTTACGGAAACTAGAGCGGGGAGTGGACTTGAAGAAGGAGGAATCCAGTCCTCGATGATAGAGGAACTCAAAGTCATCAAAGAACAAGTACGGAAGATCAAAGAAGAAGAGAAGCAACATGAGGCGAAGACGTCATCATGGGTAGATGTAATCACAAAAACACAGAAGAAGGTAGATGAGGCCGAGAAATGGATAGAAGTCGCCAAGAAAGCGAAAGGGAAAGAACCAACAGCCATTCCCACTCCCACAATCATCAACATGACCCTAGAGGAAGAGCAAAGTAGGAAGGCTAGAGCTTTACATGTACGAGTGACCGGTCTAAGAGATCGTGATGATGAGGAGGGGGAAGTCAAAGAACTTCTAATTATGATGGGTAGTGAGGCCACCCTCACAAAAGCATGGAGAGTGGGGAAGAAGAGAGAAGGAAATGGGGAGACTTCCAAGGAGAGAGCATTGATCTTTCGAAGAAGCGTCCTACACTAAAGAAGACATGGATATTTCTTGGGGACGACCTCACACTCTCATAGCTTGCTCATATTCAAGAAGTTATGCCTGAGCTAAGGACACTCTGAGAGAAAGGGAAATTGACCTTCTATAGAGACAGACGAGTGGTTATTATGGAGAGGCGCTCTACATGAGGACACGAGACCTATAGGACCACACTCAAAGTTGATACTTGGAATTGTATTGGATCTCTACGCCTTGATGTGGGTGCTTTTGAGGATAGTTTCACTAGGAGGGACATCATCTTCTATTCTGAGACACACCAGGCCCTTGGGCAGTCTATGCCACATGTCAGCGGGTACAAATGGGAGACAGCTTCAAGACAGGAAACTCGATCAGAGCATAGAGGACAAGACTCAGGGGGAGTGGCAGTCTTATTCAGGAAGGAGTTGCACCCATTGATACTTATAGCCCGTAGGGATAAGCAGGCTAGGTACATATGGGTGAGACTGAGGGCAGAGACAAGCAAATACCTCTACATTGCTATTTGCTACTTTCCTCCAAGTACGTCAATATATGCACCACCTAGAGGACAATCCCTCTTTTCTTTTTTGGATGATGACATATGGGAGTTCTCTAGGGATGGTGACATTATCATCCTGGGGAACTTCAATGCTAGGACTCCCATCATCAAAGAGTATTTTATGATACTTCAGAGGGAATGTTGAGAGAGCTGGATGCTACAGAGATGGGCCTATCTAGAATATCACAAGATGTGGAGTATATTGAGTATGGACGGCACTTGATAGACATGGGGATTGCACAAGGATTGGCCATTTTGAATGGCCTACATAGATTTCCTGTTGCGATAGGTTTTACATGCTTTCCACACAGACATGAAGCCCGCAGAGTGGATTATGTCATAGCACAGCCAAGCTTTATCTCTAGTATCCAGGACCTCACAATTGGACCTAGACCTGTTGGTGTGGCAGTAGATCATGCCCTTGTGTCGATGACCATCTCTTTCCAGTTTAGTGTAGCACACATACCACAAATAGCAACCCCAACTCGCTACACCTTTACACGGGAGACGGACTTTGTCTACATAGATGGGATCTATAGACGCTTGTGCACTGAGGAGCTAGGGCGACCTCTGGAGGAGCTTACTACTATACCGACAGAAACATTGCATGATGCAGCAGCAAAGGCATACCTACACACCCAGCCTGAGCAGAGAAGACGTTTTGGGAGCATGCCCCAAAATGGCTGGTATGATGGGGCATGGCTGGTATGATGAGGAGTGCCGCGAGACAAGAACCAAGCTTCAGAGGGAGGTGCTTTTGGGGGACATCACTCATAGATAGTCACAGACTGTGTCACAAGACGGGCACTACGTGTCAATAGAAAGGAACAAACTGAACAGACTTTTAGCACTTCAATAACAACTTAACCTTGAGAAAGAGAGAGCACACGCAACACGGAGTGGCGGAATTCCACCCCAGAGAGTATTGGCCCCAAACCTTGGCGCCCCTTTCAGTATTTCTTTATATTGAATCATCAAAGTACAAGCCGGTACTCCATCCTCTGCACCTTCGGCCAGAAGCATGCCAGAGAATGAGTCCATGGCCTCATATTTAAAGGCCCTAGGCCCCAAAAGCAGTTTACATGATAGCATTCAAACTCAAAAGCATCTGGTCCAAAAGCAATGCCCAAAAGCTGCCAGCGTAAATCACAGAAATCCGTACAACTCCCACGTCAGTTGTCAGCACAAAACGCAAAAATCCGTACAGTCTGCCACGTCATCAGTCAGGGGAAAATCCAAAGCGTTCGTACGGCTGCCACGTCATGAGCTGTTGCGCAAGCCTTTGTGTGTGTGTGTGTGTGTGGGTCCTACTTTATTTTAATTCCTTTATGTCTCTTGGGTCCCATCAGACGGGGTCCCATAAGTTGGTAGGACTTCTTCTTCTTCTTCTGTTGTTGCTTGTTCTTCTTAGGGTTTAGGCCCCTCGGCCGTGATCTGAAGGTTGGCTCTGTTCTTCACTGACTTGACACGTCAGCAGATTGTGACATCCCCCCTTCTTGAAAGAAAGTAATCGTCCGCGATTACTGCATATCTGCAAAACAACTCAAGTTAGCTCAAAAGTTTCCGAGAGTCATTCTGCATGATCATCTGCATCCTCTGTGGAGAGTCCTTTGAAAGTCGAAAACTTTATGTTCACCGTAGCCAAAATACTTGTCAGCTCCTCCATGGCCGCCTGTTGTAGCAGGAATAACGTGTCGTGCTCTCTATTGTTCGTGCTCATCAGTGCAATGTGCGTGAAATCTCACTACAGAATGAAAACACTGCAGACAATGAACAACAGAGCAAACAAGCAACTCAACAGTCAAATAAACCACTCTAAACTCTGGCTCGCCAAAAACGCAAATGATCTTCAGAAATGGCAGTCTGTTGAGGATTGGTCCATATTAGATCGGTCCATTTAAGTAATCCGCATGTACTAGATTAGGGTTTGTACTAGATCTACTTACATGCATTGTCATGTAGACATGGGTGTGTACTTATAACAAGATTGATTTGTTCATTTGTTGCATTATTGGTAGATAAAGTATGGACGATAGGATGGTGTGTCCTTGTGCGTGATGCAAGCATCAGATCTTTCGAAAACGAAAAATCTGTGATTAGCACATACGCAATAACGGTCTCTTTCCCATAGAGCAACTACAAGATCTACATTATTGATCTCATGGTCCGAAGGCAATAGATCAATCCCTGCAAGTAGATATTTCTCCAAATTCATCCCAGAGAAGGCGATTATAAAAAACGAACAGCCATCGGTGCATCAATACTCGATTACACAATCCAAGAAGTTGAGATGGAGCAGATGTTAGATGCGTTTTTTGATATCGACCCCATCATTGAAAACCAAGGTGGCAACAACATTCAAAGCAACACTTCGGATCAACCTAGCACACTCATCTCCAAGCCCAGAATTCACGGGTACAATGAGGTGTCGAGTCTTTGTATGTGTAGGGAGAGCGGAGACGTGCAAGTGCTAAACTGGTAATCAACCCAAGACTCTAGACTCGAGATAATAGAGAGTGTCCTCCATGACTAGAACAGTTGAGCATATATGCAATCATAAAGAAGAGCCAACGGCTAACAAAATATCACTGACAATCCAGCTACGTCTATCACCGAGCTGTGGTGGTGGCAAACTGGCCACGGTGTCCACTAGACCACCACTCCATGTATCTGCCACGTGTCATTGTCCGACTACGAGAGTCCACCCAATGTGAACCCAACAAGAGTCCACCCAGTGTGAACCAAGATCAATATAACTGTAACTGCCTATCCCGTGCAAGTGACACTGTAGCCCTGCTACAAGTTGCCTGCCACAAAACCACTTACCGTCTCGGTGAGATAAGATATTGAACTACCAAAAGAAACTGCTACTGTGCTAATACACTGAAAAGAAGGGACAGCATATCTATAACACAAAAAAGAAGCTCTCTATTACCCAAGAGAAAGAGTTGTCACTATTGCCTTCATGACCTAGGCGAGTTGCAGTAAGAGTGTGGCATCTCTACGTGTCTGCACAATTGTGCTAGAGAGGCACTTTACCAAGTCTTCAACAAGAGCTTAAGGCACATGAGGCCCACTCCATAGCTTGCAGCAACTCCTTACCATCCCAATAACAGAGAAATGGCCTTCATCAACTGACACACCCCGTAATCCTACACTGCGGCATTATACAAGTAGAAAAAAAAGTGAGAAGTGTTTGAAGAATCCTCTGATTTGGGGCTATGAGCCATTGCTACTGCCCCATACACTGAAAGTGGACGAACTTGAAGCTCCCCATCCTGCACATTCAAAGCAGTTCGATACAATGGCTGAGTACCCATCCAAAACAACCTCAATTTTGCCAACATCCTTTGGCCCACCACCCGCTGCTACAGCAAATGTCAATGCATCACCTCGTCTGACCATGAATTCAACTGTACACACCCTGTTAACCTTGTAAATTGTTGATATTCGTTCGGCACAGGGTATGGCAAACTGGGAGCCGTAGGGGTGAAGAGGGGCGAGAGCAAGAGGGGAGGGGGTGGAGAGGGGCGAGAGCAAGGGGCAGTCACCAAGCTTCCTATTTCTATTTTCTCGATGCTGACTTCACTGTCGCATGTAATGATTTTAACCCCAAGGTCAACACCAAGCGATGGGGAGCGCTGGGCAGTCCCCAAGCTTCCTATTTGCCCAGTATTGACTCAACTGTCTGACTTGTAATCACATCACCATGGTTTCCATCTTCGGTTACACCAAGGTCAACAACAAGTGGGTGGAGAGGGGAGGGGGTTGAGAGGGGCGAGGGTAGTGGTGGAGAGGGGCGAGAGTTATAGGTGAGGGGTGGAGAGGGTCGAGGGGGTGGAGAGGGGCGAGAGCAAGGAGGAGGGGTGGAGAGGGGCGAGGGGCGAGGGGGTGGGTAGGGGCAAGAGCAAGAGGGGAGGGGGTGGGGAGAGGCTAGGGTTATAGATGAGGGGTGGAGAGGGGAGAGAGAAGAGATGAGGGGTAGAGAGAGGCAAGACCAGTGACGATGACACACAAAATCATCAAGATCCAGTTGACTTCCGGTATGTAGACTTTCCCAGTAAACTTCGATGATGTGTGAACTACCTTCACTGAAACAGCCAAGAGCAAGAGACTGCTCAACAATGGAGAACATAGCAAATACCATGGCGTTGTGAGCGGGATGAAAACACACACAGCGCCTCTATAACGACCCGACACACACTCTTGGGAAGATACACACACACACTATGGGGCACCACTCGGCTTAGACAACACACCTGGCCGAGACAGGGAACACACCTCTGGAGTGAGAGGAGAGAGACTATCCACTTGCCCACTCCACACAGACACACACATACACACAGACCCAAAAATTCAGCTCAAAAGAGGAGAATTTCTGATTTTTAGATACAAATGAGCTTGGGCCAACACCAATGGGGCAAACAGCTCACACAATATGGGTAAAAGATACCAGATACAATCACAAACTGGAGCAGAAACTTCGCTCATAGGAGAAACTTACACAGAAAAACAGCAGGAAAAGAGTGAGGAATTTGGCAAAATGGACAGCGCCATCGCGTCCGGAACGGCCCAAAACCCCAGTCTACAGAGTGGTCTGTGGTGGCCCTACATTTTTAAGGATGCAATAGCATATTCTAAGGTTTGTGATGTGTGCCAGAGATGTGGGCCGAAGCCGAGTAAGCAATCCAACCGTCCTTCGCACGTCTCGATGGCGTGGCTACCTTTTGAGAGATGGGGTTTGGACTTTGTGGGACCAATATATCCCCCGGCTCAACCAGGTAATCGCAAATATCTGCTAGTGGCTACAGACTATGCAACAAAGTGGGCAAAGGTACTAGCGACAGTAGATTGCACTGGCAATACAGTGGCCAAATTTTTATATGAAAATATTTTATGCAGATTTGGATGTCCCTTAGAAATCACCAGTGATAGAGACAGTCATTTTGTCAATGACATGATCTCAAATTTGCTGGCCAATTACAAGATTTTTCATCGCAAGTCGTGCTCTTATTACCCTAGAGCCAATGCACAGGCCGAGAGCACCAACAAGGTTCTGATCGCCCTACTGAGGAAAGCATGTCATCTCCATCCAGCATCGTGGGCTCAGGCTGTGCACGGCATTCTTTGGGCATACCGCACATCTTTCAAACCAACAACGAATCAAACGCCTTTTCAACTCGCTTTCGGTTTGGAAGCCATAGCTCCATTTGAGTTCAACTCCGGTTCCCCTAGGGTGGGCAGTCTGCATGCAAGTTGGGGCATGGAATCTGCCTCTATCTCCCGTCTCACCTTATTGGATGAAAGCCGCCTTTTAGCTTCTCGTGCTCTGCAAGCGGAACAACTTCGTCGCAAAGCGTGGCATGATCGCCACCTCAGAAAGCCAAAAATAACGCAAGGCACATTGGTGCTACTCTATCAGGCAAAATATTTGAAAAAAGGAAAGAAGCTGGTTCCAGCTTGGCAAGGGCCCTTTAGAGTACAGGAGGTTTTGCCACAGGGGGCTGTCCAGTTAGTCACTTTGGAAGGCGTTCCTTTGCACTCGTAAATGGCTCCAGAATCAAGTGCTATTACTCCTCTGCGTAAAGGGTCTGCAACTATCCCGCCATCTGTAGGTTCTATGTCCCATCTCTCTCCTCCCCACTATCTTTCCATCAGAACGGGTGTTTTGTTACTGTCTCAGTTATGCTCTCCTCACGACTAGCTTTCCACCAGAATGGATGCTCTGTTACTGTCTCAATTTCTGCTATGTCTGTAAGTTTCCGCCTTTCCTCTAAGATATCTTTCTCCACTAAGTCCTGGTAATTGGATATTATCGGGAACTTCTACCGTCCAATCACTCCTCTAATTGTTTCTATTCTCAGTGTTATTTCCGGTTAAGTATTAAGGTCCTTCCAGTTAAGCTTTCAGTCAAGCTTCTCGTCGGAGTGGTTTTGTTCAGTTTGACAAGTGGAATCTGCTTGGGGACTCTTGGGGACTCTGCTTAGATGGCAATTGGGATAATGAACAAGGTGTAATCAAGGACTTGACTTGATGAGACTCCCAATGCCATACTGTCTATGGGAAGAATATGGCAGAGTTTATGTCAAAGAACTTTGATTCCAATAGCAGCAAAAACCTTTGGTGCCATTAAACTTTCAGCTTGCTGTAGGAACCTTTATCTCCTAATGAGTCAAAATTACCCTTCCTTTTATCTGCTCAAGATTTGTAGCTGCTCAAAAATTAGCACTTTGTACCTTCTCTTTGCTTCTGTTATCACTTTTATCACTTTGTACCGAGTGTGATCGTTGCGCCCTACCTATCCCAACCCCAACCCCCTCGCCCCTATCCACTTATTCCCCCTCGCCCTTACCTACCCTCAACCCCCTCGCCCCTATCCACTATTTTCCCCCTCGCCCATACCCACTCTCTCCCCCCTCGCCCCTATCCACTATTTTCCCCCTCGCCCCTACCCACCCTCAACCCCCTCGCCCATACCCCACTCTCTCCCCCCTCGCCCCTATCCACTTATTCCCCTCACCCTCATCACCCTCGCCCATACCCACTCTCTCCCCCCTTGCCCCTATCCACTATTTTCCCCCACGCCCCTACCCACCCTCAACCCCTCGCCCATACCCACTCTCTCCCCCCTCGCCCCTATCCACTATTTCCCCCTCGCCCCTACCCACCCTCTCCCCTCGCCCTTATCCTCTAAATATCCCTCGACCCTACCTCCCTTACTCCCTCGCCCCTATCCTACACGCATCCCCTCGCCCTTAACCTACCTAAACCCCTCGCCCAATTCCGCCTGCATCGATCGATTAGCAATCAGAACCCATCGTTTTCAATCCATCGCGTGCTTTAAAACAGCCATAGCTTTTTTAACTCATCATCCGCTACCTCCATCGCTTTGAAAGGACAAGCTATTCGTTTCTTACGTATTCAAGCTTTTTCAGAGTTAGCACTGCACACTACAGATTGACACAACCAGGAAATTCTCTTTACAATGGCTGGAACAAGCAAGCAAGTAAGGAAAAAAAAAGGTCTCTCTCCAGAGAGGCCAACTGAGACATCCCAAAGTTCTGCAGAGGCAGAGGATGTGCATACATCCAGCCATGGCCTCACTGATGTGTCCTCCACTGATCACAGTGATGAAAATTACAAGGAGTCCGAATCAAGCTCTGCTTCCGACTCCGAGTCTTCGAGCAACGAGGAAGAGGAAGAGGATGAAGAAGAAGAAGCTGTAAAGAACCAAAAGAAGAGAAAAGCCATCATGCAGGTACTGGGTCATCCAATTCCTCGGCCTCCTTCTTCCAAGACCCAAACCAAGTTCACATTGAACTTCCATCTGCAGCAGCCTCATCCGTCGCTTCGAGAAGTCCTATCAAAAGACCAGCTACACAAGCTAGGATTGTCAGCATTAGCAGACATCGATCTGCCTTCGGATATTCCCATGGATATGGTGCATGCACTCCTCAAGTTTTTTCCCAAAGTCAGAGGACACCCACTAACTGCTACACGAATAGGTAACGCCTTGGGGATGACAACTTTTCCTGCAGTGAAACCGGCAACGCGCACCTATTCCCAACTTTCGAAAGATGCGACAATCGAGGCATGCAAAGAACTACTCAGTACGAATCATGCTGGCTATGCAAGGAATAAACAGCTCTGGTCCATTTTCAAGTATTACTTTTTGGTCAGAGATCCTAAAGTCGGCAAGGGCAAGGGCAAGGGCAAGGGCAAGGGCAAGGGCAAGACCAGATGTGACGTGCCTACTATATTCTCGCACTGCGAAGGCCTATACTGCCTCATCCACACCATCCCATGTGGCTTTCATCAAATTTTATTTACCTCTTTACAGTCTCGGGCTAAAAGATTCAAAGCTCAGGTGCAATCTGTGCAATCTAGCTTTCAATGCTTCGCAGCTCCGATGTTGGCCTGGGTGATTAATATACCTGTTAGTCCTATGGATGTGGATGCAGCGATGCAGCGTAAAAGCTCTAAGGGAAAAGGGAAAGATATTGAACAAACAAAGGATCTATCTGAAAAGCCAAAGAAAAAGAGGGCAAAGGTAGTGAAGGACACAGTAGCATCTTTAGTATCCCTGCCAGTCTCCGAAAGCCAACAACTTCGAGTGAAGCAACTAGTTCGACGTTCCTCGCATACGGTCACTACGGATTCGATGGTAAGTTCAGGTGGTCCAGATCACACTATGCATGTCACAGCTGTGACTTCTAAAATGTGTGTTCGTCTCTCTACTGCTGCTATTTTTACAGCTACCACAGTGACTAGCTCCCATGTCCCAGTGGCAATTGCTTCTTCTCCTATGCCTAGTCCTGCGGCAACCACTCCTACCATCTCTACTTCGACAGAGAGGCATGCTCCTAGTCCTGCGGCAACCACTCCAACCATCTCTACTTCGACAGAGAGGCATGCGCCTAGTCCAGAGAGGCATGCTCCTAGTCCACCGCGAGCAGTGCCACTTGTCACACCAGTCCCACCAGCTGTACCACTCTCCAGCTCTCTTCACCCTGACACTATTACTGGACCTTCTACAGGATCGGACTCTACATCATTTTTTCGGCTATCGGAGGATATATTGTAGGAGTCTAGGCAAGCCATTGCCACCATTGAGCTGGGAGCAGAGCGTTTAGCAGCCACACACCAGCGTCACGCAGCTATGGAGGGAGCTCTGAAGGTTGCTGAGAGCGCCATCGCGGATAGGGATGCCACTATTTTCGCACTCTAGCAGGCCCTGAAGTTAAAGTCTCAAGTGATTAGTGATCTTCAGAATCAACTACAAGGATTTGAGAATTGCTGTTACAGGAAAATAGGGCAATGCAGCCTACGATGATGGGTATGGGATATGGGTGGACTGGAGCAGGTACACCAGTGCAGCATGCAGCAACGAGTCCTTTTCAACAGTTTATGGGACTTTACTCACAGATTCCAGTTCCCGTTCAGTACTACAACCAACAACAACAGTATCCTCCTCCTCAGGGGTTTCAGTCTTCACCATTGCATCAGGTGCAAAATATGACTTGTTGTGATGGAGTTGCTAGAGCACATCGGCATGGCTGTGTTACTCGACGTCCTCAGTACACTACAGGACAGGTGCTACCATCGGCTCAGCAGCAGGTGGCTGGTCATTTCTCAGGAAACACACTTACTGACAGGAGAGCTCGCATACAGCAAGGCCCCACAATCGATTTGATGGCCCCACCTCCAGAGGCTGATCCTTCGGATGCAGCAGTGGCCACCTGTAGGAGGGCTACAGGGTCACTTCACAGGACAGGCAGTTGGACAGTTAGCTACAGTTGGTCTGGTTTACACTGGACGGACCCTTTGGGCTGGGGAGTGACACATGGTAGGGTACCTACGGTGGTCTAGTGGACATCGTGGCCAGGTCACCACCACCACTCAGTTTGGAGATAGACTTAGCTGGCTGGACATTTATGGGCCGTTGGTGGCTCTTATGGTTGTACATATGAGTAGTCGTGTTTGGGGTAGTTCTATCTTATCTTGCACGTAGTCGTCTAGAGGAAGTCTTACACAGAGCACTGCTTCACCATCCCTGCACATCTGAGCCTCGACACCCCATTTGTACCTGTAAGTCCTGGGCCGGAGCGGAGTGTGCTGCCACACCAGAGTCTGTACATGGTTCTTTGAGCTAGTCGAGTCCACATGTTCTGGTCCACTGTTGTGTCTCTGTTGTTATCCATTGTTTCTGTGTTGTTATCCGTTGTTTCTGTGTTTCATTCTGTTTGAGAGAGTTTTCATTTGTTTGAGTGAGATTGTCATGCACATTGCACTGAGGGGCACCCACACTGTAGAGAGCACAACACATTATCCGCGCTACATCAGAGTGCCACCAATCGCATTGGTATGAGATACATTAATCACCATCTAAAGACTCTGCAAACAAGAAAAGCTCAAACACGTGCAAGCTGGAGTCGACGAGTATTTGCTGAAAAAAATTAGCAGCAACAGGTTTGCTCAGTTGGATAGCAGGTACTCCACCTTATGACCTGGGAGGGTAGCCTGACCTTTTGCTTAAGAAGGGGTGCCCTCTGCTGAATGCCCTTGCATTACCAAGCTTGTGCTTTTTTGAGAAATGGAGTACAGCCCCTCCTCCTATCTCTGCAATTAGCTCACGGTTTTTCGTACTCAGAGCCCCACTCAAATCTTTAGTGTTGAAGAGGTATACAAGATGGTGCATGCCAAACATACTTAATGATTGAATGGGCACCCAGGTCCAGGCAGAAGGGGTAGTGGGTTCTACAACACTACAGACCTCTCTAAAGTTGGTTGCAGCATCCTGTAGAATTGTGAAAGGGCCCTAGTCCACATGAACCTTCCCATTTCCATAAAGATTAAAGTAGAATAAATCAAAAGAGAATTTTTAAGTTCAAAAAGCACAAAAACATCTTAAAAGAAACGAAAAGGAAGTATTTATAGCTACCATGAACATACTTTTTGATGGCTTTCACCATTATGATAGGTTGCAAAACCAGTGCTTTTTGTTGGAGAGAGTGGGACAGCCAAATCAGTTGCGATTCAAAAGTATCTTACAAGTCTACCTACTGCAGAAAATCTCATTTTAAACATAAATTTTAGTAGCCGCACCACATCGATGGATGTCCAGCTTACTATTGAGGATTCTATTGAGAAGAGAACTAAGGTTTTTGCAACCACATGCTTGTTTACCGATGCCATTTTGAACAACCTTAAATGTCTGAAGATCTGATGTTCGGTTGTCTAATTATTTTCTGGATGTGCATGAAGGATGTGTATGGGCCTCCTCTTGGACGACAAATGATTGTTTTCATTGATGATCTGAATATGCCAAAAGTTGATACATATGGAACACAGCAGCCAATTGCATTTCTGAAACTCTTTGTAGAGAGGGGAGGATTTTATGACCGGGGGTAAGTTGGCAAAACTGTAGATAGCCAGTCTAATGGTTAGAGTCGTACCTTGGACATGTTTAAGGTTAGCAATTCTAAGATGCTCATACAGAGCAGCATGTGCTTTCCTACATGAAGTGGTTTTGTATTCTTCTCAGGAAAGAGCTCAACTGGAAGAACATAAAGGACGTAAAGTTTGTGAGTGCTATGGGGAGACCAGGGGGAGCAAGAAATCACGTGGATCCCCGATTTATCTCCCTTTTCTCCACATTTGAGATACAGTTTCCAGCTCCCTCATCACTTTTTCAGATCTACAACTCTATATTGCAGGCACATGTGCAGAATCTGGCTGCTGAAGTAAAGGTAAAAGTTTCTTTTAGCTAACCGACAAGTAAACCTAACTTGATCTTAGTTAACCCTCATGATGCTGAAGTTCCTATTTCTCGTAAATGTCTTCTTATGAATGGATTTTCTGATTCAAGAATATTATCGTATACCTAGAGACATTGTGATTGTAGCCTATATGCATTTTGCTTGTTGAGAGTACAAACCCCTACCTTCTTGCCATGGCTGCTACTGGCTTCACGTTAAAAACATTCATTCGATACTTTAATAGATTCTCTCTCTCCTAATCTCTCCGCTTCCCCTCACCATCGCTAGCACTGTAGTGCAACCAGTGCCAACCTACCCATCCTCTACCCCCCTCCTATCCTGCTCCTCTTACCTCCACCTCTCCTTGCCCTTTCCTCCCTCCTTTGACCTGCACCTCCTCACCCTGCGCGTACATTCTTGCTGGGCCCGATACAGAGAGGTGATTGCTCCTACCATGTGCATCATCTTCACCTCAAAGAGGTGCTCTGAGAGAGAGAGAGAGAAATGAAATGTTATATTAACGTCTTCAAAAGGCCAAAGTGACCTATGAGACGAGAAAGTTACAATGCGGTGTATCTGATACAAACTCAGATTAACAAAATAAATTAAACAAGGATAACACAATATAAATACTGCAGGATCCTAAACTAAGCAGCACAATGTGAAGACAATATGGGAGGGGAGTAGAGATCCATCTTCATCTGCATTCTGGACGACGAAAGAGTATGGCTTGAATCTTTCGCCATAGCCTCCTTCGAAATTGTGTAGCTCCTCTCCTCCCTCGGGGTCGTCTAGATCTCCCTAGCTCCAATGCTCGGTCTATGAGAATGCCAGTAGTGCGGGTAGACCTCTCCACCATCGCTGGTTGCTCCTCTGTCTGTTCTTCTGGGTGTACAGTATCTAGTGTAAAGAAATCTGTGATCTATCTCTGGGGATGTCTCTCTTCACCTCTCCTCAGTAAGGTTTCTCTATGCTTGTGTAACTCAAGTAGATAAAGCCCAAGACATCTTTGATCCTCATAACTCATGACCCTAGATAGAGGCCCAAAACCTTCTCTGAATAGACAGTGAAAACGACCTCGTATCTCATAGTACATTGTGCAATGACATATGTAATGTACTTCTGTCTCTGGCTCTAGATGGCATAAGCGGCATATTCTATTATTTGCTGGTGTCCCTCTGAATCTGCCAGTCTCAATCTCGAGCTGATGTGAGGACGTGCGGATCTGTCCAATGGCACAACGCAAACCATGCGAAAGATGCGTGTCCATATAGCTAGGTCGAATTACAAACCCATCCCCGTGAGGTGGAGAAGATGCTCTCTATAGAAAGCCATCTTTGTGCCCAACTCTTGTAACGGCTCTATCCATGTCCTCCTCGTGTCCAGCTGGATCAGAGACCTCAAGGGTGCCTGAAGAGAGTATTGAAAAGGAGGCAACCTGTCCATGGTGAAACCATGTGTCTGAAACCATGATGTTATCTGAGCATACCAGCATGATGTATCCCCATTAAGGGCTAGTTGTCTGGAGGACTCTAGAGCCACCCTGGCATATCTGTCTCTGGTAGTATCCCACAGACTGTGTACAAAGGAGACTGATCTTGTGAGCGCCTCAATCTCCATAGGGGGGGCAGCTAATTCCGCTCGAATGATATCATGCGGTAAAGAAACCTTGGCTCTAAGAAGCCGAGAGAGAGATCATAGATACCAGGGGCTTCTCCATACGCCTCCATCCATCCTGGCCTATAGAAGGTCCCCAAACCTGCACCCCATATAACATAGTAGAGGCAACCAAAGTATCAAAGAGCCATAACTTTGTCCTAGGTTCTTGGAACTGAACCTGTGAACACATCCTCTCCATTCCTCCCAAAGCCGCACCAGCTCTAGTTAGTCTAGTCTCTGCTCCTCTTCTCAAGGAAAATCTCTGCCCAGTAAAGACTACCCCCAGGTAAGTGTATGCATCTGTATACTCCACAATCTCCTGACCATATTTGAAAGTGGGTACTGATCTCCTGACCCATTGCGGTGTGGTGTTAAACACCATAACCTTGGTTTTACCTAGGTTTACACACAATCCACTATCCTCTGCAAAATTGCGTAGTGCATCCAACTGTCGTTGCATACCTTCTGGTGAGTCAGATATCAGCACAATATCATCAGCATATAGCAACAATGGGATCCACGTCCCTGCTAGTTGTGCACCTCTGTCACCCTCTCTATCGATGTAATCAGACACCTCATCAACATACATACCAAATAGAGTAGGAGACAATTGGCAGCCCTGTTTCACTCCAATGGTAGAGTGAACTAAATCAGATACCCCTTCCGGAGTGCGTACCCGTCCCATCACTGATCTGTACAAAGCCATAATCCCCCAAATCACCTCTATGGGTACCCCCATCTCCTGTAGTCTACGCATCAATCGAGCTCTGGGTACCATGTCAAATGCTTTACGAAAGACCACAAAGCTACAATAAATTCGTCTCCCATGTGCTCTGCCCTCCTCAATGATGGCCCTGAGTGTCAGAATATGATCAAGTGTGGAGAAACCCCTCATGAAGCCGGCTTGACCCTTTGCTCGTACCCCCTTGCCCTCTGCCCAATTACTCAAGTGTTGCTCCAGGATGGATGCATACAACCGTGCCAATGTGTGTCCAACCATGATAGTGCGGTAGTTCCCAGGCTCTGTAGGGTCACCAGCCTTGAAGATGGGCACAATATTAGACAATCTCCAAGTCTCAGGTAATCCCTCACACATGGCACGATTGAACAACACTGCGAGAACCTCCATCAGCATATCCCTGGCATGTATAAAGTGCTCCGATACCAGACCGTCATGATCATATGCCTTCCCGGTCTTCATTCTGTCGATGGCCCTTTGTACCATCTCAGGTGTAAAGAAAGTGCTCGTAGCTGGGGCAAGGCTTAGTAGGGTCTGGAAGGGGTTCCTGTCCAGGAACCGTATATAATGATGTCGCATATTGGCCCCACACCTCAGGTGAAGTAATCACTGGGGGAGGGGAGTGCTCATGGAAGAGACGCCATGCCTCTCCAGAGTCCCTACTCAAGAACATCTGATACAAGTCTCGCTCCATTTGGGCTAGGTAAGCTCGCTTCTTGTAGCGCGGATAATGTGTCGTGCTCTCTACAATGTGGGTGCCCCTCAGTGCAATGTGCGTGACAATCTCACTCAAACAAATGAAAACTCTCTCAAACAGAATGAAACACAGAAACAACGGATAACAACACAAAAACAATGGATAACAACAGAGACACAACAGTGGACCAGAACATGTGGACTCGACTAGCTCAAAGAACCATGTACAGACTCTGGCGTGGCAGCACACTCCGCTCCAGCCCAGGACTCACAGCTACAAATGGGGTGTCGAGGCTCAGATGTGCAGGGATGGTGAAGCAGTGCTCTGTGTAAGACTTCCTCTAGACGACTACGTGCAAGATAAGATAGAACTGCCCCAAAACACGACTACTCATATGTACAACCATAAGAGCCACCAATGGCCCATAAATGTCCAGCCAGCTAAGTCTATCTCCAAACTGAGTGGTGGTGGTGACCTGGCCACGATGTCCACTAGACCACCGTAGGTACCCTACCACGTGTCACTCCCAGCCCAAAGGGTCCGTCCAGTGTGAACCAGACCAACTGTAGCTAACTGTCCAACTGCCTGTCCTGTGAAGTGACTGTAGCCCTGCTACAGGTTGCCCGCCACAAGACCGCTCACCGTCTCGGTGAGAGGAAGACTGAAACTTTGAAAGAAAACTACTAGTATGTACAATGGTGAGTTCCTGGATCTGTCATCCAAGAGATAGAGTGGTGGCCACTGCTGCATCCGAAGGATCAGCCTCTGGAGGTGGGGCCATCAAATCGATTGTGGGGCCTTGCTGTATGCGAGCTCTCCTGTCAGTAAGTGTGTTTCCTGAGAAATGTCCAGCCACTTGCTGCTGAGCCGATGGTAGCTCCTGTCCTGTAGTGTACTGAGGACGTCGAGTAACACAGCCATGCCGATGTGCTCCAGCAACTCCATCACAACAAGTCATATTTTGCATCTGATGCAATGGTGAAGACTGAAACCCCTGAGGACGAGGATACTGTTGTTGTTGGTTGTAGTACTGAACGGGAACTGGAATCTGTGAGTAAAGTCCCATAAACTGTTGAGAAGGACCCGTTGCTGCATACTGCACTGGTGTACCTACTCCAGTCCACCCATATCCCATACCCATCATCGTAGGCTGCGTTGCCCTATTTTCCTCTAACAGCAATTCTCTAAGTCCTTGTAGTTGATTATGAAGGTCACTAATCACTTGAGACATTAACTTCAGGGCCTGCTGGAGTGCGAAAATAGTGGCATCCCTATCCGCGATGGCGCTCTCAGCAACCTTCAGAGCTCCCTCCATAGCTGCGTGACGCTGGTGTGTGGCTGCTAAACGCTCTGCTCCCAGCTCAATGGTGGCAATGGCTTGCCTAGACTCCTGCAATATATCCTCCGATAGCCGAAGAAATGATGTAGAGTCCGATCCTGTAGAAGGTCCTGTAATAGTGTCAGGGTGAAGAGAGCTGGAGAGTGGTACAACTGGTGGGACTGCTGGTGGGACTGGTGTGACAAGTGGCACTGCTCGCGGTGGACTAGGAGCATGCCTCTCTGGACTAGGCGCATGCCTCTCTGTCGAAGTAGAGATGGTAGGAGTGGTTGCCGCAGGACTAGGAGCATGCCTCTCTGTCGAAGTAGAGATGGTAGGAGTGGTTGCCGCAGGACTAGGCATAGGAGAAGAAGCAATTGCCACTGGGACATGGGAGCTAGTCACTGTGGTAGCTGTAAAAATAGCAGCAGTAGAGAGACGAACACACATTTTAGAAGTCACAGCTGTGACATGCATAGTGTGATCTGGACCACCTGAACTTACCATCGAATCCGTAGTGACCGTATGCGAGGAACGTCGAACTGGTTGCTTCACTCGAAGCTGTTGGCTTTCGGAGACTGGCAAGGATACTAAAGATGCTACTGTGCCCTTCACTACCTTTGCCCTCTTTTTCTTTGGCTTTTCAGATAGATCCTTTGTTTGTTCAATATCTTTCCCTTTTCCCTTAGAGCTTTTACGCTGCATCGCCGCATCCACATCCATAGGACTAACAGGTATATTAATCACCCAGGCCAACATCGGAGCTGCGAAGCATTGAAAGCTAGATTGCACAGATTGCACCTGAGCTCTGAATCTTTTAGCCCGAGACTGTAAAGAGGTAAATAAAATTTGATGAAAGCCACATGGGATGGTGTGGATGAGGCAGTATAGGCCTTCGCAGTGCGAGAATATAGTAGGCACGTCACATCTGGCCTTGCCCTTGCCCTTGCCGACTTTAGGATCTCTGACCAAAAAGTAATACTTGAAAATGGACCAGAGTTGTTTATTCCTTGCATAGCCAGCATGATTCGTACTGAGTAGTTCTTTGCATGCCTCGATTGTCGCATCTTTTGAAAGTTGGGAATAGGTGCGCGTAGCCGGTTTCTCTGCAGGAAAAGTTGTCATCCCCAAGGCGTTACCTATTCGTGTAGCAGTCAGTGGGTGTCCTCTGACTTTGGGAAAAAACTTGAGGAGTGCATGCACCATATCCATGGGAATATCCGAAGGCAGATCGATGTCTGCTAATGCTGACAATCCTAGCTTGTGTAGCTGGTCTTTTGATAGGACTTCTCGAAGCGACGGATGAGGCTGCTGCAGATGGAAGTTCAATGTGAACTTGGTTTGGGTCTTGGAAGAAGGAGGCCGAGGAATTGGATGACCCAGTACCTGCATGATGGCTTTTCTCTTCTTTTGGTTCTTTACAGCTTCTTCTTCTTCATCCTCTTCCTCTTCCTCGTTGCTCGAAGACTCGGAGTCGGAAGCAGAGCTTGATTCGGACTCCTTGTAATTTTCATCACTGTGAGCAATGGAGGACACATCAGTGAGGCCATGGCTGGATGTATCCACATCCTCTGCCTCTGTAGAACTTTGGGATGTCTCAGTTGGGCTCACTGGAGAGAGAGCTTTTTTTTTCCTTATTTGCTTGCTTGTTCCAGCCATTGTAAAGAGAATTCCTGGTTGTGTCAATCTGCAGTGTGCAGTGCTAACTCTGAAAAAGCTTGAATACGCAAGAAACGAATAGCTTGTCCTTTCAAAGCGATGGAGGCAGCGGATGATGAGTTAAAAAAGCTATGGCTGTTTTAAAGCACGCGATGGATTGAAAACGATGGGTTCTGATTGCTAATCGATGCATGCAGGCGGAATTGGGCGAGGGGTTTAGGTAGGTTAAGGGCGAGGGGATGCGTATAGGATAGGGGCGAGGGAGTAAGGGAGGTAGGGTCGAGGGATATTTAGAGGATAAGGGCGAGGGGGGAGAGAGTGGGTATGGGTGAGGGGTTGAGGGTGGGTAGGGGCGAGGGGGAAAATAGTGGATAGGGGCGAGGGGGGAGAGAGTGGGTATGGGCGAGGGGGAAAATAGTGGATAGGGGCGAGGGGGTTGAGGGTAGGTAAGGGCGAGGGGGAATAAGTGGATAGGGGCGAGGGGGGAGATAGTGGATAGGGGCGAGGGGGGAGAGAGTGGGTATGGGCGAGGGGGTTGAGGGTGGGTAGGGGCGAGGGGGAAAATAGTGGATAGGGGCGAGGGGGGAGAGAGTGGGTATGGGCGAGGGGGAAAATAGTGGATAGGGGCGAGGAGGTTGAGGGTAGGTAAGGGCGAGGGGGAATAAGTGGATAGGGGCGAGGGGGGAGATAGTGGGTAGAGGCTAGGGGGTTGAGGGCAGGTAAGGGCGAGGGAAGTAAGGGAGGGCAGGGGCGAGGGGTTGGTATAGAGTAGGGGTGAGTGTGTTTGTGGAGAGGTTAGGGGCGAAGGGTTTGGGGTAGGTAGGGCGCAACGATCACACTCGGTACAAAGTGATAAAAGTGATAGCAGAAGCAAAGAGAAGGTACAAAGTGCTAATTTTTGAGCAGCTACAAATCTCGAGCAGATAAAAGGGAGGGTAATTTTGACTCATTAGGAGATTAAGGTTCCTACAGCAAGCTTAAAGTTTAATGGCACCAAAGGTTTTTTCTGTTATTGGAATCAAACTTCTTTGACATAAACTCTGCCATATTCTTCCCATAGACAGTATTCTTCCCATAGACAGTATGGCATTGGGAGTCTCATCAAGTCAAGTCCTTGATTACAGCTTGTTCATTATCCCAATTGCCATCTAAGCAGAGTCCCCAAGAGTCCCCAAGCAGATTCCACTTGTCAAACTGAACAAAACCACTGCGACGAGAAGCTTGACTGAAAGCTTAACTGGAAGGACCTTAATACTTAACCGCAAATAACAAGACATAGCAGAAATTGAGACAGTAACAGAGCATCCATTCTGGTGGAAAGCTAGTCGTGAGGAGAGCATAACTGAGACAGTAACAAAACACCCGTTCTGATGGAAAGATAGTGGGGAGGAGAGAGATGGGACATAGAACCTACAGATGGCGGGATAGTTGCAGACCCTTTACTCAGAGGAGTAATAGCACTTGATTCTGGAGCCATTTACCAGTGGCAAAGGAACGCCTTCCAAAGTGACTAACTGGACAGCCCCCTGTGGCAAAACCTCCTGTACTCTCAAGGGCCCTTGCCAAGCTGGAACCAGCTTCTTTGCTTTTTTCAAATATTTTGCCCGATAGAGTAGCACCAATGTGCCTTGCGTTCTTTTTGGCTTTCTGAGGTGGCGATCATGCCACGCTTTGCGACGAAGTTGTTCCGCTTGCAGAGCACGAGAAGCTAAAAGGCGGCTTTCCTCCAATAAGGTGAGACGGGAGATAGAGGCAGATTCCATGCCCCAACTTGCACGCAGACTGCCCACCCTAGGGGAACCGCAGTTGAACTCAAATGGAGCTATGGCTTCCAAACCGAAAGCGATTGAAAAGGCGTTTGATTCGTTGTTGCTTTGAAAGATGTGCGGTATGCCCAAAGAGTGCCGTGCACAGCCTGAGCCCACGATGCTGGATGGAGATGACATGCTTTCCTCAGTAGGGCGATCAGAACCTTGTTGGTACTCTCAGCCTGTCCATTGGCTCTAGGGTAATAAGAGCACGACTTGCAATGAAAAATCTTGTAATTGGCCAGCAAATTTGAGATCATGTCATTGACAAAATGACTGCCTCTATCACTGGTGATCTCTAAGCGACATCCAAATCTGCATAAAATATTTTCATATAAAAATTTGGCCACTGTATTGCCAATGCAATCTACTGTCGCTAGTACCTTTGCCCACTTTGTTGCATAGTCTGTAGCCACTAGCAGATATTTGCGATTACCTGGTTGAGCCGGGGGATATATTGGTCCCACAAAGTCCAAACCCTATCTATCAAAAGGTAGCCACGCCATCGAGACCTGCAAAGGACGGTTGGATTGCTTACTCGGCTTCGGCCCACATCTCTGGCACACATCACAAACCTTAGAATATGCTATTGCATCCTTAAAAATGTAGGGCCACCACAGACCACTCTGTAGAATCTTCTGAGCAGTGATGTGACCAGGGTAATGGCCACCAGTGGGACCATTGTGGACATGCTCCAGAATATGCTCCACCTCATGAGGCGAGACACAACGCTTCAGAACACCATCTGGTCCCGCTTTGTAGAGCTGGCCCCCAATCAGAGTGAAAGGCCTGGACTTCAACAGTAATCTCCTCTTTTGCAGTGGGGATGCCCTCTTTGGGTACAACCCAGTAGATAGAAAATGTAGGACCTCGCCGTACCATTCCGGTGTTGTATCTATTTTAAAAAGACTGCTATCTGGAAAGTAAACCGCAATCCCGGTAGCTTCTTCGCCTGTGTAAATGCGAGAGAGGTGGTCAACCATTACATGATGCTTACCAGGACGGAGTACCACTTCAAAATCAAACTCCTGGAATAGGAGGAGCCATCGCCATACTCGACCTGCAACCTGTGGCTTATTAAGCAGATAGCGCAAGGCATGGTGATCAGTGATAACTGTGAAGTGGACCCCTAGCAAATAGTGACGAAATTTGTGTAGAGCATACACTATAGCCAATCCTTCCCTCTCTGTGGTGCTATAGTTTCGCTCTGCTTTGGTGAGCAGGCGACTTGCATAATGTACAGGGCGATCCAAGTTGAACTCTTTGCTAGGCTGAGTCAGCACAGCACCCACAGCCAGCAGACTAGCATCTGTATGCACATGAAAAGGTAGGGCCCAATCCGGGGCAACTAGAATAGGCGCTTCAGTGAGACGTTTTTTGAGGTATGCAAATGCTTCGGCCTCAGGTGTTGACCACCGGAAGGGAACAGCAGCACTGGTGAGCCGAGTCAATGGTTGAGCCACCTGTGCATACATCCATATAAACCTGCCATGATAGCCGGTGTGGCCCACAAAGCTCTGAACACCTTTGGGATTTATGGGAGGAGGTAACTTCAAGATGGCCACTATCTTCTCTGGGTCCGGTGCCAAACCTTAAGCAGACACCACATGGCCCAACAGTGTACCCTCTGTGACCAAAAAATGACATTTGTTCGGATTGAGCTTCAAACGTGCCTCTCTGCACCTGAGGAAGATTGCAGAGAGCTGAGCAAGATGCTCCTTTAGATTTTCTATTGGGGTCGAACATTGAGCGCCGGAGAAGGTGGAAAAGTCATCCATGAATATGCGAAGGTGATCAGTAAGCAGAGGACAAAAGATGAGATATACTATCCGATTGAAAGAAGGTGGTGCATTTTTAAGCCCAAAAGACATTATGGTGTAGATGAAAATACCCCAGGGAGTCACAAAATCTGTTTTGATTTGGTCGTCAGGATGTATTCCTAACTGATTGTAGCCGCTGAACCCGTCCATAAAACTATACAGTACATGGCTAGCGACATCTTCGAGGACTCTCTCAGTAAAAGGTGTCGGAAATCCATCCGGGATTGTGACCTTATTCAGAGCCCGATAGTCGACACAAACTCGAATTTTGTTGGACTGCTTCTTTGAGACGAATTTGTTGCATTGGAGAGCCAGGAGTATGTATCCACATGGTGTCGGTTCCCCAGTCGTGAAGTGCTTTCGTATGTCGCAGCCATGGCCTACCAATCAGCAAGGGATAACCTCCCTCTACCTGGGGAAGATTAACTACCACAAAATCCAAGTTAAAAGTGAAATCTTGTACCTTCAGAGGCACCTTGTCGACTATGCCCACTGGGTAGACTGTTCTCTGGTCAGCAAATGTAACAGTGAAAGGAGCAGGTCGGGTAGGCTTTAGACCTAAGGCCATCATAGTGAATTCGGGCATCAAATTGATTCCAGATCCTCCATGAACGATGACGCCGGATAGCTGGTGCCCAAGAATAGATACAGTGAGGCGAGGACTTTTATAATCGGTGAGGGGAGCAGATGGATAGGAAATCAAATAGGACTCTGAGGGCTGTACAGGGAGGTGCCCGCCACTAGGCCCAGCCCTCGGGTACAGAGAATGAATGACTGACAGGGTGTCACTTCTAAGTGTTGCATCGAGCCTTAGCATGTCGTATAGTGACACCTGCTGAAAAGTATTTTTCAAGATGGCTTCTGCTGTGGGCTTGGCACCTTCGAACTGGGATCCTTTTGTGACCTTAATCTGTTCCAAGTCAGCCACTGCTTCTAAGAAGGCTCCATCAATGTCAGATAACAAGGACGTTGGTTTGCTCTAAGCAAATGGGAAGGACTTGTCCTTTGGGTCAGGTAGACCAGAGTGAGGAAGTGGAGACTGGCGAGGTGGACCTGTGGGTAGACTGAGACCGAGAGTTGCTCTTTGTGCCCGAGTAAGGACACCAGCAGGCTCCTCCACTTGCAGAGGCTTAACCACATGAGTAGCAGGTGAAGGTTCAAGCACGGTGTTCACAGTAATCAAATTTATCTTCGGAAAGGTGAATTCGGGCTGGTTCTGAGTCGAGCCTGAAGACGTGGATGCCCTTTGCTTGGGACAATCTTTACTGTAGTGATCCTTCGAATCAGGGCAATGACGACAAGGAGGGGACCCCTCGGGTAAAGGACACTTGCTCTGATAATGCCCATATTCTCCGCATCTGTAGCAGAGTATGGGCCGATTGGAAGGACAAAACGGGGGACGAGGTGGTTGCTGCATGGAATTTGAGGCTGAGGTGTAGAAACTTTGGGGAACTGAGGGAGTACTGGCATGATAAAAACTGTGGGGTCCAAAGTTGTTGTGCATACCTTGCTGCATAGGGGGTGTTGTCAGCAGAGGAGGCAACTGGTTTTGATGGCCGTAGGGTGAGACCATGTTGGATGCAAGTGCTAGCCCTTGTTGGAGAGAAGGACCAAGATTTTGTTGTATTTGACGCAATCCCTTGAGGTAGTAACAATCCTTATCCTCATGTCCAGCTTTTTCACAGAAGTGGCAGTAAAACCGAAGGGGGCATTCCTGTGGTGGGTGCCCTGGAGAGCGGCATGAGCTACACCAACCATAGCCTTAGTCTCTTGCTGACACTTGAGCTCTTCTAACTCCCGCTTAATCTGTTCCAATGCCTCATTATGTGTAGGCTTCTCTTGTCTAAGAGAGAAGGACCTCTCCTCTTGAAGAGCTCGTTGTAGCTTTAGGGCTTCCAGTTCCCTATGTAAAGAAGTTAAAGGATCAGTAGGACTACCTTCCGAGAACACAGAGGGAGTATCTATTTGAGGAGAGTTGTTGAAGAGCTTCCTAGCTCCCTCTATTCTAGTAGCAGCTGCGATGAACTCATCGAGAGTGGCGTCGGGTCGGAGACTCTCTCGGAGTTTTTGCTGAGAAGTTTTGGGAAGCGCCTTCTCCACCCACTTTTTAACCATGAATTCACCGGCTTGTTGGGGAAGCTTGGCCACCAGCGACTTAGTTTTCGTCATAAGCTCCGCAAAAGTCTCCTCAGGCTTGAGCACCATGTTGGCCAACTCATCCAACACCTTCTCCTGGTAGTCACCCGGCCTGAAAGCTGCACAGAACTGCTGTCTTAAGGCTGCCCAAGTTGCAAAATGGTTCTCTGCAAATTGGCTGTACCATTTATCTGCTAGGCCATCCAGGGTGGATGGAAATAGTACCAAGTAAGCATCTTCTCTGTTCAGCCCACGTCCCCTACAGAGAGATACAAATCTTCTTGCATGGTCGTCAGCATCTTCTGAAGACAGCCCTTTGAAGGTAGGGAACTTGATGTTCACCTTGGCCAAAACACTAGCTAGTGGCTCCATGATTCCTTGCTGAGTCCGTTGCACAATAGCTTGATGTAGAAGAATAGGAGAGAGCTTTTCTGGAGAAGGTGATCGCGAAGATGGGGAACCTCATGACGAAGGAACTGGTGAGAGCTTTTCTGGAGAAGGTGATCGGGAAGATGGGGAACCTGATGAAGAAATGGGTGATGTGATATGTGGAGGTATAGGTGATGAGGTTGAAGGATTTCTACAAGGTGTCAAAGGTCGTCTTCTGTGATAGTACTTCAGAGGGCTCAGTAGTGGGCTTTGACGCTCAACTGACCTACTTGTATGTGTCATGCAGTGACCTCCAAACCAACCAAGCTTTGGGCAAGAAAACCTTGAACTGGCTGAAGACTGGTCTAGACTCTACTAGACCAGACGAGTGTCTAGACCAGCTGGACCAGGGACGAGGAGGACTCGACCAGGGTCTAGACCAGACAAGTGACTAGACCAGCTAGACCTGGGTCGAGGGGGTCTAGACCAGAGACGAGGGCAAGTTGGACCAGGGCGAGAGGGGACCAGACCAGCAAGGCGAGAGACTTAGACTGCACAGGCGAAGCGAAGAAACCAACTACTCAATAGAGTGAGACTTCAGTTGAGGTCCCACCGTGATCGCCAAAATGGGAGCACCTGTAGCGCGGATAATGTGTCGTGCTCTCTACAGTGTGGGTGCCCCTCAATGCAATGTGCGTGACAATCTCACTCAAACAAATGAAAACTCTCTCAAACAGAATGAAACACAGAAACAACGGATAACAACACAGAAACAATGGATAACAACAGAGACACAACAGTGGACCAGAACATGTGGACTCGACTAGCTCAAAGAACCATGTACAGACTCTGGCGTGGCAGCACACTCCGCTCCAGCCCAGGACTAACAGGTACAAATGGGGTGTCGAGGCTCAGATGTGCAGGGATGGTGAAGCAGTGCTCTGTGTAAGACTTCCTCTAGACGACTACGTGCAAGATAAGATAGAACTGCCCCAAAACACGACTACTCATATGTACAACCATAAGAGCCACCAACGGCCCATAAATGTCCAGCCAGCTAAGTCTATCTCCAAAATGAGTGGTGGTGGTGACCTGGCCACGATGTCCACTAGACCACCGTAGGTACCCTACCACGTGTCACTCCCAGCCCATAGGGTCCGTCCAGTGTGAACCAGACCAATTGTAGCTAACTGTCCAACTGCCTGTCCTGTGAAGTGACTGTAGCCCTGCTACACTTCTTCCGTCGCACAAGGCGTCGGAAAGCAATCCGAGACTGTCTGTAAGTGATGACTCCTAAAAGAAGATCCCTCTGAAGCTGGTCTCTCATCTCTCTGCACTCGTCATCATACCAACTATTCTGGGGCATGCTCCCAGAATGTCGTCTCTTGCCCGGCTGAGTGTGTGGGTATGCCACTGATGCAGCCCCGTGCAATGTCTCAGTCAGTAGCGTGGTGCACTCCTCCACTGAGAGGCCTGTACCATTTGTGCCAGTTGTGCCTTCCATTAGACGGTCCCAGATCACCTCTGAATAAACGAAATCAGTCTCTGGAGTAAATGTATAGCAAGTGTGTGACCTGCCTCCTGATGTCTGGGTTGTACTATACTGAAATTTAACGGATAGTGTCAAGAGAGCATGGTCTACTGCTATGCCCACTGGCCTGGCTCCCACTGTGAAATCCTGAATGCACGGGATAAAGCTCGGTTGTGTCATAACATAATCCACTGTACTGGCCCCATGTCTATGTGGAAAGCATGTGAAACCGGCTGCTCCAGGAAATCGTTGTAAGCCATTAAGTATGGCTAATCCATGTGTAGTCGTCATTTCCATGAGGTATCTCCCATACTCTGTTTGCTCTCTGTCATCTGAGCATCTGTCAAGCCCTAACTCACCCACATTCAACTCTCTAAGCATCTCATCTGAAGTGTCATAGAAGACTGTCTGCGAGTTGCCCGTTCGGGCATTGAAGTCCCCTAGGAGAATGATATCACCATCCCTAGAAAACTCCCAGATGTCATCATCTAGGATAGAGAAAGGCGCCTGCCCTCTGGATGTGGCAACATTGATGTATTGGGAGGAAAGTAACATATGGAAATATATAGGAATCGACCTGTGTCAGGTCTAAGTCTCACCCACATATATCTAGAATGATCATCTCTTCGTACAATATGCAGTAATGGTTGTAGTTCCTCTCTGAATAGCACTGCTGCTACTCCTGAACCTCTACTCCCGTGCTCAGATCTCGTATTTGTCCTGTGAGCTGTTTCCCATCTGTATCCCACCACATGTGGCATTACCTGTCCAGGGGCCTGATGAGTCTCTAAGAAAAACACAATATCCTTGTCTTTGAAACTGTCCTCAAATGCGCCCACGTCCAACCTCATAGACCCATTACAGTTCCAGGTAGCCATCTTCAGTGTGGTCCCAGATGTCTCGCACCGTCATGCAGTACGTCGCTCTAAAATCACCACCCGTCCATCTCTGTAGAAGGCTATCTTTCCCTTCTCCCTTGCCGCTGGAATCTCTGGCATTACCTCTCTCATATGTGCGAGCTGTGAGAGAGTCAGGTCATCACCGAGGAAAATACCTGTCTTCTTGAGAGTAGGCCTCTTCCTCAAGAATTCCTTCTTCTCTTCCAACGAGGGGAAGCGTAGTATGATGTGTCGTGCTCTCTACAATGTGGGTGTCCCTCAGTGCAATGTGTGTGACAATCTCACTCAAACAAATGGAAACTCTCTCAAACAGAATGAAACACAAAAACAATGGATAACAACAGAGACACAACAGTGAACCAGAACATGTGGACTCGACTAGCTCAAAGAACCATGTACAGACTCTGGCGTGGCAGCACACTCAGCTCCAGCCCAGAACTCGCAGGTACAAGAGGGGTGTCGAGGCTCAGATGTGCAGGGATGGTGAAGCAGTGCTCTGTGTAAGACTCTCTCTAGACGACTACATACAAGATAATAGAACTGGCCCAAAACGACTACTCATATGTACAACCATAAGAGCCACCAACAGCCCATAAATGTCCAACCAGCTAAGTCTATCTCCAAACTGAGTGGTGGTGGTGACCTGGCCACGATGTCCACTAGACCACCGTAGGTACCCTGCCACGTGTCACTCCCAACCCAAAGGGTCCGTCCAGTGTGAACCAGACCAACTGTAGCTAACTGTCCAACTGCCTGTCCTGTGAAGTGACACTGTAGCCCTGCTACAAATGATCATCTCTTCGTACAATATGCAGTAATGGTTGTAGTTCCTCTCTGAATAGCACTGCTACTCCTCTTGAACCTCTACTCCCGTACTCAGATCTCGTATTTGTCCTGTGAGCTGTTTCCCATCTGTATCCCACCACATGTGGCATTACCTGTCCAGGGGCCTGATGAGTCTCTAAGAAGAACACAATATCCTTGTCTTTTAAACTCTCCTCAAATGCGCCCACGTCCAACCTCATAGACCCATTACAGTTCCAGGTAGCCATCTTCAGTGTGGTCCCAAAGGTCTCGCACCGTCATGCAGTACGCCGCTCTAAAATCACCACCCGTCCATCTCTGTAGAAGGCTATCTTTCCCTTCTCCCTTGCCGTTGTAATCTCTGGCATTACCTCTCTCATATGTGCAGCTGTGAGAGAGTCAGGTCATCACCGAGGAAAATACCTGTCTTTTTGAGAGTATGCCTCTTCCTCAAGAATTCCTTCTTCTCTTCCAACGAGGGGAAGCGTAGTATGAGAGCTCTCCCCTTTGAAGACTCACCCGTGCCATCACTTTTCTTACCTACCATCCATGCCTTTGTGTGCAAAGGCTTTTCCATCCCCATCATGGATGTAAGGCTTGTGACCTCTTTCTCCACATTGTTTATGTCCTTGAGACCGGTCACTCTCACATGCAGTGCTCGCATCCGCCTTCTTTATTCCTCTTCGAGAGTCATGTTGATAAGCGTCGGCGTACAAGGAGTTTCTTGACCTTTCCCTTTCTTGGCGACCTCAATCCATTTTTCAGCCTCGTCCACCTTTTTCTGTGTCCTTGTTATCATCTCCGCCCATGAAGATGTCTTTGCCACACTCAGTTTGTCTTCCTCTGTGATCATCCTTACCTGTTCCTTAATTTCCTTGATTTCATCTATTACCGAGGGTTGAAATTCGCCTTCCTCTAGTCCATTGCTTACTCTATCAGCAAGCTCCTGTTTAAGGGCTGAGACTTCTTTTTTTTGTAGAGAGAGAGAGAGAGAGAGAGAGAGAGAGAGAGAGAGTTTGATAATAGCAAGAAAGAGAGAGAAATGAAATGAAATGTTATATTAACGTCTTCAAAAGGCCAAAATGACCTATGAGACCAGAAAGTTACAATGTGGTGGATCTGATACAAAGTCAGAGTAACAAAGTGACAACATAACAAAACAAAAAATACTATGGGATCCTAAGTTGGTCGATGTGAACTAAGCAAAATGAGCAGCTGGCTGGGATAGCTAAATCACAGGAGATCCAACATCGCTCGTTGGCGGATCTCATCAATCTCCTCCATGGTAGTAGTCTGACCGGGCGTCATGCATGCCTGGCCAGAGTGCTCCGAATCTTCTGATGTAGCCTCCGTCGATGTTGTGTAGTCCTCCGCAGTCGTGGGCCCCTGGATTTCCCCAGCTTAATCGCTCGGTCGATCAGTGTGCCTCTGGTGTGAGACGAATGTGAGCTCTGTTGTGGGAGTAGCTCCTACGGCTGTCCAGTGTCTGCTCTAAAGAAATCCGTGATCCGTCTCTAAGACTGGCTAGCCTCTCCACTCATCAAGCTACCTCTGTGTCTGCGCAGCTCGAGCAAGAACAAACCCAGGCATCTCTGATCCTCGTATCCCATGACTCTGGAGAGTGGTCCAAAACCCTCTTTGAACAAGCAATGGAAGCGGCCTCGTATCTCGTAGTAGACGGAGCAGCGGCACGTGCAGTGCAACTTTGTCTCGGGCTCCATGTCACACAAGGGGCATGTCCTGGCCTCTGCTGGTACTCCACTGTATCTCCTAGTCTCAATCCGCAACTGGTGAGAAGATGTGCGTAACTGGCCAATAGCAAATCATATCCCATGAGACAAGTGGGTGTCCATGTATCTCGGTCTCGTCACAAAACCATCCTCCGTAAGCTGGAGAAGATGCTCTCTGTAGAAGCCATTTTCGTGCCCAGCTCCTGTGCTAGTTGTATCCATGGCACAATTAAACATAACTGCTAGAAGCTCTGCTAGTAGATCTTTGGCATGCATGAAATGCTCAGCCACTAAGCCATCATGATTATATGCTCTCCCAGTCCTCATCCTGTCAATGGCTTTCTTCGCCATCTCCGCGGTGAAAAAAGCACATGTGTGTGGGCATGGATCGGGGGAGTCGGGAAGGGGCGGTTGTCCAGGTACTGTGTACAAAGATGATGCGTACTTACCCCAGGTCTCTGTAGAGGTAACGGCAAGGGGGGGGACTTCTCATGAAAGAGCCACCATGCCTCACACGAGTCCCGACTCAAGAATAGCTGGTAAAGATCCTGCTCTAGTCGAGCCAAAAATGCCCTCTTCTTCCGCCGCACCAGCTGTTCTGAGGCATGCTCCCTGAACGGCGTCTCTGCTTAGGCTGGGTGTGTGGGTATGCCTCTGGTATGATGAGGAATGCCGCCACACTAGAGCTAGACTTTAGAGGGAGGTGCTTTTGGGGGACATCACTCACAGACAGTCACAGATTGACTTCCAACGCCTACTGCTGCATCATGCAATGTCTGTGTCAGTACAGTAGTAAGCTCCTCCAGAGGTGACCCTGGTTCCTCAGTGCATAGGTGTCTGTAGATCCCGTCTATGTATACAGAATCCGTCTCCCGCATGAAGGTGTAGCGAGTAGGGGCTGTTACCCGTGGCCTGTGTGCTACACTGAACTGGAAGGAGATGGTCATCGACACAAGAGCATGATCCACTGCCACCCCAACCGGTCTGGGCCCAACTGTGAGATCCTGGATACTAGAGATGAGACTCGGCTGTGCCATGACATAATCCACTGTGCTGGCTCCATGTCTGTGTGGGAACCATGTGAAACCTCCCGCATCAGGAAATCTCTGTAGGCTGCAGAAAAGTGCAGGGGCTGGCTGCACCCTTCTCTTATCCCTTTTCACCTAATAGGGGATTTTTTTATTTTTTCCCAGCTGGTAGCCCCTACTGGCAGCATTGCCTCATGCTAGAGAGTTTCAAATAAAGAGGATCAAAAGAAATAGACTCTAAACTTGAAGTCCCACTGAAAAGCCAACTCCATCACTGCAATTTAAATAACAATACCTGCACCTTTGTGTGGGTCAATGGATATTCGATGTGTGTATGCCCCCAAAATCTGGCTCACATCCTGCATTCTTGGGCTTCTCCACAAAGAGCCAGTATTTATAGTATCCATTCTTATTCTTGGGAAAAGTATCTTTGCACCTCACACAATTTGTGGTGAAAATTACTACCTTGATGCATGCACTTCCCAGCTAAGCACTTTGAAAGGGAAGCATTTCTTTTAGATATGAATTCATTGAAAATCCAATTCAAGTTACAAAATAAGTTCCTTTGTTGATGTAAAGTCCTTCCATACTGACTCCTAATAGTAAATGGCATTCTGTCTCCTTGACATCTATATTAGTGGAAGTCATGCAAAGCGATCAACACTGCTCATATCACTTGCTGTTGTTTGTTTAGAGTTGTGATATTTTTCATTTAAGTGGGAAAATCAAAAGGAAAGGTTAGAGCTCAATGAAATCCACTTTGTATACAGGATATTTCTGGAAGCATCACAGAAATGACACTTGAGCTGTACAAATATCTAGTTGACAACCTTCCCCCAACTCCAGCAAAATTTCATTACATATTCAACTTAAGGGATTTAAGCCGTGTTTATGAAGGCCTTACCCTCTCGACAGCCGACACAGTCAAGACATCCTCACAAATGCTTCGATTATGGAGGAATGAGTGTCTTCGAATTTTTCATGACCGGCTAGTCTCTCAATCTGATAAGGAAATTGTGCAGGTCAAATCTTGCTCCATTAAATATACAGACGCAAATAGACTGCTTAATGCTAAGCCTGACAATATCTAAACTGAGAGATAAAGGCTTAACTAAAGGTAACTCAACTCAGTAACAACTTATGGGTAACTGCAGAAAAAAGTACTTGATCTAGTGGGACAAAAGCATGGGGATGATCTGGAATATGTGAGCAAGAATCCCATCTTATATGGTGATTACAGAAACACTTTAAACCTAGCTGAGGCTAGACTTTATGAAAACATGAGGGATTACTCTTCGATTAAGGTTTTGTTCGAAGAGATACTCGACGAATACAACCTTACCAACAAGAAAATGAATTTGGTGATGTTTGATGATGCACTCGAACATGTCACTCGAATACATAGGATAATGCGTTTGAATCAGGTATGCTGCTTATGTATTTATTTGATTGAGCAGCCCCCTTAAAACATAATCTGTGTAGTTGTATTGTCCACACAACTGCTGAGGTAAGAGATTCATGCTGACATCTCACAAAAGGACATCATTATGGCAAATGCATGTAGGGAAACGCTCTTTTGGTAGGAGTTGGTGGAAGTGGGAAGAAGAGCCTGTCAAAGCTAGCAGCATTTGCATCTGGTAGCACAGTATTTGAGATAACTTTGGCTAGAGGCTACAATGAAGACTCGTTTCGAGAGGATCTCAAGAAGCTTTATTCTGTTCTGGGGGTGGAGAACAAACATGTCATTTTCTTGTTCACAGATGCCCATGTTGTAGATGAAGGCTTTCTTGAGTTGGTCAATAACATGCTGACTTCTGGTATGGTACCTGCACTGTTTAAGGAGGATGAAAAGGACGCAATGATTGGCCAGGTCTCTTCCTATTCTGCCTCACAGCATCCCTACTGTTTTTTATGAAGTAAAAAAGAAAACGATAAAATAAAACCTGCTGTGCTGAAATGGTTCTCAATTACAGATAAGGGATCAAGTCCTCGCGGCCGGCATTGTGGATACCAAAGAGAACTGCTGGACATATTTCATTAAAAGATGTCGTAGTAACCTTCATGTTGTTCTGGCCATGTCACCAGTGGGGGATACTCTTAGAACTCGATGCCGAAACTTTCCTGGCATGGTAAAAAAACTCTGCTTTTCAGTCGTGCACAAATATTTTTGAGTAGCATGTTATTGTTTTTTTTTTTGTTCTGAAAACCCAATTCCTTGCTCAAAAGCCCCATTACAAATCCTGACCCATATTTTGCACCTTCTTGAGGACAAAAATCTCTCTCATAGAATCTTTCCAATTAGGGTGCTGCATATAGCTGCTAGTAGTGTTCGGAAAAGTATTTCTCAGCTTGGCCTTGAGCTGATTAGAGATTCAAAACAGCCGGTTGAAAGGAGCGGGGGTAGAAGGAAGGAATTTTCTTTGAAGATGAGAAACATAGTGTAAATAAATGCAATATGAGAAGACTAGCAAAATATGGCATGCATTTTTTGAGCCAATGTAGGTTGAAAAACGTTTTGAAAGATTGGAATCATACCCCCAAAAAAAGCGTAAGTTCTTTTCAGCTCGTAAGCCGACTTTGTGTGATTAAATGCTTCAAACTTCCCCGTGTGTCGCTCATAATAATTGGAGAAATTTGCTCATCTCAAAAGGCATAACGTGTCCACTTAGACACAGAAATAGTGTTAAATATTAAGACTGAGATTATAGCAATTTTGAGACTAATAGAGTCATCTCGTACCGCAGCTGGACAAACTGTATCCAATGATCACAAAAGAGTAAAAAGTTGGAACATTCTATTTCTTTTTCATAATTTTTTCTCTCTACAAGAGTTACAATGAAGACACTTGAGATCATAAGCAACTTTAACATTGAGCTTGAACTTAATCTTTGCACATAATTCTATTCCTTGAACAGATTTTGAAGAAACTGTTTTTGACTTGCTATACAACAGGTGAACAATTGTGTGATTGATTGGCTTACACCTTGGCCAGAGGAGGCCTTGCACTCGGTTGCTAGCGTATTCTTAGATGAAGTTGATATTCCTGAGAGCTTGCGAATGCCAATTGTGCAGCACATGGTAATGGTGCATTCATCAGTTTCAACACTCTCGGTGGAATTCAAGCAGAAGCTCCGAAGGCATAACTATGTTACACCAAAAAACTTTCTGGATTTTATTATGAAATACCGAACTTCACTTTCTACATGTCGCAAAAATAACTCTGATATGTCAGCAAGGCTTTCCGGAGGACTTGGGAAGCTGATCCAGGCAAAACAAGAAGTTGCAGAAATGCAGGTAATGCTTTTTAAGTATGTTTGAATCTCAGTAATGTTTTTTTAAGTATGTTAAGTATGTTTGAATCTCAATAAGAAATAGCTTTTGTTTGTCAAGGAAGAAATGCGCTCTGAACTTCCTTCGAGCTATGTGATCACATAAAGGTCTGTAGCATGTCTTCATAGCCACTGAATTGTGATCCTCGAAGCCCCTCAGGAAGGGACAACTATCTTCACATGATGTATTGGTACAAAGCCCTTGCCCGACCATGCTTTATGGCTAACTTTTAGAAGGGGAGAGTTCAATTGTTTGGGCTATCAGATGTGTGTGTCTCTCGCAAACTCTGAAGTTTGTTGATGGTTGGAATTCTTACTGATGGGGATCATAAAATCACTAAAACTGCTCTCTCGCAAACTCTGAAGTTTGTTGATGGTTGGAATTCTTACTGATGGGGATCATAAAATCACTAAAACTGTTCTTTCTTTCAGTCAACCATTGACCTCTTCAATATCCCTAGCATCGAGGGACACTTGATACTTGTCTGATGAGCATTTCTAAGGAGAATAATAGTGGAGGACACAGAGAAGGGAAGAAAGAAAGAAAGATTTTTTTACGTCCATTAGAGGGTGAAGTCGGCCTATGAGACAAATCAAATATACATGTGTGTCCTCCATCTACGCCCACAGACTAAGCAAGGGTTGTGCTGGTAATGCAATATTGGATTTGTTGACCCTTTTTAATGTACTCCAAAAATTAGAAAGCTGTGAGATACTAAAAATGGGGTTTTGGTTTTAAAGGGATCTGAGTTCTGCAAAAAATCATAGAGAGGAACTTGGCTACTTGCTTCAGGGTCTGGAAAACATGAAGAATGAGAAGAGACTTGAAACATGGTTTTCTTCTAAAAAGATAAAGTCAATACCTAGGTGTAAAAAAAACACTCAATAAATAATACCATGAAAGAGGCAAGAAGTGAAGCACTGACTGGATTTAATTAGCTGATGTTTGTGATCGGCATCTGTTTGGAGACAAATACACTGAAGGGTTATTTATTTACTACAGGTCACACTAGCAGAAGCCAAAATTGTTGTAGATGCAAAAACTGCAGAATGCAACCAGTTGCTGGAAGTAATAAGGTACTGCAAAAAGCCTTGTAATTAGTCTGTCTGTTTCTCTCACAGAACGGAAAGAGTGTAATCCATCCACCATCTGCGTGAAGGTTCTGTCATTATTCATCATGCTACAGGTAAACCCATATGAATATCCAAACAAAGAGAGAAACCTGTAGTTTGAACTTGGGCGATTGTTGCATCTGAGTTTACCTTGAAAGCCATGGAAAAAGTTGCTAATAATGAAATTTTATTTGTGCAAGAAATCACCAAAGCAAGTAATCTTCTCATAAGCACTTCGTCGCTTCAAACCCGTTTTTTTTCATACTGATAACTCTGAAAGCATTCTGAGTGCATGAGAGAGAGAGAGAGAGAGAGAGAGAGAGAGAGAGAGAGGAGATCAGCATTAACACGTGAATCAAACCTCTTTTGGTTGAGGACTTGAAGAAACATGTTGACAGCAATTTGTGTCTGTGAAACAGCCAAAGTACAGCAGAGGTTCAGTCAAAGCAAAATTTTGCACAAGAAAAGCAAACTGAACTTGAAAGGCAGAGTGAGACCATAAGCAGAGAAAAAGAAGAGGCCGAGCAAGCTTTGGTTGAAGCACTACCAGCTTTGGAAGCAGCAGCAGAAGCATTGAACAATCTTAAAAAAGAGGAAATTACAGAAATCCGTTCTTTTGCAAAACCCCACATTTTAGTCCAAAAAGTAAGCAACATTTTCAAGACACGCAAGTCTGTCAGTTTTGGTGTCAACAAATGCCGCACTGTACATTAGGATTCTGCCAAATTTTGGATAATGTGCTTTCAGGTATGTGAATGTGTTGTGATATTGAGAGGCATCAAGGATGTGTCCTGGAAGGGTGCAAAGGCAATGATGGCTGACAACCGCTTTTTAGCCACTTTGATGGAGTTCGATAAAGATGCTATTACAGATAAGCAGGTCTGCACGTTTCCCTTAACTCACACTCTTTTTTTTGTAAATCTGTTTTGATTAATAGAACTGTTCCATAATGTGAAGGCTCTAAAAGCATACATAGGAGAGTTGAAGGATATCCGGGGATACGTCCCAAACATCAAGGGTAAAATATAAGGATTGCCTAAGTGAAATCTTGGAGAAAGGAAAGGGATCAGCATCATGCTGATGGAAAATTCAAAAATTACGTGGGCACCACAAAGACCATAGAGACCAAAATCTGACCTATGTGAAGAAGACAGCAAATCGTTGAAGGGAAGCTGGTTAAGCGGAGATAATGTGCCATGCTCTCTACAGTGGTTGCTGCTCAGTGCAATGTGCGTGAAATCTCACTCCAACAGAATGAAAACGCTGAAAACGATGAATAACAGAGCAAACACACTGACTCAACAATAGAACCTGAACAGCATGGGACTTGCCTAACTCAAATGAACCAGTACAGACTCTGGCATGGTAGCGCACACAGCTTGATGCCCAGAACTCACGGGTACAATGGGGTGTCGAGGCTCAAATGTGCAGGGATGGTGCAGACATGCTGTGCAGCGATGGTGCAGACGTGTTGTGCATGAACTCAAGACTCGAGACGCAAGACGCCGGACCATACAAAGTAGATGATGATGACGATGGCTCAAAACAACTACGGATATATACAACCATAAAGAGCCACCAACGGCTCACAAAATATCCAATCTAGCTAAGTCTATCTCCAAACTGCGGTGGTGGTGATTTGGCCCTGTGTCGGCTAGACTACCACCCGTATCTCGCCACGTGTCACTGCTCGAGCGAGAGTCCGTCCAATGTGAACTTTTAACCCAACTGCAACTAACTGTCTGTCTCGTGCCAATGACACTGTAGCCCTGCTATAGGTTGCCCGCCACAAGACCACTGACCATCTCGGTGAGAGGAACACATAACTGCAAAAAGAAACCACTAGGGTACTGAAAATAGCTGAAACGACACACTAGTGCATATGCACAAGAGAAACTAAGCCGAGCAGCCTGGTCCTGTCACCCAAGAGAGAGTCGTCGCTACTGCTGTACCGGGAGTGTCAACCTCCGGAGGGGGAGCCATCAAATCGATGGTGGGAGTCTGCTGCTAGACTAAAGGCTGTTGGACCTGCTCTCCAAAAACTGGCTGCATGTGAAGGGAGCAGCCACCTGCTGCTCAGCGGATGGAAGCACCTGTCCAGAACTATACTGAGGTCACCACTGACATAGCCATGGAGGTGTGCACCAGCAAAACCATCGCAAGGAAGTCTTTGTGTAGGCTGCATCTGTGGCATGGGGACCTGTTGAGGGTAGTACGGGAACTGCTGAGGCTGAGCATATCCTACAAGGGTCTATACCTATCTCCCTGGCTCCATCCATCCATAACCCCATACCCACTGGATCCTGAACCTCCATATCTTCGTATAGTAGCATTTCTCGAAATCCTTGCACCTGAGCTCGGAGGTCGTCAATGACTTGAGATTAGTCTTTCAATACATGTCATAAAGCAAAAGTAGTAGCATCTCTATCCGCGATCGCACTCTCGGCGACACACGGAAACCCTTCCATAGTTGCATATGTGGCTGAGTGTCGCTGGTGAGTAGCAGCTAATCTCTTTGTACCAAGCTCATTGCTAGCAATAGCCTGTCTGGACTCTGGACTCTAGCAGTATCTCCTCAGATAGCCGAAAGAGCGAGGTAGAGTCCGCCACTGCTAAGGATCCTGCAACGGTGTCTGGTGGGACAGGACTCACAAGTGGCACAGTTGGTGAACTGGTAGGATGCATAGTAGGTGTAGCTGAGACAGGTGGAGGGTGTGTAGGTGAGATAGGTATAGGGGAAGAGACAATTGTAGGCGGGGTATGGAAGGTAGTCACTGTGATAAGAGTGAAGATGGGAGAGGTAGGGAGAGGAGTACACGACAGAGAAGTCACAGATGGGACATCAAGAGTGTGAGCTAAAAGACTAGAGCAAAGCACCGGCTTTGTAGAAGGAGCGGAAGTCGACGATGAGCGTTATACAGGGTGCATCGCCTTAGATTGTTGACTCTCTGATATTGGCAACGAAATTGATGACTCGACTGCGTCTTTCACGACTTTGGCCCTCTTCTTCTTCTTCTTTTCTAGGGTGGGATCCGCCACATGGGTAATGATAGGGAGAGGAGTACACGACGGAGAAGCCACGGATGGGAGATCAAGAGTGTGAGCTGAAAGACTAGAGTAGAGCACCGGCTTCATAGGAGGAGGAGCGAAAGTCGACGATGAGCATCATGCTGGGTGCGTCACCTTAGATTGTTGACTCTTTGATATGGGCAATCAAATTGGTGACTCGACTATGTCTTTCACGACTTTGGCCCTCTTCTTCTTCTTCGTTTCTAAAGTGGGATCCGCCACATGGGCAATGGATTTCGTTTTCGCTTTTGAATGCACACGTTGCATAGGGGTCGTGGGAAGTAGGGGCTAGGATTGGTCAGGTGGGTAAGGACGATAGCAGGTAGATAGGGACGAGGGTTGGGGGTCGAGGGGGTGGGTAGGGTCGAGGGGTGGGGAGATAGGGGCGAGGGGTAGAGATGGGCGAGAGAGGGTGAGTACGGGCGAGGGGGGGTGATGAGGGACGAGGGGAGGGGGTGGGTAGGGGCGAGGGGGATCGTGAGTAGGAAAGAGAGAGGGCCCTAGGGCTAGGTAGGGGCGAGAGCAAGTAGAGAGGGGATAAGGGGTGGGTGAGGGCAAGTATAGAGGGACAAAAACGCATATGAAAAAAATATATATATATGGAGCTAAATCAAGGGTTTGAAGATCAATTACTTACAGAGGTCTGCCACTTTTAGGTGTGGTGTCATCGAGCATTATAGATGAAGAAGACGTCTTTATCAGAGTAAAATGATATCGTGCTGCTCAATCATGGAAGCTGGAGCACACACTAAGGGCACTGAGGGCGATGGGAAGAAGAAGAAAGAACAAGGAAAGAATAGAGAATTCACGTCGTAGGAAAGTATCCAGAAAAAACCTGTTGATAATTGTTGGCCGCCCGGACGAAGACTGGAAGTTGGTTTTGACAACAAGAGGTTCTTAGTTGAGTCGTGAGGGTAATCCGATAGAATTGAAAACCAGCACTTTGGATAGAAAGCGAACCCAAGGCAATTGGTGGAAAATAAAACACAAAGACCATGGAGAGGAGACAGCGAAAAGAGGTAATACCAATGACAGATTGTGAAGTGGAATTTCCATGAAAAATATACCCTACTGGGGGCCAAATTGACAGTACATCGAGGCAAGAAAATTGAATGGAGACAATGGCCCAAATACAAGAAGTTGTAGGACAGAACTCCACATTGGGTGGGTTGCAGTTGGTAAGAAATAAGTTTAAGGAGAGGGACACAGATGGCCACATGAGAGGCTGATGGGTTTGCAGGGGAAACATGCTTTGGGTGAGGTTAAATGAATAGAGAGAATGGGAATGTTGAGAGGATGGGGATGCCGGAACTTAAACTGATATTATGACAACTACAAATGGCTTACTATGAAGGATAATAGCATTTTACTCTTGAGCCATTTACAAGCGACAAGGGAACACCATCCAAAGTGACTAATTGTATGCTCCTTGTGGTAAAATCTCTTGTACTCTATATGGCCCTTGCCAAGCTGGGACCAGCTTCTTTGCCTCTTGCTAATATCTTGCATGATAGAGCAGCACAAGCGAGCCTGGTACTATTTGAGGTTTGCGAAGGTGACGATCATGCCATGCTTTATGATGAACTAGCTCTTCTTATCGAGCTTGAGAAGCTAATCTGCGGCTCTCATCCAACAGAAGAGACGAGAGACATAAGCAGAGTCCATACCCGAATCGGCACGCAAACTGCCTACTCAAGGAGATCCTAAGTTGAATTCATACGAAGCTATGGCTTCCAAGCCGAAGGCTAGTTGAAATGGTGTGTAATTGGTTGTGGCATTGAAAGAAGTGCGGTATGCCCAGAGGGTGCCATGGATAGCTCATGACGTCGGATGGAGATGACATGCTTTCCATAGAAGGGCGATAAGAACCTTGTTTGTGCTCTCGGCCTACCCATTGGCCCTAGGGTAATAGGCGCAAGATTTGCAATGAAAAGTCTTATAGTTGGCCAGCAAAGTTGAAATCAACTCATTAACCAAGTGACTGCCCCGATCACTGGTGAAGTCCAAGGGGCACCCAAACGTGCACAATATATTTTCATACAAAAACTTTGCTACAGTATTGCCAGTGCAATCAGTTGTTGCTAGTACCTCTGCCCACTTGGTTGCATAATACTCCCGATTACCTGGTTGAGCCGGGGGAGAAATTAGACCCACAAAGTCTAAACCCCATCGCTCAAAGGATAACCATGCCATGAAGACCTGCAGAGGACGGTTTGACTGCTTACTTGGTTTCAGTCCACAATGTTGACAAACATCACAAACTTTGTCGTGAGCTATTGCATCCCTAAATACTAGGGCCATCATAGACCACTCTGTAGAATTTTATGGGCGGTGATGTGACCAGAATAATGGCCACCAGTGAGATCGTTGTGGGCATCCTCAAGAATGTGCTCAACTTCATGGGGGGAGACACACCGCCTCAAAACACCATCTGGTCTCAACTTGTAGCGCTTGCCTCCAATCAGAGTGAATGGACGAGACTTCAACAACAATCTTCTCTTCTGTAAGAAAGATGCATCCTCTGCGTATAGGCCAGTGGATAACAAATGCGAGACATCGCCGTACCCATTCCGGAGTGATATCCACCTTAAAAAGACTACTATCGGGAAAGTTGTCCACAATCCCTATAACTGCCTCACTTGTTTGAATGCGAGAGAGATGGTCAGCCATGACGGAATGCTTGTTGGGTCGGAGGACCACCTCAAAATCAAACTCCTGAAAGAGAAGTAACCACCGCCACACTCGACCTGCAACTTGTTGCTTATTAAGCAGATAGCACAGAGCATGGTGATTAGTAATAATTGTTTAGTGGACCCCTAATAAATAGTGAGGAAATTTTTGAGAGCATACACAATAGCCAAACCTTCCCTTTCTGATGTGCTATAGTTGCGCTCTGCCTTAGTGAGCAGTCGACTTGCATAGTGAATGGGCCGATCCAACGTCAGCATAGCACCCACAACCGTCTGACTAGCATCCGTATGTACATGAAAAGTGAGAGACCAATCAGGGGCAACTAAAATAGGTGCTTCAGTCGAGCTCCTGCACCTGTAGGGTCACTTGCCCTTTAAATTAGACGAGATTCCTCGCAGGAAATCTCTCTAATTGTCATGCACAAGCACCCACGGCTTTCTCGAAGCTCCCATAGCGATAACTTGCAGTTTAGGTGCAAAACCCTAAACCTGCAAAAAAACACTGCTGGCTGTAATTTTCTGTTTCGCATCATTTTGAGCAGAGCAACCACGTCTACTCGTGTCTCAGAGGCTCCTGCACGCAATGGGACAGTTTCCCTATAAATGGGACGAGTTTTCACGTGAGAAAACTCTCCGTTTTTGCATTCCTTCGCTACGTGCGTCTCAGACGCTCCCGCACGCAATGGGACAGTTCCCCTGTAAATCGGACGAGTTTTCACGTGAGGAAACTCTCCATTTTCGCATTCCTTCGCAATGGAACTATGCATACCTGTAGGGATTAGCAATTAGCTAATCCGGTTCCTGTGCAAACGCACATAAAACCCCAGAATTGTACATGGTCATCTGAGAAGCCCAACTAGTGGGGTATGACCATATGTGCGAAGGGGAGAGAGAGATGTGCAAGAGCAAATCATCACGCTACATAGAGCAAGGGAGAAGGCAAGCTTTCCATTAAAGTTGTAAGCACCTACAACCCTACTCACACACCCTGTGTAGCACAATTCTGATGTCCAAAAATCAGCACCCACTCAAAAATGGGCACCCCCTCTTGGATAAGCCCCCACTGTCTGCTATTTGGCGTTCAGTTGTCAGGGGATTCTTGCATCCTTGAGATTGGGTTTTCTGACAACCCAAATTAGGCAGCTCAGTGCAATTGAAGGTTGGAATTGATAATTTATTTGGCTAGCATTCTCCTTTGCTGTTAATGGAAAAACTGAACGTCCTGTTTTTTAAAACATGTTTGAAAGTACTGTTGGTGTATGCGTAATGTACTAACTGCTAATCTGTTCACCTTCTCTCTCTTGACATTTAGATGAGGGCTCTAAAAGAGTATTTCAAAGACCCGAAACTTACACTCGATGAACTCATGAACATATCAACCGCCGGTGCGGGACTCTTGCGTTGGGTCGTGGCAATGACGAATTATGCAAATATTGCAAGAACTGTAGCACCAAAACGCCAAGCAGTAGCTACAGCAGAAAAAAACTTAAAAAATGCACAAACAGAGCTGGAGAACATTGAAGAAGAGGTAGATTTCTATGTAATCAACGAGTCGAGCACAGCATCACTTTTTTGCAATTATACAGCTAAATCGTATGAAAGGTTTGACATTTAATGCTTCACAATGGCTCTTCCTCACGTGGATGTATATTGCATGCAGATAAAAGAGTTGTCTAAGCAACTGCAGATTCTACGAAGTCAATTTGAATCAAATACAGCTGAGCAGCAAGAACTGAAGAAGAAAGCAGACCTCATGGAAAAACGACTCAATGCAGCTTCCCGCCTCATTGAAGGGCTTGGTTCTGAACACGAAAGGTGGTCAAGGGAAATAGAAGAGCTTGCTGTCGCTAGAGAGAAGCTTTTGGGAAATTGTTTGATCACCTCAAGTTTCTTAAGGTTGCCCTCTTTTGCACTATATACTGGGAAATGGTGCAAAAGTGTGAGAGTTCTAACCCAGTTTACTTGCATGTACCTTGCAGTTATACTGGAGCCTTTACAATCGATTTCAGAATGCATATGTTGAAAGAAATATGGTTTGTCGATATCCAACGAAGTAACATCCCAGTGACTCTACCTTTTCGACTTGAGGGATTGTTGACAGATGAGGTTGAAATCAGCAGATGGATCAGCGAAGGGCTTCCATCAAATGAACTCTCTGTACAAAATGGCATCCTCACAACTCGAGCATCAAGGTTTCCGTTATGTATCGATCCACAAATGCAGGTGAAACAAAATCAACCAATAGTCTAGAAGTTCTTAAATCTTATTGATGGTGTGCATTGATATGCATAGCATGGCTCTGAAAATGAAGTAACCACCCCTTTACAGGGGCAGAATTTGGTCTGCATCCATAGCTCTGATCATGGGAGCTCTGGGATAAAACTGTTCTCTGATTGTCTCGAAGACTGTCCAAAGTCTGCCAATATCTTTCCTCCTTGTGTATAACTGCAACACTTGAAAGTTCAATTGGGTTGTCACAATTGTAATCTGTGCAACAAAATGTGTAACATCAAGGTCCATCCAAGCCTGTAAAGGTTTCCATTATGCTATGCGCTACTAAGAGCATGCCATCACCCATGCAATCTTAAAAACATAAGCATCTTGCTATACAAAGATGACAGACTTTGCAGACCAAAACCTTCTTGGAGTAACTCACCACCATGCACATTTCCAAGATTGCATCTTGAGAACAGAACGTCTCCTCAATTCCCTGAAAACCAGGGTCAAGCATCGAAAGCTTTCACCCACAAATCGCCTCTCAAGCTGCATACATGATAACAATCGTAGCATGAGAGGAAACCCTTTCAATCAGTCCACTTTCGTTCGGTTACGAGCTGGTGTGGGCCAGATCCAGACACTAAGGTTGCTGGATTTTTTTCTAACGAATCACCCATTTTCTGTAGGCAATCAACTGGATCAAAAAGAAAGAAGGCAAGCTACTGGAAGGAAGAGTAAAAACTTTCAACGACACTGATTTCTTGAAGCAGCTTGAATTGGCAGTGCAATATGGATTTCCTTTCATGTTTGAAAATGTTGATGAGTATATCGATCCAGTTATTGACCCAGTGCTTGAAAAAGCTACTACATCATTGCCAGGTGGAAGAAAAACGGTCAAACTCGGTGATAAAGACATTGAGTGGGTAATTCTCCTAACCTTTGAGATCCTCCTTAAATTTTGATTGTTATGCATTTCCATAGAGAGCTGCAGTCTTGAGTCCACGCAGTATTGATTGGATTGACTGCACTTTCATGGTATTTCACCAATATCAATAAGGTGCAAACTCCAAGCAATAATGAAAGGATCTGGTTAATCAGGATGATAACTTCCGGCTATACCTGGTGACGAAGATGCCGAATCCACACTATGGACCAGAAATATCTGGTAAAGCTATGATTATCAATTACAGTGTCACTGAGCAAGGGCTTCAAGCACAGCTGCTTAATGCAACAGTAAGAACCTCTCAATTTTGCACTATAATCATGCTGCATCCAAGATTAAATAAAATTCTTTCTTTCTTGACAAAGGTAAAACATGAAAGACCGGACTTGGAAGAGCAGCGAGAGGTGTTGATTCGGGATAGTAGTGAGAATAAAACGTTGCTGAAGACTCTTGAGGATACACTTCTGCGGGTATGTCGTGCGAAAATGAAGAAAGAAAAGATAGCAACTGAGGTTTGTGGGAGAGGAATGCGAGAAGCGCGGTATTGCTGTCTAAATTCATTTTGTGCCTTTGTTCTTGTGCAGGAGCTAAGCAATGCAACTGGAAATATCTTGGATAACGAAGAGCTTTTGTCAACTTTGGAGGGTGCCAAATCAAAAGCATCTGAGATCTCCCAGAAGCTGGTACTTGCACAGGAGACAGCTCTGGAGATTGAGCAGGTAAGGCAGCAATGGCCCTTAACAAAAATTGGCTTTCTAAAACAAGCCTTAGTAAAGAAACGAGTCAGACAGACATTTAGCTTTTGCAAATAAAAACTTTTGCATTTAAGTGAAAAGCATTGAATGATTAAAATCTTCTTTGATATTTTAGTTTGTAAATGGGTCCTTTCATTTAAGAGCCTCATATGGGTCCTTCTCACTGTTTTTGTTTTAGAATGCCAGGGCCCAGCATGACCTGTTTCTTAACCTTGCTAGGTGATAATGTCTTACAAAATGAACTTTCTTTTGCAGTTGCGGCTTCGCTACTCACCTGCTGCAAAGAGGGGAACTATACTTTTCTTTGTTATGGCATCCCTTTCTGCAATTAACAATATGTACGAATATTCACTCTCATCATTCCTCCAGACTTTCCAGATTTCCCTTGAAACAAGTAAACAAGATGCAACGCTTGAAGGTCGGCTCCGAAGCATCATAGATGCCCTCACATATGATGTGTACAATTACACCTGCACAGGACTCTTTGAAAAGCATAAACTCATGCTATCCTTTCAAATGACAATAAGTATTGCAAATGGTGAAAACCAATTGAATTGGCAGCACTTAAATTTCTTTCTGAAGGGTAACCTAGCCCTTGAAAAATCCCCAAAGCCAAAGCCTTATGAGTGGATTCCGGACCAAGGGTGGCAAGACATTGTGGAAATGATTAAACTAGGACCACAATTTGCCGCAGCTGTTGAACACTTGGAGAGCAATGAAGCAAGTTGGCGAGCATGGTATGAGAAGGAAAAGCCAGAGGAGAACCCTCTGCCGGGAGACTTGAGCGAAAAACTGAAGACATTTGAACAACTAATTGTGTTGCGTTGTTTTCGGATAGATCGCATCACCGTTGCTTTAACGGTAATCATACTTTAGTCTTACAGTAATCATTCCTTTTCGATGTGCATACATAGATGAAATAAGAAATACCCCTGTATTTTGTTGACATTCCCAAAAAATCCCTAAGGTTTTTAAAAACTCCCGAGATACCCTTGTACCGATTGTGGATGGATTGCTCCAATTCTCACAATAATCATTCTATCTTAAGATGCCTTCGACAAGAAACTTTCACCAATGTGCTCACAAATAGTGGCAATTGTGTCTACTTAATAATGAACAATTTCATCCTGTGAGTTCACAATACCTTAAAAAATCATGATCCTATCATCTTCAATCAAGGAGGGACCAATCTCCTTACGAAACTTTTCATAACAACAGGCCTAACGAGATGTTTGCAAGATTGACAAGGGGTATTTTGGGTTTTTTGGTAAAATTTAAGGGCATGCTGGGAACTTTTAGCAAAGTTTCCCACATGTGAAGGGTATTTTGGGAATTTCCACAAATTAGGGGCATATTGGTAATTTTCCAAAAAATTTATCGTCGAATGATGCTTCGAAAATTGTTTCTCAACACTGTTTTGCAACTTCCCTAGTTGTTTTATAATGTCTCATTTAACACACGTCTTGGAATCTTAACAGAGGTATGTCATGGAGCAAATGGGGGAGAAATACGTAAGCCCACCAGTCATCGACTATCGAAGCATCCACAGGCAGAGTTCAGCTTTGACACCTGTCGTTTTTATTCTCAGCCCAGGTGCAGACCCAGCATTTGATGTCTTCAATCTGGGAGAAGAACTAGGCTTTAAAGCAGGCACCAAGCTTAAATACATGGCTCTCGGTCAGGGCATGGGACCAAAGGCTCAAGAAATCCTAGAAGCTGGTGCAGCTCGCGGATTGTGGGTCATGTTGCAGAACTGCCATTTGCTCCCTTCGTGGCTTAAAACTTTGGAAAAAATACTGGAAAAGCTTCAAAAGCCGCATGCAGATTTTCGACTCTGGCTCACCACAGAGCCAACTTCAGTTTTTCCATTAGGGGTCTTGCAAAGAAGCCTCAAGGTGGTCACAGAACCGCCAAATGGACTCAAGCTGAACATGAAAGCCTCATATGCAAAAATATCTCAAGAGATGCTCTCTGATTGTCCCCATTGGGCTTTCCAAACACAGGTACACAAGAACTACTGCTACATAAATAAATTAACAAGATGCCTAACGGTCTTTCTTTAATCCTGTGACGCGAAGCTGAAACTCACAAGATAGTAAGGTTTATACGTGAGCGAAAGTCATGGTGAGACCCCCCTGGCTCTCCTCCCAGTCCTCTGTTGATTTTGCGCTTCTTGGTGGGGGGTCATATAATCATAGGTTGTAAATAAATCCACCAGACTGCTAGAAAACCTTAAAAAATGCAACCAATTCTGTTTGTTCCATCGGAGTTCATAAAATCATAGATCATAAGTAAATACACCAACTGCAAGCAAACGTATGAAAATGCAATCAATTCTGCAGGTGTACGTTCTTGCATTTTTTCACGCTGTGGTGCAAGAGCGCCGAAAATATGGCAGGCTTGGATGGAATGTCGCATACGATTTTAATGAGACAGACCTTAGAATCAGGCAAGATATTTGATGAATCTTACAACTGCTAACTGAGAAACGGTATTTATGCTCATATGTGCACGCATTAGAACCAATTTGCTTTGATACTTCACCACTTTATTACACATACATAATTGGTCCCTTTTCTATTCTGTATTTGCAATATCAAAAACCTGAGATGCATGTCCTCACTATATGCAAAGACTTCTATACAAACATATTAACACACAGTATACAAACAAAGTAATAGGCACAAACAATGAAGCACAAAAAAACTCGAGATTGGCCATCAGGTCAAAAGTCCCTTGTTGATTGATTAAATATCTAAATCATCCAGCAACTATGGTCGAATTTTAAAACTAGCAATTAAGTAAGATTGCTGTTACAATACATACTTAATCAATTTAGTAATCTGCCGAGTTGTTTGACCTGTGTGCTCTTTTTTTCTGATTGAAGACTATCAAATATTTGTATGAAAACATAGCTGTACAAACCTGCATATACCCAGACATCTTAAAACTAGCCCATATCAGTGCAAATTTCTCAAAAAATCGAATACCCAAAAGTTGAAGATATTTACTAACAATTCACTTTGTTGCATGCAGCCTTCTTTTGATTGCAACGTACCTAAAAAAGACATGGGACAACAAGGATGACACTATCCCATGGGGCACTCTCAGATATCTTATAGGGGAAGCCATGTATGGTGGGCGTGTCTCGGACTCTTTCGATAGGAGGATATTGAAGACCTACTTGGAGGAGTACCTTGGAGACTTTCTTTTTTATCCATACCATCCCTTCCGGTTTTTCACAGCATCTAGTGGAATCACATATAAAATTCCTGATGTTGGTCCCAAGGAGAACTACACCTCCTACATAGACTCCTTGCCTTTGGTGCAAACACCAGAAGTTTTTGGTTTGCATGCAAATGCTGACATAAGCTACTACACGACGACAACCAAAAAACTGTGGAAGGATTTGGTGGACCTGCAGCCTCGAGGCGGCGACAGCCAGGGAGGCGGTAAGAAAGAAGACATCATCAACAATGTTGCTGCTGATTTACTCAAGAAAATTCCTGCACCGTTTGATCTTCCTAAGATCAAGAAGGACATCGGAACACCAACTCCAGTGCAGGTAAACGTTCCTCTCTCATTTTATTTATCCTTGCATTACAGTGCATTGGCTTCTACATTGGTCACTCAAAAAATCGACAGCAGACAGCTGTTGAACTCATAAAGCAGTCTGATGGTATCAGCAAAATATAAGCCTTGCTTGTATAAAATTATGCAGGTTGTATTGCTGCAAGAGCTTGAAAGATGGGACAGGTTGGTGGTATGCATTGAACAAAGTCTTCACAAACTCCAGAAAGCCTTGGCAGGAGAAATTGGCATGAGTAAAGACCTTGATGATTTGTCAACAGCTCTATTCAATGGGCAACTGCCAGCCTTGTGGCGAAAGCTTACACCTCAAGTATCTCTCTCTCTCTCTCTCTCTCTCTCTCTCTCTCTCTCTCTGGATTTCCTGAAGAAGAGACCGACTCTAAAGAAGACTGGCATCTTTCTTGGAGATGACCTCACCCTCTCGCACATTGCTCATATGCAAGAAGTAATGCCGGAAATTAGAGCAGCAAGGGAAAAGGGGAAGATTGCTTTTTACAGAGATGGAAAGGTGGTGATATTGGAGCGACGTCCCGCATGACGGTGCGAGACCTATGGGACCACACTAAAGATGGAAACCTGGAATTGTAACGGTTCACTTCGTCTTGATGTAGGGGCCTTTTGAGGATAGCTTCACAGGGAGAGACATCATCTTCTACTCTGAGACGCATCAAGCCCCTGGGCAATCCATGCCACAGGTGAGCGGATATAGATGGGAGACAGCCAGCAGACAAGAGACCAGATCAGAGCATCGAGGACGAGGCTCAGGGGGAGTGGCAGTTCTATTTAGGGAGGAGTTGCAGCCATTGATATATATAGCGCGCAAGGATGAGCATGCTAGGTACATGTGGGTGAGGCTCAGGGCAGAGACGGGCAGATACCTCTACATTGCTATCTGTTACTTTCCTCCTAGTACGTCAGTATATGCATCACCTAGGGGACAATCCCCCTTTGCTATTTTGGATAATGACATATGGGAGTTTTCTAAGGATGGTGACATTATCATACTAGGGGATTTCAATGCTAGGACTGCCCACCACCAGATAATATTTTATGATACTTCCGAGGAAATGCTTAGGGACCTGGACGATACAGAGATGGGTCTATCCAGATTATCACAAGATGAGGAATACACGGAATATGGCAGATACTTGATAGATATGGGAACCGCACATAGATTGGCCATTTTGAATTGCCTACAAAGATTTTCGACAGCTGGAGGTTTTACTTGCTTTCCACACCGACATGGTGCCAGCACACTGGATTATGTTATGGCCCAGTCAGGTCTCATTCCATTCTTTCAAGATTTCATGGTGGACACTAGGCCAGTTGGAGTAGCAGTTGATCATGCTATCTTGTCCTTCACCCTGACGTTTCAGTTCAGCACAGCTCCATTAGGAGAGGTCCCTACACACATCCGGTATACCTTCATGAGGGAGACGGACTCTATGTATATGGATGAGATATACATGAAGCTATGCACCCAGGAGCCAGGACGGCCAATAGATGAACTCACTCAGATACTAACAGAGACGCTCCATGATGCAGCATCAGAAGAATACCCCCACAACCAGCCTACACGGAGAAGATCTAGAAAAATGCCCCAGAACAGTTGGTATGATGATGAGTGTAGAGAGATGAGGATCAAGTTACAGAGGGAAGTGCTCATGGGTATTACCACACATAGACAGTCACGGATTATCTTTCGCCGCCTAGTGCGATGCAAGAAAAGGGCTTATTTATCCCAGCTAGAGGAAGATCTGTATCAGTTATTTATAAGTCGGGACTCGGGCGAAGCATGGAGGCTATTCCACGAACATTCACAACCACCAGCGGTCACCTCCACTGAGACATGGGGGGAATATGCCACATCTCTCTACGTAGCATCAGGACAACCACCTCTACCGGACCCACTAGAGACATGCCAGACAACCACCTCTACCGGACCCACTACTGCCGAAAGGGTAAGGAAAGCTATTGACAGGATGAAGACAAGGAGAGCACATGATCATGATGGTCTGGTAGCAGAGCACTTCATCCATGCCAGGGATATGCTCGCAGAGCTCCTAGCTATGATGTTTAATCGAGCCATGTATGAAGGCTTCCCTGAGACTTGGAGTATGTCCATGATTGTGCCTATTTTCAAGTCGGGAGATCCCATGATTCCCGGGAATTATCGCACCATCATGGTTAGTCACACATTAGCTAGGCTATATGCATCCATTCTTAAACAAGAGCTGAGTAGATGGGCAGAGCGAGAGGGCATAACAGCACCAGGGCAAGCAAGTTTCAGGAGAGGTTTCTCCACTCTTGACCAGATTCTGACACTCAGAGCTATTATTGAGGAGGGTAGACACCATGGCAAGAGGATCTATTGTAGCTTTGTGGATTTCCGCAAAGCTTTCGACACAGTGCCGAGAGCCAGACTCATACGCAGATTACAGGACATGGGTGTGCCTACAGAGCTGATTTGGGGGATTTGGCTCTATACAGGACAATGATGGGGCGGGTACGCACCACTGAGGGAATGTCGGACATGGTCCTCTCCAATATTGGAGAAAAGCAAGGATGCCCCCTATCCCCGACTCTTTTTGGGATGTATGTGGATGAGTTTTCGGCCTATGTAGAGCGTCAGGGGGACAGGGGGGCTCAGCTAGCAGGGACATGGATTCCGCTGTTACTATATGCTAATGATATTGTGCTGATTTCTGACTCACCAGAGGGGATGCAGCGCCACTTGGATGCTCTGCATACATTTGCTCGTGACAATGGATTGTCTGTCAATCTGGGGAAAACCAAGGTTATGGTGTTCAACACCACACCACAGTGGGCCAGGAGGTCGGCACCCACATTTATGTATGGCCAGGAGACTGTGGAGTACACAGATGCATATACTTATCTTGGGGTAGTCTTCGGTGGACCGGTGTTTTCACTAAGGAGAGCATCAAAGACTAGACTGACGAGAGCATATGCAGCTTTGGGAGGACTGGAGAGGATGTGTTCGCAGGTTCAGTTTCAGGAACCGCGAACAGAGCTTTGGTTTTTTGACACTCTAGTGACTCCAGCTATGCTCTATGGAGTTCAGGTATGGGAACCCTCAGTAGACCACCATGGAGGATCTGGCAACACAGATGGATGGAGATGTATGGAGAGGCCTCTGGTCTCTATGATCGCTCGGATGATTCGGGCTAAGGCCTCAATACCACATGAGATTATCCGAGCCGAGCTAGCCGCCCCCCCTCGTGGTGGAGGCGTTGACGAGATCAGTTTCTTTTATGCACGGTCTATGGGATCTCCCCAAGGAGAGATACGCTCGGCTTGCCTTGGAGTCATCTCGACAACTAGCTCTACAAGGCGATACAGCATGTTGGTATGGACAGATGACAGCATGGTTTCAGCCGCATGGTCTCAAGATGGATAGATTACCTCCGCTTCAATACTCCCTGGATGCACCCTCCCTGTCTCTCAAACGGACAGAGATCACCAGACTCATACGTCAGGATCTGATTCAGCTAAATACCAGGAGCACATGGATACAACCGACACAGGAGTTGGGCATGAAGATGGCCTTCTACAGAGAGCATCTTCTCCAACTCACGGAGGATGGCTTTGTGACTAGGTCTGCATACATGGACACACACTTATCTCATGGGATAAAATGCGACACCGACCCCCCCGCCCGCGCAGGTACAGTAGGCAGTCAAATTTTCTATGTAGAATTTTTTCAAAAGCAAATCAGAGCAGATTTTCAAATGTGGAAGCCCGGGTGCGTGTAGGTCTCCTTCCACCGCAATATTTCGTCTCGTTTGTCAGCAACGACCAACCATGAGGAAGTAGAATGACAAGCCCGACCCCTTAGAAGATGCAGTCCAAAAGTGCAAAGAAGAAATGGTCAAGACCATTAACAAGATCAACCGCCACCTATTAGGTACAATAAAACTGCTCGAAGATCGCGTTTTGGCCCAAGAAAGCAAGATCACTGCAATGGGAGATCATGTGGCCGCCCAAGACGAAGAGATTGCGTTACTCAAGAAGGAGTTCGCGGAGGCACGATCACGAACCACACTTGAAGAGGGAGAATTGCAACCTTCGGTAATAGAAGAACTCAACACAATCAAAGAGCAAGTGCGAGCCATCAAAGAGGGGGAAGAGCAGCATAAAGAAAAAATGACGACCTCTTGGGTGGACGTTATCACAAAGACTCAACAGAAAGCAGATGAGGCTGAGAAATGGATTGAGGTTGCCAAGAAAGGGAAAAGTAAGGAAACAACATGCACACCCACTATTATCAACCTGACACTAGAAGAGGAGCAAAGAAGACGTGTATGCTCTCTACATGTGAGAATTTGCAGCCAAAAGACAAAGATAATGTAGATGAAGAGGTAAAAGAACTCAAGAGCTTGGAGAGTGGGCAACAAGAAAAGTAGGAGCAAGGAGGAAACCTCGAAGAAGAGACGACTCTTAAGAAGACGGGCATCTTTTTTGGGGATGACCTTAGCCTCTCACAGGTCACCCATATGCAAGAGGTAATGCCAGAGATTAGAGCGGCAAGGGAAAAAGGTAAGATTGCTTTTTACCAAGATGGAAGAGTGGTGATACTGGAGTCATGCTCCACATGACGGTGTGAGACCTATGGGGCCACACTCAAAGTTGCTACCTGGAATTGTAATGGATCTATGCGTCTTGATGTGGATGCTTTTGAGAAAAGTTTTAGTGGGAGAGACATCATCTTCTACTCTGAGACACATCAAGCCCCTGGGCAATCTATGCCTCACATTAGTGAATACAAATGGGAGACAGCTTGTAGACAGGAGACACAATCAGAGCACAGAGGGCGGGCCTCGGGAGGAGTGGCAATGTTATTCAAGGAGGAGTTGTAGCCATTGACACATATAGCTCGCAGGGATGGCCAAGCTAGGTACATGTGGGTGAGATTGAGAGCAAAGACTGGCAGATATCTTTACATTCCTATTTGCTACTTTCCCCCAAGTACGTCAGTATATGCACCACCCAGAGGACAGTCCCCTTTCTCTATTTTGGATGATGACATATGGGAATTTTCTAGAGATGGTGACATTATCATTCTAGGGGACTTCAATGCTAGGATTGCCCATCAGCAGACAGTATTTTATGATACTTCAGAGGAGATGCTGAGAGAGCCGGATGTTGCAGAGACGGGCCTATCCAGACTGCCACAGGATGGGGAACATACTAAGTATGGACGACACTTGATAGACATGGGAACTGCACATGGATTGGCAATCTTGAATGGTACAAAGATTTTCCGATGCGGGAGGTTTCACATGCTTTCCACACACACACGGAGCCAGCACAGTGGATTATGTCATGGCACAACCAAGCCTCATCTCTAGTATCCAGGATCTCATAGTTGGGCAGACCTGTTGGGGTGGTAATGGATCATGCATTGTAGTGCTGACCATCTCTTTCCAGTTCAGTGTAGCACACAGTTTACGAGTAGCAGCCCCTACTCGCTACACCTTCACGCAGGAGATGGATTTTGTATACATAGACGGGATCTACAGGCACCTATGCACTGAGGAGCCAGGGCAACCTCTGGAGGAGCTTACTACTATACTGACACAGACATTACATGATGCAGCAACAGCAGCATACCCACACCCAGCCAATGCAGTTCTCGGAGCATGCCTCAGAATAGCTGGTATGATGAGGAATGCCGCCAAACTAGAGCTAGACTTCAGAGGGACGTGCTTTTGGGGGACATCACTCACAGACAGTCACAGATTGACTTCCGACGCCTGGCATAGTGGAAGAACAGGTCATTTTTGGCTCAACTAGAGCAGGATCTCTACCAGCTATTCTTGAGTCAGGACTCGCGTGAGGCCTGGCGGCTCTTTCATGAGCTGTCTCCCCCCCCCCCCTACCATTACCTCTACAGAGACTTAAGGTCAGTACGCATCATCTTTGTACACAGTTTCTGGACAGCCGCCCCTTCCCGACCCCCCTGATCCATGCCCACACAGATGCGCTTTTTTCACCGCCGCATGGTGAAGAAGGCCATTGACAGGATGAGGACTAGGAGAGCATATGATCATGATGGCCTGGTGGCTGAGCATTTCATGCATACTAGAGATCTACTAGCAGAGCTTCTAGCAGTCATGTTTAACCGTGCCATGTGTGAGGGCTTGCCTGACACTTGGAGCCTATCTACGATTGTACCTATCTTCAAATCAGGAGACCCTATGGAGCCTGGTGTCACCAGGAGGTGTATTTTTCCTGTTGCCTTCCATAAATAAGTATTAGATATATTTATTTTATTTTTACTTGTTTGTCCCAAAACCCTTGAAAAGGTGCAAGTGGACATTGCATGGCCAGTGTGAAACGGCTGCAGCCAAATGGGTTTCTCACATCTGTGATCTAGGTCGGTCAGACAGGGACTGCCCGGGCTAGTTAGCACTGAATTCTGATGAGTATGGAAGCTCGTGTGCGCCAAACTGGAATTTGGGCCACTCGTCAAGTCACTGCAACTTTATAAGTTGAAAGGGGCCAGTAAATTAACCCACATTGTAGATGGTGGTCAAATGGTAGTCTTCAATGATGGTCAGGAGACCGATAGGGACGCCATGGAAGCATCTCCAAAAATTTAGGGAACTGCTATTTTTGACCGGAAAATGTGTTCGCGTCATTAGCTCTGGAATGACAAGGGGAACATTCTATTGCTCTGCTGCCAAGTCAACTGACGCACCAGTTGAGATATTTTTAGCAAGGAAAGCCCAAACTCGGAAACTGGGCGACGTGTCAGCCTGTGAGCGATTCTGCCACTCTGGGAGGCAAAAACGAGCTGCATATCAACAAAGGGGGCGCCATTTTCAGCCTCAGGTGGATTGTAGCAGGTACAGAAGCTATGGAATGCTTACCTTGCCCTCTATGCACAGTATGGTGACGGGAGTGATGCCCCGCACGCTACATACTACTCTCTTTCTCCCCTACGTACAGTATGTTATGCCCCACTAGTGGGCTTCTCATTTGACCTATGTACAGTTCTGGGGGTTTATGCGCGTTTGCCAAGGCAAGAGCCTTCTGAACAGGAACCGGATTAACTAATTGCTAATCCCCCACAGGTACGCACAGTTCCATCACGAAAGATTGCGAGTTTGGAGAGTTTTCTCGCGTGAAAACTCGTCCAATTCACAGGGGAACTGTCCCATTGCGTGCGGGAGCCCTTGGGACACGCGTAGGCGTGTTTGCTCCGCTAAAAACGATCCGAAACAGGGAATTACAGCCTGCTGTGTTTTTCTGCAGGTTTAGGGTTTCGCACCTAAACTGCAAGGGAACATCGGGGGAGCCTCGTGAGAGCCTTGGGATGCGTGTACAGGCTTTTGGGCTCCCGACAGTGAAAAACAGAGAATTACAGCCCGTTGAATTTCTGTGACAGCTCACCAGAAAGCTTCCAAATACCGAGGGAATCCATCCTAGAGGGGTGTTTTGGACCTACAGGGGTTTTTGCGCCGTTATGCTGTCAAAATCCGGTCGAAAACCTGCGTTTTCAGCCCTCGCCAGGTTTGGACAGCTTTGTGAAAGCTTGTGCTAAGTGGTCGGATCGTCTACCTTAATTTGAATAAAGAAATACCGAAAGGGGCGCCAGTCTTTGGGGCCTACAGGGTGTCGGTCTCGTGTGCGCAGTGACATTCTAGTCGCTGGACGCAACTATATTCTCTTCCCTTCTCAGTGCTCTGTGTAAAGTTAACAGGTAATTGAAATAGTACCGCCCTCTACGTTGTACGGGCCGGTTACACCTGGGAATTATCGCACTATCATGATTGGACACACATTGGCACGGTTATACGCATCCATTCTAGGGCAGCAGCTAAGTAGATGGGCAGAGAGAGAGGGAGTGCGCGCAGCTGGGCAGGCAGGGTTCAGGAGAGGTTTTTCTACTCTTGACCATATCTTGACACTCAGGGCCATCATCGAGGAGGGCAGATCCCGTGGGAGACGGATCTGATACCGTGGGAGACGGATCTATTGTAGCTTTGTGGACTTCCGCAAAGCATTTGACACAGTACCCAGAGCTAGATTGATGTGCAGATTACAGGAGATGGGAGTACCCACAAAGCTCATTTGGGGGATCATGGCATTGTACAGATCAGTAGTAGGGCATGTACGCACCTCAAAGGGTCTATCTAAACCGGTTCACTCCACTATTGGGGTGAAGCAGGGCTGCCCGCTCTCTCCTACTCTACTTGGTATGTATGTGGATGAGGTTTCTGACTACATTGAGAGAGATGGGGATAGAGGTGCACCACTGGCACGGACACGGATTCCACTATTGTTATATGCTGATGATATTGTGTTGATCTCCGACTCTCCAAATGGGATGCAACGTCACTTGGATGCTTTGCATAGGTTTGCCCATGAAAGTGGTTTGTCTGTCAACCTTGGTAAAACCAAGGTCATGGTATTTAATACCACCCCACAGTGGATCAGGAGGTCAGCGCCCGCATTCACATACGGCCAGGAGACGGTGGAGTATACAGATGCTTACACTTACCTTGGTGTGGTTTTTAGTAGACCATCATTTTCATTGAGGACTCAGGAGAGCAGCAGAGACTAAATTGACCAAAGCCCATTCAGCATTGGGTAGATTGGAGAGGATGTGCTCACAGGTTCAGTTTCAGGAGCCTTGGACGAAGCTCTGGCTCTTTGACACTTTGGTGTCTTCTGCATTGCTCTATGGAGCTGAGATCTGGGGGCCTTCATTGGATCATCACGAGAGGACAGGTCGCACTGATGGGTGGGGGACATGGAGAAGCCTCTGGTCTCTATGATCTCGCGGCTCATTAGAGCCAAGGCTTCAGTACCACGTGCCATTATCTGAGCAAAGCTAGCTGCCTCCCCACTAGTGGTTGAGTCGCTCACCAGATCTCTCCTTCCTACACCACATGTGGGAGTTTCCTAGAGACAGATACGCCCGCCTTGCACTTGAGTCCTCTCGACAGTTAGCCATGCACGGAGATACAGCATGTTGGTATGGGGAGATGACATCATGGTTCCAGGCGCATGGATTCAGTATAGAAGATTGCCCCCCTTCCAGTACTCACTGGATGCACCCTCCCTGACTCTTACACAGTCCGAGATCACGAGGCTCATCCGCCAAGACTTAACTCAGCTAGACACCAGGAGGACATGGATACAGCCAGCACAGGCGCTGGGCACGAAGGAGGACATGGATACAGCCAGCACAGGCACCGGGGAACGCCCCCTAGCCCCCGTTCCGGCGATCCGGGGGGGCAGTTCCCTTCCCGAACGTTCCGAAACGTCCCGAAACGTTTGACGTTCCGGGTGGCCAGTGCAAACCGGAACGGCCGTTCCGGAACGTTCCGAACGCTCCCAAAACGTTCCGGAATGCCCCTGGAACGGCCAACGGCTACAAACAAATTTGGCAAAAATTGAAAAAATTGAAGTAAATGTTTGGGCTTCTTTTTGAAGTGTGCAAGGCCTCAAGGACTCATAAAATGCACCCCCCTCCCCCTTTCTCTCCACAAGCTAATCCTCAAGGCTCAAGCTCTCTCCCTCTCACACTCTCAAGATCTCTCCCTCTCAAGACTCACTCTCTCAAGGCTCAAGGCTTTAAGCCTTCAAGCTCTCTTCCTCTCCCTCCCACTCTCTCAAATCTCTCCCTCTCCCTCTCACTCTCTCGAGTCTCTCCCTCTCTCTCTCTCTCTCTCATCATCTAGTCATAGCAAGATTGAATGGTCTTCAAAACGAGTTTTTTGTGAGTATTAGAGTCAAAGCACTCTAATACTCCTTGTATTTAAACACAAGAAGCTAAAAAATGCACTATTTGGGTGTTTTTTATACCTCCCGTTCCGCGCCGTTCCCGTTCCGAACCCCTAGCCGTTCCCCCGTTCCGCGGGGATCCCGTCGCCGTTCCCGTTCCGCGTTCCGGGTAACTATGATGATATCACCCTCTCGCAGATCGCTCATGTGCAGGAAGTAATGCCAGAGATTAGAGCGGCAAGGGAAACAGGCAGGATCGCTTTTTACCGAGACGGAATAGTGGTAATACTAGAACGACCCTCCAAATGACAGTGCGAGACTTATGGGACCACATTCAAAGTAGCTGCCTGGAACTGCAATGGATCTATGCGTCTTGATGTGGGTGCCTTTGAGGATAGCTTTACTGGAAGAGACATCATCTTTTACTCCGAGACACACCAGGCCCCAGGGAAATCCATGCCTCACATCAGTGGATACAGGTGGGAGACAGCCTACAGACAGGAGACACGCTCAGAGCACAGAGGGCGGGGCTCGGGGGGAGTGGCAGTGTTATTTAGAGAGGATCTGCAGCCACTGATACATATAGCCCGCAGGGACGAGCAGGCTAGGTACATGTGGGTGAGACTGAAAGCAGAGACAAGCAGATACCTCTATCTAGCTATTTGCTACTTCCCCCCGAGTACATCAGTTTATGCATCGCCCAGAGGACAATCCCCTTTCTCTATTTTGGATGATGACATATGGGAGTTCTCTAGGGACGGTGACATTATCATCCTAGGGGACTTCAATGCCAGGACTGCCCATCACCAGGCAGTGTTTTATGATACTTCAGAGGAGATGCTAAGAGAGCTAGATGTTGTAGAGACGGGCCTTTCCAGACTATCACACGACATGGAATGTATTGAGTATAGGCGACACCTGATAGACATGGGCACTGCACATGGATTGGCGATCTTGAACGGCCTACAGAGATTTCCTGCTTCGGGAGGTTTTACATGCTTCCCACACAGACATGGAGCCAACACAGTAGACTATGTCATGGCACAACCGAATCTCATCTCTAGTATCCAGGATCTCACAGCTGAGCCCAGACCGATCGGGGTGGCAGTGGATCATGCTCTAGTGTCGATGACCATCTCCTTCCAGTTCAATGTAGCACACAGGCCACGAGTAGCAGCCCCTACTCGCTACACATTCACACGGGAGACGGATTCTGTATACATGGACGGAATCTACAGACGCCTATGCACTGAGGACCCGGGGCGACCTCTGGAAGAGCTAACTACTATACTGACACAGACATTACATGAGGCAGCAGCAGAAGCATACCCACACACCCAGCCTGAGCATAGCCGCCGATCAGGGAGCATGCCTCAGAACAGCTGGTACGATGAGGAGTGCCGCCAGACTAGAGCCAGACTTCAGAGGGAGGTGCTGTTGGGGGACGTCACTCACAGACAATCACAGATTGACTTCCGACGCCTGGTGCTGCGGAAGAAGAGGGCTTTTTTGGCTCGACTCGAGCAGGATCTATATCAGCTATTCTTGAGTCAGGACTCGTGTGAGGCGTGGCGGCTCTTCCATGAGCAGCCCCCCCCCCCCGCTATTTCCTCCACAGAGACTTGGGGGCAATACGCATGATCTTTGTACACAATACCAGGATAGCCGGCCCTTCCCAACCCCCCCGACATGCCCACACGCATGTGTCTTTTTCACCGCTGAGATGGTGAAGAAAGCTATTGACAGGATGAAGACTGGGAGAGCATATGATCATGATGGCCTAGTCGCTGAGCATTTCATGCATGCCAAAGACCTACTAGCAGAGCTTCTAGCAGCTATGTTTAACCGGGCCATGTGTGAGGGCCTACCACACTCTTGGAGCCTATCTACGATCGTACCTAATCTTCAAATCAGGAGACCCCATGGAGCCTGGGAATTATCGCACTAATATGATTGGGCACACACTGGCACGGTTGTATGCATCCATTCTGGAGCAACAGCTGAGTAGATGGGCAGAGAGGGAAGGGATACGTGCAACTGGGCAGGCAGGATTCAGGAGAGGCTTCTCTACTCTTGACCATATCCTAACACTCAGGGCCATCATCGAAGAAGGCAGATCTCATGGGAGACGGATCTATTGTAGCTTTGTGGACTTCCGCAAAGCTTTCGACACGGTACCCAAGGCTAGACTGATGCGCAGAGTACAGGAAATGGGAGTACCCACAAAACTCATTTGGGGGATCATGGCATTGTACAAATCAGTAGTAGGGCATGTACGCACCCCAGAGGGACTTTCTACACCGGTTCACTCCACTATTGGGGTGAAGCAAGGCTGCCCGCTCTCTCCTACTCTTTTCGGTATGTATGTGGATGAGGTTTCTGACTACATTGACAGCGATGGGGATAAAGGTGCTCAGTTGGCAGGGACATGGATTCCACTTTTGTTATATGCTGATGACATAGTGTTGATCTCCAAATGCAACGTCAATTGGATGCTTTGCATACGTTTGCCCACGAAAGTGGTTTGTCTGTCAACCTGGGTAAAACCAAGGTTATGGTGTTTAATACCACCCCACAGTGGATCAGGAGGTCAGCACCTACATTCACATATGGCCAGGAGACTGTGGAGTACACAGACGCTTACACTTACCTTGGAGTGGTTTTTAGCGGACCTGCATTCTCACTCAGAAGAGCAGCAGAGACTAGACTTACTAGAGCACGCAGCATTGGGTAGATTGGAGAGGATGTGTTCGCAGGTTCAGTTTCAGGAGCCCCGGACAAAGCTCTAGCTCTTTGACACCTTGGTGGCTTCAGCATTGCTCTATGGGGCTGAGATATGGGGACCTTCACTGGATCACCACGGGAGGCCAGGTCGCTCAAACGGATGGGGGAACATGGAGAAACCTCTCGTCTCTATGATCTCGCGGCTCATTAGAGCCAAGGCATCAGTACCATGGGCCATTATGCGAGCAAAGCTAGCGGCCCCCCCACTAGTGGTAGAGGCGCTCACCAGGTCAGTCTCCTTCATAAACCGCACATGGGAACTTCCCAAAGAAAGATATGCTCGCATAGCACTTGAGTCCTCTCGACAGTTAGACATACAAGGAGATACAACATGCTGGTATGGGGAGATGACATCATGGTTTCGGGCACATGGGTTCAGATAGACAGGCTACCACCATTCCAGTACTCATTGGATGCACCATCTCTCATTCTTACACAGTCGGAGATCACCAAGCTCATCCGCCAAGACCTGACCCAGCTAGACACCAGGAGGACATGGATACAACCAGCACAAGAACTGGGCACGAAGATGGCTTTCTACAGAGACCACCTTCTCCAGCTTACGGAAGATGGTTTTGTGATGAGACCCAGATACATGGATACCCACCTGTCTCATGGGATACGGTGTGCTATTGGCCAGTTACGCACATCGTCTCACTAGTTGCGGATTGAAACTGGGAGATACAGCGAAGTACCAGCAGAGGCCAGGACATGCCCCTTGTGTGACATGGAACCTGAGACAGAGCTGGATTATACATGCCGTTGCCCCGTCTACTACGAGATTCGAGGCCGCTTCCATTGCTTGTTAAGAGAGGGTTTTGGACCACTCTCAAGAGTAATGGGATACGAAGATCAAAGATGCCTGGGTTTGTTCTTGCTCGAGCTACGCAGACACAGAGAGAGCCTGATGAATGGCGAGGCTAACCAGTCTCAAAGACGGATTACAGACTTCTTCAGAGCAGACACGGGACATCCGCAAGAGCCACTCCCACAGCAGAGCTCCCCCCCGTCTCACACCAGAGGCACACTGATTGACCGAGCGATTGACTGGGGAAATCTAGGCGCCCACGACTGCGCAGGACTACACAGCATCGACGGAGGCTACGTCAAAACATTCAGAGCACGCTGGCTAGGCATGCACGACACCCGGTCAGACTACTAACCATGGAGGAAATTGATGAGATTCGCCAACGACCGATGCTAAATCTTTTGTGATTCAGCTATCCAAACTAGCCGCCCTTTTTTGCTTAGTTTTCGACTTAGCTCACATCGACCAATCTAGAATCCCATAATATATATCTTTGTTTTGTATTGTTGTTAGGTTATTTTGTTACTCTGACTTTGTATCAGATCCACCACCTTGTAACTTTCTGGTCTCATAGGTCACTATGGCCTTTTGAAGACGTTAATATAACATTTCATTTCTCTCTCTCTCTCTCTCTCTCTCTCTCTCTCTCTCTCTCTCTCTCTCTCTCTCTCTCTCTCTCTCTCTCTCTCTCTCTCTCTCTCTCTCTCTCTCTCTCTCTCTCTCTCTGTGTGTGTGTGTGTGTGTGTGTGTGTGTGTGTGTGTGTGTGTGTGCGCGCGCGCGCACGTGTGTGTGGGTTTGGGGGGGGGGGGGGGGGGGGGGGGGGGGGGGGGGGGGGGGGGGGGGGGTAGGCATGCTTTGTTGCAGTGCTGAATGCTACAGTAGTAGCGGGGTAGGGCAGCAGAGCGCATGTAGCTGAAGCTATAGGAGCCACGCGGGGCTAAGGCTAGGGATCATGCGACAAAGGATACAGCGCGGGCTCGTAAGGCTGCTGGGGTAAGCTTACGTTACTGTGCAGCAAAGGTCTTGCGCAGCACAGCACTCGCGCTGGGAAACAGAGGGCCACGTCATGCAGAGAACAAAGGGGGCAAACTCGCGCAGCAAACCAGAGGGTAAGGTCGCACAAGGAGCAAGAGGTCACATACGGCCACAATCTTCTATCGCGATAACGATAACGTCTTCTGTTGCGAGTAAGGGCTTTTTCTCTTTAAGTCTTCTATCGCAATACTTTCTTCTATCGGGTTTCCTCTCTCGATTGAGGGTAGTTCACGTGAGGCAAAGGTAACACTCGTCGAGGCAATTGCAGTACGCACAAAGAAACTCGGCAGACTAAGGGTGCTTGGGGATGGACCAACCAGTCGATGTCGAGGATAACAGCATTTATGAAACCCCGCCTAAATCGAAAGCGACATTTAGGGGGCGGTTTCGAGAGAGCACACTATCACCAGGTTCTGTGAGAGCAGAGAAACTTTATAGAGTCAAAGATGGCTTAATGTATGAGAAAATACAGGTAATGATTAAGGCAGAGCTGAGCCTCTTGAGGGGTGACATTGAAAAAGAGATGTATGCAAATGCGGAAAGTTACAAAAAAGCTATGCACGCAAATATGAGGAAAGAATTGGAAAAAGAGATGCTTAAAAAACATGATGATATGTATGCATCATTGAAGGCCGAAATGCAATTGATTGTGAGGGCAGAAGTGAATGTAATGGTATGTATGACGCCAAAAAAAAATTAGAGGATGCACTTGCTATGTTTGAATCCTGGAAATCGAAAATGGAAGAACCGATGAATGGAAAGGATGCATTGTTTGAAGCACTCAAGGGAGGCCTTGCAGCTTGCAAAAATACCCCCGCGAATGAGGCAAAAAATCCACCCTCAATGATCAAGGAGCTCGAAAGAATTAAGGAGCAGGTGAAAACTCTGCGAGAAGAGGAAGAGCAAAAGGCACAAACAACCTCTTCGTGGGCGGAGCACCTATTCAACACACAAGAGAAGGTTGATAAAGCTGAAAAGTGGATCGAGGAGGCAAAGAAAGGAAAAGATCAGATGCCTGAAGCCACACCAACATCAACTATCATCAATATGGCGATTGAGGAGGAGCAAAAGAGAGAGACTAGAGCCCTTCATGTGTGTGTTACAGGTCTCAAAGACACTGGAAAAGTAGAAGAAGAAGTGCAAGAGCTCTTGAAGCGCATTAGTATTTCTGAACCCACACACACAGGTGCTTGGAGAGTTGGCAAGAAGGGAAGTGATGAGAAAGAAAGGCCCAAGGATAGAGCACTCATTATACGTTTACCTACACTGGAAGCTAGGAAGGAATTCTTAAAAAAGAGACCAACACTCAAGCAAACTGGGATATTTTTGGGTGATGACCTCACTCTAACACAGTTAGCACACATGCAAGAGCTGATGCCAGAGATCAAGGCGGCGAGGGAGAAAGGAAAAATTGCTTTCTACAAGGGAGGGAGAGTAGTGGTGTTGGAAAAACGCACAGCATGACGGTGTGAGACCTATGGTACCAACCTTAAATTGGCAGCATGGAATTGTAACTGATCAATGAAGCTAGATGTAGTTGCATTTGAGGAGAGCTTTAAGGGAAGAAACCTTATATTTTACTCTGAAACACATCAAACTCCTAGCGGCACATTACATAGGGTGATGGGACACAATTGGGAGACCACTTGTTAGCAAGAAGTGAGATCAACGCATAGTGGCAATCCTATTCAGGGAGGAGTTGCAACCCCTCATTCGTATTGTTCCGAGGGATGAGCAGGCCACATATATGTGGGTTAGAGTGAGCGCAAAGACAAGGAGGCCACTCTACATTGCAATATGCTATTTTTCCCCCAACACATCTCATTATGCATCGCCCAAGGGGGTCACCCCACATGATATTGGATGAGAACTTATGGGAGTTCTCTAGGAATGGAGATGTCATTCTTTTGGGAGACTTCCAATGCCAAGAAGGGCCTGTCTCAGATAGCTTTCTACGATACCTCAGAGAAAATGTTGATAGAATTGGATGTCAATAATATGGGATTGGCCAAGTGTTCGCAGGATGAAGAGCACACTGGATATGGGGGACATCTGACAGGTTTGGGGATTGCACATGGACTGGCCATCTTGAATGGCCAACGTCGAGTGGGTTCACTTGCTTTCCTCATAGACATGGGGCCAGCACAGTGGATTATGTTTCGGCTTAGCCCAGTTCATACCCTCTATTCAAGACTTTACAATTGGACCCAGGCCTATTGGGGTAGCAGTAGATCATGCTCTCTTCACATTTACCATCTCATTCCAGTTCGGCACAACTCGACTGGCCCAGACACCTACGCATACCCGATACACTTTTACTTCAGAGACCGATTCTGTCTACATAGATGGTATCTACAGACGCTTATGCACAGAGGATCTAGGAGACCTTTAGGCCCTAGGGGAGCTCACTTATATATTGACAGATACACTACAGGATGCAGCAACAGAGGCGTACCCCATACTGAGCCTGGGCAGCGCCGACATTCTGGGAGCACACCCCAAAATAGTTGGTATGATGAGGAGTGCAAAGAGATGAGAGCTCGACTTCAAAGGGAGGTACTTCTAGGTGTCATTACTCACAAGCAGTCACGCATCGCTTCTCGACGTCTGGTGCGACAAAAGAATAGGGTGTATTCTAGCTCGACTAGAGCAAGGTTTATATCAGTTGTTTATGAGCCAGGATTCAGGCGAGGCATGGCGACTCTTCCATGAGCACTTCCCCCCACCGGTCATCACCTCTACGGAGGTATGGGGTTAATATGCATCATCTCTCTACACTGTCTCAGGGCAGCCACTCTTCCAGATCAGCCAAAGCCATGCCCACATACGTGCTTTCTTTACCGCTGAGATGGTAAAGAAATCCATTGATAGGATGAAGACTAGGAGAGCATATGATCACGATGGCTTGGTAGCAGAGCATTTTATACATGCCAAAGATTTGCTTGTAGAGCTTCTAGCGGTGATGTTCAATCGTTCCATGTGTGAGGGCCTACCTGATACTTGGAGTTTGTCCACGATTGTACCTATCTTCAAGTCAAGGGACCCTATGGAGCCTCGGAACTACCGCACTATCATGATTGGACACACATTGGCACGGTTGTACGCATCCATCCTTCAGCAGCAGTTGAGTAGATGGGCAGAGAGAGAGGGTGTACCGGTAGCGGGACAGGCGGGTTTGAGGAGAGGTTCCTCTACTCTTGATCATTTTCTGACACTCAGAGCCATTATTGAGGAGGGGAGATCGTGTGGGAGACGGCTCTATTGTTGCTTTGTGGACTTCCGCAAAGCCTTCTATACAGTGCCTAGAGCCAGATTGATGGGCAAAATGCAAGAGGTGGGGGTTCCAAAAGAGTTGATTTGGGGGATCATGGCTCTTTTCATGTCAATAGTGGGGCATGTACGCACTCCAGAGGGGATATCTGATTTGGCTCACTCCACTATTGGTGTGAAACAAGGCTGCCCGCTATCTCCTACACTATTTGGCATGTATGTGGATGAGGTTGTTGACTACATTGAGAGGGATGGTGATAGGGGAGCACAGTTGGCAGGGACACAGTTCCCACTATTGTTATATGCTGATGATATTGTGCTGATTTCCAACTCCCCGGAGGGTATGTAGCATCATTTAGATGCTTTGTACACATTTGTCCACGATAGTGGATTGTCTGTTAACCTTGGAAAACGATGTTTAACACCACACCACAGTGGGTCAAGAGGTCAACACCTACTTTTACATATGGCCAGGAGATACACCTATCTTGGGGTAGTCTTCAGTGGACCGGCATTTTCATTGAGGAGAGCAATAGAGACTAGATTGATGAGAGCTTATGCAACCTTGGGAGGTTCGGAAAAGATGTGTTCACAGGTTGAGTTTCAGGAACCTCGAAAAAAGCTGTGGCTTTTTGACACTCTAGTGGCTTCAGCTATGCTCTATGGGGTTCAGATTTGGGGGGCCTCAGTGGACCACCAGGGCACATCTGGTAGCATTGATGGATGCAGATGTATGGAGAGGCCGATCTCTCGGATGATTCGGGCTAAGACCTGAGTGCCACATGAGATTATTCGGGTTGAGCCAACTGCCCTTCCTCTCGTAGTTGAGGCCCTTACTAAATCAGCTTCCTTCATGCATAATTTATGGGACCTTCCCAGAGACATACATGCTCGGCTAGCACTTGAGTCATCCCGACAACTAGCGCTACAAGGGGACACAACATGTTGGTATGGGCAGATGACATCATGGTTTCAGTCACATGGCTTCAGCATGGATAGACTGCCTCCATTCCAGAAATCCTTGGATGGACACTCATTTATCCTATGGGATACGATGTGCTATTGGTCAGATGCGCACATCATCGCATCAGCCAGAGATTGAGACTGGCAGATTTAGGAGAGTACCAGCAGAAGCCAGGATATGCCAGTTATCTCATATAGAGCCAGAGACAGAGCTACATCACATTTGTCATTGTCCGGTATACCATGAGATACAAGGGCATTTTCACTGTCTATTCAGAGAGGGCTTTGGACCGTTGGCTAGAGTCATCAGATATCAGGATTAGAGATGCCTCGGGTTGTTTTTGCTAGAGCTGCGCAGACACAGGAAAAGTCTCGAGGAGACCAGGTAGTGGGAGACATTCACATAGGGAGATCACAGTATCACTGACTTCTTTAGAGCAGGGACCCAGCAGTCGGATGAGCATGCTTCACAGCAGACTTCAGAGCCCACTTCTACCAGAGGTATATTAGTGGACAGAGCCATTGAGCTCGGGAGAGCTAGGTGCCCACATCTACGGGGGCGACCACGACATCGACAGAGGCTCCACCAGAGAATCGGGACTATCCTAGCACGACGTGGGAGACGCCTAGTACGACTATTTACAGAGGCGGACATTGACGAAGCTCTTCAATGACCTATGTAATACTTTCTCGGACAACGCCCGATGCCGCGCATCCTCGAGCATGGATCATGATGATGATGATGATATTTAGGCTGACGATCTTAGTCTTGTAGTTTTAGTCTCACTTTACTTCATTTTGTTTTTGTACCCAGACATTGGATTAGATCCACAAGGATTGTATCAGTTTGGTCTCGTAGGTCATTTTGGCCTTTTGAAGACGTTTAATATAACATTTCATTTCATTTCTCTCATGGCTGTGTGTGTGTGTGTGTGTGTGTGTGTGTGTGTGTGTGTGTGTGTGTGTGAGAGAGAGAGAGAGAGAGAGAGAGTGTGCACGCGTGCGCGAGGTGACCTGACGAATTTCTGCCCATCTGTCGCGTGATCTTTTGCGCCCTGCTGAAGCTCTCTGCGCCTGCGTCAACGGACATGTGAGTGTGTGTGTGTGTGTGGGTAAGAGAACCAGCGAGAGCGCACGTAACTTAACTGCACCCTTGTTACCCTGGCAGCGAACTGTTTCCCTGCGCATTCTGCAACCTGTGCACAGACAGTTCGTGGAGACAGCTTGGTGTTCAACTGCGTGTGCAGATTTGGCCTCTCTCACCCACCTGTATCTGCTCGCTGTTGTCAGATTTTGTACGACCTCTTGCATTATCAGTGTCGGACATTTTACAATCAGGGACAATTCACAGTATTACAGGCAAAGGTTTTTTTGTTTTTTTTTTTTAGCAGACGTATGAGTTTTGTGAGAGATGTACATATCTCTGAGGTCTCTGTAAACAGATAAAGTGTCGAAATACCCAAAAAAGTTCTTTGCTTTAGCTTTCGGTCATGGTTCGGTCGATGTATGTCAGAATTCCCGTGCGTCTTCAAGCGTCGTAAAGCCATGGAAAGTGTGTCGGAGAGTGCTTCTGAAATCAAAAGTTGCCTGTATGAAGATTTCGAAGAGGCCGGGAAAGCCTGGAATGGTCAGGCACCAGCCCTTGAGGTGCGAATTCCAGTACAGGACCTAATGGATCCGGTATCGCAATATGCCATAAATGCTGTCATTTTGCAAAATGCCCGTTGCACAGGCTGTCCGAGGCGTTTATTTTGGTGCTCAGGGGTTTCTATGAGGTACTACTGGCAGATACTGAGGCTAGAAACCTCTTGCTGGAGATGTCTCCCCTCTTTTTTGGCACACAGATGACTCATGTTCTGCCTTGGGCACTTACGAAGGACTATCAAAGTCTTATTCGTCACAAATGTCTTGTGTGGCTGGAAATTGTTGATTTTCCCCGCACGTGGAGGCATTTTCTTCCTTTGTTGGCTCCCCAACTTGGCAAGGTGATTTGCCCTCCGAAATTGGACGCGAACACTAACAGGTTTTGCATTCTGTGGGATACGGATAAGCATACCCTGGATGGAATTATGGTGGATTCAGGGGATCCTTAGGTGGGCAAGCGCCCTTTTAAACTCAAATGGGGAAAATTTGCTAAATCCTGTTTTTGATGCGGTAAATTCGGTCACATGCAATCTGAATGTCCTGAACCTGTTTTGCAGCCCCCTCTTTCGGTTGTTCCTTCCTCTACCCCTGCCCCTATAGGCAAATCTGTTGGTGAAGCTAAATCGAATGGAATCCCTGCTATGAAGGTGGCTTCTAATGCAGATAAAGGGAAAAACAAAAATCCGCCGTCTGCAGATGTTGGGAATGTAAATGCAGGGAAAGGCAAAAATGTTGCGTCGACTGATGCTTGCTCGTGGGTGATACCTAAACAAACAGTGAAAATTCGTACTCCACCTTCCTCCCGTAATTATGTTCCTTTGGTTAACGCCAATAAGAATGTATCATTTAAGCAACTTCTCTGCAATGACAATCGCACGTTGATTGACGCTTGGGAAAAAGCGATGCACTCTTATAAGGATGTACTTTTGGGTGAGGCATCCACTTCTCAGGCAGTTTTTATGGACAAGCTTCCTGTTTTGACTCAACGGATGGGTTCTGGCATGGATGCGGTGGATGGAGATGTCCCTATGGGCATCTCGACTCGATCCTTGAGTTTCTTGCCGTTGTAAATATGGTTTGTAATGCACAGTCGTATTAAATGCATTTCATATAATGTGCGTGGGTTATGTAACCTGGATAAATGGCGACTGACCTGGCACTATGTACATACATGTAAGGCAGATATTGTGGTTTTGCAAGAACACAACCAGACTTTGCTGGTCAGTGTTCTTATTTTGCAGGTTATTGGATTGCATATGCTGGTTTGCATGATTACTCAGGTTTATTGATGCTGGTTCGGCATGAGCTTCAGCCAGTTCTCTTGTATAATGATCCGCACGGCCACTGGATGGTGATTGGTCAGGTGTATGAATTTGGAGGCATTTATGCGTATACATCATCTGGACAAAGGGCTGCTCTATGGCGAGACATCTCTTCTCGCTCATGGACCTCAAGTGCATTCCTTTGCGGTGATTTTAATAATATCCCTGAGATGGATGACAGTACCACTGGCAATTCACATATGTTGTTTGCGGAAAGGCAAGAACAGGATAATCTCTTTGCTGCTACTCAGATGACTGATATATGGCGGCATTTGCATCCAAATGCCTCTGGTTTTACTTTTCAACATGTTGCCCATTTTTCTTATCGAGCGTGGTTGGATAGATGGTATTTGCTTAATTTGCAACAATATGAGGAATTTGTATGTGAGGTCAACATTGATTACACCTTGCAGTTATCGGATCATTACCCTGTTTTCTTGGATGTGAGTTTTGGGCAGACTTGTTGTGATCAGGCTCTTCCAAGGAAACGTCTGCTACTTGTTAATAATGCTTATCTAACACACGAGGTTTTTCAGGACATGATTTCTAAGGTTATTCCCCCTCTGCTTGTTCATATGCATCTTGATCTTGATGCCGCCTGGTATCACTTTGTTATGAGGGTACAAAGTGTCATTTGTGACTATGGCAAGCATTTCATGCAGTGCACTCGAGGGGATGTCAAAGATGCGAAGCATGCTTGTCAGCGACTGCAAGAGTTGGCTCATTTGCGGCCTCTGTCTAATGCTGAGATGTCGGAGTTATGTGAAGCCTCTGTGTGTATTCAGCGTAATGACAAGCGAAAGCTTGCTAAATGGTAGACGCGTGCTCGCCAACAGGCTTTCATGGACAAAGATTGTGCTTCGAAGCAATTCTTTAAGCGTTTACATCATTCAAGACTTTCACAGGCAATTAAGCGGGTTATGCTTTCCTCGAGTGTTTGGACTTCTTCAAAGCAAGAACTTGCGGATGCCATGGTTTTGCATTATCGACAGGTGTTTGCTGCTCCTTCTCAGGCATCTTTGGCTGCTTGCCTTGCGCGTCAATTGATGCTTTCCTTTGTTACTCTGATCATATCCCCGCAAGATGCATGTGGCCTTGTGGACCCCTTCTCTGCTTCAGAATTGCATAGTGCGTTGCTTGCTTTGGGCTGGTGGCGGTCTCCCGGCTGGGATGGGCTTACTGTGGAATTTTTCCTCTCCTTCTGGGAGGCTCTTGAGCATCCACTGCTTTTCATGATTAATGCGGCATGGGAGAAACAAGATTTACCGTCATCTTGGAAAGAAGGTTTACTTAAATTGCTGCGTAAGCAAGCGCTTTGTGAGCGATTTTCTCATTGGCGCCCAATTACTTTGATGCCGGTGGTTTATAAGATATCGGCTAAGATGTTGGTGCATCGCATTAAGGACCATCTTTTTATAGGACTCCATTAGGCTCAATATGGTTTCATTCCACGTCGTCAGATTATGGATAATCTGGCTAATGTTTTGATTGGCATGGAGTACGCTAAGTACACTCAACAAGATGTGTTGGTTATGCAAGTTGAAATTGAAAAGGCCTTTAACACTGTACAATGGGACTTCATTGCCGACGTGCTTAGGGTTTGGTCCTAAATTCGCCAATGTGGTTCATTTGTTGTATGCATGTAGCACGTCTTCAGGGATATTGGAAGGTGAATTAACTGAATCTTGGCCTCTTGGTTGTTCGGTCAGGCAGGGTTGTCCCCTTAGTGATTTGTCGTATGCTATTGCTACTCACCCGCTGTTAACTTATCTTGATCACTTGACTTCTGCTCAACGTCTTCATGGTCTGCGGTTACCTTCAGGTCGTACTTTCGTTGATGATTCGTTGTTTATGCCCCGTAATCAGCAGGCGGATGTCAAGGTGATTATGGAAGCATTGGAATTTTCTGGCATTGCGGCTGGGCTTAGAGTCAACTTTTGTAAATCAAAGCTTCTGCCTCTCCGTTCTTGTGATTGGCATAGTCTGTTGTGGCCATGTGAGATTGTGTCTTCAAATGTCATCACTAGGCATTTGGGTTATCCAATTGGATGGGATGTTACTCACTCTCAGAAAGTCAATTGGGTCATGCAACGCTTGAATGTCAAATTGCATTACTGGAAGCTATCTACTTGGCCTTTGCATGTTCTCTGCGAATTGTTCAAAGTATCCTGTTGGCATATGTTCAGTTCTTTTTGCCACTGATGCATTGGCCTCGCCGATGTCTTGATTCTCTTATGTCGGACATTATGTCCCATTTGTGGCGGACTCATGCTCTAAAAAAAGGATTACGCTTGATGTTGATGGAGAAGCTTTGCACTCCTAAACGTCTCGGTGGACTTAATATCTTGGATTTGCGCAAGCATGTCCTTGCGAGGAAAGCTATGTTGTTACCTACTCTTGTGCAACAAATTCAGGCTTGGACTTTGATGTTTGCATTCCTCGGTCAGCACGTTGTTACTTCTGCTTTTGGCCATTGGAAACCCTCTCTCTGGGAGGTGGTTTTTGGCAAGATGGAAGGGCACATTCCTGGATGTCCTCTTGCTTCCACTTTAGTATCTACCTGCAAAGAGTTACGATGCATTTATCATGGAATCCTCGGCAGGAAGGTGATTCAATCCATTTGGAAAGTCTCCATTGGAGCCGGGCATTCTCTCTTACTTTGGTCGACCGCTCACCTCGTCAAGCTTACTCTCTCTCTGGTCGTGGCATTCGTGTGGTTGAGGATGTGGTCGATGAGGCTGGATATATTTTTGAGTTTCCCTTTGCACCTCGCCATTTTGGGTTGGGCATGCATTACCGTCAATTTTGGAGAGAGCTTCAAAGCATGCTGCTCCACTTTTTGCCTGTTTCACCTTTGCCTGATGGTGATCGCATGTTTGATTGGGCCCTTTGGGAAACGCCTTTTCGAGATATTTTTGCAGGTCGAATTTATGCTCTTCTTCTACCACAATCATGGCTTGATGGTCATTGTAATGCCCTTTGGCGTATGCACAAATCTGATATCTGGTGGAGGAGGCTCCTCTCTGCCTTGTGGAAAAGCCATTTGCCTTTGAAAGAGCGCATGTTTCTTTGGCGCTACTTGCTTGGAGTGCTTCCCGTTGGCACTTTTCTTCGGGCGCGTCATATTCGTCCTTCTTCTTGCGTTCGTTGCTCAATTGCAGAAAAGGATATTTGTCACTTGTTGTGGGATTGCTGCATTACTAGAGACTTCCTTCGCCATGTATCGGCCTGTATGCGGCTCCGTTTTCCTGGGGTTGTCTTTCACAAAAGGTTCTGGGCATTTAGCATTTTCTCCCCGACACTACAGCGTTTTGCGGTCTTCTTTATGTGGGTCAGATACTGGGCTTACTGGACCTTGTGGAGTCAACGTAATGCTTACATGTTCCATCGTACTCATGCGGACCCATTCCCTCTCTTCAGGCTTTCTCTTAGGCAATCGTTACAGTTTGCTTTGGAAGTTGGTGATATCACCTTAGAGATGCATCAGCTTTCATATGAATGTTTTTAGCTACTCTCTACAGCTGAGTAGTTCTGTGCTTTTTCCCTTGTATATGATCTTTGCAGTGGGTTTTCCTCGCTTTGAGGTTTCCCACTAGTAAATTAATCAATCAATTTACAAAAAAAATGTGTGTGTGTGTGTGTGTGTGTGTGTGAGACAGAGAGAGAGAATAACGAGGAAGCTGGAATAACCTTTCTATCACCCAATTGGTTATCTTAGTTCTTCCTTAAATAGCAGGTCTTGAGCTCAAGATAAATCTTTGAGATCTCTTGTGATCGTTCCTATGACATTAAAACTTTTGTTCTTCTCTCAAAAAAAAACAGAACACCAACCACTAAAAGCACCTCAAGTATAAACAGCTCAAGGTAACAATACAATCAAGATGTACAATGACCAGAGGTGTAGTCAAAATAGTAAAATCCCGATCACCGAACTATTTTGTTCTACTGAGTCTAGTAGATCTTCTCGATACAATCTTCTCTCAAAAAAAACAGAACACCGACCACTAAAATCACCTCAAGTATAAACAGCTCAAGGTAACAATGACCAGAGGTGTAGTCAAAATAGCAAAATCCCGATCACCAAACTATTTCGTTCTACTGAGTCTAGTAGATCTTCTCGATACAACATCATTACACAAATCCCAAAATGCTGGTCATACCTAGCCATCATGGAAACTCTCTGCTTCATCTTGCAACAAATGCAATCCTAGAGACAACCGAAGTGTGTTAGAACCTTGTACTTGTATAAGTACAACAAACTTCACATACATGACAACCAAAGCTCTGCCAAGCACAGTCGTGCTTCTTTCCAAGAGCCACTGACTACTTAGGTCATCATAAAATTGCTAGCTAATTTCATCTTCTCACATTATGCCACATGTCTTCAAAATGCAAGAACCTGTGGTCGCATATGGAGAGGAGCCCTAACTGCACAATTGGTGAAAACAGCGCACAGACCTTGACATCAAAACAATCTGAATGGAGATCTAGGCCATTCTCAACCATATGAACTTGCAACCTCTCTTCTAGTAACATCCCATCCAGGTCTGAATTTTAGCTAATGACATTCTCGTCACGCCTGCAAGCTTGTGTTGTGAAAAACAAACAAATTAGCATCCCTCTTTGTTGCACTGGTTCTATCCTAAGACTCCAGAGATATGGCAGCTAAACAAGCTCCTATGTGAACAAGACCTCTGCTTGTAGATGTCAAATTGTTTTATGGACTATTTGATCAATTATGTAGATAATGGAGGTAAAGCACTTACTATAATCACATTATTTTGAAGCTCACTAAAAACACAAGAGAGAGCCTACTAAAACAACTTGATGTCTTTGATAACATTTCAATACCACAAGCTCATACAGTAAACATGTAATGCATTCAGACCGAGAAAATGCTCTCTCCTTGGGTGACGTGGTTGCTGAAAAGGTACGCCCAGTACAAGAACTGGGTTGAAAATGGTGAACCAAAAGTTATGTGGCTCTCTGGTCTCCACATTCCAGAAACATACATTGCAGCATTAGTTCAATCGGCATGTAGAGACTGTGGGTGGCCTTTGGATAAGTCTACAATCTACACAAAGGTATGCTCAAGAATGGCCACTACATCAACCATCTTAATGCTAAAAAGACGATCGGGCAACTGTGAGGAAACCTAAAACAATCGTACTCTGAACAAAATATTTTGAGCAGGTGACGCCTTTCGTTGATGAGTCCGAAGTGAAAGAGAAGCCACATCATGGATGCTACATATCAGGCCTCTACTTGGAAGGGGCAAGTTGGGACTTCAAAAAGTCGGAGTTGACATATCAGGTAAATCATTTACTCAGTGGTATCCCTAGTTCTTCTTGAAACTCAGGATGATAAGGGGGCCATTGTATTTCAGCATTGTCCTAATGTATGTGTTGTGTGTGTGTGGGTGTGTGTGTGTGTGTGTGTGTGTGTGTAAGCCTAGTGTGTGTGTGTGTGTGTGTGTGTGTGTGGCAGAGAGCACGTGCGAGCCTCTACCCTCAGCGTGATTCAGCCCTGCGCAGGAGCTTCTACAGCTTGTGCGGGCTCTTCCTTGCGACTGTACAAGGTCTCCGGAGTCCCAGCCCCAAAGTCCACTGCCTCGCGAGTCATAGCCTGCAGGTGCGCAGGTTTTGAAGCCTCACAGGTCGTAGGTACACACAAGCAGTGTGCTGCAGCACACATCGTGTGCAAGGCCGCAGTTTTTTTGAAACCTCGCAGCTGACGAGCTGCCCTAACATCGACCTGTTCACTGGTGGCGAATCACAGTAGCGTGAACCCTACTTCTCTCAGGCATGTGTGTGTGTGTGTGTGTGTGTGTGTGTGTGTGTGTGTGTGTGTGAGAGAGAGAGAGAGAGAGAGTTGGGTGTGTGGTGTGGTGTGTCGCATTACAGCCGCCTTGCATGTGTGTGCGTGTGTGTCTATGTCGAGTGCGTGTGTGTGGACGCTTGGGGGGGATTTGGGTGTGTGGTGAATCCTTCGGCCTCGTCTGTCGCGCGACTCTGTTCTGCACAACATCTACCCTGTGCAGGCCTTTCACAACGCGTCGGGGGTGGAAGTTTGATTTCGCCTCCACGCGGTCCTTCCGTCGTCGTGTGTGCGAGAGAGGGGTGTGTATTTTTGTACAGCTAGCCGGTGTGTGTCTGTCTGTGTATATAACAGTCATATATCAAAAACTTTTATAAAAAAAAGAAAAAAAAAAAGAGTGTGTGCGTGAGAGCTTCACATGGATTCCACTGATCAGTGTATATATAAGCATCGGAAAGCTATGGAAACTTCGAAGATGGATGCTTTGAGTCTTATCAAAGAATGTTTGCATGAGGACTTCGAGGATGCACGTCAAGCCTGGGAAGGATCCGCTCCTGTTATGGAAGTGCGCGTCCCTATACAGGAGCTCATGGATCCTGTTGCTCAATATGCACTTAACGCTGTGATTCTTTTTTTCCCGGGTCGAATGCCTACTGCTCAGGATGTAGGGCAATGGGTTGATTTCCTACTCAAAAGGCAAGCAGTCCGAGGGGTTACTTTGGTGCGCGAGGGTTCTACGAAGTCTTGCTGGCTGACATGGATGCTCGGGATGCTTTGCTTGAAATGTCTCCTCTTTTCTTCAATACGCGGATGACTCATGTGCTGCCCTGGGCTCTTACCAAGGACTATCAGAGTCTCATTTGTCACAAATGTCTCGTCTGGGTTGAGGTGGTAGACTTTCCTCGCTCTTGGCGTCATTTTCTTCCTCTATTGGCTGCTCAGTTAGGCAAAGTCATTTGCCCTCTTAAGCTGGAGGCAAACACAAACCGCTTTTGTATTTTGTGGGACACGGATATCCCCACACCAGCAGGTATTTCAATTGATTCTGGGGATACAGTGGTTGGAAAGCGCCCATTCAAGCTTAAATGGGGCAAGTTTGCAAATTCTTGCTTCCGATGTGGCAAATTTGGTTATATGCAGTCCGAATGTCCGGAACCAAATCTACAACCACCTCCTTCAGCCGTCCCTGCTCCTCAACCTCGCTCGCCTCCGAAACCTTCTATTGAGGTTCAAACTAAAGGAGTTTTAACCTCCTCCCCCTCAACTGGGGCGGTTAAAGACAAAGGGAAACAAGTACAATTGTCTGCACCTTCTGCTTCTCCAAATATTAAAGACGAGGGAAAAGAACAGGTTTCGACCTCTCAAACTTGGATAGTGCCCAAGAAACCAATCAAAGCTGCTACACCTCGTGTTCCGGCATCTTCTCGTAATTATGTGCCTCCATTGAAGAATGTTGCTCAGAAAAAACTCCCTTGTAATGACAACATTTCTTTGGCCGAAGCTTGGGACAAGGTTGTTCGTTCTTACAAGGAGGTTGTTACTGGAGAAGCTTCTTCATCGCAAGGTGCATTTCCTTTCAATTATCCAGGTCCAGGTATTGACCCTCTTCTCAGGCACCTTCAACTGGGGAGGATGTGTCGATGGGCACGGGTGCTTGAGTTTTATTCCCCCCTTTTCTTTCCTTGTTTCCTCGTCCACTGTATATACCATATAGAATGCATAGTTCTTTGAATTGCATCTCCTATAATGTGTGTGGGTTATGCAATCACGACAAGTGGCGGCTTACCTGGCACTATGTACATACATGTAAAGCAGACATTGTGGTTCTTCAAAAGCATAACCAGCACCAATTCGCAGGACAGACTTCTTACTGGATAGCTTATGCAGGATCAGCTAGCCATCCTGGAGTGCTTATGCTTGTTCGACATGAGCTCTTCCCGACCTTGGTCTTTAATGACCCGGTTGGGAGATGGATGGTCATCCACTGTATTGTTAATGGAGAAGTTTTCGAATTTGGAGGAGTATATGCATACACAGCTTCTGCAGATAGAGCACGGTTGTGGAGTGCTATCTCTTCTTATTGTTGGCGTTCCAATGCCTTTTTCTGCGGGGATTTTAATAATGCACCAAACCTTGCGGATAATACTACTGGCCATTCTCACATGCTTCATATGGAACGGCAATCTTGGGACCAATTTATGTCGACCTGTAATGGGCTTGATTTGTGGCCCTTTTTGCATGCGACTGATCCAGGATTTACTTTTCAGCACAATGCTCAATCCATGTATCGTGCTCGGTTGGATCGCTAGTATCTTTTTCACATGCAACAATATGATGACTTTGTATGCGAGATGAGGATTGATTATGCTATGTGTCTCTCGGATCATTTTCCCGTATGCTTGAAACTTCGTTTTGGCTCTTTTGATGTCAATGATCGCCTACCCAAGAAAAGACTTTTGCATGTCAATAATGCTTATCTTAAGCATGAGCCTTTTCGCACTATGATTGTGAATATCATCCCGCCTTTGCTCTCCCAAATGTATATTGACATGGACATAGCATGGTTTCGTTTTGTTATGCGTGTTCAATCAGTTATACAAGATTATGGCAAGGGTTATTTGTCACAATTAAGGGAACAGGTTAACCAGGCAAAGGATGCTTGTGGCCGATTAATGCACTTGGCTAATCATTCTTCTCTTACTGATGCTCAAATGATTGAGTTGTTTTCTGCTCGTGCAATATTAAGGCACAATGATGAGAGGAAATTGGCCAAATGCAAACTCGAGCACGTCAACAGGCTTTTGTAGATAAAGGATGTGCTTCTAAACAATTCTTTCGGCATTTGCATCACTCGAGGCAGTCTCAAGCTATACGGAGAGTTAAATTACCGTCAGGGGAGTGGACCTCCACTTTTCGAGAGCTAGCACTAGCCCTACGCTCTCATTATGGCAAGATTTTTGAGGCCCCTTCTTCTCCCACGAGAGAAGCTCGCCAAGCACATCACATGTTTCTATCGCATGTTACTTCCATTCTCTCGTCGCGGCAGGCTCAAGACTTGGAAGCTGTTTTCACTGAGTCAGAATTATATGCCAGCTTGCTTGATTTAGGTCGATGGAGAGCTCCTAGTTGGGATGGTCTCTCTGTGGAATTCTTCTTGTCTTTCTGGGATTATTTGAAGTTGCCTCTGTTATTCATGATGAATACAGCTTGGGAACAACAGGAATTACCCTCCTCTTGGAAAGAAGGTTTGCTCAAGTTGATCCCTAAGCATGCATTGTGTGAAGAATTTTCACATTGGCGGCCTATTACACTTATGCTTGTGGTATATAAATTAATGGCAAAAATGCTTGCTAACCGACTCAAATACTTTCTGCATGAAGGCTTGCATCAATCTCAATACAGCTTCATTCCGCGACGTCAAATTACTGATAACCTCGCAAATGTCATTATTGGTATGGAATATGCAAAATATACTCGACAGGATGTATTAGTCATGCAGGTTGACATTGAAAAGGCATTTGATACTGTTCTTTGGGATTACATTGCGGATACCATGCGACATTTGGGCTTTGGGCCTAGGCTATCGCGTGTCGTGCGTTTCTTGTATGCAAACAGTACTTCAGCAGGCTTGCTGAATGGTTCTCTCATAGAATCTTGGCCTTTGGGACGGTCGGTACGAAAGGGCTGCCCTATGAGTGCTTTGCTTTATGCGATCGCTACTCATCCCTTGTTTATGTATTTGGATTCCTTGACCTCCACTGGTAGGCTGCATGGCCTTACTTTACCTTCTGGTCGACAGTTTGCTCGTCAGGCCTATGCGGATGACTCTTTGTTCATGCCTTGTAATAACTACGATGATGTACAACAGATTATGCATACTCTTCACTTGTTTGGATTGGCAACAGGTCTCAAAGTTAACTTTTGCAAATCCAAGCTATTGCCTCTAAAAGAGTGTGACTGGCATAAGATATTGTGGCCTGGGGAGATTGTTCCTCCCCATGTTCTGGTTCGCCATTTGGGTTATCCGCTGGGTTGGAATGTATCGGCTATGAAGAAAACAAATTGGGTGCTTCAACGTCTACATTCCCCAAGTTGAACTATTGGTAATTGTCCACGTGGCCACTTCATGTGCGCCTCAGGATTGTCCAATGCATCTTTGTGGCTTATGTGCAATTTTACTTGCCTTTGTTATCCTGGCCTCGGTTGCGCTTGCAGTCTCTCATGTCCAATATTTTAGAACATTTTTGGCGGACCTCGTCTACCAAGAGGGGCATTCGGCTTCTATATATGGACAAGCTGTGTTCTCCCAAGCGGCTTGGAGGGTTGAATATTTTGGACTTGAGACGTCATCTTCCGGCTCGGAAAGCTATGTTGTTGCCAGTTTTGGTGAAGCAGCAGCAACCCTGGGCTCTCATGGTCACACACTTATGTGCGCACATTGTCACTCCTTTTGGTCATTGGCAACTGACTTATTGGGATGTTGTTTTTGGGAAGCTTGAAGGACACATTCCTGGATGTCCCTTTACTTCTTCTCTAATTGTTGATTGGAAGGTTGTCACTTCGCATTTGGCTTGAGATGGTCGACAATCCTCTGGGGTTAACTCTCTTCGCTTAGAGAGTCTGCATTGGAGCACGGTTTTTGCTTCGACTTTGGTTCAACGGTCTCCTCGCCAGGCGTATTTTCTTTCCCAAAAAGGAATTTGTCAGGTGCATCAGGTGGTTGATGACTCGGGTTATGTTCTTTCTTTTGCTGATGCCGTCTCCCGCTTCCGGCTGGGTCTTCACTATTCTCCTCTCTGGCGGGAGATTCAAAACATGCTTGCTGCTCATTCGCCCATTCCTCCTCTGGATGAAGACTCTTGCTTCTCTGATTGGAATCTAGCTACTACTAAATTGGACAGCATCTCAGCTGCCAGTGTCTATGCTATTCTTCAGTCTGATGGATGGATTGTGCATCGGGGTAATCAGCTGTGGTCGCTTTCCGAGTCATCCTTGTGGTGGCAACATGCATTGTCTCGCATTTGGCAAAGTCATCTGCCTTTGAAGGAACGTGTTTTCTTGTGGCGGTGCTTGGTGGGAGCTCTACCTGTTGACAGTGTGTTGCATGCTCGGCATATTGCGCCTTCCCGCTGCCCCAGATGCCTTGAAGCTGAGGAGACCGTGCCACACTTGTTGTGGTGTTGTCGTCACTCCAGAGCCTTCATTCGGCAAGTGTCGACTGCTCTTCGACTACGTTTTCTTTCCGGCTCTTTTCACAAACGCTTTTGGCTTTTTGGGGTGCTTCGGTCACCACAATCTCAGTTTGCGGTCTTCTTTACCTGGGTCAGATTTTGGACTATGTGGACCATTTGGCATCATAGGAACTCCTTAATGTTCCAGGGCACTTTTGTTGACCCCTTTCCCTATTTCAAATTATCTCTTGGTCAAGCGCTGCATTTTGCCTATGAAGCTGGAGACATCACACTTGATGCCTACAGGATTTACTTTGACTGTTTCTAGCCTTCGGAGCCTCATAGTGCTCTGTCTTTTGTATCCCTTTCTTTTGGTGGGTTTTCCTCACTTTGAGGTTTCCCACTTGTAAATTAATCAAAGCAGATTTACAAAAAAAAAAGTGTGTGTGTGTGTGTGTGTGCGCGCGCCGACACACGCATGATCATTGCATTACATTAGTAAGGATCAGTGCCCAAAAGCGCAATACTTTGAAGTTAGTATATGTCATTCTATGTGGGTTTTCTTTGTTCAGAATTTTCCCATAAATAAACACTATAAAACAAATTTTCCGACAAATAGAAAATAAGAAAGTGGAGCTGGTGCATGTGTGGTGAGAGAAACAGAAGAGCAATTATCCATTGATGAAAACTGTGCCATTGCAGGAACCAAAGCAGCTGGTCACAGAGCTGCCATTTCTGCAGGTGATTCCTGTCGAAGCGACAAAAATCAAATTGCAAAACACGTTCACAACACCTGTGTATGTTACGCAAGCGCGGAGGAATGCAATGGGGGTGGGTTTGGTCTTCGAGGCTGATTTAGCAACCACCAAGCATCCATCGCATTGGGTGTTGCAGGGAGTAGCCCTATGTCTCAACATAGATCAATAGAGCTTCTACGATAAACACAGCGACCAGTAGAGCTTCAACAACACACACGTACGAGGCAAAGCAAGCACACAGAATCATGAGCCAAAGGACGCAAGAACACCCATAAGGAGGGGTCCAGGTGCAGGTTCCATGGCCATTAAAATAGGAGCTTGAACAAAACCTAGGACCATTCTGCGCAGGCAGGCGCAGAACAAAGCTCCAAATGCTAACACGTTTGTATATACACACACATACCCACAACATGACAAGCCCCTGTGGATAGCATACTGGAGTTTGTAAGAGCACCTGTGATGCTGATGAGGGCATATGCCATTGTCTGACTTGACAGGAACATTCGCAGCCTCCATTTCTGCCCTTCCCCTCGATTGGACATCTGGTGCTGCTCTCGTTTGATGGTCTCTTTGTAGCGTTAAATCAGGTTGAACAATTGTCTTGTGTATGCCATTGTGACATTTAATTTGGAAGTGGTGAGCGGGAGTATAAAGACAATCGACCCGAATTCCTACAAATATATTACCAAGTCTAAAATCTTTCACGCCATGTCGAGTTCAATATCCCACTTGTTTGCTTCAATGTCGATAATTTTCTTCTTCCGTGTAATGTCCAATTCAATGACAATTATGAACTTCTTGCTAACTTATTGATAATCTTAAGAGCTCCATGTGCACACAAATAACGTCACTTTCTGGGTTGGCCAAAGGAGCTCCTCCATAGCTATAAGTTTCTAGGTAGTTTAAGCTATCTACATTGTAAAAAAGTTGTGTAGGGTACAAGACAATGTGTTAATGGAGAAAAGCTGCTAATTTTGTTGAGTACTACTTATCTCTCTCTCTCTCTCTCTCTCTCTCTCTCTCTCTCTCTCTCTCTCTCTCTCTCTCTCTCTCTCTGCTATGCCATTTCCCTCTTGAATAGTAGGTCTTGAGTTCAACTCTCCTCGTCGGATAGATCTTTAAGGTCTCTTGGAATAGTTTCCTATGACGTTAAAATTCTCTTCTTCTCGGGTGTGTGTGTGGGTGGGTGTGTGTGTGTGTGTGTGTGTGTGTATGTGCTAATAAGAAGAGGAAAATGGTATAACCTTTCTATCACCCAAGTGTGGTAGATTAATTATGCCATTTTCCTCTTGAATAACAAGTCTTGAGTTCAACTCTCCTCGTCGGATAGATCTTTAAGGTCTCTTAGGATAGTTTCCTACGACATTAAAATTCTCTTCTTCTCGTGTGTGTGTGTGTGTGTGTGTGTGTGTGCACGCACGCACTAATAAGAAGAAGAAAATGGTATAACCTTTCTATCACCCAAGTGTGGTAGATTGGTTATGACATTTCCCTCTTGAATAACAAGTCTTGAGTTCAACTCTCCTCGTCGGATAGATCTTTAAGGTCTCTTAGGATAGTTTCCTACGACGTTAAAATTCTCTTCTTCTCGTGTGTGTGTGTGTGTGTGTGTGTGCACGCGCGCACTAATAAGAAGAAGAAAATGGTATAACCTTTCTATCACCCAAGTGTGGTAGATTGGTTATGACATTTCCCTCTTGAATAACAGGTCTTGAGTTCAACTCTCCTCGTCGGATAGATCTTTAAGGTCTCTTGGGATAGTTTCCTACGATGTTAAAATTCTCTTCTCTTCTCCTCCTCCTCCTCCTCCTCTCTCTCTCTCTCTCTCTCTCTCTCTCTCTCTCTCGTTAATTTGTGTGAGTCAAAAAGTACAATGTCACGAAACGAAACAAGGCAAGCACGAGCATTCTCTTTCTCTCCATCTCTTGGCATTGTTCTTACAACAATTTAAAACTTCAGAGATTTTTGGATGTGTCATGGAAATGAAGATGGATTGAAAAGAATGGCAAATGTGCATATGAACAAGCAGCTTTTCAAGTGCCATTGATCACCTTGTCAGTCTTCTAGTTATTGTGGAGGAAAGTCGATTTAAATGTAAAGGATGATGTTGTTACTCCAGGAAAGCTTTTGATATGGTTCCCTGTCATAGAGACTAATATCTAATACTCCCAAATAATTATCTCATGTTAAATTGATCATTTAATATGGGGCAGTACCAGGGGAGTAAAAGCTAGAATATTGGTAAGGCTGCCAAACTGGTCTCTGTCAGGGATCCAAAGGAGGAAAAATAGGGATCCAAAGGGGGACAGTCTCCAAAAGAGCAATGTGCTTCAATGGGGCTTAAAAGACCTAAGGTTTAGCTCCATTAAGACTTCCATAGGCTAAGGTTCCAAAAATTAACTCATTAATCCAATGGCCAAAGTAAGGGGAAATTTGGATGGTCATGGGAAGACTAAAAAGTCTTACCACATCCCTAGGAAGGAGGGGGCAAGCCCTTTTAGTAGGGGACGAGAGAGAAACACACACACACACACTCCAAGGCTCCCCCTTTACACAAAGGGAATATTGGACACATGTCAGGTTCCTAGGCCAGTTGTCCCAACCTCCCCTCAAATCTTAGAGATGAGCATGCCATTGAAGCTTGGCTCTTGGTTGGATTTGCATTTTATAGCCAAAAGTTGTTGGTGTAGGCCTCTAAAACTCAATGCTCGGAGCAGGAGATGGAGTTCTTCTTGCACATAGTGAGTTGTGTGTATGTGTGTGTGTGTGTGTGTGTGTGTGTGTGTGTATAGCTATGAGTTAGAGTAAAATGCAGCCTTCTCTCCCATCTTGGTCAACCCCTCTTGCTATTTGCTCATGTTGGCATCCATTGGCTCTTGTAAAGCTTAGCCAATCACAAATTAGAAGCATAGTTGAAAGCCTTTTGACAAGTGTCTCCCTTTTTCCTTTTGTGAGAGCTCTAGGTAATTAAATAATTCAATTAAACTCTCAATGGACCTCTTAGTCTTCTCGCCAATAGGAATCAGGTAAGCCATTGGGCTGCTGAATTGTCATTGGAGCCCTTGGTAGACTGTCCAATAGTCTTCTAGGGAGCTTAATTTCTATTGGTTCTTTTATCAAGCATTTTTAAATCGATTAGACTAATTTTACTCTAGCCTAATTCTCATTGGTCCACCTCTATGGCCATTTACCATGCTAATTGCTATGCTAAGCTATGCGAGTGATTATGTGAGGAGAATACTTCTTTCTCATAAGATACCTCTTCTTCCTCTCAATATATCCTCATTCCCTGCTAGCTCTCACCATTTTTGAAGGTATGTGAGGTCTTGGAACTGAAGCTAGGGACACTAGGTGCGTTTTTCAAGCATAATTTGGTGCATGAAGCTTCCATCTTCATTGCACCAACGAGTTTTGTCAAGGAACACAAGAATTGTATTGTATAAAAGTCTCCTTTGATGGGAGAAGCTATAATACAAAGCATTTATGGAGGGGGGACCGGCTCCATGTAAATCCGGTCCTCAACTGTTGTCAATTGTTCTATTTCTCTCTCTTTTCAAGTATTGTCAATGCCAAATTAGCTAGGTGTAAATTACTAGGTTGCTCTCTCAAATTAAGTACTCTCTCTATGCTCATTAGGAACTTGTTCCTAATGAAATGCTCACTATGTTATCAATTTCCACTACACACAAGTTACTAGTGCATTAAATGTTACATTGGTATCAGAGATATTGGTTTCTCTTTTCTTGCTCAAGAAGAGAGATCCTCAAGCTTGCTACAAATGGTTGGTGTTATTAATTGCAAAAGAGTAAGTAGAATAGAGATTTTTCATCCTTGAAGCACGCCTGCTTTATGCAGTTAATGGGGATACCGTCGAGAGCTATGGTCTTAATAATGGAGTCCTATGGGGCTCGCCTATGGCTCATTATTGAGCTATTAGAAGCTTGACAGGAACCGGTGCTATCTTGGCTCTGTTGAACCCTCCCTTCTATTCCTTGCAATTAATAATATTCGAGCCACGGCTATAGATGCTTGAGTGCTTATCTTTGAAGGTAAAGAGGAGTAGCGACTAGGGCTTGAAGTGCCAAAGTACAAGTAAAAGTGTACACCTAAAATTTGCTAGTATTGAAATGAATGTTGATAGCTTTGATTTTGCTAATGAATGAGCAACTAATGATGTCCCTATGCTCGTAAACTATCTTGTTTCTAGGCTTCAACAAGCCCTAGGCAACCCATCCCTCCAAGGTGAAGTGCTACAACAATTGCGCACCCATGGTATTCTCCAAACTCCCCACCAAGAAGAGAGAGTACCTAGGAAGCCTCATAGTGAGACTTCCAAAAAAGGACTCTCTACGATAAGGGAAGAAGAAGAGGATCTTTCGGGCTCAAAAATCTACTACTCGATGACGCATCTCCTTCCCAAAGGAGAACCCAAGTTTCAACGGTAGAGCCCCCACCGAAAGAACGAGACAGAAGTGAGTCTCCTGCCACCTCGGTGGGGATGGCTCCACAAAGACGGCGGGCAAAAAGCTCTCAAACACCCCCTAAACGGAGAAGACCATCGCATACTTCTCTATACCATAATTCAAAGAGGGACGAGAGAAAACAAGAGAAGAAATAGGCGAGAAAGAGGTCACCCTCTTCTCCATCTTCTTCATCCTCTTTCTCTTCTGAACAAAGTGATGGTGCAGACAAGGAGGAACAAGGGAAGAAAAAGGCGAGAAAGAGCCTCTTCTCCATCCTCCTCATATTCTTCCTCTTCTGAAGAAAGTGATGGTGCAACTCTTGAACCACCTAAAAGAAGAGGCCATAGGAAATCCTATGCCGCCTGGAAGAGGTCATCCAAGCTCAAAAAGTTTAAAGAGGGAGGAAAGAACATCTCTTTCCTTACCTACGATGGCACTTTTGGTGCTATAGACAAAGGCTTGGCCTTTATCCAACAATTCAATGCGGCATTTGGAGATGAGGGCTTCAGGAGTCCTCTAAGCTACGTCATCTAGCCATGTATTTTCAAAAGTCTGCTAGGAAATGGTGGTCTAGTCTACGAGCAAACGGTGAAGTTCCATGAACATGGAAAGCTTTAAGAGATTCCATCATGAAGCGATTTTTGGCTACCGATGCCAAAGACAAAGTACTCACCGAATGGCAAAGCTTGAAGCTCTATCCCTACGAATCTATTCACAAATATGTAGACAAGTTTTGGGATTTACATCTCAAAGCCATTGTCTTCAAAAAGATGGATTGGAGAGCAAAAACAACAATTTTGTACGGGTTTAACTGAGGATATGGCGGAGTATGTTAACTCCCAAAGGTCACGCACCATATTTGCGGTCATACACCATACCATGGTGGCTTCACGAATCAACTTCCAACAAGGGGCTAAGAGTAATCTTAAGCCCACGAAAAACAAGAACCATAATGAGCCTAAGGGGAAGGACAATGTCCAAAAGTCTCCCAAAAGGCAACACCAATAACAACAAAGCTAAGGAGAAGGGAGGTTATAAAGGCAAAAGTAAACTCTCTCCTGAAGAGCTAGAGCGTTATCAAAAGATAACCGTTGTTTCAAGTGCGGGGAGCAAGGGCATGCCTATCGTGCTTGCCCCCACAAGAATACACGTAATGAGCCTCCTAGAGCTACCTTGGTTGAAATTCAAGAAAAGGGTGCTCATCACAAAGGATCTCCTCTATGCCATGCTGGGAGAGAACATGATGTTTTTATTCTGTTTGACCCTAGTTATACTCACAATTTCATATCCACGGAGTTGGCCACCAAGCTAGGAATCCAAGCGTATGAGATGGGAGAGGTCCTACTTGTCGATGGTGCTTTCAAGGGGCAAGAAGCCTCAGTCACTCCCTTAATTGGGAAATTGAGGCTCCATGTCCAAAGCTATGTAGACAAGGAGGATTTCTTTATCTCCTCTCTCGAGCACAACGATGTAATCCTAGGGGCATTATGGTTTGATTGCATGGCTGTCAATGTTAAATTCCCTGAAAGCCAAATCTACTTTAGGTTAAGGGAAAAAGTTATGTACATAGATGCTAAGGAGTTGGGTAGTACCATACCTCTTGTACATAAACAAGATTTCGATAAGTCAATTAAGAGCATTATTTCCGTGTACATGATTTTTGTTAAAGATTCTCAAAACGAACCTATTGCTTTAGCAAAAGAAAATATAAACAATCAAAAGGAATTAGAGTTATCTAAGTTCCTCAAGGGGTTCCAATATGTTCTTATTGACGATACACCTTGTGAACTACCTCCCAAATGAGGCAATGACGACCATGCAATTGAACTTCTTCCAGGAAGTTCACTGCCTAATAAACCTCCTTATAGGGTTTCCCAAGCTCAACAAGAGGAGATTATGAGGCAAGTGCATGAGTTAGTTGAGAAAGGCATGCTTAGGCCTAGATCATCTCCATTTTGTTCACCAGTGTTATTAGTGCAAAAGAAAGACGGCACATATCGTATGTGTGTCAACTATAGAGCACTAAATAGGATCACTATCATGAATAGGTTTCCCATTCCACGGGTAGAAGACCTATTTGATAAGCTACAAGGGTCGACCTACTTCAATAGGATTGACCTAAAAAGTGGCTACCATCAAATAAGGATAGCTGATCAAGACATTGTAAAGACCACATTTTGCACTACGTTTTGTCTTTACAACTACATTGTCGTGCCTTTTGGCTTGACCAATGCACCAACCACATTTAATTGCTTGATGGAGAAGCTATTCAAGCCTCACCAAACCTTTACTGGAGCGTTCTTTGATGATATAATTATCTACTCTAAATCGTTAGATGAATACAAGCACCACCTCCAAGTAATATTTCAAGTTTTACGAGAGAATAAACTTTATATTAATATAAAAAAACGAATTTTTCTTACAAGAGATTTAGTATTTAGGTCACATTATCTCTCAAGATGGCATCCAAATGGATCCATCAAAGCTAGAGGTAATAAAGGGATGGCCTAATCCAAGAAATCTACATGAACTAAGAAGCTTGATAGGTATGTGTGCATACTATAGATGCTTCATACCTAACAAAGAAAAAAGTTAGGTATATATAGTCCACCAAGGAGAACAATGCTTTCGAAAAGCTTAAAGAAAAGCTATCTCTCAACCTGTGCTTACACTACCGGATCTCTCAAAGCCATTTGAGGTTCAATGTGACGCCTGTGGTGATTGCCTTGGAGCTGTTTTTCTCCAAGAAAGGCATGCCATAGCCTATGAAAATCGAAGGCTCGACCCTGTTGAGCAAGCTCTAGACATATATGAGAAGGAACTCGAGAGGAACTCTTAGCAGTTCTACATGCTCTAGATTCGTGGAAGCACTATTTACTGGGGGCTCCTTTCATTCTGCAAACGGGTCACCAAAGCCTTAAGTACTTCATGATGCAGACCAAGCTCTCCGACAAATAAATGAGATGGGAAAATTCCTTTTGCAATTTCATTTTCATATTGCTCACATTGCTGGCAACCATAATCAAGTAGCCGATGCACTCTCAAGACGACCGAGAGTGAATGCGGTATCCATAGCAACTCACAATGATCTATCTTCTATGATAGATGAGTATGCTATAGATCCTGATTTTAGAGATGTGATTTCAGCCCTTGCACTAGGGAAGAAAGAAGAACCATTTACCCTACAAGATGGTTATCTTCTCTATGGAAATAGACTATGCGTTACTAATTCACTACGTGAGAAAGTAACGTATGAATCGCATGCTCCTCCTTATGCGGGGCATAGAGGAATTCAGTCTATCCTAAAGGGGATAGAAACATATTTATAATGGCGTGCCATGAAAGCAAACATACAAGAGTATGTTTCAAAATGTGTGGTATGCCAAAAAACAAAGCTTGATAGAGGGAAGCAAACTGGATTGCTTCAACCTTTGCCAATCCTTAATTCACCGCCGTGGGAGAGCATATCCATGGATTTTATCTTTGGATTGCCCAAGTCTATCCATGGGAATACAAGAATATGGACGATCGTAGACAGGTTTAGCAAACAAGCACATTTCATATCTATCAAAAAGAGTATCAAAGCCCATCAAATGGTAACCCTCTTTATATCACAAATCTTCAAGTACCATGGCTTGCCAATGTCCATAGTGTTGGATAGAGATCCTAGAATGACCAGTAATTTTTGGAAGGGTCTCTTTGAGAATTTAGGTACAAGCTTAAACTTCTCTTCAGCCTATCATCCCCAAATGGATGGCCAAAGTGAAATAGCTAACCTAAAAATTCTTGATCTACAAAAAGCTTATGTCACAAAAGTAGATCAAAAGTCCCAATGGGAGAAGTACTTACCCTTAGTGGAGTATGCTTACAATAACACTGTACATACTTCCATGGAAAAAGCACCTTTTGAGGTGATAGAGGGAAGATCAAAAAGTCCCCTGCTACTCAAGGTACATGGGAAGATCTTCGCTGCAGATGAATATAGCCGAGACCTGCAAGAATATTTCCAAAAGATTAAGGATGCTATATCCATCTCTTAGCAAAGGCAAAAGGCTGCTGCTGATAAGCACAAAAGACCCCTAGCCTTTAAACAAAACGATTGGGTCTTGCTTAAGTTTCCCAAAGCTCGATTTAAGGCACACAACAGGCAAGAATCCTGCAGGACACCAAAAGTACTATACTAAGTTATAGCAAAAGGTCCCTTTCAGATTCTTAGGTCAATCAATGAGATGATCTATCAACTCAAGTTGCTCAACCATTGTCTCATGCACGATGCTTTCACGTGAGCCTATTAAAGCCTTACAAAGGAGAGCCACCTCAAGAAGCAATCATTGAGGACCCACTGGAGATCGAGGACCAAGAAGAGGTGTTGCAGCCCGAGTCCATTCTCCGACATGAAGACAAGGTATTACAAGGTGGTAAGACTATCCGACAATATCTTATCAAGTTTAAAAATTATCCTTTTGAAGATGCTAGATGGATGCAAGGCATACAATTAAAGGATAACCTAAACCTTGTCAATGCTTATAATGACTCCCTACACTAAGCAAATGTAAATATGTATAAATGAACAAAGTTTTTGTCTTATAAGAATCTTTTTCTTTATTGTGCGCACATGTTAATGAGTATGCATGCTTAGGATCATGTTTGTGGAGACGACGTCTCCCGAACACCAAGTAGAGCTTGTCACTCTACTATGGAAGATTGATACGGACTAATGTGCAGACATGCTTGCGGCAGCTAAGGCTCTCAAGGATCTCAGACTAGTCATCCATTCTGAAACAGTGTCTTAGGATGAAACAGGGATCCTTTACCCGCTACCAAATGGACTAATGACTAGGCTTTATCTTCTCTACCTCATAGTCGAGGAAGACTATGATTTCAAGAGAGAGGAAAACTAATGTCTAGTACTTCCAAATGGGGACAATCTGCAAAAGATCAATGTGCTTCAATGGGGCTTAAAAGACCTAAGGTTTAGCTCCACTAAGACTTCCATAGGCTAAGGTTCCAAAAATTAACTCATTAATCCAATGGCCAAAGCAAGGGAAAATTTGGATGGTCATGGGAAGACTAAAAAGTCTTACCACATCCTTAGGAAGGAGGGGACGAGTCATTTTAGTAGGGGACAAGAGAGAAACACACACACACACACACACACACTCCAAGGCTCCCCCTTTACACAAAGGGAATACTAGACACATATCAGGTTCCTAGGCCAGTTGCCCCAACCTCCCCTCAAATCCTTTTGGATGGCCATAGAGGTGGACCAATGAGAATTAGGCTAGAGTAAAATTAGTTTAATCGATTTAAAAATGCTTGATAAAAGAACCAATAGAAATTAAGCTCCCTAGAAGACTATTGGATAGTCTAACAGGGGGTCCAATGAGCATTCAACAGCCCAATGGCTTGCCTAATTCCTATTGGCCAGAAGACTAAGAGGTCCAATGAGAGTTTAATTGGATTATTCAATTACCTAAAGCTCTCACAAAAGGGCAAAGGGGGACACTTGTCAAAAGGGTATCAATTATGCTTCTAATATGTGATAGGCTAAGCTTTACAGGAGCCAATGGGATGCCAACATGAGCAAATTGCAAGAGGGGTTGACCAAGATGAGAGAGAAGGCTGCATTTTACTCTAACTCATTGCTACACACACACACACACACACACATAACTCATGTGTGCAAGAAGAACTCCATCTCCTTCTCCGAGCATTAAGAAGTAGAGGCCTACACCAATAACCCTTGGCTATGGAATGAAAATCCAACCAAGAGTCAAGCTTCAATGGCATGCTCATCTCCTCTACCATGCTAATTATTAAGCTAAGCTATGCTATTAGAGTGATTATGTGAGGAAAATACTTCTTTCTCGTAAGATACCTCTTCTTCCTCTCAATCTATCATGATTCCCTGCTAGCTCTCACCATTTTTGAAGGTATGTGAGGTCTTGGGACTGAGGCTAGGGACACTAGGTGTGTTTTTCAAGCATAATTTGGTGCATGAAGCTTCCATCTTCATTGCACCAACAAGTTTTGTCAAGGAACACAAGAATTATATTGTACAAAAGTCTCCTTTGATGGGAGAACCTATAATACAAAACCTTTATGGAGAGGGGATCGGCTCCATGTAAATCCGGTCCTCAACTGTTGTCAATTGTTCTATTTCTCTCTCTTTTCAAGTATTGTCAATGCCAAATTGGTTAGGTGTCAATTGCTAGGTTGATTTCTCAAATTAAGTACTTTCTCTATGCTCATTAGGAACTTGTTCTTAATGAAATGCTCACTATGTTATCAATTTCCGCTACACACAAGTTACTAGTGCATTAAATGTTACATTCCCCAAGAGAATCTTCAGAGATGGATGGAGAAACTCCAAGTGCTAAGTAAATATATGCATATGTCCTTTATTATTTTCCCTTGCTAAGCATCCAATTATGATGATGTTATCCCATTTGGCTGCCAATGGTGAAATTCTGGGTCCTTTATTATTTTCCCTTGCTAAGCATCCAATTAAGATGATGTTATCCCATTGGCAGCCAAATGTTATCCCATTTGACTGCCAATGGTGAGATTTTGGGTTTCACTCTTCCTTCTTATCATTAATAGGTTGTCCAAGCCTTAATTGATGACACCTTTACATTTGTAAGAGGTATAATTTTTGCTTAGCTTTGGAGATTTGGAAAATGTTTGCTTTGGCTTCAGTGTTGTGTATTAACACTAGAAAATCAACCCTCATTCGTTGCCCTAACAATTATTTGTTGACTTTGGATTGGCAAGGAAAAGTGGTTGCACGAGGTTAGATTGCTAGACACTTGGGATACCCTATAGGTGTGCAAGTTTCATCTCAACACCTAATGATTGGATATCAACTCATATTAGGGACAAATTTGTGTATTAGAAACAAAAGGCTTGGCCGTTTCATCTTTGTCTAAAGGCTACCTAATTATATCATGTTGCCTATGATTTCTTATCATTTGCCTTTGTTTCCATGGTAAAAAACTCAACTATGACAACTTACATTTTCTCTATGTTTTATATTACGGAAGAGAGATGCTAGACAATTAGGTATTACTTGCATTTCATGAGATCTATTTATGGGAGCAATTTTGAATGTAGAGACACATGATAGCTCTTTGTTAGTCATTGTTTTAAAGACATGGGTATTGATGAGTAGCCTTGGGTCCCTATAGGTATTTACTTCTTGAAAGATGTTGGTGTATTGAATGAAAAATCTTGGATACATGCATTGTGGTGGCATGTTGTTAATGCTTATCAACCTATGAAAATGAAATCATTGTGTTAGGTAAAGGCGGTGTGCCTCATCGTGCTTTGCCCATGTCCGTCGGCTAGCAGTCTCCGGCCGCCCACATTTATCTCCTTATTCTTTATACATGCAAAGAATAAGGAGCTATAACTCATTCTTACATTGTGCTCATAAGGTGAGATTTGGGAGCTCCACCACATCCTGTGCACTCTCTCTATCTCCCCTTCTCACTCTCCACACACACACCGCATTCATGCACTCACAATTGGTATCAGAGCTTAGGGATTGGGAGCACCATTGGAGCTCAATGGGGAAGCAACAAAAACTGCAGCATGTTTTTGCAGATCTATTTTGGCCTATCAAAACGTCTTTGTTCAAGACGACTCTCACAAATCGTGACCGTTTTTCGTCCTCTTCAACTTTGCAAAAGAAAGTTTTCTCAAAATCTTTACCAATTTTGAGATGCGTTACTCAGACTGCCTGCACATCTAGGGTATACAGTTGCAGATTTTTGTAGATCTGTTTTGACCTGTAAAAATAGCACATTTTGCGTGGTCTACAACTTTGCAAAAGGAAGTTTCAACAAATTCTGAACGGTTTGGGAGATATGGGCTGACCGGCTGCAAGGTGTTCGGAAAGTTGAGGATACGATGTATGCCTTATGTGGTTTGATGCTCATGGAGACTCATGTGATTGTAGTTTGAGCTCGGCAATGTATGCCTCGAGCATGTTTTTTGGCAGTCAGGTAGAGCAGGTATTTGTTTACTAGATTTGCAAGTGTTTGCAATGATGTATGCAAAGTGTGGAGATGGGTGCATGCATTTGGAGTGCGGTTTGATGCGCTTTGGTTGCTCATGGTTTTGAGCGTGCAGTCACTTTGGTTACTGGTTTTGTAGCCGTTTTGCTGACAAAACTCTAGCGATATTTTCCTATTAGTTTTATGCGCATGGTTGGTGCGATCGAGATTGCAATTGCTTGTAGCACTCAGGATTTACGTGCATTGTTTTCCCTTTTGGGTGGTGCATCGCAAGCCTGTTTCGCTCTGTATTTTTTGTCTCGAGCTGTGAGTGCTCAGCCATTTGGAGCTTCCAGTTTTGACTCCCAGCTTGAGGACATCGTTTACAGGTTGAGTCTAGTACTCCCACAGATGTTGCCATTTACAGTTGAGGACATCTTTTGCAGTGCTTTGGCTTGCATACCGGTTTTGACACAACAGATGTCTTGAGCTTTTGCTTTGTGTATGCTTTTGTGGGATAGTGGTTGGAGTTTACTTGCCATAGTTTGTGATTGAGCTTAGCTCTCACATTGACAGGTTTACAGGCAGATTTGAGGGTCATTTGTGAGCTGAAATTTTGCAGCATCGTTCCCTCTTTGCAGGTGCCTATTTATGGCTCAATTGTAAGCTAATTTGTGGCACATTTGTGACATGTTTCTTCAGCTATTTGAGAGCTGAATTTAGGGTTGTTTTTGGATTGATTTGCAACCATATTTTTCAGCCATACAAGAACTTGTTTTCATCTGCAAATATAGTTCTTATTACTCTTGATAGTGGTTGAGTTTTGACTCCCACTTTTACACATGTTGTGTATGCTATGGTTTTCTGGCACATTGCTCATTGATTGACACATTTTGGCAGCATTTTTTCACTCACATATGTATGTCATTCGTGACACCGTTGAGTGATATTCCGGCTAGAGCAGTTTGCTCTGTGTATGACTTTGTGAGGTGATTCCAGATGATCCCATTCCCGGATTGGCCATTTGGGCATTTGTTGTTGTCTCCATTGCGATTTAATGTTGAGTTTTTTTGCTCCAGTTATACAGGGGAGACTCTGCCAAAATTTTGCCAGATATGTATGTCTATGGCACAGGCTAGTGAGCTTGACCGTTTGCTCACCTTCTTTGCTTGAGACAGTGGTTTTCTCTCTGGTGGGAGAGTTTTGTGATCTCGAGCATTGTTTGCCATAGTTTTGGTATAGATATGGAGACGCTTCAGGTTAGAGGCGGTTCTCGCTCACAATCGTGACTTACATGTTGGCATTGTGGCCATGATGGGCATATTAGGCATCGTTGCTTCAGGCGTATGAGGTAGCGAAAGAGGCAGATGCATGGTGCTACTACGAGGACAAATACTAGAGAGTATGCATGTGACGAGCATGTCACTTTTGAGTCTAGCTTGCCTTCAGACTACTTTGTGTCTTGGGATAGCACATTGTCTACGCGTTTTCTACTAGACGAGCATATAGTTTTTTACGTGATGCCACGTCATGATTTATTTTTCTCTTTCTCTAGTGAGAAACTTGGTTGTGTACAATTTGCTGATGGTTCAACATATGACATAGAGGGTGCGGGAGATGTATGCATGTCTTTACCTAGCGGTGGATTGCTTACGCTACGAGATGTACGTTATGTACCAGGACTCAGCCAGAGTCTCATTTCAGTGTGTCAGTTGTTGCAGAGTAGTGGACATTGTAAACTTCTTGGAGAGCGGTCATTTAAGATGCATTGAGGATCATCGGTGATAGCCAGAGGTGCTAGGAGTGGTCTGGTATACCCTTTGTATATTTCTGACACACGAGGGCGATGTAGTCTCTGTGTATTTGCAGCTATGTTTGGAGCAAGAGACGAGGCGTGTCTCTTTTGCGGATGTGTTGCATGGAGAGCAGGTTGTGCATTTGTCTTGTGGTGACGTTCACGCAGACAGTGGTATCTCTGGGGATGCACAGCTTTGTCGGTCATCAATTGAGGTGACATCAATTTCGATTCATTGTTCTATGATGCGTCTGATACGTTTGAGGACGACAGTGTCCTTCAGACAGCTGTGTGTGATTGCAGGGATGGTGATTTTTTGGTTTTGCAGTCATTCTCAACAAATATGCCTTTGCCAGACGATGCTGATATGGTGATGCATAGTCTGGTGGTTCTTGATGAGAATGCATATGGCAGTGAGGTTGCTAATAGGGATAGGTCGGCACACATAGTGCATGTTTTGTTGACTTTCGGGTCTCTCATGTCTGACCTTTTGGTATCGAGACCTGATCTTGCTTTTGTGGATGGTGCATTTGCAGTGGGAGTTGTCAATCGTGCGATGACCGACGCTATCATTGTGCATTGTGGAGCCATGCAGGTCATCACTCGATACCTGCATCAGGAGTGTCATCGTAGCTCTAGCCCTAGTGGTATGCATGTTGCATCTACACTAGAGCGGTTACAGTGTGAGCAAGTGGGCATAGGTTGAGAGCCGTATTATTCACCTTTTGTATATACTAGCTGTAGGCTAGTCTTCTCGCCACTTATCGGCCCACAACCTTTAATGGGAGAATGTTAGGTAAAGGCGGTGTGCCTCACCTTGCTTTGCCCATGTCCGTCGGCCAGTGTCCGGCCGCCCACATTTATCTCCTTATTCTTTATACATACAAAGAATAAGGAGCTCTCACTCATTCTTACATTGTGCTCGTATAGTGAGATTTGGGAGCTCCACCCACATCCTGTGCACTCTCTCTATCTCCCCTTCTCACTCTCTGCACTTGCACCACATTCGCGCACTCACACATTGTTGCTTCTATCTCACATGGTGAATTCTCAGAAAGTGGTCATTCATAAGGTCTCCTAGCCTTAAAGAATTCAAGGGGGAGCAATCTTGAATGTAGAGACTCGCATGATAGCTCTTTTTTAGTCATTGTTTTAAATACATGGGTATTAATGAGCAGCCTTGAGTCCCTATAGGTATATCTTTCTTGAAAGATGTTGGTGTATTGAATGGAAAATCCTGGATACATGCCTCATGGTGGCATGTTATTAATGATTATCAACCTATGAAGCACAAATCATTGCTGCTTTTATGTCACATGGCGAATTCTCGGAAAGTGGTCCTTCACAAGGCCTCCCAACACCCCACAGATAATTGATTGCATTTGAATTCCTTGAAATCTAAAATTTTCTCTTCCTCTCTAGTAACCAAGCTGAGTTAAAACCCACTATGATGGCAAGATTGGGTCTAGTCCTTGTTGTGGATGTAGTTCTATGTGCACAAAGTTTGATTTCCTTTAGGTTGGTGTACAGGATTCTTCATGTCCCTCCATGTTGTTGTGATTTAATGGATATCCTTCTTGGATTCCTTATCTCCCTGGTATCCATCACCTAAGATGGACTTGGTTGTGCCTTGCCAAGATTGGCAAATTATACACCAATTGGATTTGTAGTATGCTTCGACCAACCAAATATTTTACAGGATCATGCATGGCTAATGGAAAAGGGAAACTCCTTATGTGGAATTTAAAAAAGGAGAGCTTTGTGGACATCCACAATCATGATGGGATAGATTAATACTTCTCTCTTCAAGGAGAGGGTCTTGTGTCCATAATTGCTACCCTTTCGCTGTGTAATCTTTCCAATGGTTCATATTATTTTTGTGCTATAGTTCACAAACTCTGCAAACATAGGTTTTTGTTTTTGTTGGAATTAGGTTTGCAAGGAAACACACACATCTTGGAGAAGACGAAGGAAGATCAAGGCACACAACAAAGAGTGTATTACGTAGTGTGCAATGGAAAGATAAGTTAGCCTAGAGTGATGGGCGTATATACAATGCATGGGGGAGGGGGGGGGGGGGAACTCCTAGTGAAGGAAAAAATGCCCTGGTGGTCCTAAGTGTGCTCACACACATCACTACCACATGTATATGGTAATAAATCCCCCCTAGGAGTGGTGGAGTGAATGACATATGGCACATAGAGTATAGGGAAGTGCCATGCCCTAAGGACTTGATCATTGCACAAAGGGGAGTAAGCTCAAAGATTTGCGGAAAGCTTCAAACTTCTTACGAGACAATGCCTTTGTGAAAATATCTACAAGGTTGTCTGATGTTGGCACATAAGCCAAGCTGATCTCTCTTGCTGAGAGCCTCTCCTTGACATAGTGGTAATGCATCCCAATGTGCTTTGTGCGAGCATAAAAAACTGGATTCCTCGCAATTGTTAATGCACTATGATTGTCACTATAGATGATGTTGGCAGTGTCGTGTCCAACACCCAAATCAGCCATAAGACGTCTAAGCCATACACACTCAACCATAGCTGTGAAGACTACCCTGCACTCAGCCTCACAACTAGAAGTAGCCACAGTAGATTGCTTCTTGCTCAACCATGATATGCATGAACTACCGAGCATGAAACAAAAACCACTTGTGGAACTCGCATGTCATAACAATCAGCCCAATCTGAGCCAGAAAAAGCACGTAAATTTGGTAGCAATGATCCCCCCTTGGGATAAAACAACCCAAGATGTAAAGTGGCACTCAAGTAATGAAAGATCCGCTTGACAGTCTGCCAATGCTTAGACGTTGGGCTATGCATAAATCTACTGACCTTTGAGACTGCAAACTGAATATTCGACCTCGTGTTGCATACATAAATAAGGCATCTAACAACAAGTTGGTAAAGAGTAACATCGGCAGGATCACCAGCATTGTGAAGAATCAATTTCAAACTTGTTTCCATGCGAGTGGCAATAGGCTTGCAATCCTCAAGTCCAAACTTACATAGCAATGTCTCTATGTAACTTGTTTGACACAAGGCAATACCACCATCACACTGCTTAAACTGTATGCCCAAGTAATGATGCAACAACCTTGAATCTTTCATTTTGAAAGCAGCATTCAAATCAGCCTTAAATTCAGCAATTGTGTGCCTCATTCAGATCAGTGATCAACAAATCATTCACATATAGTACAAGAATAAGAAGCACATCGCCCTTATGCTTTACATACAATGTGCTTCCTGTTGGACTCTTACAAAAGCCTCATTTGACCAAATGAGTGTCAGCTTTCTAATACCAAGCACAAGGAGATTGCTTCAATTCATACAAACCTTGCTTACATTTGCGCACTTTATCTTATTGCTTTTTAATGACAAAACCGCAAGGCTACGTTACATAAACTTCCTCAAATATGTCACCATTCAAGAAAGCAGTAACAATATCTGATTGATGTACATCCCAACCAAAATGAGCTACCAATGCACATAAAAAGCGCACAGTAGTCATACGACAAGTAGGAGCAAAATTCTCTTCATAATCTACGCCTTTTTGTTGTGCATAACCTTTTGCAACAAGTCTAGCCTTATAGTGATCAATTTCACCATCCGGCTTGTGTTTCAACTTGTAAACCCACTTCGTATCAATGGCCTTCGTGTCAGGAGGCAAATCACTTAAAGTCCATATGTCATTTTCTATAAGTGCATCATATTCTGATTGCATGGCAGCCATCCAATTTCAGAATTTTGTGCTTCATCTAAAGACAAAGGTTCCTCACCATCACATAAGCTAAAAACAGCCAAAGCATAACAATCTGATGCATAGGATGAATGGCGAGAACCTGAACGAGTACGATTAGACAAAGCTGCATCCAATTTGTTGCCATGCAAAGTATGCACTAGCCATTTTGGCATACCTCTGGCCTGCTTATTCTCAGCCCTTTCCTCATCAAGTACATCATGTAGATCTGCATCAGTGATAGGATGATCTGTAATATTTTCAGAACTCCCCATAGGCTGTACATTTGCCTCATTGGAACTTACATTCAAACTTCCACCATTGAAAAAAGGCAATAAACTATCATAAATGTCCTGTGAGTTTACATTATTGTCTCTGATACATGATAGCAAAGGCTGAACAGAATCTTCCACAAACACAATATCCCGTGAAACCAAGATACGCTTTGTTTGCGGATGTTACAACATGTAACCTTTTCTTTCAACACTATAACCAACAAAAACACACTTGACAACCTTATCACCCAATATTCTATGCTGCGTTTGGGGCACCCAAACATAAAGCCAAACACCCAAAAATGTGAATGTGATCAATAGATGGCTTTCTATCATGCCATGCTTCATATGGAGTCATAGATTGCAAAGCTTTCCTAGGAAACATGTTAAGTATATAAGTAGCATACATGATGGCCTCAAGCCAAAGCGAATGCGGCAAAGCTTGACTCTTGACCATACATCGTGCCATCTCTGTAAGTGACATGTTTTTCCTCTCAGCAACACCATCTTGTTGAGGTGTATATGGCACTGTACATTGGTGTTTTATCCCGCAACTAGCCAGAAATGCATTAAATTCATTAGACATTTACTCCCCCCCTCGATCAGAACGGAGGGTGCCCATAGTACATTCAGAGACATTTTTAGTCATAGCTAGAAATTGCTTGAAACACATAAACACTTCAGACTTTGCTTTAAGCGGATATACCCATGCATGTCTCAAGTAATCATCAATGAAAGTCACGAAGTACAGGTAATTTCCCAAGGACGGAGTTGGCATGGGCCCACAAACATCACTATGCACAAGCTGCAACCTGTATGTAGCCCTAACTGAACCATCCTTTGGAAACTTTGAACATTCCATCTTATCCAAAATACAACCTTCACAAACATGCTTAACAGGTGCTTCAAGAGGTAGCAAAGAAGCACCCATATCAGATTTTTGCAAACACAGCAGCTGTAGCAGGCTACAGTGTCAGTGTCACTTTCATAGTACAGTTAGTACAGTTAGTACAGTTTGGATTTTACAGTTGGTCTTTGGTCTGGTCAGTTCACACTAGACGGAGTCGCTGGGCAGCGACACGTGGCAGGGATACGGTGGTTTAGTGGACATCGTGGCCAAGTCACCACCACCATCCAGTGGGGATAGACTTAGGTGCTGTCATTTTTGAGCCGTTGGTGGCTCTTTATGGTTGTATATATGAGTAGTAGCGTTTTGGTCAGTGGGAGCTTGCACGTAGTCGTCTAGAGTGAGTCTATACACAGAGCATGTCTTCACCATCCCGGCACATCTGAGCCTCGACACCCCATTGTACCTATGAGTCCTGGGCTGGAGCTGAGTGTGTTGCCATGCCCTGTATCAGTTCTTTGAGATAGTTGAGTCATATGTTCTGGTCAACTGTTGTGTCTTTGTGAGCTCTGTTGATGTCTAATGTTCCTTTCTTTTCCGTCTGTTTGAGTGAGATTGTCACACACATTTCACTGAGGACCACCCACTATAGAGAGCACGACACATTATCCGTGCTACAGGTGCTCTCATTTTGGCGATCACACTGGGACCTCAAATGAAGTCTCTCTCTTTGTTGAGATACAAATCGTGAAGCTAATTGGTTGTTACCTAGCTCCGCACACTTGCTTGCACTGTGCAGATAGTCTGCTGGTCTGGTCCTCTCTCGCCCTGGTCCAACCAGTCCTCGTCCTCGTCCCGGGTTTTGGTCACTATCCTCACTTGTCCTGGTCTAGACCTGTGTTGTTCAGCCCATAGTTAGAGTCTTCTTGCCCAAAGCTTGGTTGGATTGGTGGTCACTGTATGACACATACAAGGCGGTTAGTCGAGTGTCAAAGCGCACTACTGAGCCCTCTGAAGCACTATAACGGAAGACGACCTTTGGTATCTAGTAGAAGTCCATTAACCTCATCACCCATACCTCCACATACGACGTCCCCCATTCCTTCATCCGGTTCCACATCTTCCAGATCACCTTCTATAGTAAAGCTCTCTCCTATTCTGCTACAGCAGGCTATTGAGCAACAGGCTTAGCAAGGGGCCATGGAGGCGTTGGCTAGTGTGTTGGCCAAGGTAAACATCAAGTTCCCCACCTTCAAAGGACTCTCTTCAGAAGATGCTGACAACCATGCAAGGAGGTTCGTATCTCTCTGTAGGGGTCGTGGTCTTAACAGAGAAGATGCTTATTTGTTACTTTTTCCATCCACCTTGGACGACTTAGCAGACAAATGGTACAACCAATTTGCAGAGAACCATTTTTCAACTTGGGTAGTCTTAAGACAACAGTTCTGTGCAGCTTTCAGGCCAGCTGACTACCAAGAGAAAGTGTTGGATGAGTTGGCCAACATGGTGCTCCAGCTAGAGGAGACTTTTGCAGAGCTTATGACTAAAACCAAGTCTCTGGTTTCCAAGCTTCCCCAGCAACCCGGTGAATTCATGGTTAAGAAGTGGGTGGAGAAGGCGCTCCCCAAATCCTCTCAGCAAAAACTCCGAGAGAGCCTCCGACCCGATGCCACTCTAGAGGAATTCATCGCAGCTACTACTAGGATAGAGGGGGCTAGGAAGCTGTTCAACAACTCCCCTCACATAGAGACTCCCTCTGTGTTCTCGGAAAGTAGTCCTCCCGATCCATTGACTTCTGTTAACCCTCACGGCTCACGGACACCCTATCACCTACGAGACGGACGTTGTAACCTACGGTGGACATTGTATTATTTATTTGGTAGAGTCAGGTATCGGGCTTGTCGGTCCAATAGGAAAAGGGTAAGAGTGATCGCCGATGAGAGGCGCACTCTAACTGGGACATTCAAGGGATTAGTTGGCTAAGCATGGGCGCCCAAGTGTGAATGGGGTGAGCTCATATAAAAGCCAACTAAACCTAAAATTCACTCATTCTCTCATTTGTGCAATGCAAGAAAGGTGCTCTTGCTCCATCTCCTTGTGTACTAGTGTGTGTGTGTGTGTGTACTTGAGAGAGAGAGAGAGAGTGTGTGTGTGTGTGTGTGTGTGTGTGTGTGTGATCGAGCATTGCAGTGGCACGACGGCGGTGAAGCGGTTGAGCGCGACGTAGCGGCGTCTCCTTCTTCTTCGCGGCGAGGAATCCTCCACAGCAGGAGCATAGAGCGGTGAGTGACACACCATTGCCCTCTTTTGAGCTTACTAGTTAAGCTAGTGGTGTGCTTCGAGCCGTCCGTGGCTTGCACACAGTGTTAGGCAAGTCCCTTGCTTCGACAATGCGGCAAGGAGCGTACATTTTTGGCGCCGTTGCCGGGGAATCGCCCTGCACTAAGCCCAAGAGGCACTTTGTGCTTCTTCTATGAGTTGTTTGTAGTAGGAAAGAAGAGGAAGAGGAAGAGGAATGAGTTATTTTTCTGCAAGTTGTTAATTTCTGTATTGTCTGCAAGTTCTGTGATTTCTGCATAATCTTGTGTTTTCTGTTTGCACACAGTCTTTGCACAATTAGTAGTCGTTAGCTTGTTCGCAGTGAATGAGAAAGTAGGTAGACAGTTAGCAATTTATGTTTGCACACAGTCTGTACACAGTTTTCTGTTAAGGTTTGCCTGCACACAGTCTTTGCACAGTAAGGTAGTGAGAGAGGAGGTAGGTGGACAGTTAGCTCACTGTCAATAAGCAGTTAGCAGAGTGGTTAACAGATTAGTTAGTAGATTAGTTAGTGGTTAGCAGCACCTTAGTAAGTAGATAAGGTAGTGAGCTGTGAGCTGTTGATAGAGAGGTTAGGTAGGTGTTGACAGTGTGTGTGGCCAAGAAAGGGTCACCTAAACCGCGCGCGGTCGTCGCTTTAAAAAAAATAATTAAAAAACACCGAAGATATTTAAGCGTGAGTGACTGGGGACCTACACTAAAATTTTGATCGGGATCGGGATCATTTCCCTAGCCCAAGCCCAGGCCCAGGCCCCAGTCCTCAGTCTTATGATATATACTAGACTCACTCTTATATATATACCCTACCCCCTCAAGAGGAAATGAGAGCATGTGGGGCAAGTCCTCCACTCTCCTCCCTCCTCTTCCCACTTGCACTCTTAGACTTTCTAATTTGGGCCTAGTTCCCTACTAGAAATTGACGGTTTTAGGGATTTCGAGGGCATAAAGTGACCAAACGGAGGGCTGTAAAGCACGGCACGTCCCTCTGACCGAGACGCTCGTTTTGAGCTATCATACGTTCTATTCTATAGCCGGGTCAGAAAAAAAGGACCAAAAAATCAAAAAAATAAAAAAGACTTGGGTTGCAAAACACCCAAAAATACTAGGTGAGCAGCCTTCACGGGCACTCACTGACACTTCTAAGGGATCCAAGTCATATGAACCTACGCTCTGGATGAGTGTTAGAGCACGAGCATATTGGTAGTGCCTCTATTTACGCGGGCACCCATTATTTCTCCACCCTAGGTTCTGGACCTTCGGCCGGGACTCAAGGTAGCGCGACCCAAGATCCTCATATCGCGTCTAGTGATTCTTCCTGTGACTACGAAGTCATGGAGGGGTATCCTACACCAAACCCTGATAGTTCAAGTCAAGACATGCATGCCATGGGCCCACGGCCCGGGTCCAACGTGTTTAGCCGCTTAAAAGAGACCCTTAGTAGAGCTACTCGCTCCGAACATGCGGTTAATGAAATAAATGAAGGGAGTGGGGAAGTAAATTCGTCATTCATACCTAAAATAGACCCTATGCTTCTTGAGAGTGTGCATGTGAATGTTCCATCCATTGCACCTCCTGATCCTTTAGGACTATCTCCCTCTAAGGTTCTACTACCCGATGGTAGGAGTCTTGCCGAAGTACATGAGATCGAACGCTATATGCAAGCAACAAGGGAGAGGGAAATTGAGAACCTACGAAGGCTAGAACAAATTCGAGCCCTGAGAGCAAAGGCTCCTATGACAACAATCATGCCAGCCGAGCAACCGAGTGTTCCCAAGGTAGCAGTCACGGAGGGGCAAGCGATGGGAAGCAATAATGCTTCCACTTCGAGGAAAACCTCCAGTACGCCAGGCCTAGATGGGATATTCCTAAACGAAAATTGGGAGTATGACCTATAAGCAGAATCTTTAAGTGATCGGTACATAGGACACACCTATCATGTGGGTTGGTTAGATGTTCTACAATCCACATCGGGTGCTACTAGCATAGATGAGCAACAACAGAAAGTCTGTGATGTTCTCCATAGGATTGTCGAGTTAGAAAGACAGAACACAGGGATCAACATGCCTTCAACAGGCCTAATGAAATTCTTGGATACGGGAAAGGCCAACCAACCAACCCTATCACAAATGGAGACTCCCTCAGTGAGCCCCATTGATCCTCCATATGTTGTTTCGCAGGGAGCCTCAGTACAATCTGAGCCCACAAGTGGAAGCTTTACCTTCCCAGATATAGCTCATCTTTCTCTTAATGACACTATGGCTACCATGCATATCCCAATGGTGAGCATGACAAGAAGTACACCATGGAGTTCATTTGTTAATACTGCGCCAATGCCTAGTAGCACAGTGCCCCCAACTATACCTACATGTATGTATCAATCATGTGCACCTGTCGTACCTCAGCCTCATGTAGCTCTTACACCTCCGATTATTCCAAGAGCTTACAATCCACAATGGCATTATCCAAGCTCTTATACAAGTGGAGCCATGCCATTTAATAATAACATGCCATATCAGGCACCCCCTATGCCTAGGGCCACGCCTGTAAACTTTGAACCACCGTCTGGTACACCACCATACGAAATATGGGACCCAGAGCCGCGCGTATGCCAAGGCCAAGGCCAACTCCCATCTCACATGTGGTTCCAGGAGCACATACACCCATTATACCTGCTCAAATAGGAGATTTGGCAGCATTTGCTCAAACTATCGATCGCTCTATTGCGGAAAACATGCGTAGTGCACCTGATAGAGAGCCTAGGAGCAAGGCAGTTCAAGTAGCTAAGCTCACACAGAAATTCAGTGGAGACGGAGATGCTAGAAAGCATATGGAAGTCTTTGAACATGTGTGCGATTCCATGGAAGAGCACAATGAGCTACATAAGTGTAAGGCTTTGAGTTTGACCCTAAGCGGAAAGGCTGGAGATTGGTATAGAACCTTAAGAGTAGAAGAGAAAACGATCTACTCTACTTTTAGGAGATTGTTCTTGAAAGAGCACATACGAGAGGGAGTACTTTGGGGTGTAGCCTCTCAGCTCCAGAAAGCCCAACAAGAAGAAGGTGAATCCGTGAGAGACTTCATTAGTCGCCTAAAGAATTTGAATTCTCGATGCAATCCAAACGAGCGATTCAACAACAACCAATTGCTCGATAGATTCACTAGGGGACTACGACATGAAAGTATCTATAATGGCCTAGTCATTAGAGGTATCACTACTTGGGAAGCAGTCACCATGAATGCAATCCAATTGGAGGATAATTTAATGATTGCAGGAGAAAGAGTGTCTGCCGAGCCGAAGTCTAGTAGCTCGCAAGCGTCAGGGCATGAGCCAATGAAGATAAAGCCAATCGTGAAAGAGCAAACGATATCTGAGATGACTTTGGCAGATCTCACCAAGGCCATCCAAGAAAGCCTTAGGGATAATCGTGCTCCACAAAACACTCATATGTATCCAAGAAGGGAGCAACAATGGTGCTCAATTTGCTTGGGCCCACATACTACGAGTGAATGCCCTACTTTCAGAGTAAAGTTTAACGAGACTTGTAACGCGTGTGGTAGGTATGGCCATCAAGCGAAGGATTGCCTAATGCTTAAACGCATCATTGAAAATAGACCGCCTATAGCTTGGGCAGACTCACCTCGAGTTCCTGCATTGATGCCTACCCCACCCATGGAGCAACAGTTGCCATTACAGCACATGGTCCCTAGAACCCAAAATGTGGTCCAAACCACACCGTTGCCACCTCCAGTGCTAGGACCGCAACCCCCTCATCCAAGAGTTACACCTATGAACCAAATAGGTTGCGAGTCATCTAGTACCTATGTAGATTGCGAAGAGGACATAGACTCTAGTATCACCTATGGAGTCGACATGCTTGAGGAGTGTCCTATGTACTATATGGAAGACCATTGGGGACAAATCAAACCGGTATATCAAGCTACTTCGCTAGCATCAAGAGGCCAAAACATTAATAGTTTTGCCAGGACATTAATAGTTTTGCCAGGAGACCACCTCTTCAGTGCTACGAATGTGGTGGACCACATTGAGTAGCTGAGTGCCCCATTAGAATGCAAAATAATGCTGCACTAATGCAAACAAGTCAAGGGAGTGCATTGGCAACGCCAATACTCACTTGTAATCGTTGTAGCATAGATCATTTGATCGCATAGTGTCCTAACAATCCAAACGCACCGAAAATCACACCATTGAACTTAATAGAGATTGTTGATGGGACACCACCAACTATAAACATAGTACTAGTAAACGCACTCACACGATCGATGCTCCAAAAACAAAATTATATTCTTGAGGAAAGAAACACGGCATCAATTGCCCAATCTCAGAAAAAGAAGAAAACACGAAGAAAGAGATCGCAAAAAGCAGCGAAGTCAGACCCCAGCTCAAAGACCAACATAGGGACTGGTGATGACCACGTATATATGAACGACGTTGAAGAAGATTCTGATTCAGGTGAAACCATGGAGACCAAAACGACCACTAACATAGAAACCAACAAGGAAGATCTTCATGAGCCACAATGGCCAGGATCCAAAAAGAAGATAAGAACTTACCCAAACCCTACAAAGGAGATTGAGCGAGTCAAGCAATTAAGGAGTTTGGTAGAAGATACCCAAAGGGATCTAGAACCAGCACCTAGGAAGATCCAGATTACAGACACCGTGTTCCCTACACAACAACAACCTCACCAAGTCCATAGACCCTTGGACATACCTAGTGTCATCCAAGAAGAAAGTGACTTAAAGTCCTGGGAAAGTGGGCGTACTCACTTCTTGATGGAAAGGATGTTTACAGAGGGACTACCTGATCCTATCGAAGAAATGGAGATCCCATCTTCCCCACGTCAAGGGACTCAAGGCCAAAAGGTGCCGTTAAACATTGCCAAATTGATGGATTTCATGTCTTCAGAAGTTAGAACCACCATCATGTCCAAACTATATAAAGACCCCGAGCTAGTCTCAGCTCTTCGAGCCTTCCTCAATGGAGAACTAAAGTTTGGGCTACCACAATTTGCACAGATGGATGGAGTTGGGGAGATGCCAATAGAGGAGGAACAGTTAGATCCACAACCCAACCTAGATGAGAACCTTGTTATAGAAATACTCGTTAACAAGTTGGGACAATACTTTGAGGGTGATGAATCTAATGCAACTATACCAATCACTACTAAGGGATTAACTGTGAAGGGAATCCTTGATGGTGGCGCTGGGGTTAGCATTGTGACTAAAAATTGTTGGGAGTCTATGGGGAGACCTCACCTTGTAGCCACAAGCGTAGTGGTAAAAATGGCTAATGGATCTATTGTTACGCCTATTGGAATGCTAAAGGATCTCAGGATCAAGGTCTTGGGACACAAGGTAAGGCAGACTTTCATTGTTATGGATTTTTCCAAGCATCCTATGTCATTTGAGATGATCTTAGGGCGTCCATTCATGAGGGAAGCAAAAATGGTGCACGACTGGTCCAAAAACCACGTCTACTTACAGTTCCAAGACTCTCTCATTCGAGTTGATCTTTTAAGTGGTCGAACGCATCCTCTAGGAAATAAATTTATCATTGATAATCGATCAGACACAACAATTCACTCAGCTCCATTACAGTACACGTGTAACGAAGACACGGATATTGGGGAGAACTCTCCTTATATGGATGTACTACCTGGGATGACTGAGTCGGACAATGTGGATTGGGTCCACCTAGCAACAACTATAGATACATGGGGAGCTAGAGGAACAACCTGGGTAACACCAGATGGGGAAGAGATACCACATATTGCACCAGTAAACATGTTAGGTGTAGTGCATGTAACATCCGATGATAAGAAAGAGGCACACCTACCTGAGAGTGAAACTGATGATTCCTCAAAGGCTTCAGGCTAATACACATCAAAAACAGAATCTCAGGGAGAAATGGATTCAGAACCTGAGGAAACATCGAGTGAACCAAGTATAGAAACTAAACACTCAAGGCCTAGTACGACCATCTATGGTAATTTATATGAGAGTGAAGAAGATACAAGCGAAGACCTATCAGGTGAGTCGAGTTCAAACATTTACCAAAATCAAAACCTTAACAAGAAACAAAGGTCATATAAGAGACGACGATATCGAGCAAATGTGAGAGCTAGGATAAACAAGGAAAGATCTACTGCAGAATGGATTAGCTATCTAGGGGCATGTGATGCTCATCGAAAGCTAGTAGACAATTCGGGTGAACATTTCCAGAGTGTCATGTGGTGCAGCCCGCGATCCATTGACCTCGCTCAATTGGAGGTTACAGAGCCGAAATTGAGTCGAACTATAAGAACACGTCAAAACCGAGAGTTAGCACAACAACAAAAGGAGGTAGAACTAAAAGAAAGGTCTCTGTCAGGACAAGAGCCTGCTGACTTACATACGGCTCCTGAACATTTTAAATCTTGTACCAAGGGGGAGTGAAAGGTTGTGTATGCCAAAGCCCAACGAATACCTACCAATGGAAGCAGTGGAGTCTATGATGGTCTAGCGGTAGTTAAAGAGATAGAATTAGCAGAACCAGGTGAGGAGTCTAAACCAGTCTTTATTGCTCAAGACCTTACCGAAACTGAAGAGGCTATACTTAAGGAGCTCCTCAAGGAATACAAGGATATCTTTGCTTGGACATATCATGACATGAAGGGCGTTCCACCTTCTGTGGTGCAACATACAATTCCCATGATCAACATTGCTAAACCCGTCCAGCAACGACCCTATCCAATGAATCCTAAGTACGCCAAAATTGTACAAGAGGAGATTGAAAAACTTATCCATTGTGGATTCATATACCCTATTGAGCACTCAGAATGGGTTTCTCCAATAGTCATTGTGCCAAAAAAGAATGTGAAACTAAGAGTGTGCGTGGACCTCAAGAAAGTTAATGCAGCTACTAGGAGAGATCATTATCCCTTGCCATATTCAGAACATGTGCTTGAAAGAGTTGCGGGCAAGGAAGCTTATAGCTTTTTAGATGGGTACTCTGGTTACAATCAAATCACAATTGCATTAGAGGACCAAGCTAAAACTACTTTTATCACAGAGTTTGGAGTGTTTGCATTTCGTGTTATGGCTTTTGGCTTAACAAATGCCCCTACTACATTTCAACGATTAATAAACACTGCGTTTAAAGAATTTCTAAGGGACTTTTGTGAAGCTTTCCTAGACGACCTTTGTGTTTATTCTTCTTGGGAGAAGCATTTGTTATATCTACGAAAAATATTTGAAAGATGCAGATTTTATCGCATCTCATTGAACCCTTTCAAATGCCAATTTTGGGTTAAGCAAGGAGTCATTCTAGGGCATATAGTGTCCAAGAACGGGATATCCACAGATGAGAGTAAAGATTAAAGCCATTGCCGATTTGCCACCACCTACGAACTATAAAGGAGTTCAAAGATTTATGGGCCATGTTGGTTATTATCGAAGGTTTATTTTAAACTTTGCCAAGATAGCGCGTCCATTGTACAAGCTTCTTATCGAGTTTCACTGGACGGAAGAATGTCATCAATCTTATGAGTTATTAAAGAAGGCCCTAACAAGTGCTCCAATCCTGTGAACACCTGATTGGAATGTACCTTTTCATGTGCATATTGATGCATCAAACTTTGCTATTGGGTGTGTTCTAACTCAACCAGGAGAACATAAATTGGACTACCCTATTAGCTTTGCAAGTTGCTAATTAAATGATGCCGAGATGAACTACACTACTACAGAGCGCGAAGGTCTAGCTATGATTTACGCAGTAAAGAAATTTCGCTATTACCTTCTTGCTACCAACTTTGTGTTTTATGTTGATCATCAAGCATTGCTATATTTGGTAAACAAGCCGTGTTCCACAGGTCGAATTACACGATGGTTGTTAATTCTTCTTGAGTTTGACTTCACCGTTGTTGTGAGGCCTGGGAGGAAACATGTCATGGCGGATCATTTATCTCGTATCCCTAATGGCGAAGCTCCTACGGGGGTTGATGATGAATTGCCTGATACTCCTTTGTTCATTGTTGAGACAATACTCTCGTTACTTTTCACAAATATTTCACATGGTCTTTCCAGTGCTTGCATGTGAATGGGATTTGATAGGTACGCTAGCATGTGAGAGGAATTTTGAGGAGTTAGAATGGCTGATACGTCTCTTGACCACGTCTGATCCATACTTTGTAGAGAGCGTTTCTCCCATTGCACAAGCCTACCCTTTTGACCAAGATGACTATAGGCGTCTAGTGACCTTCTTAGTAAACATGGGCACCTATGATGAAGAAGAAAATTTACAGGACTACACGGATGGCACATATGGTCTTATGGATGATGACTTTGTTTATCTCGACGACGAGGATAGGGGTTTAGCCTTAGGGTTTCCCCCCAACCTCTACATATATTCTATTCCCTTGACTCTCTAGGGGGAGTGCAAATAATTAGGTTAGGGTTCCTTATGTTTTTTGTTGTGTTCAATAAGTGTTGGTACCTTTTCCCACTAATGTGCCTCTTGGAGGTATTCCTTTTGTTTCCTAGTGTGTACAAGAGCGTGTTGCTATTAATAGGATTTGGACCTTCATGGAACCTTTCTCTCGTTCACACTTCAGATCAAGCGCGACCATCAACACAAACAGGTGTTTTTTGTCCATTAGCATTGCCCCGATCTATTTTGCATCCATGTTTGTCTGCTTTAATTGTGATTGGTAGCTTAATATTTACCGCATTTGCTTAGTATCAAACATTTAATTCAATGTAATTTTTTGTCATAATCACTTGTCTAGGTTTAAAAATCAAGCAGTCCAACTAAGCTAGTTTGACCAAGCTAGGTGTTAGAAATCTTCTCTTAATACCATGGGGAATGCCTTTCTAATAAGCAATGGTTACTTAGGTTCTTAATCCGATTTAGGCAGCATTATGTGAAATGTACTAGGGCTTTCTAGTGGGCTTGACCCTATTGACCTTTAGCTTAAGTATTATAAAGGGAGTTTACTAGTGTGATGAGCCTGGGGAGGTGTATCAAAGTTATATGACCCCCCAAAGCTACAAAATTAAAATGATGAACACAAACAACACAAAAAAATATCAAAGTGCCACAATGTAAAATTTTAAGCTGGAAGAGAAATCCCTGCTTAAATTGGTACTCCACTCACATATATCGCCTATTGTACTAGAGCCCTAGAGGTTCCCAGTGTGGGCGCTTTTCCTTGAAAAGCAAAAAACCCAAGGCATACAAAATAAGCACACACATCAAAATTGAATCATTGTGAAAAGACTTTGGGGGATCAAAGCAAAGGTAATCAGTCAGGCGATGATTTCATGAGAAATTCCTTTTATCGTAGCTTAACTACAAGGTCCTCTAGGTATAGCCTCTAGTCAGCCCTCGAACATGAAATACTTCGCTCTCGCGATTAAACAACTTAATTAACCAGAGAAAATTAAGAAGCTTACCCATGGTATTAATAGTCGATCTCTAGTGCCTTTCGATCGTTAAATTAGCGACCCCAGACTTGTTTAATTTTTTATCTTTACATCTATTTATGCATTTGATTACATTGCAATTTAATGCTTATTGCTGACAAATTGTTTAAAATTCTGTGACCAATCAATTGTCTGCCTAAAATTGCATATGCTTTTTAATCGCTTATGAGAATGCAATTACTGTGCAATGTTGTTTGATTTTGCAGTGACTGAAGAAGGTTAAGGACATTCATCTCAAATGATTTTCCACCTCGACCAACGAGCTTCAACTCAATAGCTTCCGAGGACGAAATCTACATCAGGAAGGGGGGCATGTTAACCCTCACGGCTCACGGACACCCTATCACCTACGAGACGGACGTTGTAACCTACGGTGGACATTGTATTATTTATTTGGTAGAGTCACGTACCGGGCTTGTCGGTCCAATAGGAAAAGGGTAAGAGTGATCGCCGATGAGAGGCGCACTCTAACTGGGACATTCAAGGGATTAGTTGGCTAAGCATGGGCACCCAAGTGTGAATGGGGTGAGCTCATATAAAAGCCAACTAAACCTGAAATTCACTCATTCTCTCATTTGTGCAATGCAAGAAAGGTGCTCTTGCTCCATCTCCTTGTGTACTAGTGTGTGTGTGTGTGTGTGTGTGTGTGTGTTGGGGTATAGGCGTCTGTGCCTTGCCCGACCGCCCAGAGTCTGGGCGCCCACTGACTTGTATACCTTATACATAGCATAAGTGTATAGGGGGCTGCTCACTCTTTTGAGTCTCCCCACCCACATCGTGTCTGTCTCCTTCTCTCTCTCACTCACTCTCCGTCTGTGGTGCTCCCCGATCCCCTTCAATTGGTATCAGAGCTATGGTGACCGCGGAGAGCACGACGGCTTTGAGAGCTTCGAGGCGATAGCTCGCTCGCTCTCGACGGTGGAGTTCGATCGCGGAGTTTCACGAAGAGAGATTTTAGCTTGAGGAGCATTGTCTTTGGAGCTTAGGAGCTTGGTGTGGTCAAGCTTGGTCGAGGAGGCGGTTGCGGCTTCCTTGGTGAGAGGAGCTTTTGAGCTCAGTGGAGCTCGTTAGAGAAGTGCTCGGCGGAGGAGAGCTTGACATTCGAGTGCTTGGATGCTGTTGTGGCAGAGCTCTTGTGTTGGAGCTTGCATTGAGAGGACATTGCATCACGCAGAGTGGAGCAGGAGCAGGTTCAAGACTGTGTGCAGCTCGTTTTTGCCATTTTCGGGCTCTAAAACGCAGTTTTTTGCGTAGCTCCGTCATACAGAGTCAGATCTACATGATCCAGGAGTCTAGGTCAGGGTTTTGGCACGCTCCGGATGCGATGGTGATGTCTATTTGCTAAAATTATGCTTTGAATTACAGCAGGTACAGCAACAAGTTTATTTGTGCACTTTCGGGTCCCAAAAACACTGTTTTTGGCATAGCTTTCACACCCGGACTCGGATACATATGATCCAGGAGTCTACCTTGGGGTTTTGGCATGCTCCGGACGCGCTCGTCATATCAGAATTTTCTGAACGCTGAATTTTCTGCAGCAGCAATTGTTTATTGTGTGTCGAGGATTCCACACATGGTTTGCTCTCAGATGTGAGAGTGATATTTGCTGCAAGTTTCCTCACAGGTGGGAGGATACGATGTATGCCTTATGTGGTTTGATGCTCAGGGAGACTAATGTGATTGCATTTTGAGCTCGGCAATGTATGCCTCGAGCATGTTTTTTGGCAATCACAGGCAGAGCAGATATTTGTGTACTAGATTTGCAGGTGTTTGCAATGATGTATGCAAAAAATGTGGAGATTGGTGCATGCATTTGGAGTGTGATTTGACGCGCTTTGATAGCTCATGGTTTTGAGCGTGCAGTCAGTTTGGTTACTAGTTTTGTGGCCGTTTTACTGACAAAACTCTGGCGAAATTTTCCCAGGAGTTTTATGCGCATCATTTTTGTGATCTAGGTAGAGATTGCGGGTTGCACTCAACATTTGCGTGCGGTGTTCTCTGCAGGTGGGAGATTTGTGCGTGTGTATGCATCGATACCGCACATTGTGGGCTTGGTGATTAGCTCACGGGTTTGACAGGCGTACAGTTATCTTGGCACACTCACAGGAGTGAGTATTGTGATGTATGCTTGTGTGGCTACGAGCTAGGTAGCCGGATTCGAGCACTAATGGCTTGAGGTTTTTCAGCAGGTTTCAGCTACAGGTTTACAAGTTTACAGGCAGGTTTGAGGGCTTATTTGGGCGCTGAATTTTCAGCCATTGTTTCCTCTTTGCAGGTGTCCATGTATGACTCAGTTGTAGGCTGATCTGGGACACGTTTGTGACTTGTTTATGCAGTTGTTTAAGAGCTGAAGTTTGGGGCTGTTTTGGGGCTTATTTGCAGCCATATCTTACAGCCATATTTGCAGATTTTTGTTGATGCAATTCGAGCCAGTTTAGGGCTGATTTGGTTGACATTTGCTACTCATTGTTGGTTGCTCTTTTGCGAGCATTATGGCTGATTTTTCATTTGACTTCCAGCGTTATGGTCTGACACAGTTTGATGGTGCAGATTTTGTTGCTTGGAAGGAGCATATGCTTGTTGCATTGGCGGATTTGGGGCAGGATAAACCCTTGCGTGGTTTATCGGCGAAGCCCAATTCTATGCGTGATGATGATTGGCAGGATCTTGATGAGTTAGCCATGTCTACGATTTGTTTGCATCTGGTTGAGTCTGTTTACTGGCAGGTCTCGAGGGAGACTACAACTCATGCTTTATGGCAGAGTTTACATGCTATGTACGCGACATCCATGTCTACAGGGGAGTCTAGTCCCACTTCTATGTCCATGGGAGAGATTGGTCCCACCCGCAAGTCTCGACGGCATAGAGACTTGACATGTTGGCATTGTGGACATAGAGGGCACATTAGGCGTCGATGTTTAAGGCGTTTGAGACAACGGAGGCGACAGATGCGTGATGCAGATTTGGGCATGACAGATGCTAGTGAGATCAGTACGGTGGTTACTGAGTATGCTTGTGATGGCGATGTCACATTTACATCTAGCTTGTCTTCAGACGATCTTATGTCTACGGATTGCATATCGGATTGCACATTGTCTTCATATTGGTTACTAGATTCAGATGCTACTTTCCATGTCACGTCGCATCGTGAGTGGTTTAGCACGTTTTCTAGTGGGAGACTTGGTTGTGTGCACATGGCTGATGGTGCTATGTATGACATTGAGGGTACAGGAGATGTATGTTTGTCCTTGCCCAGTGGTATGAGATTTACCCTGCGTCATGTGCGTTATGTGCCAGATCTGAGACGGGATTTGATCTCAGTCAGATAGCTACGGGATAGTGGATGTCAGATTTCACTACGAGAGCGAGATTTTGTGATGCATTTGGGTTCGCTAGTGATTGCGAGAGGTGCCAGGAGTGGTACAGGTTACCCATTGCATGTGGATCACGTGAGAGACGGTGTTGTCTCTGTGATCATGCAGCCAGGTAGAGAGCGAGAGAGCAGGCGAGTCTCTTTTGCTTGTGGGTTGCAGAATGCTTTGCATGGAGTGCAGAGCAGTGACCTTGTTGTGCAGGTTGCGTCTACGGATGCACAGGTAGAGCGGGACAGCTCTAGTGAGTCACAACAGGATGAGTCATCAGAGGTGATGACAGAGATGACTCACATGGATGTTGAGATGTCGACTATTGTGGAGTCATTTCTTGATATGCTTATGCCAGAGCTTGATGCAGATTCAGGACATATGGATACACTTGGTACACATGTGATATGTGGTGGGCACGAGGAGTCACTCCAGAGCTCGGAGTCAGAGTGCCATGGTCTCTATGATAGGGGACAGGATTGCCATGTGTTGAGTTCTGAGTTGGAGGTGGCAGAGGTTGCCAGGGTTGCATCAACGTTCGGTGTCCTTATGTACGAGATGCTGATCTTGAGACCGGATATCGCAGCTACAGTGGGAGCATATGTAGTTGGGGTTGTCAGTTGTTTGTTGACTGATGATGGCATAGTGCACGAGGGAGATATGCAGGTATTGCGTACATACTTGCAGTACGTGTGCAGTACGTCTGGTGGTGTATGGACTTACACGGGAGTAGGACAACCGGATGCACACGATCACAGCCAGCCAGTGGGCATCGGTTGAGAGCGGTTTTCTCTCACCTTTTGTAGTCTTTAGACTAGGTTCCCTTGCTTAAAGGCACAGTCGCCTTTAAGTGGGAGGTTGTTGGGGTATAGGCGTCTGTGCCTTGCCCGACCGCCCAGAGTCTGGGCGCCCACTGACTTGTATACCTTATACATAGCATAAGTGTATAGGGGGCTGCTCACTCTTTTGAGTCTCCCCACCCACATCGTGTCTGTCTCCTTCTCTCTCTCTCTCACTCTCCGTCTGTGGTGCTCCCCGATCCCCTTCAGTGTGTGTGTGTGTGTGTGTACTTGAGAGAGAGAGTGTGTGCGTGTGTGATCGAGCATTGCGGCGGCACGACGGCGGTGAAGCGGTTGAGCGCGACGTAGCGGTGTCTCCTTCTTCTTCGCAGCGAGGAATCCTCCACGGCAGGAGCATAGAGCGGTGAGTGACACACCATTGCCCTCTTTTGAGCTTACTAGTTAAGCTAGTTGTGTGCTTGGAGCCGTCCGTGGCTTGCACACAGTGTTAGGCAAGTCCCTTGCTTGGACAGTGCAGCAAGGAGCGCACAACTTCTTTGCGCAGGGAACTTGAAGCCCTAAAACTACAACGTGCTCTACAAGAAGAGAAATCAATCTCTCTTAGACAAGAGAAACCATCGCACCTTGAGGCTTTGGATCAAATCAAGAGAGAGCTAGAAGAGCTTCAGTCTCAGCAAGAGACTAAAGATATGGTATGGTGCAGCTCTTGTCGCTCTCTAAGACATCCTCCACAGGACTGTCCCCTTCGGGCTTATTGCCACTTCTGCGAAAAATCTGGGCACAAAGATAAGGATTGTTACTATATCAAAGGATTGCGGCAAATACAACAAAGTCTAGGTCCTTCTCTCCAACAAGGGCTAGCACCTGCATCCAACATGGTCTCACCCTATGGCCATCAAAACCCGTTGCCCCCTCTGCTGACAACACCTCATTAGGAGAAAGTTGGACTCACTTTTGGGCCCTGTAAGAAGTGCCACGTCAGCTTAGAGAGAGAAAATGAAAATGTTAACTTGTGCATTTTATGTGATACTTTTCTGCGCAACAAAAAGCCAAAATGACATTCTTTGGTAGGTAGCCGCCGTCTTTATCATTCTTATCCTTCGTTCTCTAACCGTATGACTAATGATTTGAAATGCCAACTTACAAGCGTTCCCTCCAGAAACATAAGCCACACGAACTCTATCAACTCTAAACTTGAGAATATTGCTTTCCCTCCCAAAACCTGAGACATTTCTCCGTCTTCTTCTCTATCAACTCTAGGAATGGAGAACGCATCTTTTCCTGATGAAAACACTAATTGGAACTTACAATCCTCGGCCCCTTCATCTTTAACACTTACCCAAAGAAAGAACACACATCATCTTCATGTTGATGTATTGCAAGAGTACGCACCGTTGCAGAAACGCAGGAGGGAGTCTTTCTTATTTCAACGGGAGAAGGAACTTAGAAGGACAAACAAGGAACATCATTTGGATTTGTGGACCGGTGGGTCTATTTATCCAAAGGATCCTACGACAAATGCGCCACCTCCCTTTGCTAATATCACTAACCTCTTACATTTCACAGGCGATGGCAAGGATGGGCTATTGGGATACACTGAATATTTGGAAATGAGAGGATTGAATGCGGAAAGGCAAAGAAACTTCCTGGCAATGGAGAACATGGAGCTGAAGAAACTTAATGAAGCATGCTCTCAAAAGATTTCATCAAACAAAGAGACAATCCAAGGCCTTGAGAAGAAGATCACAAGTTTGCGAGAGAAAGACACCGTGCTTGGTAGTCGGAAAAGAAAACGAGATCTATGTAACCTTGAGAACATGAAGGTTGGTAGTGGTGGCCTGAAAAAACGAATACGAGCTTTAAGGTAACTCGAAGTTTGTTTCTTCAATGTGCTTCATTAAGAAGTGGATACATTTACTTTCCTATACATGATCATAATGCATTGTGCTTTTTTGGCAGGTCTTTACTGCATCCAAACTCGAACGGTGCAGGCTTCAATGCCAGAGTGCATTACAGTCGTCTAGTTCCAAAAGAAGTAGTTGAAGAGATGATAACTCAGAAAAAATTTCGTAAGTTGAAAGGGAGGCTACTTACCTCCTTCATGAACGAGAATCAGCTGGAACCAATGGAAGTGCAAGCAATAATTGATGAGAGTGGCATCTCGCAGATGGGATACAGGGCACTCTTCAAAGCATTAGCTAAAAAATCTCAAAATAAACTACAGAGAGGATCATTGCTGCCAAAGCATCACATGTAAAGGCTGCTCGCCGGCACGTAAACGATGAGGTGTTTGAGAAACTTGGGTCACCATTCCATATTGAAGCAACGTTCTAAGGCAAGGGCGGCAGAGAGGTACATTTTAACGAGCACAACAACTCTTCGTTGATCTTGAAGCATTGCAAAGGTATGCAGTTCACTTCTTTGACATCAGTCGAGACGAGTGCGGTGGGGTTCTCAAGTTTGTTTTGAAGCTCGACGAGTGCGAGGTCCTGAAGAACAAGAAGTTGGAGAGAGTCACCATTACCCTCATGAACAGAGCTCTGGATCCATCAATAACGAAAGAGGATCCACGATACTTCAGCGTGCAATCAGAAAACAACATTCTATCTCTAGGATCATTTCAGGTATACTTCGTTCAATCTCTGATAACAAAAATATTGATTATTTGGTTGTTGATTTTGTGTTTTTCATTTTTCACTACAGGTTGATAAGGAAAATTTTGAAATCCTCGATTGGGTTTTTAGTCAAACCCCAATTCCTTCTATCATCAATGAACAAAGAAACGAAGCCATTCTTTCAGTGGAAGGATTTGACGACTACACAGTGGAATGGCACATGGCAGGTGACTTAAAGACTCTTAAGTGTATGTACAACATCATGCGTCTTCTTTCCCTCAGAAACAGTCGCTTATTGAATGGATCTAAGCTTTTCGGGTCTTCAACCCCTGCAGCCAGAGCCTGAGCAGTGTAGGACATGAAATAGGGGGCTCTAAGTGCCTGGCACCCATACCCAATGCCAAATACACGTAGAGCAAACCGTTTTTCAATCAGAATTACTCTTTCTGCGTTTAGTGCGAGGGGGTGCCTACCACACAATCTTGTAATAGCTTTCATTGCAAACAGAGGGAACTTTGCATTGTCATTGGAATATTCCTTGTGGTATATTATGATCTACATAATAATTGCAATGAATTTATGGGCCGTAAGTGAGATGAGTCCAATTGTCAAGTACTTGAATTGTTTCTACAAACCTTTTTGTGGTTGAAACGCTCGATGTAGTGAGACAACGCATCCTTGCCTTGGACTCCAGTGACAATCCCTTGGCATGAGCCTCCCGCTCTTCTAAGGAAACTATCGTCATACACTAGGACCTGGCAGCAAAAAAAAAAGTTCATGATATTTTATCACTCGGCCATCTCTAATACCATGTGAATGCTCTACAAAAGTTACCATCTGATTCTCGTCCATTTCCAGCATCGACCTCCCCCACAAGTGAATAGACTGACTATTCATTACATGATTTTCGGGTGCCACGTGTCTACCCATGTTTTCCAAGCCGAGTTGTTTTGTTGTCAATTCAAACTGCTCATCTGTTGGCAAATTGGCCTCTCCAAACTTCTCCTCATTGAACGTATCTTTAATCAGTTGCGACCCTGAAGTGAACTGTGAGTCGTGGACAACTGTGTCAGCAATAAGATATTGGTCCACTCCATCATCGTCCACAAACCCCATGTCTGCCTCACAAAAATTTTCAATTTTCGCTAGGCAGTAGTCCTCCCGTATATTGAGCTCATGCATGATATCTGTGAGCAGAATATAGTGGGTGTCGCCCGCCATAGCAAAGCTGGGAGCACAATTGAGAGGCAAAGTAGCTTCCATACTTGGGCTTTCTTGCCTGCACCCTATTGCTGCATCCGCAAGAGAAACAAGAGTTAAGCCCGCATCAAATGTTTCCTTTAGTACCTCTTCCCGCTCTTCTTCTGGATTGAATTGCACCTCCACATCCTCTACCTCTTCCTCCGGCACCAATGGACAACTACCGAAATTTGTTGACTGCGAAGTCTCTGACTCGCCATCCGTCTGCAAGTATAAGTAACAGACAAACCCATGGTAGAATTCCAATAAGCGAATTTTTTTTAAGTGCTTCATACAGTTGTCTTGTACAAGCAGTGCATTGGAGGGACTTTTCAAGACAGCGATTCAGTCTCCTTGAAGCACTCTTGTCAGGGTCAAGGTCGGCAGGGTGCACATATCTCATGCCATCAACTGTCATGGAATTGTCACAAGTGACTGCCTCATACTATTGCAAATGGTTTTGTAGGTACTCAAAGGAGCATTCTATAATCCTCTGTATAGAAAACTCTACATTGAACATTCCTGATAATTCTGGTGCACGGTGATGAGCTCGGGCGTTATATAAGAATGTGAATAGTTTTTCTTCACATGTATCCTCGCTCACGTCTGTCTCCAGGACTATGATCCCCATGAGTGAAAGAAAAAGCAAGCCAAAACTATTTGGTGTCATAACAAAGCGAATGTTGGGCCTCGAGTACCCCTCAATGTCCTATTTTGCTTGTTTCGGCCCCGTGCGCTCATGTCATAAGAGGTGACGTTAGTTGAGTCAAAACCAAGCAAGTAGGGTCCCCAAGAATTTCCGAAGGACCCTCTTCGCTTGGTTCTGTCCCGTATGCTAAAGTCATAAGAGTTGACATTAGTTGAGTCAGAACCAAGCGAGTAGGGCCCCCAAGAATTTCCGAAGAACTCTATTCTATTGGTTATGTCCCGTGCGCTAATGTCATAAGTGGTGACGTTAGTTGAGTCAGTACCAAGCGAGTAGGGTCCCCAAGAATCTCCAAAGGGCCCTATTCGCTTGGTTTTGTCTTGTGGCATTCGGAATAGGTGGATAAGAACAGAGCATATTATGTTATCAGTGATAGATTTATAGGTCACATAAGGATTAATTATTCCAACCATGAATGCGATACGGTCACCACATAAGGAGTAATTATTCCAACCATGAATGCGATACAGTCACCACATAAGGAGTAATTATTCCAACCATGAATGTGATACGGTGACATAATGAGTAATTATTCCAACCATGCATGCGTTTTTACCCTAACGCAAAGGCTTCGGTGCGCACACAGTTAACAACACACAGGAAGGGGAGAGGCAGGGAGAAAGAACCTGTCTCTGCAATATCCAATGGCGCCGAGTTGGATGGTGATGTTGCAGGCCACCGACAACAAGAACCAGTAGGGGGCGATGGCGATGGTGATGCGGCAGCAAAGGACTCGACCCAGTGGAGGTCACTCAACGCAGGATCACGAGAGTTGGGCAAGGGGAAGAGCGCAAAAAATGCAAAGGCGATGGCGAATGCAAGGGCGATCGGCGTCTGACTCTAAACGCAGGATCACGAGAGCTGGCCAAGGGGAAGGGCGTAGAAAAGGCAAAGGTGATGGCGAATGCAAGGGCGATCGGCGTCTGACTCTAAACGCAGGATCACGAGAGCTGGCCAAGGGGAAGGGCGCAGAAAAGGCAAAGGCACGAGAGCTGGCCAGGCAGAAGGTGCGAGATGGAGATGGAGATGGCGACTGCAAGGGCGATTGGCGTCTGTCTGACCCTTAACGGTCACTCAAAAAGGCACGTGGGCTGCGCTCTCAAGGACAACCAGTATTAAACGGTCTCAGATTCCCATGCAGTACGATTTACCAACCGCAATCTCGCGCATAAGTGAAGTTGTCACCCTCCCCGAGGTAAGCATTCTAAGTTGAGACATTACCCCCGCCAAACATCTCAAGTTTCAACTATTCTGCCTCTTTTCGCGTCCTCTACTGCGCATCATTCTAATTAACTCTACCCCCATCGACGCTACGCGGTAAGCAAACTCCATCACCTCTTACTCTCGCGCATCCTCCTTCTCTTACTCTTGTTCTGTAGTACTTCAGCGACGCGGAACTCTACACACAGTGAAGAGGTATGCTACTTACTACCCTTCTATTCACTTGTATTTTGTGTAGTTGGTCAGTACCAAGCGAATAACGTAAGGTCACTTAGTCCGAAGGGCCCTATTCGCTTGGTACTGACCAAAAGAAAAGTTAAGTGATGTCTGCTAGTACAGAGGTCAATACTAAGCAAATAAGGGGAAGGTAACCCCTGCTTGTTACGGATTTAGGGTTTTCTTTTGCCAAATACGCCTTTTGATTTCAGTCCCGTGCGCTTTAATTTTGTGTAGTTGGTCAGTACCAAGCGAATAAGGTAAGGTCACCTAGTCCGAAGGCTCCTATTCGCTTGGTACTGACCAAAAGAAAAGTTAAGTGATGTTTGCCAGTACAGAGGTCAATACTAAGCAAATAAGGGGAAGGTAACCCCTGCTTGTTGTGGATTTAGGGCTTTCTTTTGCCAAATACGCGTTTTGATTTCGGTCTAGTGCGCTTGTATTTTGTGTAGTTGGTCAGTACGAAGCGAATAAGGTAAGGTCACTTAGTCTGAAGGGCCCTATTCACTTGGTACTGACCAAAAGAAAAGTTAAGTGATGTCTGCTAGTACAGAGGTCAATACTAAGCAAATAAGTGGAAGGTAACCCCTGCTTGTTGCGGATTTAGGGTTTTCTTTTGCCAAATACGTCTTTTGATTTTATAAGAAAGAAACAAAATTACAACTGAACACCGGGTTTAAGTTAGAAAACACTTCAGACTTTACAAAGAGTGGCCTATGAATTTCCGGGGGGTTTAGGGTTTAGGGTTCACAGCCAGGCTATCTCTTCGCAAAGCATGTTTGCAAAGTTAATGGCTTCCTCATATTTACTGGCTAGCTTAAGCACTTCATCCTTCATTTCCTGAAGCCAATTAATGATTGCCTCCATGGAGCCATTCTCGGCGAGCAATCGCTGCATGTCTTCAGGCCTTTTTGCTTCCAGAGAGTTTTTAAGGATTGAGACCCTGTGCCTGACGATCAGCATTTGCTGCAGCTTCAGGCTAGCATCCTGCACAGAGCATTTAGCAAGTAAGCTCTTCAAACTAGGAGCTTGGAAATTGGGAGTAGGAAGCAAAGAATTACCAGCAACTTACCTTGAGAATTGACTCCCGTGTTGACAGCAACCACTCCCGAGCTGTGTCGGTCGAGAACATTAAAGGTAACATCGGAGGAGGGCCAAGGGGGGACCTCATGAGGAGGGCTCGGATGCGGTGTTGCTGGCGCTGCGGGAGTATACCTTGGAAAGGCATCGCCACTATCCTAAGCTTCTTTTAGTTGTTCTGCGAAACCCTGAGGGAGGTTCTGAAACAACTGCTTCTTAAATAGACTTTCAGACATGCCTAAAAAGCAGAGCCTGGGCTCTGGCTTATGAGTGAGTGGTCTGTGAGGGGTGGTACTGCCATGAGGTTTCATGAGAGGTGGACGTGGGAGAGAGAATCAATGGTATCATCCCCCCGATATTAGGGGAGGTGATCGGAGGGAACGACATGACAGTTAGAACCGCATCGATTTAAGATCTCCTTCACATTGCTATTTTGTATCAGCGGATGCAAACCTGGTTCGCTTGCTTGTACACTTTTCTAAGGTCACCACCTAGCGAATAAGGTATATTTTTGCAGGGGTTGCAAACCTGTTCGCTTGGTAGTGATCTCAGAAAATGTAAGTGATATCTACTATTACTATTTTTGAAGTCACTATCGAGTGAATAAGGCAAGGCAAACTCTTTCGTATGCACCTATTCGGTCGGTAGTGACCTCAGAAAATATAAGTCATGTCTACCATTACTATTTTATGAGGTCACTACCGAGCGAATAAGGCAAGGCAACTCTTTCCTATCCATCTTTTCGCTTGGTACTGACCTTTCCTTAAATCTGAAGTCCCTTGTGCTGACAAATGAATTGTCTTTTGGTGTTATTGTATTTGTAGAGATGCCTCGTGTAAAGGCCTGTGCTAGGAGGGCAACAGGTGAATCTTTGAATGCTCAAGCAAGAAGACGCCGATATGAGGTGCACAGAGGTGTACTGCAAGAGCTGCGCAGGATAGAACGACACGTTTAACCTGCTATTCCACGTCTCCCTTTCTAGCGAGTAGTGCGGGAGATTTGTGAGCAGTGGAGAGTCGGCATGCGATGGGCCAGCAGTGCACTCCTCTGCCTTCAAGAAATTGCTGAAGACTACCTCGTGGAATTCTTCAGCGATGGATATATCCTGGCTGCCCATGCACACCGAGTCACTATCATGCCGCGGGATTTTGATACTCTTCGCAGGCTTCGTTTCCGCTATGATGGGCTGCTTCAGCCAGTAGTGCCTATCCGAGATAGTAGAACCATGGATATTCTCAACATCCCCCCTCTCCATCCTCGTGCACGACGGACAGAGCCGTCTAGGGCTGAAACAAACAGCAGAAGGACCCGATCACGGGTCGAGAGAAACGACACAGATGCGCAGGCTGAGATAGCCGCAGAGGGCCAAGAGCAAGCCAGAGTGGACCCCGAGGCAGTCATGGAAGAAACAGAGACAGTTATCGAGGAGCCAGCTAGACAGCAAAATGAGCAAGTCATGTAGGATCCGCAGCCCATCGTGGATGATGAGGGACAAGAGCAGGTCAGGGTGGAGCCTGAGGCATCTATGGAGCAACCAATATTGAAGGAAAATGATCCGGAGCCTGAGGCTATTAGGGAGGAGCCTGAGGCAGCCAAGGAGCCAGCTCAAGAAAGGGAAGGGCAAGGCTCTGCATCAGAAGGGCCATCCAACGTATCGGATGAGTCAATTATTTTAGAGTAAATCAACGAGGAGAATGAAGAGGAGTTGAGAATTTTGTTGAGCTCAGCGCCTCTGCATGCACACATACAGCTGCGTGCAAGGTCAGAGGAGGCCTGCATTACCAACCTCGATAATGTAGACTTCATGTGCATGCGCAATTTCACCGACTCGCTCGCAACAAATGAGGTCGTCAATGTTGCTTTGTGGTAATTCTCATGCTCTTTAATTCTTATGCTCATTAAATGGGTCTCTACCGAGAAATGGGTCAATACCAAGCGAGACAGTGGCTAATGAAATTGAATTTTGGTACTACTCGCTCGGTATTGACCCATGTCTCTGTGGCAGTTGCCAAGTTTCTCTTTATAATGGTTCACTACCTTAAAGACATGGGTCAATACCAAGCGGGTCAGTTGCTTATGGAATTGGAATCCGCCGCTGACTCGCTCGGTATTGACCCATGTCTTTGCGGTAGTCGTCAAGTTCTTCATTTCAGCGAAGACAATGGTCAATACCAAGCGAATCAGTGGCATTTGGAATTCGATAGCTGCCCCACTCGCTCGGTATTGACTCACTTGGTGTTCAAGTCTAATCTTTGCCATTTGTTCATGTTAGCCACGCTGTCTCGCTTCTGCCCCCTGAGGTTCGAGAGAAAGTATACGTAATAGATCCACTGATATCGCCTTATCTGCAGAACAACTCAGTTTTCTTTTTGAGTCTGATGAACTGGTTTAGCATAGTCAACTTTGATCTAGCGCGCTTTCTGGTCATTGCGTACAATCAATCGTGAGTATATTCTTGCCTTGTAAAAAACATCTTGCATTGCGAATCTCTCCTCATCTTTGATGGTGTCTTTGTAGTGACATGGAAATTAAGATTGTTTACTACGCAAACTCCGGGCAAAGCAGGGCGTTTCACGGTCGTGTAAAAACGTAAGGTCCATTTGGGTATATTTGGAAAGCAGTGTAGTGTCTCTTTGGAATGTGTTGCTGACTCAAGTGGTTATGTATGGAGTGCTGCGAAAAAACTTGTATGTTGTGTAGAGCATCTTTTGTTAGAACATGATCTAGGAAATGTAGTCAAGCACGAACGGGTAACCGTGCCCATGCAGACTGATGACTATAGCTGTGGCTGGCGAACCTGTTTGAATGCCGTGTTGCTCATCAGTCAAATTATGGATATTCCAAACGTAAGTAATATGCTGTTTTATTGTTTGCTGCAACGTATGTATGAAGCAACAGATGTCTGTATCACGCTTCTAGAGGAACTTCGATTACATAACTACACCAACAACGATGTGCCACATTTTTCTGTAATGGCCATCCAACATATTATAATCTCGGTAAACAGACGCACAAGAGAGGAAGCGGCGAGAGCTGCCGAGCTCGAAGAGGCTCGCATTAACGAAATGACGAAACGCCACAATCAGACTCAAGAAGAAGTTCGAAATATGCAAGAAGCAATACACCAATATTATGCAGACGCCGCAGAAGTAGAGGAATGGGCTGCACGTCGACGGCAAGAGCAACAACAACGGGAAGATTCACAGGTGCAAGAAACATGGGAAGCCATGGAAGAGGCCCATGATTTCGAGCGATGCGAAAGGATGCCCAAGACCAGCGTCCCCAGAGGTAGAGGTAGCAGCAACCGGAGCAGAGGGCAGGGGAGCAACCGGAGCAGAGGGCAAGGGACGAGTGGCACAAACCGGGGGAGAGGACAGAGGACAAGTGGCACAAACCGGGGGAGAGGACAATAGCTGGGAAAGGGAGCAAATTACTCTTGACAAAAACAACACAATATGTAAAGTTTTGAAACATTGAAAATGTACATTTTTGAAACATTGTTTGACCGCCAAAAAATATCTCTGCATTAGTCATTTTGAAGAGTATATCATGGTTTGCATGGCATCAAAGCTCTTTGCGTGCACAAGGTATGTGACCTAGCTTCCGGTGGAAGCAATTAAGTGAAGTGTATTTGTTATGGACTCCTTGCACAATGTTGTTTTCTCCTTGCGCCTTGGAATCTGAAAAGAAGAAAAAGTTAGATTCAGTCGTAGTGTATTAAAGACAATCAAAATTTATCGATTTAGTAAGCACCTTTCTATTGTTGAGACTGAATGCATACAATTTCGGCAAAAGTGGAAGTTCTTCACATGTAAGATCTATCCTGAGCTGTGCCAGAGTTGTGCTTGACATTGTCTCCATCACAGTAAGTAGGCTGTCTCGAAAGTAGAGCTCCACTGATAAAGGTTTGTTCTCGAGGCTGTTCTCTGTATCTTGGTCGAGTGGAATAAGCTGCCCACTAAGAAGATGATATCTAATATAGTAAAACGATACTAAGAAATTTTGAGAGCTTATAATGAACTTGCAAATTATGGACTTCTTTTGCAAAATACAGATTTTGTTCTGTGATTGTTTCCTATCCCAGTTATCATCTAAAAAGTCCAAACAGCTCTCAGACTTGCAAATGAACATTGTTGCGGTAGTTCTTATTTGCTCATCGAATAAAAAATCTGCAAACACTTCAAGAGGCATAAATAGTGCGAGCCGAACTATTTTTGTGGCAATTGAATACTTGAGGGACTTTGGTATATCCTGAAACAACTTATTCCTGAAGCTTTCACTAGTTTGCGAAGTAGGCAGGGACCAATCCTTGCTGTCAAAGGATGGAAGTGACAAAGGAGCTACACGACCCCAACCAATGGAAGTTCTCGGTTCCACATATGACATATCACAAAAGAAAATTCCATTATCTGCAAGTTCCTTGTGTTGTCTTCCTCGGTACATTTGCTCACCAATAAATGCATGGAAAGCATCAAAAATCCCAACTATACTCTCAATTGGTTGCCAATATGTCCTATTCAATGGATAAATATTTGAAACATACCAAAGATGATATCCACCACTTAATATTCGAATATAATCATGCACTAAGCGAGATGCTGAAATAACTTACAGTTGGGTCGATGCCTTGGAAAACTTGGAGGAGATGTTTGCAACCTTAAGTCTGCATGCTGGAAAGCATGTTGTATGAGGACCTCTTTCACCCGCTTGCTTTGTGCACACACTTTAAACTCTTTAACTTGACCCTCGAAAGCCTCCACGAAATCATTGCCTTGCCTCCTCTTCCTCCTCCTAGTTTGCAGTAGAACCCAAATTCCGATAGTTATACGAGATGGAATCCATGCTTGATCGTCTGTAGTATAACTGTTAAAAATGCTAATAGAGTCAATGGTAGTGCTAGGCCTTCGAGAAGTAGACATGGTGTGCAGTAGAATGAATACACAGAAACGTTAGCGCAAATATAAAAAAGGGAAGAAGTTTTGAGTGGGAAGTAGAGCTACTCAAAGTCATATTTGGGTGGGAACAAAGTACTAGATAGAGTCTTCAATGAAAGTTCTGAAATTCCTCGGTACATAGTTAGTACGACTTACGGCATTTATGCCTTGAAAGCGTGAAATTGTGCAATTTGATGAACCAAAATAAAATTTCCTCCCTTTTTTTAAAAAGAGCTTGACTCCAAAATGTCGATTTTCAACGTAACGTTAGCCTCTTCCTCATTGGTCGAGCGCCACTCTCTCTCTAGAACTGAAAGGCCCAAAAGCGAGTCCAGCTTTCTCCTAATGCCTATGCAGCAAGGTACGCACAACAACTTTGCATCCCCCAGCTTTTATCATGCTAGTACTCCCTCAGTTCCCCAAAGCTTCTACACCTCAACCTCCATCTCCATGTAGCAACAAGAGCAGCGACCACCTCGTCCCCCGTTTCGTTCGTCTAAGCGGCCAATCTTATGCTACAGATGTGGTGAATATGGGCATTACCAAAGTAAGTGTCCTTTACCTGAAGGGTCGCCTCCTTGCAGACATTATCCGGAGTCTAAGGACCACTACAGTAAGGATTGTCTCAAGCAAAGGGCATCCTCATCTTCAGGCCCAAATCAAACCAACAAGAGTTTACATTCCTGAAGATCAATCTAGTCACAATGAACACCACCCCTCAGCCAACACCTGCTACACATATAGTTCGGCCACAACAAGTGGCAGAGCCCGCTCGCGTGCTCACTCGGGCACAAAGAGCAGCCCTGGGTTTAAGCTTGCCAACAGGACCATCTCGTCCATCACTTCCGCAACCTGATCAAAATGTCGAACCCTTAAGTGATGAAAAAAATAGGCCAATCTCTATGCTTTCGGACATTGATGGAGCCTTCCTGGCAGCAGTGGATGACTTGCAATAGGTCAAAGTTTTTGAGGAGGCCCAGATTGTAGGAGCTAAGCCCACAACAGAAGCAATCTTGAAGAACACCTTTCAACAAGTGTCCCTTTAAGAGATGCTCCGGCTAGATGCAACCCTCAGAAGTGACACCCTCTTAATAATTCAGTCTCTGTACCCTCGTATAGGGCCTAGTGGTGGGCACCTACCTTTGCAACCCTTGAAATCCTACATGATTTCATATCCAATTGCTCCCCTCACCGACTACAAAAGTCCTTGTCTCATTGTATCTATTCTTGGGTATCAATTCTCAGGCGTCATAGTGGATGGTGGATCCGGGATCAATCTAATGCCAGAATTTACTATGTCGACCTTAGGTCTGCAGCCTACCCGCCCTGCTCCATTCACTGTTACATTGGTAGACCAGAGGATAGTCTACCCTGTGGTCATAGTAGAGAAGGTGCCTTTGAGGGTACAAGACTTCACATTTAGCTTGGAGTTTGTGGTGGTCAGTCTTCCTCAGGTGGAGGGAGGACTTCCTTTACTGATTGGTAGACCATGGTTGCGGCATACTAAGGCACTTCATGATCGGGGAAACAACGCCATGTGGATACATACTCCTGGCTCCCAAATGCAACCAATTCGGCTCGAAGGAGGGATGGATCCAGTGGCTCATCACAACTCATTGTCAGTACAGTCCAACCCCGAACAAGAGCATCCCATCCCACCTGACGGGTTTGACGAGGACCTACCTACAGTGGTTGGAAGCTACCACATCGATGCCATGCTATGTGGTCTCTATTCAAAACTCACCTGTGCCGCCGGTAACACTCTCTCTTCCAACTCCTCAGGCGGACACAAATGTCCAAAGTCCTACAACAGACAGTAGTCCTATAGCAGACAATAAACCAGTCGAAGAAGTAAGTGTGTCAGCCCCAAATTCTCATGCTTCAAATGACCCGCCGATGGAAGCCCTCGTCGTCGGGGAACCTATACCACATCACCGAAGGGGGAAGATATCTCCTCTGCATGAACTCACCAAAGATCTCCCCCTTCCTCTAACATCTTCGAAGTCGGACGCCCCGCCCCTTCAAAAGCACTCTGTTATGTTTGGATCTGAAGATTTACCCTTCGAGGAGCATCCACCAGGATGGTTACAAGAAGAGTATGCGGAGTTTCCAATCGATAAAACACCAGCACATGATGTCTCAAAGCTCCAAGAGGCAGCTCGCTTCTCATCTTCGGAAGCACCCTCTCCAGCTTCACCTCCTAACCCGGTCAAAGAAGTCAACCTGGGAGATCCTGACAACCCTCAGCACGTACTCTTAGCATCTTGGTTATGGGAGCATCCCGCGTTACTCAATCAGGTTGTCTCTTTTATACACACTTTTTAAGATGTTTTTGCTTGGTCCTACAAGGATTTGGAGGGGATCCCACCAGAATTGGGTGTCCACACTATACCTCTGGTTGAAGGGGCTAAGCCTGGTAAGAGGCCGATCTTACAAGCTCAACCCGAAGTATGCTGAGGAGGTCAAGTCAGAGTTAGAAAAAATGCAAGAGGCAGGGATCATTTTACCTGTGGAGCACTCTGAGTGGTTATCACCCATGGTGATAGCTCTTAAGAAGCAGTTCAATAAAATCCGTGTGTGCGTAGATTACCGTGCTCTGAATAAGGTAACTATCCCATATGGTTTCCCCACACCTTTCACTGAGCATGTGCTTGAAGATGTAGCAGGGCATGTATTGTACAGTTTCATGGATGGATTTAGTGGATACAATTAGTTGTACATCCATCCAGGGGATCAGCTGAAAACGGATTTTGTGACTCCCTGGGGTATTTTTATTTACACTAGAATGTCTTTGGGGTTGAAAAACGCTCCACCTTCTTTCAATCGGGCGGTATATCTCATCTTTTGTCCTCTACTTACGGATCATCTTCTCATCTTCATGGCCGATTTTTCGACCTTCTCAAGTGCTCAATGTTCAACCCCAGTGGAAAATCTAGAGGAACACCTCGCTCAGCTCTCTACTGTCTTCCTCAGATGCAGAGAGGCACACCTAAAGCTAAATCCTAACAAATGTCATTTTTTGGTCACCGAGGGCACACTTCTAGGCCATGTGGTGTCTGCTAAAGGTTAGCGCCTGACCCAGAGAAAATCGTGGCGATCCTAAAGTTACCACCTCCCATCATCACAAAAGGGGTGCAGAGCTTTGTAGGCCATACACGCTATTATCGCCGGTTTATACGCATGTATGCACAGGTGGCTCAACCCCTAACCCGCCTAACCAGTACTACCGTTCCCTTTCAATGGTTGAATGCAGAGGCTAAAGCATTTGCAAACCTCAAAAAACGCCTCACTGAAGCGCCTATCCTAGTGGCTCCAAATTGGTCTCTCCCTTTTCATGTGCATATTGATGCCAGTCAACTCGCTGTCGGGGCTGTGCTGACTCAGCCTAGTAAGGAGTACAACCTGGATCGCCCTGTTCACTATGCAAGTCGTCTAATCACCAAGGCAGAGTGCAACTATCGCACCACAAAGGTTTGGCTATTGTGTATGCTTTGCAAAAATTTCGGCATTATTTATTAGGGGTCCACTTCACAGTTATTAATGATCACCATGCCCTGCGATATCTGCTCAACAAGCCGCAAATTGCAGGTCGAGTATGGAGATGGCTACTCTTATTTCAAGAATTTGATTTCAAAGTGGTACTTAGGCTTGGAAAAAATCATGTCCTTGCCGACCACCTCTCTTGCATTCACACGGGTGAAGAAGCAACGGGGGTTGCTGACGACTTCCCAGATAGCAGTCTCTTTAAGGTGGATACCACTCCGGAATGGTACGGTGATCTTCCACTGGCATGTACCCAGAGAACACTTCTCCACTACAGAAGAGACAACTGTTGTTGAAGTCTAGGCCATTCACTCTGATTGGGGCCAGCTATACAAGTCAGGACAGGATGGTTTTCTGAGGCGGTGTGTCTCCCCTCATGAAGTCGAGTATATTTTGGAGGATGCCCATAGTGGTCCCACTGGCGGCAATTACCCTGGTCATATTACTGCCCAGAAGATTCTCCAGTGTGGATTATGGTGGCCCTATATTTTTTGGGATGCAATTGCCTATGTAAAAGTATGTGATGTATGTCAGCGCTGTGGCCCTAAACCAAGCAAGCAGTTAAACCGTCCTCTATAGGTCTCTATGGCATGGCAGCCCTTTGAGAGATGGGGCATTGATTTTGTAGGTCCAATTACTCCCTCCGCCCAGCCTGGCAATTGGAAGTATCTCTTAGTGGCTACAGATTATGCAACAAAGTGGGCAGAGGTACTGGCAACAACGAACTGCACTGGCACTATGGTAGCCAAGTTTCTCTACGAAAATAGTTTGTGTAGGTTTGGATGTCCCTTGGAAATCACTAGTGATAGGGGTAGTCACTTTGTGAATGAAACAATTTCAACCTTGCTTGCCAACTACAAGATTTTTCATCGAAAATCTTGTTCCTATTACCCTAGAGCAAACGGGCAGGCAGAAAGCTATCCACGGCACCCTTTGGGCATATCGAACTTCTTGGGCTCAAGTTATCCACGACACTCTTTGGGCATATCGAACTTCTTTCAAAGCCACAACCAATCACACCCCATTTCAATTAGCTTTCGGTTTGGAAGAGATAGCACCCTTCGAATTCAACTCAGGATCTTCGCGAGTCGGCAGTCTGCGTGCCAATGGAGATTTGGAGTCGGCATCTGTCTCTCATCTTTTCCTTCTGGATGAAAGCTGAAGTTTGGCTTCTCTGGCTCTGGAAGCAGAGCAGCGTCGTTGCAAAGCCTGTCATGATTGCCATCTCAGAAAGCCACAAATAACGCAAGGAGCACTGGTGCTACTTTATCAAGCTAAGTATCTAAAAAAAGAAAAGAAGTTGGTCCCAACATGGCAATTACCATATAAGGTGATGGAGATTCTACCCCACGGAGCTGTACAATTAGCCACCCTTGAAGGAGTTCCGCTGCCTTTAGTCAATGGATCTAGGATCAAATGCTATCATGCTTAAACTGACAATCAACGGTCTAAAATCAAGTGTTGATCTTTGCCGACTCCTGAACCCTTGAATAACTTCTGGATCACTATCTGCGACATCCCTGTTGTTCTTTTTCATCCTATCTCATACACCCTCTCCTTATATAGCTCTCCTTCTGCTGACTCTGTTGCGTTCAATGGGCTTGATTCTAGAATTGGATATACCCTCTCCTTCACTCTCTGTCTTCAATCTCTGTCTGTATCCTATGTAACCCCTCTTCTGTGTGTAGGAATGATTCTAGTCTTGGGCGTAACCTACCCTCCTCAATCTCGACTCATGCCCGTTTTCAAAGCACAAAATTCTGTTGATCTATAACGCCTCAAGAGAAACTGAGTTCTTTTGCTATGCATAAATGCCTTAGTATTCTTGAGTGGGGTATTTATGAAGGTACCATGTTCACTAGAAATTTTACTTTGCGTTTTATCTGCCACAGATTCTTTCAGAGGGGTTAGATGATCTCCGATTGCAGGAATCTTCCCTGCTCGTACTTTGCTAGTCCCTTTGCTTGTTTGGTGCTTCTGATGTCCTCTCGCTCATTCTCTTTGCTTTTGAGTGTCTCGAAAATATCAATGTCACCTAGCCCTGAAGCCTTGCTGCCCTGACTCTCCCCTCACCCCTCCCTTGCCCTTTCTATCACCCAAGTGTGGTAGATTGGTTATGCCATTTCCCTCTTGAATAACAGGTCTTGAGTTCAACTCCTCGGCGGCTAGATCTTTAAGGTCTCTTGGGATAGTTTCCTACACGTTAAAAATCTCTTCTTATTCTTCTTCTTCTTCAACCCTTGCCCTCGCCCTTACCCTCTGCCCTCACCCCTCATCCTTGCCTCTCCTCTCAACCGCCTCCCCTCGCCCTCGCCTCTACCCCTCCCCCTATCGCCCTCGCCCTAGCCATTACCCCCTCCCCTAACCCTCACCCTCGCCCTAACCCTTACCACCTCCCCTCACCCTCGCCTCTCGCCCTCCCCCTATCTCCTCGCCCTTACCCTCTTCCTTCGCCCTCGCCTCTCGCCCTCCCCTATCTCCTCGCCCTCGCCCTTAAACCTCCCCTTGCCCCCTCCCCCTCCCCCTCCCCCTCGCCCCTCGCCCCTCTCGCCCCTCGCCATCCCCTCGCCCTCGCCCCCCGTCCTCTCGCCCTTGCCCCTCGCCATCCCCTTCCTCTCGCCCTCGCCCTCGCCCTCGCCAAGCTGATACCGCCCTCACCCTCGCCCACAGGCCTGTGCAAAGAAAAAACAAAAAAGCACATTAAAATAAATTGACACCTATACTTACTGGCTTTAAATTAAAGCTCAACGTAAAATCAGCCTCACTTTCATAAAATTCAGCAGTGAGTTCTCTCTGCATGTTTTCAGTCGGGTGTTCCTCTAGGCATTCAATCTCCAGGCCTCTCTCCATCGCCAAGTGTGCCTCCAGGAGTTCTCTCTCCATGCTCCATGTAGTCAGGACTTAAGAATACAGGTTTTTTTTAGATTCATCAGTTGAAGATTCTCGGGCACAGTTTATCAAGATGGTTCGTACTCGGAATAGAGAGCAGCACCTCCAGTCGAAGGAAGAGTCCTCTTCCTCTGGGGATAGCTCTGACAATAAATAAGACTATGCTCCTAGTTCAGAGCAGCTTTGTGAAGAATCTTCAGAGGAAGATTCACCCCAATCAGTCACTGCTGGCAAGGTCACCACTCTCCAGGTGCCTCGCCCTTCTGGTGCCATCTCGAAGGTACCTTTACTAATGATCTATCATTTACAGGCGCCAAACCTGACACTCAAAGATGTGTTCTCTCAGAAGCAAATGATACACTTGGGTCTCCAAAATTTGGCTCAGGCCGATTTGTCATGCACAATCTCTAGTGCCAAGCTAAGTTCCCTCTTTCTTACTTTTCCAAAGCTAAATGGAACTACACTTACAGTGGAGGATATCGGACAGGCTATGGGAATATTGAATGTGTTGGCACCTTTGCCCGCCACCAAAACCTTCTCGAATCTCTCCTCTGAAGACACTGCAAATGCGTGCCAGGAACTATTGCTATACTCAATGCAGACTATCACAGGAGTCAGCAGCTGTATTCAATTTTACAATGATATTTTTTACTGTGCGCACCGGAAAGAGCAGTAGTTCCCTCTTCTCCAGGTTCTCCAAGAATATGCGATGCTTTTTTTTGTGTCTACCACTGCCTGTCGTATATATTTCACCATCTACTATTTAAAGTGCTACAAGACAGGGCAAAGCGTTTTTAGACTTAGCGTAAAGGGAAAGCAGAGAGGTTCAATTGCTATGTAGCCCCTATTATGTATTGGGTAGTGAAAATTATGCAACAAAAGGCAGATGCAATCGCTGTTCTCACCCTGCAAGATGAAGCCAAAGAACAAGAACAAGGTCGCTCCAAAATGGCCAACGGGAAAGGCACCTTGCGCAAGAGGGCAAAAGTACAAAAAGATTCGACTGAGCAGCTAGCAACACTACCCTTCTCCGAATCACATGTCAAAATCTCTAGCGTCCATACTGCAACACCAAGAGTGCGCATGACTACTTCTGTGGCCACCTCTACTTTCACACCACCTCTTGTGAGTAGTGTTGCAGGCACCAAAACATAACCTCCAGTTGTGTCGGCAGCACCACGTACTACTCTTAGTGCAGGGGAACCTAGGGATACTGGAGGGGCATCTAGCTCCGGGACACCTACATCTGAACAGCATGACATATATGCCAATTTTGCGCCTCAAACTGTCAGACTTTTAGATGCAAACAAAAGAGCCATTTCGACGGTTATGGATGCATCCCTCTCATTGCAAGGTACCAACGGTCTGCATCGCGCTATCTATGACAGTATGCAAAAAGAAGTGTGCAACCATCTTCAACGAGCGATGGATAGGGACATGTTAATTGCTACGGCTCAAGATCGCATAAAGGTCCTCACTCAACAAGTAGTGGACCTCAAACATATTGTCCACACTCAACAAATACAGTTAAAAGAGGCAAATGATATGGCCGCAGTTCAGGACCTCTCTCTTGTGGTACATACAGTGTGTCCCTCATGTGTTAAATACCAAGCTATAGCCATTTCACAGACAGCTACAGCTACAGCTACAGCCCCGATTTCTACACAAGTTCCTGCTATGGCAACACAGATACAAATGGATGTTTTCAAAGTCCATTAAGGGGATTCTCAAGCAGCAGAGAAAACAAGTCCTACCACTATGGAGTCTAAGCCAGCAGGATTGGCTTCATCACAATTTCATGGACCCTCTATGGCCTCTCCCTCCCAGTCCACCTCTTCCCTCAGCACTTCTACAGCTTCCCTGGATTCCAACCACCTGTTCCACCATCTCAGCCTACTCAATCTTTTCCTGGGTTTCCACCTATCCCGCCTTCTCAGCCTACTCAGTCTTTCCCTGGGTTTCCACCTGCTCCACCTACTCACCCTACTCAGTCTGTTGCTGCTCCTGGAGTGGCCACTCCATATCCGATGTACCCTCCTCATGGCCACTACCCCCCACCATACACTTGGCCTGATGGCTACAGTGTCAGTGTCACTTTCACAGTACAGTTAGTACAATTTGGATTTTACATTTGGTCTTTGGTCTGGTCGGTTCACACTAGACGGACTCGCTGGGAAGCGACACATGGCAGGGATATGGTGGTTTAGTGGACATCGTGGCCAGGTCACCACTGCCACACAGTGGGGATAGACTTAGGTGTTGTCATTTATGAGCCGTTGGTGGCTCTTTATGGTTGTATATATGAGTAGTAGCGTTTTGGTCAGTGGGAGCTTGCACGTAGTCGTCTAGAGTAAAGCACGTCTTCACCATCCCGGCACATTTGAGCCTCGACACCCCATTGTACCTGTGAGTCCTGGGCTGGAGCTGAGTGTGTTGCCATGTCAGAGTCTGTATCAGTTCTATGAGATAGTCGAGTCATATGTTCTGGTATGATGTTGTGTCTTTGTGAGCTCTGTTGATGTCTAATGTTCCTTTATTTTCCGTCTGTTTGAGTGAGATTGTCACGCACATTGCACTGAGGACCACCCATTGTAGAGAGCACAACACATTATCCGTGCTACAACAACAAACTAGCAAAATTTAGATGCCCAAAACGTGCATGCCAAAGTTTTGCATCTGAAATAGCCTTAGAATCCACAATTGTATTTTCCCATAGTACATTTAGAGCGGAGGGTGCCCATAGTACATTTAGAGACATTTTCAATCATAGCCAGAAATTGCTTGAAGCACATAAACACTTCAGACTTTGCTTTAAGTGGATATACCCATGCATGCCTGGAGTAATCATCAATGAAATTCATGAAGTACATGTAATTTCCCAAGGACGGAGTTTGCATGGGTCCACAAACATCACTATGCAACACAAGCTGCAACCTGCATGTAGCCCTAATTGAACCATCCTTTGGAAACTTTGAATGCTGCATCTTATCCAAAATACAACCTTCACAAACATGCTTAACAGGTGCTTCAAGAGGCAGCAAAGAAGCAACCATATCATATTTTTGCAAACACAACAGTAACTAGAAATATTCAGATGCCCAAAATGTGCATGCCAATTTTTTGCATCTGAAATAGCCTAACAATCCACAATGTATTTGCAAAATTCTGCCCACACTTGTCATACAAAGTGAGCTTATATAGCCCATGTCATAAAATGCATGATGCAACAATCTCATCACCAAAACTGATATCATGAACTGTACATTTGTCATCCACAAATTTCACAACAAGACCAAGTCTAGCAAGTGCAGAGACAGACAAAAGCTTCTTCTTGATCCCAGGTACACAAAGTGCATCAAGGGTGAAAGAACTGCCATTTGCAGCGGTTAGCATAATCTTTCCAACTCCCTTGACCAGATAAGAGGCATTGTTGGCACAAGTGACTGAATTCCCATGAGGGACATCCTTGAGAGAGGTAAACAAGTCACAATGAGAGGTAATGTGCCGTGTAGCACCAATGTCAAAGTACCACACATGAGCATCTATAGCAATTGACATATATGAATCATGGATAGAAGTGCACTCTGCATTAAAAGCCCATTCTGCATCAACATCAACATCACAATCTATCTCCTTTCACAGAAGACTCAACAATAGCAGCATTTGTAGTGGAACCACCTTATTTCTTCTTAGCCTCTTTTGCCTTCAACTTAGGATATTGCTTGATCAAGCTATCATTAGCTTTACAATAATGGCAACGCATCTTCTTTTTGCCCTTTTCACCTGCAGAATAAATTGCTCATTAATATCCTTGACACCACCAAGGAAAGTATCCATCTCATCTTCCTCATGCATAATCTTTGACTCCAGCTCTGTACGCAACAATGAAATTTTAGCCTCATTGCGACTTGCATAAAGGCCAAACCAAAATTTTCCAAGTCTGTTTTGCAGATTTTGCTGAATGAATATGAGGAGTAATGATGCGCTTCACAGACAACGCAATCAATGCATGAGCTTACATATCCCAATGAGCTTGCTCAACCATAGGAAAAACAGCTCTGGTAGCAGCAACCCTACCACCAAAACATGCAACATCCTCAATATCACCTACATCCTCAAAACCAAGACATACATAAATGTCCTACACAATATTTCAAATTCCCTTTGACACAAGGACATGTTGCATCCTGTAAGCCCACATAGGATAATTGTCCACATCCAATCTATTCTCAGTAGCAAACATCTTGAATACACCTGTGTTGTTGTCAGCAAGAAGTCCTCTTTGTCCACATAGCTTTGGGCATGGAGCCTCAATTTCCCAATTAAGGAAGTGACTGAAGCTTCTTGCCCCTTGAAAGCACCGTTTGCGGGTAGGACATCTCCCATCTCGTAAGCTTGTATGCCTAGCGTGAAAACTGCCCGAAAAGAGGAGAACGAAGTGGGACCAACACGTGCTATATAGTACAACCCCTAGAAGACTATAAGGAACATGTTATGCAAAAAACAACATTGAAAAAAATTCATCATGAAATGAGGAAATTGCATGTGCAACATTGCCAGCAGTGGAAATAGAGACTGAAATGAGCCCGAATCGAAAATCGGAGTTGCTGACGCTCACCAAAGCTCACATAAATTGAAGAAAGTCAGCAAGCGTGTGTTGGAGCTGTTGGCAACTAAGCTCGGGAGGACGCAACCTACTATGATATCAATTTTTGGAATTAGGGTTGTAGGGAAACACACACGGCTTGGAGAAGACGAAGGAGGCTCAAGGCACACAATAGATAGTGTATTACTTAGTGTGCAATGGAAAGATAAATTATCCCTAGAGTGATGAGTGTATATACCATGCATCCAATGCATGGGGGGGGGGGACCTCCTAGTGAGGGCAAAAATCCCTCGACGGCCCTCAGTGTGTCCACACACATCACTACCACATGTATATGGTGTCTTCGCTTTCTTAGGTTTGGCATTCACTTACATATTTTATTATGCATCCGTGAGATTTTTTTTCAGAAGCCCAAATTTATAGGTTTGGCTTCGTATAATAAATGCTTGTTGTCTTCTCCTTTATACATTTATGGGGCTGTTGGCATAGTTGGACACTGAAAATTTGTTTATCTTTGATTCTCATCCTAGAGTGGACTATCACAATAGACATCTCAAGGGATATTTTTGTTGGTAGTTTAGCAATATGGAGCATGCACACCTTCTCACCAGGAGTGTTGTCGTCCCTTGGCATACTATAGTCTCTACATCTTCCTTTTCCTATTACTTTGTGACTTTTGTATCATCTCTCTCTCTCTCTCTCTCTCTCTCTCTCTCTCTCTCTCTCTCTCTCTCTCTCTCTCTCTCTCTCTCTCTCTCTCTCTCTCTCTCTCTCTCTCTCTCTCTCTCTCTCTCTCTCTCTCTCTCTCTCTCTCTCTCTCTCTCTCTCTCTCGGTCTATGAGGGCGACCACGACATTGACGGAGGCTCCATTAGAGGATCATGACTATTTTAGCACGATATGGGAGACACCCAATATGACTATTTACACAGGCGGACATTGACGAAGCTCTTCAGTGATCGATGCAATACTTTCTCGGGCAACACCTGATGCTGGGAATCCTCGGGCATTGAGGATGATGATGATGATTTTAGTATGACGATTTTAGTCTTTCACTTTACTTCATTTATTTTTGTACTTAGACATTGGATTAGATCCACAAGAATTGTATCAGTTTGGTCTCATATGTCATTTTGGCCTGGCCTTTTGAAGACGTTTAATATAACATTTCATCTCTCTCTCTCTCTCTCTCTCTCTCTCTCTCTCCCCCCCCCCCCCCAATAGTATACCCACAAGGAAAAAGAAGCACCTACACCACATTAGAGGAGGACAAGATGAGTCATCCTTGTTATCTCAATGTACTAGTCACATGTGTTCCAAAAGATACCAATTTCACTATTGTGAGCCCCATGTGGATGAAGATAGAGCATAGATTGGCATGTATACAAGAGTGGGCAAGAGAACCATTATCATGATGGCCGAATCATCATTGTTGGAAGGGCCATCAACCCTAGAGTGATGGGCGTATATACAATGCTCGGGGGAAAAAACCTCCTAAAGAGGGAAAAAATGCCCCGGCGGTCCTAGTGTGTTCACACACATCACTACCACATGTATATGGTAACACATAGGATGTGCATGCAACATAGGACTTTGAAAGATTTGGGAGGAATAGCAATACCACATAGACAAGAGATGTAGGAGATTGTTGCATGGGTACCAGATGATTGATTCTTATGGGTGTGGCTATAGCTACATGAGGAGAGATTGATATACTAATCTATGCTACTTCACCCAATCAATATTGTAGTTGGTGACACTAAGAGGAGACCAATAGCAGTTGAGGCCCTAGAGATGAGGAGGGGGATGAGGGTGGAGATACACACTTACCATACCCATGCCTAGCCAAAGGGATCAGGGAGTACTCTAGCATATGGAAATTCTTCCTCCTCGAAGACGTCAAAGTGGCAGGCAGTGCCAGATAAATGATTGTGAGGAGTTTGAGATGCTAAACCCCTTATATGAGGCAATAGTAGAGAGGGCTTGACAAAAAATTATGACCGATGACATCTATTTCAGATTAAATCAAAGGACTATTCTGTCATCTCTAACTCAATGACACAACTACCCAACTTATAAGGACTTACATGCATTCCACAGCTGGTCTCGAAAGGGTGTAATACTTGGGCCCAAAGAGACATCACACCTTATTACCTCCTTCGCCATCTTCCTACTACACATTAGTACCATCATACATATATGTCACTTTGCTTTGACAACACACCACCTATATACACATCACCCATATGTAAAACTTATACTACCATATATTTTTCTCGTGATCTCTTTGGTGTTCTTATGCATCAAGTATATGAGCATCTAGTAGCCAAATCCTCATTACCATTAGAGGCACTCACCATTAAATTATTCTCCATCTCACACATTTTGACTAATACCTACTTTCCTCATTGCACTAACACAAATACATATTAGACCATGTGTTAGAGCAGAAGGTAGCAATGTCCTTGATTGGAAGGTGTCGGGAACCTTGATCAAAAGGACGTTCTACTAAGGTTCTACTACAAACTTCTTTGCAAGGCCTTCCAATGGCAAGTAGAGTTCTTTCTGGTAGAGATGATCTTTGATTTGCGTCTTCCAATGTTGATAACTCTTGTCATTGTATTTCTCAATCTTGAACTTAGCCTCTTCTAGCATCATTCCCGCTCGATTCAAGAAAAACTTTTCTTTATATATATTAGCTACTAATAAACCTTGCTCTAATACGAGTTGATAGGATTAAAGAGTTACTAAGTAGCAATTAGAATGATGTACTTATTGGAGAGAAATATAACCTACACAGGAGAGAGAGTAGAGAAGAGAGAAAGAGCATACACGAGATATACATGGTTTGTCCATGTGTGAGCTAAGTCCATGGGGAATAAGCCATTCACTGGTTTTATACTTCAAACTTGAAGTAATTTACAAAGAACTTAAAAGCCCTCAATGGTTGTCTTGCTTGATTCTCTCTCTAGCTTGCGCCTCCAACTTAAACATCATGTGTAGAAGAGGCCTCCTTTTATAGGTGCCAAGGAGCTTCTATGGGCTACCCTCTCACATGAAAGGCAGTTGCCCATGTGTAGACTCGTCCATTGACCACCACCCACTGGCCATTGACCACTGATCAAGTATCCATCGACCACTTTTTGGTCACTGCCACGCCAAGATATTCTGACAAAAAGAGAATGTTTTGATTGATTTTAGGTTGTTTGACGAGTGATTTTTCTCATGCACATGGCTTCTGCTCATAGCGGGGGCCTTACAAATATGCTTCTCTAGAAAAAGAATTACAAGTGTAAATCAGGCTCCATTCTTAATAGAAATGTGATGCTAAATCAAAAAAGGTGTGTGGGACTGAGGTGGGGCTGCAACAACAGAGTGCTGAGAAATATGGAAGGAATGACGATCACATGCGTGTTGCATTTCCCTACAATAGAAAAACATTGGCTTGTTGGTTTTAGATGTTTGATCTTTCCCAAGATGCTCTTAAATTTATAGATTTACTATGCTAACATCTGAGCATAAGAAATAATACATTGTTGAATGTTCTTAATCACAATATCTCCAAGAGAATAGAGTGCTATGCAAGTTGCTCAAGGAAGCTGAAAAATGAAGCAATATGAGACAAATGAAAATCTCTTATGAAAATATGGTTAAGCAAAAAATCCAAACTCAAATCAAGACTCTTTGGCCATCTTAGTGAGCAAGCAAAGGAGTAGACTACTCCTAACATGCGGATTAATTTGAGTGATTTTGGGCTCAATCAAGAGCTCTTTGAAAAAACCAATCCAGCATGCAACTCAAGACAAGAAAACACTTGCAATTATTAATGCATCAAAGATATTAAAAAAGATTGATTTATGGATCAATTAAGGATCTTATAAGTGACGAGTACACATTAATGAGAGAGAATAGGAAATTCTCCATTAGTGAGGCTATTAGAGAATGTTCACACACTTAGTTGATTGCTTCTTCATACTCACAAAAAGGGTAGTGGCTCAATAAAATTCACTTAACATATCCTACAATCATGAGGGGACATGGATTGATTAAATGAAAGTAAGTAGAAAAAATTAGCTAGGTAGAGAAGATTAGGATAAACAATATAATTCAAAATGCTAATCAATTATATCTCTAGTATCGCTTTTTAGGGTTAGGGTGGATTAATGAGAGGAGTGATCACTCTGTGTGTGTGTGTGTGTGTGTGTGTGCACGCGCATGTTTGTACCATCACACACACACACACACACACACACACACACACACACACACAGAGTTAATATAGCGTCAACTAGCACCTGACTATGCATTATGAAAAGACTCACATGCTTCTCATCTCACCCATGATTCTTGGTTACACACTCTTCTTGACCTGATAATGGCTCATTATTACACTCACATGATGCTTGTGTCCTAGGTTCTCACTAAAAGGGTCTTACGACAAAGCCCATACCCAACACATTCATGAATATCTTTTAGAGCAAGTCTCCCGAAGCAATCCCTAATACAAGGTATCTTATACATTGTCAAGAAAAAAGGCATAACCTATTTACATGACTTCACAAGTTGCAACATGCTTCATAGCACCATTTCCTCAATCAAAAGAGACTCATTGTCAATAGATCATTGTGGTCACATGTTACTTTACAAAAGAGGAAAAATCTTTTAGTAGCACAAAGAACCTAGATCATGTTATAGTCAAGTTTGTATTTGAGCACAATTTGTAAAATTCTTTTGTCTAATTGATAGTGAGCTACCAAGGAATGCACTTTTTTATGAAGTCGTTGCAACCTTACTGAAGGAGTTCTGGTCTCTCATAGAAAGTGTGCAACATATCACACACTCAAGCCAATAGAGAAGGAAAGAGCACCACCAACAAAACATTCTGCTCCACATTGAAAACATTAGTTGCACGCAAAAAGGGACATGGGGAGAAAATAATACCTAGTGGAATGTGGATTTACTAGAGTAGTGTGGATTCCTACAAGAAAAAATATAGGGATGACACCTTTTCATTTGAAATGGCCTCAACGAGAGACTCCTTATAGAGCTCATTATCCAACCTCAAGCCTGATATTTACCACATGATTGGGATGATCACTCACTTACAAAAAGGCTAGATGATTTAGTAAGACTATATGAAACCAGAATCTATGTACAGATTGTATGTGGCATAGCAACAATGCGAGGTTTGGCATTGTAAGAACCTTCAAAATCAAGAGTTTGAGAAGGGGGGTTTGCCTTTACTATATGCACTAAAAAAGGCCAAAAGAAAGCAAAAAGCACAAGGACTAGGGCCCTTTTGTTATTAATGACATCAAAAACATTGTTGCAATTAGATTGAGACAAAAAATGGCCAACCATGTCATTGGTAGTTGCTTTATCTGATGGCGGACATGTTAAATATACTTCATAAATATTAAGAAAGAATAATCAAAGCTATAGATAGAAAAGTCAAGATCACACAAGCTAAAGAAAAAGTGCATGCAACTCAATTACATTGGAGTAAAAGGAGAGGAGTATGACCCACCTTTGTTGACTGTGAAATTTCATGGATCAAAACTCAACCTTAAAACTCTCCTTGAAGGATGATGCCAGTCTCCTATCCTAGAAAGCTTATATGTCCCAACTTTAGTGCAACAAGATGGAACCAACCGATACAGAAATTTTCAAGATTTGGTAAGGTTTTTTCATAACAATAAGCAAAGGAACATGCCATTACAAAACTAAAGAAAGACTAAAGAAGAAACATTTTATGTGGCTCAACCAAAGAAAGTGCCATAGGATAAAAGGAATTTCACAAAAAAATCTCACTGATAGTCTCTAAAGGTGCTTTGGTGTTATCACGGGTAAGAAAGGTAGCAACACATATCACATCTCTAGGGATATCAACACCTTACTTTTGGGATAAACTACCTTGAATCTACCAAAACCATGTCATAGTGGTTTTGCTTTTGCATTGATTGTCACACGAAATGAAATAAGAAAAATAAAAGAATATACAAGCATAACCTTGAGTTTTGGTGCAAATTCATATAGGTCAATACGCTAATAATGTCTCCATGCTCAAATTAGAATCTTGATGCAATCTAATAAGAGTTGCACGTGCAGCTTGTGCGACGCGATTCTATGATCTTGCATACGAAGAATCCAATGTTTTATTAACAAGTTTTTCTCAACATGGTTAATACTAGTATCCTACAAGATATTCATAGCATTTGGACATAGTGTCAATTGAAAAAGCTAGAAAAAAAAAGTAATCCTCTCTCAAAGGGGGAAAAAAGAGGACGTGCATCATGGTTGATGATGATGCATAATAAATTCAAACATTGACTTGAAAAAGCTTCTTGACATGGTTAGTGTTGGCACTCTTTGGAAATTCATAGCATTCCAACAACATTTCATTTGAAAAATCTCAAAAAAGCAAATCATTCTCTATTAAAAGGAAAAAAAAAAGTGTAATAACTTCATGAGTTTATAGAAAATTGAACGTCTTAGCTGAAACAACATAAAAGAGCAAATCATCCTCTAGCAATCCAAAAAGATAGAGCATGCATGAGCTATTAGTGGTCATGCTTAGTGGTCATGATCACCATTGTTAGTGTTAGAACTCTATCAAAATTCAGAGCAAATACATGAGGGGTTGCTACTCATGCATGATTAAAAAAACAAACTTTAGTGGAAAACCTTGCTCGTATAATTTGTGTTAGTGCTCTGCAAGAATCCAAACTAATGCAACAACATCTTGCTTACCACAACTCAAAGACACAAATAATCATCTATCAAATGAAAATAGAGCAGGCATGCGTGCTAGCCATCATGCATGACAAAAGTCAAACTTTGAGACAACATCATTTTTAGCCCAGGTAGGATTAGCATTCTATAAAAATTCATAAGAATCCAATAGCATCTCAATTGGAAAGAGTCAAAAAAGCAAATAATTTTCATGCAAAGAAAAAAAAGCATGTTGAGGGATTAATGGTCACACATGATAAAAATCAAATCTAAATTAAAAGCCTTGCTCAACATGGTTAGTGTTTGCACTTTAGAAGAATCCATAACATTAACTACATACTAATTGCACAGAGCTAAAAAATATTCTAGAAACTAACACACGGGCACAATGTTTGAAATATCTGAAAAGTGGTGCAGAATCACAATATTGACATGAGATGCTGAGATAAACTAAGATTTATCTTCGGTTTATAAATAATGAGCTATGCTACATGAGCAAAAATGTCAAATGGTAATTAGGTTTTGTTTAAAGGTAATCATTGAGACTCGTTCCTTAAGATTTGGGTCCTACTATGTAGTACCATATATAGATAGACTTTTATTATTTTTCCTTGGAAGGCATGAATTGAGAGTCATGCAATATGTGACTAGGGTCTTGAGTATACTAACATGAAATAGGTGACGTACATTGACATGAGGTGTAAGTTACAGTTGGTAATGTTGGTGGCTAATTTTCCTAGAGATGTAATAAGGTCCACAATATCTAACATTAGGGTTCTTATACATTACAAGATTATGTGTGCTATGCCTTGGCTATACTCACACATGTTGCCTTCGTTAAAGATTCCGAGACTACCCTCTTTTTAATGACGTTGAGATGCCATAACAACTAAGTAGGAAACATACCAATGAATGGAGTCTCTCTCTCTCTCTCTCTCTCTCTCTCTCTCTCTCTCTCATATTAAGGCACATAAAAAAAATATACCTTTGACATACACATAGGGCAATATGGGCACACACACACACACTTACAACACTAGAAAAAACATAAAAACATAGCTCAATTCAGCCTCTGAACATCCCCACCTAGAGGAGTACATCAACTTAGATCAAAGATAGATGATGGCCATGCAAGGATTGGTGGCCAGAAGCCACTACCTCAACTCAGTTGGAAGTATCCAAACAATGCCAATTTGGCCACAAATACACGTGAGTGGATCTAACTTGTTTTTTCATACTTTACCATTGTAAATGGCAAACAACGCTTCAATAATGGTAGAATCGAGATTCTAGCCCATTGAATAAAGCCTTGCCTATTGTCAATTCTCAACATCATCTACCCTACCTTTCACTGTACTATTATTGTAATCTAATCTCAATCCTTGTATGTGTCACCTCTCTATAACTACTATAAAGCCGCCCTCATGGCTAGAAGATGCATGTAGGTTGCATCATCACTTAGACTCTTGCCACAAGGAGCCAAGGGGTGGTGTGTAAAAGGCCTAACAACATCACATGAGGTGCTTTGACTATTGAAATTACCATTAGCCATACTCTTAATCTTCATTCTACCTCTCATCTTATAGATAGCGGGTGCTTTGAACTCTTGACAACACACAAGATGGTACACAAAAGGAAAAAAGCATGCATGAGGGCAAGACACACAGTGTATGATGTGACTCCTGCGTAGATGCATGATAGAAACTTAATAGCTCCTTTAAGCACTCCCATTACATTATGTTTTCTCGCATAATGGGGGGATGCATGGAATTCCATTTGAGAGATATTTGGATGTCGATGTAAACATATGTAAACCATGATAGCACCAAGCACATGTTGAGAGACTCAATTCTAACTTAGCACTCATGATATCTAGTGTCAAGAACCATCATAGGAGTTTTAGAAAGTGTGCCATGCTCACATGAGACTCCCATGACCAGATGATTGATAATATTTATACAATGATCAAAATATCTTAGTGGATAAGTTGAATCACAAACTGTATGAAAGGCGTTCCACCAAACATGCATGAGGCCTACTAAAGGCATCAAGGCCACTCATCTAGTGGGGCATGGTGGCCCATAAGAGAGGGTGGCTGACTTGGTTGTGGTGCTCCACTAGTTCTGTGAGATGTATCTCTGAGCTATCACAATGGCCCAAGCACTGAAGCTAGGCTACACTAGCTTTACTCTAAGTTGTAGCTACGACTCTGATTTTCATGAGACATGTCATGCCTTAGTGATGAATCCTGATAAATAATTGGTGGAAAATTACACTTGCTTGGGTTGTGCTTGTGTGATCATAGGTTGCCCAAACCACCTCTTAATTGAGTCCAAGAAAGAAATTGGCTTGGTACTACCCTTGTCATTCAGCTCTAGAAGAGTGAGGAAGTGATCGACCAAGGATCTTGTTTCCATAAGAGAAGCATGCTTCAAAAATTCTGGGAGCCGTAATTTCTAAAAGAGGAAAATCAATGCACAATAAGATATTTTGGATGCCTCAAACAAACAAGCCGAATGCTCACTATTGTCACTTTAATTCCGCTACAATCAATGTTATTAGCTTAATTCCGTTACATCTTCTCCAAGTTGTGTGTGCACCCTAGCAAGATAAATTTTAACAAATGGTATTAGAGCTGGTTGCATCTGATGGCGGGAAAAAGAGCAATGCAATCGGGTGGCCTCTGTACTCGTGCACACTCCACAAACCACGCCTCATGCAAACAAGCAAAGAACAAAACAAAGGGGGCACCACCCTAAATTAAGAGGTTTAGGGACCTCACACATAGTGCACATATGCAAGTGAGACTTCTGGCATTATGATGGCATCAAAACATATGGCAAAACACATAGAAACGAAGCTTAGGGACCTTATGTAGCATATATATACACAAGACATCAGCTTAACAATACAACGGCATCTGATCATACATAACAAGGATATAGAGAAGCAAGCCAAGGATGGCATAATCCCTTGTCAAAAAACAATCAACCCAGCAAGTAGGTATGATCCTACTAGCAACACATCAATACCGTAGAGAATGATGGCGAGGATGGTGGCCATGGAGCATGAGAGAAGACTCCTTATTTAGGTTTTAGGGCTAGTAATGTAGCATGCTAGAGGGAGAGAGAGAGAGAGGGAGAGAGAGTAGAGCTCCATCCATAGCTCCTCGTTGTGAGCAATGTCGTCATAGCTTCGTTGCTTGGTGAAGTGGGTGAAGTGTTGTTGTTTTGAGTGAGAGAAGGCCTCCTTATATAGGTTTCTGAGAGGGTTTAGGATTAGGGATAAACATGCTTAAATCCGCTGATTGGGGTTACTTTTTGCTTAGGGTGGTCAACAGATTGAGGTCACCTGATATGTCACCATCAAGATATTCTCTAGAGTGATGTGAGAGGGGAGGGTAAATGTTGATTTTTCTGATTGTGACACATGGGGATAAGGCCTTGACCAGCATTTAAGAGCAGGTAGGTGGCTGTTGAAACTGGAGGTTCTGCACATGTCAGGGGGGGACCTGCGGGGGTCCTCCTAAATATCAAATTCTCAAAAAATCCTCAACCATGGCTTCTTTTGACATGTGTTCTTTGAAAAAATCACCATGTCTCTTTTCAACTCAAAAGTCTTTATCGCTGTTGACTCACCTTTACCATAAGATTTTCCCCTTTTCTCCTCCTGTAACTGCATTGTTGATGCCCAATCACTGCTTCTAGTAACAGTGAACTGTTACCTACCAAATACTTATGGTGCAGTAAAAAATATTTACCATGGGTAAAAAAAGTTACTGTAGGTAAAAAGTGATTTGTATTTACCATGTAGGTGAAAAATATTTACTGTAGGTAAAAAATATTTACTGTGGTAAAAAATATTTACTGTCGGTAAAAAGTGAAAACGGAGTATGCTGTGCTGTGAGTCCACACGAACATCCTCGTGTAAATTTCACTAGAAATTCCCACCTAGAATGGGCTATTCTATAAGATATGGGTTGTAGGCATGCATAAGAGCTCGTTCCCACGTATCTTCTGTCCATGGCACTTTTTACTCTTTGGTGCTTGTGAAGTAGATTTTTCTTCTCTTTCGAGATCCCTTGGACTAGAGTATCCTCATCTCCCCAACAACTGATTATGCCTTTATTGCATCTTCAGAAGGGGTCCTAAAAACCATGCATCAGCATCCTCCCTAGCATAGTCTCCAACACCTCCTTACTCACTTTGTGCACTAGGCCATACACTCTCTATTGTGTGCCTTGAGCTTCTTCATCTTCTCTAAGCTATGTGTGCATCCCCGCAACCCTAATTCCAACAAAATCCAATTTGGGTGAGCTTTGGTGAGTGTCAATAGGTCAAATAATACTCCAGATGGCTCATAGAGCTTTGTGTACTCAAAATTTCAATTTGAGCTCATTTCGGCCTCCGTTTTCACCATAGACAATATTGTATAGGTGATTTTGTTCTTTTGTGTTGAAATTATATAAGTGCAATTTTTTGTAGAGTAGGTCCCTTGCAATCCTCTTCGGGTTGTGCTATATAGAGTTTGGTAGTCCTACTTTGCTTTTCCTCTTTCAAGGTAGTTTTCACATCGGAAGCACAAAGACGTTTTTAAGATGCTTGTTGCTGAGAACAAATTGGATGCGGATAATCAACCAGTGTGGGCTTACATGATGATGCATGTTCTAATGTCAAAGGGTGTCTCGGATGTTGTGCATGGCATTGATGTAGTACATCCACCTTCTGTGGATACAGGCAATGTTGAGGATGTTGCAGGTTTTAGGTTGCTGCTAGAGTTTTTTTGCTTACAACTGAGCAATCTCATTGCGATGTTAGAGATGTGCAAGCTCATGCATTGATTGCCTTATCTATGAATCACATATTTCTCCTCATCTTCGCTTAGCAACATCAACAAAATAGGCTTGGGATACTCTAGCTAGTCTTTATGCAAGTCACAATGAGACTAAAATTGCTTTGCTGCCTAAAGAGCTGGAGTCAAAGATTAAGATGACATGGACACTTTTCTTGCTATAATCAAGGAAATCAATGAGCAACTCATTTTTGTCTGTGAAGTTATTACTGACAATTCACTTGTGCACACTGTTCTCAATGCATTGTTTAACTCTTACCAGACTTTTGCTAGTACCTAGAGACTTATGACCCAAGGAAAGCCCCAACCCGTTGTTTGATGCCTTATGCACATTTCTATTACAAGAGTCACTTGTAAGAAAGAACATAGCTAAACAGCATGCAGTTTGTTGTTGCTCAAAGAGGAAGTGGTAATAGTATTGCAACCACTTCTTGTGGTTCATCTATGAGTAGAAAAGTTGAATAGGATTTTGTTGCTACTCAAAGAGGAGGTGTCTTCTGTTAGTGGCAAATCACACGTGTCTAGTGCTTCTCCTAGGAGCAACTCGTTTGGGAATTTTGGTGAAAAAGGCAAGAAGAAGATGCATTGCCATTATTGCAAGGCTAATTAATGGCCACTTAAAAAAGAAGTGCCTAAGTTGAAGGCAAAAAAAACCAAGAAGAAAGAGGTTGGTTTCTACTATTGGTGCAACTATTGTAGAATATTTTGTAAATGAAGATTGTGATGTTGATGTAGATGCAGAGGGCATTTAGTGCAAAGTGTAATTATGGTCCTTCTTTCCATGATGCATGTATGTCAGTTGCTGCAAAGTCATATGTTTGATACTTTGATCGTGGTGTTACAAAGCACATTTCTTTGCATCATTATTTGTTTGCCTCTCTCAAAGGCCATCCCTCACGGGAATACGGTCATTGTGTCAACAATGCCTCTTATCCGATGAAGGGAGTTGGAAAGATTGTGCTAACTATTGTGAATGGCAATTCTTTCATACTTATAGATGCACTTTATGTACCATGGATAAAAAAGAACCTTTTGTCTATATCTGCACCTGTAAGACTTAGTGTTGTTGTCAAACTTGTGGATGGAAAATGTACAATGTATGATCTCCGTTTTGGTGATGAAATTGTTACATCTAGCATTTAATGTTGTGGGTGTATAAACTCACTTTGCATGACAAGTGTGGGAAAAAATTTTCATATGCAATTGTGGATTCAAAGGTTGTTTTAGATGCCAAACTTTGGCATGCACGCTTTGGGCTTCTGAATTTTGCAAGTCTATTGCACTTTCAAAAATATGATAGGGTTGCTTCTTTACACCTCTTAAACCACCTTCTAAGCATGTTTGTTAAGGCTATATTTTGGGTAAGATGCATTGCTCAAACTTTCTAAAGGATGGTTTTATAAGGGTTACATGCAAGTTACAACTGCAAGTGATGTTTGTGGTCCTATGCAAACTCCATCCTTGGGTAATTACATGTACTTTGTGAAATTACTCCAAGTGTGCATGGGTATATCCACTTAAAGCTAAGTCTGAAGTGTTCATGTGTTTCAACTATTTTTTGGTTATGGGTGTAAATGTACTATGGGCACCCTCCGTTGAGATTGAGGGGGTGAGTATATGTTTCATGAATTAAATGCATTTTTGGCTAGTCGTGGGATAAAACGCCAATGTACAGTGCCATATACACTTAAGCATAGTGGTGTTGTTATGAAAAGAAAAATAGGTCACTTACAGAGATGGAACGATGTATGATCAAGATTCAAGCTTTACCACATTTGTTTTGGCTTGAGGTTGTCAGGTGTGCTACTTATGTACTTAATTGTTGTCTTACCAAAGCCTTACATTCTATGACTCCTTATGAAGCATGGCATAATACGAAACCATCTATTGATCACATGCGTGTTTTGGGTTGTTTAGCTTATGCTTTGATGCCACAAAACAACTCAAAAAAATGAATGATGAGGTTGTCAAATGCATTTTTGTTGGTCATAGTCTTGAAATCAAAGGTTATAAATTATACCATTTGTTTAAAAAAAAACGTATCTTGGTTTCATGAGATGTTGTATTTGTGGTCAATCTTTGTACCACAACCAATAATGTAAGCTTACAAGAAATTATGACAAATGTGAGTTCCAATGAGGCAAATGTATAACCTATGGGGGTTTCATAACCCCCTTTTAATGGCGGAAACTTGAATGTGAGTTCCAATGAGGCAAATGTATAACATATAGGGGTTTCATAAAATGTTATAGGTCAACCTATTACTGATGCAAATGTACATGATGCACTTGATGTGGAAAGGGCTGAGAATCAAGAGGCTAGGGCTATGCCAAAATGGCCAGTACATACTTTGTGTGACGGTAAATTGGATGCATCTATGTCTAGTTGTACTCATTTAGGTTCTCATCATGCATCATATGCGTCAGCAGATTGTTATTCTTTGGTTATTTCTAGTTTATGTGATGAAGAGGAACCTCTTTCTTTTGATGAAGCATAGAATTCAAAAAATGGATGGTTGCAATCCAATCAAAATATGATGCACTTATAGAAAATGAAACATGGACTTTATGTGATTTATCTCTTTGCAAAAAGGCGATTGGTATGAAGTGAGTTTACAAGGTGAAACGTAAGCCAGATGGCAAGATTGATTGCTATAAGGCTATAGTTGTTGCAAAAGGTTATGCACCTAAGAAAAGCACTGACTATGAAGAGACCTTTGCTCCCACTTTTCATATGAATAATGTTCGTCTTTTGTGTGCATTGGCAGCTTACTTTGGATTGAATGTACATCATTCAAACATTGTTAGTGCTTTTGTGAATGGTGATATATTTGAGGAAGTAAACTAATGCAACCTTGCGGTTTTGTCAAGAAAGGACAAGAAAAGTAAGTGTGCAAATGTAAGAAAGCTTTATATGCATTAAAGTAGTCTCCTCGTGCTTGGTATGAGAAATTTGACGCTCATTTGGCTAAACAAGGCTTCCGTAAAACAATCCAACTAAAAGCACTTTGTATGTCAAATATCAGGATGATGTATATCTAATTATCATTTTATATGTAGGTGATTTGTTGATTACTAGTCTGATGAGACACACATTGTTGAATTCAGGGTTGAGTTGAATGCTACTTTCAAGATAAAAGAATTGGGTATTTTGGATCATTACTTGGACATACAATTTAAGTAGTATGATAGCAAAATACATAGAGACATTACTATGTAAATTTGGACTTGAGGACTGCAAACCAATTGCTACTCCAATGAAAACAGGTCTAAAATTCATTCTATATGATGTTGGAGATCATACTGATGTCACTCTTTATGAGAGTTGCTGGATGCCTTATTTATGTATGCAATACAAGGTCGGATATTCAATTTGCAGTCTCATGGATCAATAGATTAATGCATAGCCTATAGTCTAAGCATTGGTAAGCTATTGAGAGGATCTTTTGCTTCTTGAGTGAAACTTTACATATTGGGTTGTTTTATCCAAAGGGGAGATTTTTGCCACCAGATTTGCATGCTTTTTTGAGCTCAAATTGGATTGGTTATTATGACACAAGAGTATCCACAAGTAGTTTTTGTTTCATGTTTTGCAGTTCATGCATATCATGGTTGAACAAGAAGAAACCTACTATGGCACTTCTAGTTGTGAAGCTGAGTAAAGGGCAATCTTTATAGGTATGGCTTAATGTGTATGGCTCAAACACCTTATGGCTGATTTGGGTGTTGGAGAGGACACTACCACCATCATCTACGCTGGCAGCCATAGCGCATTGGTAGTTGCAAGGAACCCAGTGTTTCATGCTCACACAAAGCACATTAAGGTGCAATACCACTATATCACGGAGAGACTCTCAGTAGGAGAGATTAGCTTGGTTTATGTACCGACATGGGTCAACCTTGCAAATCCATTCAAAGAGGCATTGCCTCATGAGAAGTTTGAATATTTTTGCAAATCTTTGAGCTTGTTTCCCTTTTTAGATTGATCAAGTCCATAGGGCATAGCACTTTCCTATACACTATGTGCCAACTCTCATTCATCACATCACTCCCAAGGGGGATTTGTTACCATATATGTTGTAGTGGTATATGTAAATACACTTAGGACCGCCAAGGTACTTTTTCCCTCACTAGGAGAATTTTTCCCCTGTGCATTGTATATATGCCCATCACTCTAGGGATAACTTATCTTTCTGTTTGCACACTAAGCAATACATTGTCTGTTGTGTGCCTTGAGCTTCTTCATCTCTCTAAGCTACGTGTGCATTCTTGCAATGTTAATTCCAATAGTTATTATGAGTAATCTTTACTCTCCCCAAAGCAAGATAGATGATTGGATTTCATGACATGAACCCACAATATCTCTTCAATGAAAGTATGATTGGATGATATAGGGAATGTGAACAACACAAGGACTATGCTAGGCTATGTCCTCACATCCACTAGTGGTGCAGTTTCATGGAAATCTTATTTGCAAGATTCTACATCTATGTCTATGACATAAGAAAAGTATGTTGGTGAGTCAATTGCCAACAAAGAAGCTCAATTGCCTACATATATAGTGGGAGATTTAGACATTAATGAGGAAATTTCAATTTTGAATTGTAATATTGAGAGTTCTCTCTAGGTGGGACAGAATCCAATGTTTCATGCAGAGACAAAGGACATCGATGTGAGGTTTCACTTCATTCACAAGATGCTTGATGACAAGTGCATTGAGCTTGTCAAGATTTATGCAAATGATAACCCTACTAGTCTAATAACGACCAAAAGTGTACCCTCCTAGAAGTTGTCGAGTGCTTATGGGCATTGGATTAAACATACCTTGTACATATGTCCTTATCTTGCACAAAACACATTTGCCTTTAAGTGGGAGGTTGTTGGGGTTAAAGACCATTGTGCCTAGCCTTTTTTTTTGTCTATTCACTCGTGACTTACATCATACTAACACTCATACCATTTTTTTCTCTCTAAGAAGAATAAGGAGCCATACTACAGAGAGTTGCAAAGGTTGTAGGTTGTGCTCCAGCTCGGGGGAAGTTTCCATGAAACATAAACCATAAGGATTAGGTAACACTGAAGTCACGTTGAACAACAAGATAAGAAAAACATGCTAACCATTCCAAATCCAAACGCAAATCCTCATAAAGAGGTGGCAATATAGCAACCAAAGTATATTGATCAGTTCAAAACCAATCAATTACTAACCATTTGCACTTGCTTCAAACAACCAAACGAAACAATTTTTCCATCCATTAAGTTGCAAATCATAACTTGATAAATGACTATTACTGAATCAAAATGCTACAAAAAAACCATAAACCACAAAGGATGAACCTAAAATTTCTCTCCATGTGGTTGTACTGGGTAAATTATTTTCTTCTAGAGCAATAAGGGCATGGAAAAGTTTAACTTGAACAAATATTGATCATAACAAAAAGTGCTCGACCATGAATCAGTGTGAACCCCACCTCACCTAGCTTAACAAGCTTGCACAATTTAAAAACAAGACTTGGTGCGATCCACTAGCATAGTCTAGAAATCCTCAACTAGTAACTTGTGAAACTTGAAGTAAGAAAAATAACATGAACGTGCAAAGAAAACCTTGACTTTGTAAATTTTCAAACTTGGTATGTTGATGACATTTTCCATGCTCAAAATCAAATCTTGCTAAAAATAGAGAGGAGTTGCAAGTGCAACTCATGTGTGATGTAAGATAAGCAACTAGTCAATCTTTGTTGGCCTTTCATATTACTTTGTATTGATTTCTAGTAAAAAATTACTACCTTGTAAAATTTAAGATATCCCTAACATGATGAAAATGGTGTTTTCTCATGTACCCTATTCAAAAGTTTTCAGCTTGATGAGCTACAAACAAAAGCAAAGAACATTAGGAAAAATATGAACCCCAAAAGGGCCTTGTAAGGATCCTAAGTTTCAGGGATGAAGGCTAAAAATGTGTGTGATTTAGGAGACAAGGCCATTGAATGAGGGTATTCTCATAGGCTTTTCTTTAGGCTCTCATAGGTTTTTTGTAGGTTGAAATAGAGGCTAGGTAGGGAGGATAGGTACATTCTCTCTCTACCCAAAAGAGTGGTGGTCCTTATGAAAATAACTACCCTCCCCCCTTTCTTTTGCCACATCATCAAGGGTATCCATAGCCTCAGCCCAAAAAAACACTTTTTTCAAAAAAGAAAAACAAAAACAACTCACTTTTACTCAAAACTTCTGCCCAACCTATATGTATACCCAAAAATTAATTTTCTCTCTCAAAATCTCACTGCTAGACCTGTAAAATATCAAACTTCCCATCTTTTTTTATTTCCCTCCAAAATCACTCCCCTCTCTCTCACTCCTCTCCTTCTCTCTTCTTTCTCCTACTTTTTAGCACACACTCTTCCTCCTTCCCTCTCTCTTCTCTCTCCTACTTTTCAACACACTCTTTCTCCTTCCCTCTCCTTGTTGCAAGTCCACTCCATAGCTCTGTTGCAGCTCTCCACTCCATAGTCCTCCTCTCCACTTCGTAGCTCTCCTCCAGCTCTCCACTCCATAGCTCTCCTCTCCACTTTGTAGCTCTCTTGCAACTCTCCCTCCCATAGCTCTTCACTCCATACCTCACCTCTCCACTCGGGGGAACGGTCATGGAGCGAGCTGAACGGAGCGATAATTTTTTTTTTCCATCCCACCACCACTACCTCCCATTGCCGCCCTTAGCACCCATTGCCACCACCAGCTTAGCCCACCAATGGTGGTTAGTATGCTAGCTTCCTACCACCATGTGCCACCCCTGATCCTACAACCATAGCCCATTGCCACCCTTCCCTCTAGTGGAGCAGCCAGAACCTCCTCCCCCTTGTGTGTGTGTGTGTGTGTGTGTCCCCCCCCCCCCCCCCCCCCCCCCCCCCCCCTCTCTCTTTCTCCCCTTCCCTTCCCCGCCCCTGTGTGTGTGTGTGTGTATGTGTGTTGGCCCCTCCCCTTCTGTGTGTGTGTGTGTGTGTGTGTGTGTGTGTGTGTGTCCCTTCCCTTCTCTCTCTCCCCCCTCCCCCTCTCTCCCTCTCATGATCCCTCTAGCCCATCCCCTCTACTGCCCCCTCTTCTCTCTCTTTCTCTCGCTCTCTCATCAGACCCTCCCCTCCCACTTCTCTCTCTCTCTCAATCCCTCATCTTTCTCTCCCCATACCCTCCCCTTATCTCTCTCTTTCCCTCCATTCAGCTTCTCTCTCTCTCTCTCAATTGTGTGTGTGTGTGTGTGTGTGTGTGTGTGTGTGTGTGTGTGTGAATAAAAAGAGGAAAACAGTATAACCTTTCTATCACCCAAGTGTCATAGATTGGTTATGCCATTTCCTTCTTGAATATCAGGTCTTGATTTCAACTACCGTATCTTTGAGGTCTCTTGGGATAGTTTCCTATGACATTAAAATCCTCATTTTCTCAGGTGTGTGTGTGTGGGGATGTGTGTTAATAAAAAGAGAAAACATGTCATGACCTTGCCACGAAAACTAATGCCAAAAGTGGCAATTGCAATTGATTTTTTCACCAGAATAATTACATGGGTTGTTTGAGGGATGGTGGCTAAGCATAGGAGTTTACTTGCAGCCTTAAGCCCCCACAAAACAAAATGGCCATTGGGGGAGAAATCCTTGTGTATGATGCACACATCTTGTGTCGGTAGTTTGTTGATGTAGTGTGCAAGGGCTGCCTGAGGCCCAAACACCGTGCGCTACCCTCCCTTCCGGCTAGCCGCCAGGTCCATGTCAAAAATATCCTGCAAAAATGGAATTAACTAAAAGCAAAGAAAAAGGTATAATTATCAACATACAAAATGCTTAGTATTACCTCTTGTTGCTTATCCTCATCATCCATAGTTGGTGTGGCTTCAAGGTTGATAGAGGATTTGCTCTCATCAACTTTACGAGGGCTCCGTGACCAGGCAAGTAGGGGCAAATACGAGTTTGGTTGGCAACAACCCTGGCTTGTGTTGCAACAAACTTCTCGCCTGTGACTTAACTCTGCTGTGTAGTGAGAATATCCGCTATCACTAGTCCAATTGTGTCAGCAACAACAGAGTCCCCTAATGGAAGGAGCTTGTCAATTGTAGCTTTTGGTGTAGGATCAAGGGGGAACGCTTGTGCATATGAGGCTAAGACACTCATCTAGTCGGACACCAAAAGCTTTTTCCAGATCATGCAATAATAAATACTCTTCATCTTCTATACTTATACTGCTGAGACGACTAATCTCCACTTCAGGAATTGCAATAGGTCACGTCTCTCGGGGTTGGGCACCTCGGAGGTGCCAGCAATCTGCTCTCTCACTGCAACTATCCCTTCCAAGCCATGGGTATATTCGATGGCTTGCAGTCTTCGCTCACTCTGGACATCTATAGGGGTGAGCTTGGGATCTTTACAATCAGGAAGCACCCCACCCATTGCTAGATGCGGGATCTCCATCTCCTCCAAGGAGGTCTCCTCATTGACAAGGAAGAAGAGAGTGGCAATGTTGGACAAGAAAGATTGCAAAATTTTGCGCTTCTTGAAGGAGTCTGTAACTTCCTTTGTCACTTGGCGAAAGTGGTTTTCCTCTTTTGCAATCACCTCAAAGCGGGCTAGTCTCTTTGAAAATGCAGTGTCGCCCTTGTGGATGTAGTGAAGCATATCACAAGGCAAACACAGCATGGGGTTGTCTTTGAAGTTCACAACATACTTGACTATATCACATGCATAGACTCTATGATGTCCTTAAAAGTTTCATTGTGGAGTTACATGGTTTTTTATAAATACATTGTGCGGCTGAAGAAGCCGTGAAGATCATTGCGTCCAACATATTCGGTGTCCTCTAGGAAAGGAAGGAACCGCAAAAAGGGGGTTTGTGGCTCTTTTGATGCTACTACTGTGTGGGAGGAGGATGTGCTAGCATGTGTTGCCATGGCGATCGCTCTCTCTCTCTCTCTCTCTCTCTCTCTCTCTCTCTCTCTCTCTCTCTCTCTCTCTCGCTCGTGTTGACATAGAAATAAGAAGCCCCCTCCCCTTTATATACACCCCCTCCCCCCCCCGGCCCGCTGCTGCAGAAAAAGATACCATCCCAAAGCTCTTTGAAATGCATACAAAACACATGGGTGCGCACACAAACACCCAAACAAAATCTAAAAACCTTAATCAATGATGGTGATACTATAACGACAATTTCTTTTTGAATTTCCACTAAACAGAATGCTTTACAATGTGGCATTGGAGCCAATTACATTGATCTATCATATCAACTTAAAGACATTTTGCGCTGCCAACCCTCCACTCCTCTTGCACTTTCACGGTGTCGAGAAATCTGCGGTCTTGCTAGGAAAGCACCGGGTTTATGGCTGTGAGAGTTTGTGAGAGAACTCAACAAAAACTATATGAAGGAGTTAAACCATAGATGCCATGAAGAATAGGGTTTGGAAAGAAGTGCAATCAAAGAAGACACACTCTTTCTCTCTTGCACTCACACACATAAAGAAAGAACACAAAAGATAGTGTCAAAACAACACAAAGATGAAAACATCAAGGCTATGGTCATATCGTATCATGGGTAGTATGAAAGGGTTAATAGATGAGTTAATGACATTCAATCTTGGCTGACCAAATAGGCTACGAATTGTTCTTTGGAATTGTAGTTTTGTGCTTACCATAATATATATATTTTGTTTAGTGATTGGGATTAATTGTGTGTACAAATCCTCTTGGTTCATAGCAAGATAACTACGCTTACATCAAAAGAAAAATTATAGTCTATGAGAGGTAGTATGATGGGATTCGGTGATAGAAGTATTTCATTGAGCCTTTCAGGGCCGAAGAGAAACACTATACGTTGTTGAAAGTGTATTTTACGGCTAATCCATACGTTAATTCTAATAGATCGTACAGAGTGAAAGCGATAGAAATAATCATCATGTGGGTTATTCATCTAGGATAGTATGTTAGAAATGTAGATATGAGAGAAGTGAAGAGATGAGAAGTTTCCCTCCCAAGCCCTATTCTTGCTCGTAGGCAATAAGGATACTGCGGGGAGAGATGTACCTGTAGCAAGGAGAACCTAAAATTTATAGAGAGGATGAATTACTAAGAGTGAGAGAGATAGGTTTGGTTAAGGAGATGAGATTAGATACATATATATATTTTTTGGATTAGAGATGAAAATGAAAACAACAAGAAATCAAGAAAACATCAATGTAGAACATATCTTACTTGACAAACCCTTCGGCACCATTATTGATGGAGAGAGAAGAAGAGTGGATAATTCCACTTTGATTGATACATCAAGTGCAAGACCTTCTTTGATTAGAGTTGATCTTCCAAGGTTAGCTTGTTGCAAGAATGGCTAGTCTTCTTCTAGGAGAAAGTGTAGGCTTAGGCTTATGTTAATGGCTAAGTACAATTAGGCATTACTACTCACTCCCTCAAGAATTCCTCTCATCAATGGCTTGAATGCTTGAGTGGTTTTCAAGAAAGAAAAGGTCCCCTTTTATAGGTGAAGGGAACCCCCAAGGGTTTACACAAGAAGAGAGGAGCCAGTGTGAACAGAAATTGGAAAAGTTGAAAATGAGTTGTCCCTGCATGATGTGGGCAGACTGGGGTCCAGTATTTTGATCATATCTCCTCAACCGTGGCTCCAAATAAAAAAGTAAAAATATAGGCAAAAAATTCAGCTCATTAGCTACGATTTTTATTTTAAAATAGATTTCCAATTCGGATTGGAACCTTGTGTAAAAAATTCATCAAAATAGGGTCCATTTCTGGCAGCAAAAGTCTTCCTGTGGTCCCCTTAGCCTAAACTTTCATTTGATTCCAAAGGACACCTCATGCCATATGAAAGCATGAAATTGCTCCTTGACAAAGTTTTGTAATCATGCTTGCAATAATGCATTAAAATAAGTGTATCTTTGAAATCATGCCACCTAGTGTCCCACTAGGACTTGATTCCCTCCTAGTAGCTATTTAAAAATAAATATAAGAAAAATATGAAAAATACATAGAATATATATATATTGGAGTTTACCCTAGATATAGGATCTAGCTAGGGTGTGAGATGATAATGAGATAGTAGAAATAAAGAATCAATGCTTTTTGCCCCAAGTTAAAGAGGCGGAGCTATTGATGCTTTTCCCATAGTATTTTCTGATGGTAAAGTAAGAATAGGTTACCCTTGAGAAAAATAATAGGATGAGATAGAAGGCTTATTATTATACTTAAATATTCATATGTACATTATAGGAAAGATAATTATGTATCTAAAAAATTACAAGATAGATCTTGTAGCATGCGTTCCTACTATGTACGTGTCACAGCACGACAACGGCTGCCTCCATCTGCCTACCAATCTGAAACAACAAAAAAGGTTTTAATAACACTAACATTTGGCACATGTAGACAACATAAAAATTGAACTGACCTTTTGTCGATTGAGATGAAAGTAAGCATCTTTGATATCTTCCTAGCCCAAGATAATCAAGTGTTCCTGTATGTTGGTGAGAGTCTAGTGGTCACTGACTTGCACAATCTCAAAAGCACCATTTGACAAAGTGTTGGGCATGTCAAATGTCACAAAATCAATAGCACTGGATTGTAAGGGTATCCATTTTCCACTCTTACACATCCAACGCTCATAGTGGAAGCATAGGTACAAAGTAGTGCGCACTTTCAGATATCTTATCCCAATACTTAAAGCCCCCACCTTACACTTTTATTTATCTCCTCGGTGCACTCCCTCAACCAATTTTCGATTATCTCCAAATACGAGTTTTAGTGCTTCATACATAACATTCTTGCTACAAAAAATAGTAGATGTGACACTGAATGGCAATGTCTTGAACAAGTGTATTAAAACATGCATTGGGCAGCACCAATTGAGCCCTACTGATCTGGAAGCCTTCCCAAATTTAAATTAGGAGCAAACATTGGAAAGCATCTTCTCCTTTACAAAGAAGAGTGACCAAGCATCGGCGGGTTGTGGCCATTCCAGGCTCAGTAATAAAGGTTTGTCAACAGCAATGATCTTAACATATCCATCCTTCGAGGTTGGCACTACATACGTGTGTGAGTAGAAGAAGATTTTGTGTTGAAACAGCATCAAAGGTGGCGAGTTGGGAAGCATCATAACACCAATTTCGGCATGAAGAGCATCAAAGGTTCCTGTGAGACTCTTGATTGGTTGTTCCTCAACAAAGTCGGATGGGAATATATCTATCACCGCACCAAAAACTATCAAGTCAAAAACAAATAACAAGTGTTTAGTATCCACAACCAATAATGTTTTACGACTAAAAATTTACTAGGAAATCTCGTGAGCTTCCATTCCTCAGGCGCATGGAACGCCAAGAGTACACGTGTTGAACAATGGCCACTATGCCATTGACTCTATGGTTCTTGAAACCAAGAAGTCTCCCCTTCCAATGTTTGTCAAGGTTGCCACGGTTTTGAACTCGATGAGGCCCGATAGTTGCAAGTTGCATGAAGACCCAAGATCATTTAGAAAACACTTTCGGCATGTATTCCCCATCAGAATCCCTAGTGTTATGCAAGCAAACCGCCTCTATCTCATCCTTTGGCTTCCTTGAACTTGACGGGGTTAACATAGTAGCACCAAAAGAAGAAGAGTTGTGTTGTTAGAGAGGGAGGCATGTTGCTTCATGAATGAACTGAGGAGGAAAAGTGGTTGAATGGGGAACAAGGGGAGAAGAAGTAGTTCAAATGGATGGTGTGGATGAAAGGGGGAGACAAGTGGTGCAACTATGGAAAGCTTCCATTTGTGTTGCAGCTATGGAAAGCCAACTCGGTCTACTGGTGATGTTCCTACCACTAGTAGTGCTCCAAAGAGAGCAAAATCCAGCAGTCAAAAATCAAGGAGACCTATATGTTTATCTCATGCCCTTGAGCGGTTTGAGCCAGGACTGTGTGTTAGTCACTGACTACGATGAGCCCACTTGTTACAAAGAAGCTATCAGATGGAAGATAGCATGAAGAGAGTCGCTGACTACGATGATCCCACTTGTTACAAAGAAGCTATCAGATGGAAGATAGCATGAAGAGAGAGCAAACTATCGCACCATATCCGTGCAACTATCGCATCATATCCGTGCACAAGATTTTCAGGAGAGACTATACCAAGTCTCCACCATACTCTTCTATGGCACTTGAGTAGTTCATGCAATATTTACTTATTTGATTTTTTGCATCAGTTTTCTAATTTGAAAATTTTAATTGTTTCTTTGCTTTTGTTTGTAGCTCATCAAGGTGGGATTTTTTTAATAAGGTACGTGAGAAAACACCATCTTCATTATGTTAGGGATCTCTTAAGTTTTACAAGGTAGTAATTTTTTAATACAAATTGATACAAAGTACTATGAAAGGCCAACAAAGATTGACTAGTTGCTTATCTTACATCACACAAGAGTTGCACTTGCAACTCCTCACCCTTTATAGCAAGATTTGATTTTGAGCATGGAAAATTTCATCAGCATACCAAGTTTGAAAATTTACAAAGTCAAGGTTTTCTTTGCATGTTCATGTTATTTTTCTTATTTCAAGTTTTACAAGTTACTAGCTGAGGATTTCTAGACTATGGTCGTGGATCACATCAAGTTTTGTTTTTGAATTGTGCAAGCTTGTTAAGCTAGGTGAGGTGGGGTTCACACAGATTCATGGTCAAGCATTTTTTGTTATGATCAATATTTGTTCAAGTTAAACTTTTCCATGCCCTTATTGCTCTAGAAGAAAATAATTTGCCCAATACAGCCACACGGAGAGAAATTTTAGGTTCATCCTTTGTGGTTTATGAATTTTTGGTAGCATTTTGATTCAGTAATACTCGTTTATCAAGTTATGATTTGCAAGTTAATGGATGAAAAAATTGTTTTGTTTGGTTTGTTTGAAGCAAGTGCAAATGGTTAGTAATTGATTGGTTTTGGACTGATTGATGTACTTTGGTTGCTATATTGCCACCTCTTTATGAGGATTTGCGTTTGGATTTGGAATGGTTAACATGTTTTTGTAATCTTGTTGTTCATCGTGACTTCAGTGTTACCTAAAAGGGCCCTTTAGCTTAAGGAGTGATTAAGCATGGACCAATAGGAAGAGGGTGGTTGCCACAACTATACCCTCTAAAAGGTAGGATAGTAGGGGGTATTGGGGTTTATTTGTTCCCTCATTATAGCTTTGTCCCCTAGAAAGAGAGAGAAGGGGGAACGGGGGGGAGAAATCCCTCTATTTTCATGGGCGTCCATAAAGTAACCCTAAAATTTCTTTTTTTTTTGAAAATTTCTAAATCTCACTTTCCACTCTTCAAAAGCTCTCCTAACCAAATACATGGTCAAAAAACTATTTTCTTTGACCAAAATCTGCATCTCTCAGCAGTACCCTCTATTCTACATCTTCTCTCTTCTCTCTCCCCTTCTCCCCCCTCCTTCCAAGGTTTTCATAGGTGCACCACTTGTCTCCCCCTTTCATCCACACCATCCCTTTGAAATACTTCTTCTCCCCTTGCTCCCCATTGAACCACTTCTCCCCCTTTGTGGAAGCTACATCCTCAAATCTGACTTTCCAATATTCAACCTCTTTAACAGGATATCTATGCATTTTATACTCATTGAATATCACTTGTAAGCTATAACCTTCCTTAAAATTTGGGTGCCAAAGACATCTCTCCATCTGCATCATAACCGATGAAGATCCACTTGTGTGATTTGGGATCTAGCTTCTTGCAAAGTTTTTTGGGAATGTGTGAGAATGCTTCAAAACCAAACACACGTGATCTATCATAAGTTGGCTTCTTGCCAGTTCACATCTCCTGTGGAATCTTGAAATTCAACGGAGTACTAGGCGATCTATTTACGATGTGTACATCTGTCATAACAGCCTCTCCCCAAAACTCAGGAGGTAAACTCGCCGTGGATAGCATGGTTGTGACTCTTTCTTGAATTGTGCGATTCGAACGCCTGACAATGCCATTTTGAGCAGGTGTGTATGGCCCTAAATCCCTCATATGCCACAAAAAATTATTGAACTCTGCAGACATAGACATACTGTCCACCATTGTCAGTTCGAAAAGCTTTCAGCTTTCTACCAGATTGCTTCTCAACCATGGCTTATAATTTTTGGAATGTAGCAAACACTGTGTCTTTCCTTGTCAAGAGGTAGACCCACACATTTCGAGTAGATTCATCTATCACTGTGAAGAAATATAGTTCTTCCCCTAGAGATTTGTGTGGCATAGGCCCACATAAATTGCTATGAACCAAATCTAGAGGGTTTCCCAACTCTCAATGTAAGGAGAAGGAAGTTTGTCTAGTTTTCTTGCCATAGGTACAATGCTCACATAAATTGAAATCAGAATAGTTCAACATAGGTAAGTAGCCCAAATGTTGAAGGATTTTCATTCCTTTTCTTGCTCGTATGGCCTAGCCGGCTATGCCACAACTCAGTAGAATGTTGCTCGGCTACATAGATAGAACTCTCTTTGACTGAAGAGACATATAAAGAGTACAATGAGCCAAATTTTTGACCTTTTATGAAAACCAAATTTTCCTTATGCACCATCCAAGAACCATTATCAAAAACATAGTATAGCCTAGAGCATCTAGTTGACCAACTAACACCAAACCCTTAATCAGTTTTGGAACATGTGTGACTCCACAAAGCATAAAGTCAATGCCATTCATCATGCATAACTTGTCATCTCCCATACCGCATATATCAAGCTGATAGGAATCTCCAAGCTTTGAGTGAACCATTCCCTATGAGGGGGAACATGGAAACTGGCACCTAAATCATGATCTAGTTTTGCGCATAACACTCATCAAGAGCCAATAACGCATTTGGACCAAATTGGAAGTGAAAATAAGCACATCCGATGGTGGCTGCTGCACGTCAGGAAAAACCTCTGGAGGTGGAGATTCAACAACATTGATCTCCTCTATCGTTACGCTGCTCTTTAGAGCATCAGACTTTACAATAGCTTTGCTCTTTTCACACTACAAAACATGACAATCTTTCTTTAAATGGCCTTTCTTATCGCAATGATAGCATTCTACATTTCTCAAATCATGATCTCAACTCTTGCTATGATTGTGGCAATCCTTACAATTCTGTGAATGACCACAATTGCGACTACGTCCACCTCTTTGTCTATGGTGATTATGGCCACTTGCCATATATGCATCTCCATGCCCACCACTATCGAGAGATTGACGTCTAATCTCTATAGTAAGCAATACACTAGGATGGAAGAACTCCAAGTTACTAATTGTAGTATTGAATGTATCCAAGAAGAAGGTAAAGAGCATAACAATAAAATGGCCTTCATTTCATCATCAAAATCCAACCTTTTTTATGTCAGCTAAGAAAACGTGTTATTGAACTCATTCAAGTGTGCATTAATATTGCTACCTTTTTTCATATTCAAACGCATAAGTTTCTTCATAAAAAAAACTTTGTTAGAAGCAGTCTTTCCATCCCAAGTTGCGCATAGAGAGTCCCAAAGCTCTCGTGATGTAGTCTTGTCCATAATCGTGAAGAATATGGTCTCGTTTCAAAGCGTGCCCATAGCATGGACATCCAACTCTTTCCAATGATTGTCGGTCTCTCTAGCTCTTTCAATGGCACTGCTAGGCCATTGTTGACCAAGACATCAAGCTTATATTGCTTCCAAATGGTAAAATTTGTGTTATCAAATTTCTTTGTGTAATAGTCTTCCCTTTCCAAAGCAATATTAGCAGCTATAATTCAAGAGAAAATGATCAAAGATTATGGAAAAAATGTTGGGAGAATTTTGACAGAGTTTCTCCTAGAATAGGAGCAAAAACTCAAGACAAAATGCGACCGAATCATTGGCTGTAAGCACTCAAATGGGCCAAGAACGCATATGGTCAACTTGCGGGAAAAATCCAAAGATGAGATTGCACTTCTCAAGAATGCCTTAAGCAAGCAGTTTTCCCTGAAGGATTTGGGTGATGCACATCATTTTCTTGGTATGCGCATCAAGAGAGATTGTAAGTGTGGAATACTTGAACTATCACAGGAAGAGTATCTTACAAGGTCTTGCAACGTTTTAACATGCAAGGGGGAAAGCATTGAGTACCCCAATGGATGCATATGTAAAACTTACCAAGAATGATTGCCCCAAATCAGATGTTGAAAAGGCAGAGATGAAAAAGGTGTCGTACTCTTTGGGAGTTGGCAGTCTCATGTTTGCCATGGTTAGCACATGACCAAATATTACATTTGCAATGGCAGTGGTCAGGATGTATATGGAAAATCCTGACAAAAAGCTTTGGGAAGCAGTGAAGCATATCTTGAGATACATCAAGGGTTCAATTAGCAAGTCCTTACGCTTTGAGAACATGATGCATCCATAGTTGGATACACTAATTTGGATTATGCGGGTTGTGTGGACATGAGGAGATCCTCATCTGGCTATGTTTCTTGTTTGCCAAAGCGACAATCTCTTGGAGATCATGTCTCCAAAATTGCACTTCGTCTTCCACCACTGAGGCTGAGTATGTTGCAGTTTCCAATGCCAGCAAGGAAGTTGTATGGTTATCTCGTCTAGTGGGAGACCTTGGTATACACCAGACTCCAATGTTACATTGTGACAGCCAGAGTGTGATTACGTTGGTAAAGATCCTCGTGTTCATCCCAAGTTGAAACACATCGAGGTCGGGTATCATGTGATACGGGATATTTTGGCTAGCAAATGCATTGAATTAGCCAAAGTTCACACGGATGACAACCCTGCATATGCTCTTACGAAGAGCTTAGCCACTGAGTGGTTTGCAATTGCAATGAGAGGATGGGCGTAGGATGAAGGCTCATGATGCTTCACATTGGTACAAGTTTGTACTAACATAGGCCACTTGGGCTACTATGACCTTCAAGTGGGAGATTGTAAGGGTGCAGGCCATATTGGGTGGGCGTCGCGGGTGCCGCCCATCTAACTTTAACCTTATTCCTTTGATCGAGTTAGTCTATAATCACTTTAATCAACTTCACTCATTCTCTTTTATTTTTCCCATACTTAAATGGTCAAATTAAGATGGGAAATACTTTTAGAAAGGCAGAAGCTAATTCTTAAGACATTACCTCTCCCTTGAATTCATAGTTGTTCTCGACTATAGAGTAGGGAAGATAAAGTCATAACTAGTTTTTTTACTTTGGGTAGAGGATCCCTTTTTACCCGTCCAAGTTTTTTCTAGAGTGGTGACTAATTACACTTGGTGTTTGGAAGACTTAGCTATCATAAGCGTGTCTTTACTTAGCCTTTCATATATTGTAGTAGCTTGGCAAAGTCTACTAGGTGCTTAAAAGACTATGCTGCCACAAGCATGCTGATTGTAAGCATACACTTATATAACTTATCAACATTAAAAAAAAAATATTACAATAAAAAAAAGACAAAATTATTTATATAAATTCATTTTTCATACCCGGTTCTTCCTTTTGACATGAGTCAAAGGTAAGCATTTACACGGTATCACATGAGTCTACTAGTGCTTGAGAGACTAGCTGCCGCAAGCATGTACTCATTGTATGCATACACTTATATAATTTATTAACGTTAAAAAGAAATCTTACAGTCAAAACAAGACAAAGTTCTTCAAAAAACATGTGTATTCATGCATGGTTCTTACAATGATATGAGTCATTGTAAGCATTTACAAGGTTTATATTATCCTTTAATAAGATGCCTTGCATCCACCTTGAATCTTCAAAAAGATAAAGATAATTCTTAAACATAATAAGATATTGTTGGATAGTATTACCACTTCTTGAAACCTTTCTTTCATGTCGTAGGATGCTCTTGGGCTGCAAGATCTCTTCTTGACCTTCAAACTTGGATGGATCTTTAGTTATTGGTTCTTTGGATAGCTCGCCCTTATAAGGCTTCAAAAGGCTTACATGAAAAGCATCATGAATGAGCCAAGTGTTAGGTAGCCTTAACTTGTAAGCCAATTCATTAATTGGCTTGATGATATGGAATGGGCCATAATATCTTTTTGCTAACTTAGCATAATATTTTTGATGACCAATTGGCGTTCTATGTCCCTTTGACTCCTATATGGGTGAGGCATGCCTTGAAAAACTTAGGCAATACCCAATCATTTTTCTTGAAGCTCAAGGATCTTTTGTGCTTATCAGTAGCAGCCTTTTGCTTCTGTTTTGTGATAAATATATCTTCCTTAATCTTTTCGTAAGTCTCTTTAAAATCTTTGCTATCCTCATCAGCTGTAGCAAATATCTTCCCAAGTGTCTTAATTATCAAATGCAGCTTGGGTCTTCCTTCAATTACATTGCCTTTCCTCTAAAAGTATGGAAAGTGTCATTGTACATATACTCTATCGAGGATAAATATTTTTCCCATTGATCTCTTTGATTCACCTCCATAACATAAGCTTAGAGTAGATCAATAATGGTCTAGTTTGTTATTTCACTTTGGCCATCTGTTTGTGGTTGATAGGCCAAGGAGAAATTCAACTTAGTACCCAAATATACAAAGAGTCCTTTTCAAAAGTTTATGGTCATTCTTAGATCTTTTTCGAATACTATGGATGTTGGTAATCCATGATACATAAAAACTTGTGAGATAAAGAAGGTTGCCATATGGTGTGCTTTAACAATCTTTTTAATTACATGCTTGCTTGCTAAACCAGTCTGCTATTGTTTATATTCTTGTATTCCCATGTATGGACTTTGGTGATCCAAAGATGAAATCCATGGATATACTCTCCCATGGGAAATCAGGTTTAGGCAACGGTTGAAGCAAGCCAAGCTACTTCCCTCTATCATACTTTGTCTTTTGACATACAATGCATTTGGCAACATAACCCGGTATGCATGCCTTCATTGTTGGCCAATAGAAGTACATTTCTACTTCCTTGAGAGTAGATTGAATCCCTCTATGTCCCACATATGGGGAAATATCAGATTCATACATAACTTTTTTACGTAAGCTATGTGTAATGCAAAACCTATTTCCATATAAAAGATAACCATTTTGCACATTGTATGGTTCCTCTTTCTTCCCTAGTGCAATAGCTAACATTACATCTTTGAAGTTTGGATCTGTAGCATACTCATATATCCTAGAAGATAGATCACTATGAGTAGCTATTGATACAACATTCACCTTTGGACTTCATGAAAGAGCATCGTCCACTTGGTTGTGCTTACTGGCTATGTGAGGAATATGAAAGTTAAATTGTGAAAGAGTGTTTCTGATCACTCAATTGAGTTTGCATGAGAAAGTACTTAAGACTTTGATGATCTTTGTGCAAAATAAATGGAGTGCTTAGGAGATAACTTTGCATGCTTCTAAGGCATGTAAAATAGCCAACAACTCTTTTTCATAGATGCCTATTTTCTCATTCAATCTCCTACTTTCATATGCTATGGCATGCCCTTCTTGAAGAAACTGTTGGGGTAAAGGCGTTGCGCCTTTGCCCGGGGTCGGACGTTCGGTGTTCGACCGCCCGTCCATCGTGTGTACATACCCTTATTCTTTCTATATGAAGAATAAGGAGCTCCTCACTCATTACTCCCTGAGGTTGCTCCACCCAATCTCGTGCTTCTCCCCTTCCCCGCACACATCGCACTGCACCACGCATCCCTGCACTCACAACAACACAGCTCCAAGGAAATATCCACAAGCATCAACTTAGACTTCAAAAGGTTTTGAAAGGTTCAGTCATATCAACACTGTTTAAAAGATTAACTGTGCTTTGAGATTTTCAAAAGATTCATTCTCTTTTGCAGTCCATACATATTTAACATCATTTTTAATTAAGTTATATAATGGCCCTGCTATGATTTAAATATTTTCAATGAAGTGTCTATAGTATATCCACATTCCTACAAAGCTTCTCAATTCATGTAGGCTATCCTTTTATTACCTCCAAGTTTTCAACGTCCATTTGGATCCCTACTTGGGATCACCTAGATATTGAACCTCTTTTAAGAAAAACTCACTCTTCTTTTGATTGATATAAAGCTTAATATCTCTCAAAACCTGAAATATTACTTGAAGATGCTGCTTGTGTTCTTCAATGGCCTTGGAGTAGATAAAAATATCGTCAAAGAACACTCCCCTGAAGCATCGATGGGATCTAAAGAGCATCTCCATCATTCAATAAAAGGTAGTTGATGCATTGGTAAGCCCAAAAGGGAGTACCAAGAATTCATATAGGCTAGATGTTATACAAAAGGTGGTCTTATGAATATTTTCAAGCACAATCCTTATTTGGTAATAACCACTTTTAAGAGCTTGATAGTCCACACATAATCTATAGGTACCATCCTTCTTTTGTACTAGTAGAACTGGTGAACAAAATGGAGAAGAACTAGTCCAGACCATCCCTCTTTCTACAATGTTCACTTGCCTCAGAATCTCCTCTTGTTTAGCCGTTGAGACTCAATAAGGATGCTTATTAGGAAGTGAACTACTACGTAGAAGTTCTATGGTATGATCATCTTTCCCTCTTTTGGAAGGTAGCTCCCTGGGACGTCATCCGTAAACACATCTTGAAATCATTTAGGAAAAGACAATTCTAACTCCTATTTAGTTTCACTTGTTAGGTGTTTAAGAACACATGCATCTTCTTTAGTATTTTTGACAAAAACCATGTAACAAGAAAGACAAATTTTCATTACTTTGTCAAAAGCTTGAGTATGTATAAGTGGTATGGTTCTACTCACACTATTTACATCAAGTGCACTATCCTTGCCTCTATAGGAAAATATGACTTTTTTTAAAAAGAAACTTCATAGCGGTAGCCATGCGATCAAATTATGGTGCCCCTAAGATAACATATTCGTGTTTGAGTGGGGAGATGATGAAATATTCTTTGTCGACACAACATTGCTTATGGAGCCTTAGCTTGCCAATCAATGGAGTGATTGAGGTCTCTGGCCCCCTTTGAAATCTTCATCTGCTTTCACCACATCCCCCATCTCAAATCCATGGATTCCTAGCTTAGTAACTAGCACAATAGAGATAAATTTGTGGGTGGAGCCGGGATAAAAAAGTATGAAAGCACCATGCTCTCTTACTTTTCCCTAAGCAGAAGAGAGTGGTGCTCCTTTGCAATAGCCTTTCTCTTTTAGAGATTCCACCATGGTAGCTCTAGGAGGGTCATTACGTTCACTTCTCTTATGACATACATGTGAATTATGTTCTTTCTCCCAACACTTGAAACCCTTGCTATCCTTACAATAACATTCTCTCTCTTCAAGTGAAAGTTTGTTTCTACCTTTGTAGCTTTTGTCCTTCACCTTTGCTTTGATGTTGTTGTTAATAGCCTTGGGGGAATTTTGTGTCGCGTTATTCTTCTCATTTTGCTTAGTCTGTTCCGTAGCTTTTGTAGTCTTGGGGCCCTTCTTATTCCATTGTCATAAATGAATCCTCGAGGCGACTATCATGTGATGTATAGTTATCGAGATAGTTTTGGGCCTTTGTGAATTGACATACTCACTCATCTCTTCGGCTTTTGTTCTGCAAAGTCTCTCTTCTTGTAGATAGTGGCTTTGAGATGTGACTCCCAAAGCTTATCTACAGATTTTTGAATAAAGTGCCATAACCATTCCATGAGAACTTTATTGTTGGCATCACTTGAGAGGAATTGCTTCAAAATAGCAATCCTGAAGGCCTTCCATGTCTTTGAAGCTTCTTCTTAGGCACATAGACTTGCCCACCATTGATGTGCTGACTTTTGGAAATGCATGGAGATGTTTTGGATCTTTGAAGATTCTAAAAGTTCTTCATCTGCAAAAGTCGTGTCAAATTGTTGGATAAAATCCAACACTTTATCAATTGCTCCAAAGGTTCCATCATAGGTAAGAAAAGTGATGTTCTTTCCTCCTTCCTTGAACTTTTTAAGCTTGCATGACTTCTTTTATGCCACATAGCTCCTCCGTTTACCTCTTCTCTTTGCTCTCTTAAGTGGCGAGTGTAACATTTAATGGTCTAGTAACATGTGTGTAGCGGAAAATAGCATGAACATAGTGAGCATTTCATTAGAATAGCTTCCTAATGAGAATAACAAGAGTGCTTGGGTGGAGAGAGCAACAAAAAGCATAACACCTAGTTAGATAGCATGAACAATACTTCAAAAGAGAGAGAAATTAAGCAATTGACAACAGTTGAGGACCGGATTTGCATGGAGCCGGTCCCCCCTCCAAAAGGCTTTGTATAATGGTTTCTCCCATCAAGAGAGACATTTTACAATACAATTCTTTGTGTTCCTTCTTCAATACTAGCTAGTGCAATGAAGATGGAAACTTCATGCACTAAGAAAAACACTTATCAAACACAACATCAATTCCCTCACGGTCTCAGACCGAAGACCTCACACACCTTCGAAGATGGTGAGAGCTAGCGGGGTATGAGAGTAGATTGAGAGGAAGAAGGAGTATTCTTACGAGAAAGATGTACATCTCCTCACATAATCACTCATATTAGCATAGCTTAGCTTATTAATTAGCATGGTAGAGGAGATGAGCATGCATTGAAGCTTGGATCTTGGTTGGATTTGCACCACAAAGCCAAGAGTTGTTGGTGTAGGCATCCCTTCTCACAAGCTTGGGGTAGGTGGTAAGCTTTCCATTAAAGCTTGAGAAGGAGAGAGAGTCTTCTTTGCTTCACACATGAGATTATGTGAGTGTGTGTGTGTGATAATGCCTTCCAAAAATCAGCCCCCTCTCTCTCTCTTGGTCGACCCCCCTTGCTAAATGCTCATGCTACAACACTGTTGGACCTCCCTAGGCCTAGCCAATGGAAATTAAGCAGCGTAAGTGATAGCCTTCTGACATGTGTCCCCCTTTCCCCTTTTGTGAGAGCTTTAGGTAATTATTTAATTCAACTAAACTCTCATTGGAACCCTTTGCCTCCTAGCCAATAGGAATCAGGCAAGCCATTGGGCTACTGAATGCTCATTCGACCCCTTGGGAGAGTGTCCAATAGTCTTCTAGAGAGCTTAATTCTTATTGGTTCTTTTATTAAGTGTTTTTAAATTAATTAAACTAAATTTACTCTAGCTTAATTCTCATTGGTCCACCTCCAAGGCCATCCAATAGGAATTGGGTACACCTTGTGGGCATCTGGGCTAGGGAGCTGACATGTGTCCCTCATTCCCTTTGTGTAAAGGGAGCTTGTGTGTGTGTGTGTGTGAGTTTCTTTCTCATCCCCTACTTGCAAGGCTCTCCCCCTCCTATGTAGGGATTATGAAGACACCTTTTGACACACACAAAGCATCCAATTCCCCTAATGTTTGACCTTTGGACACAACCTTTGAATTTTGGAACCTTAGCATTTTGAAAGTCTTAATGGGCTGAACCTTAGGGTCTTTTAAGCCCAGTGTTGCACATTGCTCTTTTGCAGATGCCCCCCCTTTGGATGCCTATTTTCCCTCCTTTGGATCCCTGTTGTGTCCGGTCTGCTAGCTTAACCAATATTCTAGGTTTCTCTCCCCTGGCACTTCCCCATATTAAATGATCAGTTTAACATGAGAAAATCATTTAGGAGAATTAGATATTGATTATTATAACAGCAATTCAATGCTCTCCTTTGTGAAAGATTATGACGACAAAGAGGAAGAAGAAGAAGAAGAAGGAGGAGGAGAGGATGATGACCGCTTTCTTCACTTCCTCCTTCTTGTGTTGTTTTCTCCCTTCTTGGGATTGGCAGTGGAGGGAGTGCTTAACGAGTTCCTCTTCTTCTTGGAAGGATTGGGCTATCGCCTTGCCCATCGTCTTCTTAGGGCTGCATCAGTTTTAGAGGTATTGAGAGTATCACTTTCATGCCTCTCCCTTGAAAGTTCCTGACATATGGACTCCTCTTGAACAATTTGCCTTGGAGGTCCTCCTCATACTTCCTCGTCATTACGCAAAGAGACTCCTCTTTTGGAGGTCTCACTAGCAGGCCCCATAGGAGCTCTTTCTTCTTGGGTACTTGGAGAAACTTGAAGAGCTTTAATTCCGCTTTGAATCTCCGCTTACAAAGTAGGGTTTCACATAGCTTCTTGAAGCTTGCGAATAAGATAGTTGACAGCTATTCGACCATCCTCAATGGTTACAACATGTGCTAGATCCAAGTTGTCAATATTAATCATATTCTCTTGATTATGTTGTGCCATAATTAGAGTTCCTTTTATGTGTATGCTAACTCTTTCCTTGGCACTTTCAGAACTTTAGTTGCTACTCCTCTAAACCCTTGAAAATAAGCACCCAAGTAACTACACCCGTGGTTAAGAATATTGTTAATTGCAAAGAGTAGTGGGGTGGGTTTAAGAGTGCCATCTTGAGACCAATTTCTATCGAGTGCCTAGTAGCTCAATAATGGTTAAGCCATAGGCAAATCTAAAAAGAGTCCATTATTAAGACCATAGTTCTCGGTGGTGTCTCCCATACGTTGCAAGCAAACATGCCATCCAAAATAATAAAGCCCAACCCACTTTACCCTATTGCAATGAGCAACGCCAACCTTTCATATATTACTCAAGGACCTCTCTTCTTGGGCAAGAAAAGAGAAACCTTAGCTCTAATACCAATGTCAATGAATCTAGTATTTTCTTTGAATCAAAGTAGAAATAGATTATAAAAGATGAGTTTTCCCTTAAGAGGATTATTTATAGGAGAATTAGAAATTGTGCCGGGCTGATTTCATTGCACATTTATACACATTTTAACATTAAATCATACAAATAAATTGAAGAGAATAATACAATTAAGATTGACAACTTGTCGAGGATCGAATTTTTGTGGAGCAATCCCCCCTCCCAAAGGACTTTGTATTTTAATTATCTCTCAAAGAGAGTTTTGGTTACAACACAATCTTGTGCTCTTGCGGAGCTTTCATTGAACCAAGAAGATGGTGAACTTCATGATTCCATAGTGTAACCCTTCTTCCTATGTCCTAAACACCCTAGCGGGGAGAACAAACTGCAGGGTAAGAGATAGATGAGGGGGACGTATTTCAGAAGCAAAGAATCAATAATGTCTAGTATGCTTACTCCATGAGCAATCTTTGATCGTAGCTTGAATAATAGATAAGAAGAAGAAGAAGAAGAAGATCTTTCATGCATTCACTTACTTGCTTGGATTTGCATCCATAGCCAAGTGCTCGAGCATAAGAACTAACTCTTGAGCTTATGTGTGTGTGTGTGTGTGTGTGTGAGAGAGAGAGAGAGAGAGAGAGAGAGAGAGAGAGAGAGAGAGATTTTGCTTTTCCACAACGAGAACTTTAAAAGAAAGAAGAGAAAGAGCATGCAAATTTTTCCATGAGCTCCCATGTGTGTGTGTGTGTGAGTGTGTGTGTGTGTGTGTGTGTGTGAGAGAGAGAGAGAGAGAGAGAGAGAGAGAGAGAGAGAGAGAGAGAGAGAGATTTTTCTTTGCCACAATGAGAACTTAAAAAAAAAGAGAAGAGCATGCAAAATTTTCCATGAGCTCCCTCTTTTGTTCTCTTGCTCACTTGCTAAAAATCTCAAAATGGAATGCTCACTACTTAGACTAACAAAAATTGAACACTTTAAAATGCAACTAGATGCATATGCTAGAACATGTACTCTTTCTTGCTTGCTAATCTTGAACCAAATAGTCCCCTCTTCCTTTTGACTTATCTTTGGCAAGACTACACTCACACACTCTTGCTAAGTTCACATAAAGCACATGCAAGCTACTTGGGACGTGTGACCTAGCCAAACTTAGAAGAGAAGGACTAGGGTCAACTTTCTTATGAAGGAAGGGTTGATCTAAACTTAAACTTTAGCCTTTCCCTTTTATTGATTAAAAACCCTAGTCTCACCTTCAATTCTACTAGCTACGTGCAAGACCTTTGCACTATCCTTTGGAGGCTCTATGAAGCTGACCCGGGCTAAAACCTACTTGCTAATTTATGACCTGCTAAAGTAGAATGGACTCTTGTAAAATCTAAACTCACCCGTGGGCTTTAGAACTTCACCTCTTGTACAAAACCTTAACACATTGCTTTGTAGACCCCACGAAACTGGTCTCAAAAACTGCTAAATCTAGACTATCTCTCCGGCAAGTTAAAATCAACCCTAAGGCTTCTTAGAATTCATACTTGGAGCCTAATGAGTAAATTTAATTACTTCAAATTTACTCATCTAGTTTTTATTTTTTGACTTTTATAATTGCTCTAATTGATCTCTTGTTTTCTATATCTTTGATCAGGGCTGCTCGAGATAGATTTATCCTCCCTTGACCTGTACCTTTGACCGAGATAACTAAACATCGATTACCCTTACTCTTTTATAGACTTGTCTCCTATGGTCCCAAGCCTTTGATCGAGGTGGTCTATAAGCACTTTAATCAACTTTACTTGTTCTCTTTTATTTTTTTTTAGACTTAAATGGCAAATTAAGATGGGAAATACTTTTTGAAAGGTAGAATTTAATTTTCATGACAGATAATGCTAATTATAATCCAAAGAAGCTAATAGAAGAATATAGTCTATGGCCAGGAATGGTTATTTGAACAAACAGAATTTGATGCTTGAGAGTGATCTCGCTTCCTTGTAGGTGTCTACAATCGCCCTCCATAGATTTTGTAGTTTACGTCACTAGAGATTGATGTAGCAACCTATCAAATAAGAGATGATCAACCAACAAGGGCTATCCTACATCTGAAGTTCTAGTGCATAGAACGTTCAATTTTCTTATATAGTAGCCATTTTTGCAAGGATGCTGCACCTCGATGCATTCCGATGAGAACTAGTATTTCGATGAATAATTTTTGGACTCACCACTAGTGAATGTATTGTTCATTGTATTTGTCCACCCTAATAACATCATTGCTTGTATAAGATGTTGCCTAATACTTTGGTATTTGATCTACAAGATAAGGGCATAGAAAAAGTTTCTTTAAGTGCTTCGGGTTCCCCCAATCTAAGGTTGTTAGAGAAAAATTTCCCTTTGGACTTCTCAAGCTTGGAACATTGTCAATGACTAATTGGTTGAAGGAGCGTCCATGGTCACTTGAAGTTGTCACTTGAAGGCGTGTTTTGATAGGTGCCTCTTCTCGGATCATTTATCCACACACCCAACTTGTATGCCTCTTCCTTAATCAAGTTTGGATTATTATCGATGATCAACTCGCTGCAAGAGTGTCCATGGTTATTGTCAATCCCGACTTGAAGGCTTGTTTTGACAAGTTTCTCTTCATGAATTGTTTTCACTGTGCGAAACCGATATGTTCATTGTCCACCATGTCAAGTTTCCGGTTGTTCGCATAATGCATGATCTGCGAGCTTCTAACAACTGCAAATAATTAACAATGCATAAAGTTGATAATTGTATCATGCATGATCTGCGAGCTTTTGATTGCCTGCAGACAACCAATAATGCTCAACATGGTTAGTGTAAGTGCGCTAAGAGCAATCATAACAATCCTAACCATCTCAATTGAGAAGGCTAAAAAAAGCAACTAATCCTCTCATAAATGGAAAAAAAGAGCATGCATGAGGGGTTGATGGTGTGTGACCACTCCCTACGAAGCTCAATTAGTGGGCTTCTGTTAAGGCGGTTACGCCGCTAGCGGAAGCTAAATAGCGAGAACTCAACCAACAACAGAATTTGTCAGACGAGGACGGAGCTTGACCTGCAGGCGCATGGAAACAACTAGGTGGGTGTCAAATCACCTACTCGACCTTCTAATGACAATCACTACTAAGAAAATCAAATCTAAGTTCTAAAATACGCAAGTGACTGAAATCCGTACTACGAACGAATGCTATACGAAACAGGATCTAGAATCATTGAATCGATCTCAAACTCAAGGGGAAGTCTATACATTAGGTAAGAACAACACCCTAAAGACTTGAACTGCAAAATCAACCTATAATCACTCCGTGCGGTAAACGCGTATGAAGACAGGTCGAAAAATACAAGTGATCGAAACTTGACCCCAATGGTACCAATGTGTAGCTCTACTCGTTGTGGTTTTATAGATATGCTGCACGCTCCATTCCGACACACGAGTTGGAAGAAAACTCACACCGAAGCTCGTAGGAACTTACCACACATAGAAGCCGATAGCGCGCACTCTTGGTATCTGTGCGTAGCTCTCGCCGTTGCTAACACAATGGCGGTGTCGCTTCTCCAATGGCGGCTCCGTAGCTCGCGTAGCAAGTAGATAAGACTCTCTCTCTCTCTCTCTCTCTCTCTCTCTCTCTCTCTCAGACACAGTCACGGCGCTCCAAAAACTCACTTTGATTAAAATAAAACCCTCCTTTAGGTTACAAAACTTTGGCTTATATACCTCAGCCTTGGAGGTGAGAACATCTCTAACTAATTACATCAGCAAGTGAAATTACTTCGGAATTACAAGCTGGAAACTCAATTGAGTCCCGTTACTTAATGAATGGCTCCAATCAAAATCAATGTCGGAAAGACATTTATTACAATCAATGGTTACAAAAATGATGAGTGTGAGCAAAAATGTGGGTGTGATCCTCTGCTGGCTCAACAGCTTCCCTTGCTATTTCAAGAAAGCAAAATCACCAAATTGTCTCATAAATTGGTGGAAATTCCCCCTAAAAAATTAAGAATATTCAAGGTATTTCGCCAAAATACCCTTTGGGCTCATAGATGAAACACATTTGTCTTCTTGGCTGACTCGAGAGTATGAACGCGACATACGAACTGCTTGGAACCATCTTTGGATGACCAAGAAGGATACAGTGGACGCTTATTTGTGAGAGATTCTGGAGCTCTTTTCTACCCGCCTCTTCATTTAAGAAGATCTCGTTCAAAGAACAGATTGAACGGTTTACCTTGGGTCTTCCTACAGAGATCCGAGATCATTGCTTAGAACAAAAGTCAGCTTCCATTCAAGAGTTGATGAGTCATGCGAAACGAAGTTTGTAAGTCAATTTTGCAAGATGTTTGTCTAATGAAAGACATATGTTAGAGTGTGTAGCTATGCTCTTGGAATTGTTCTTTTTGAGGGCGCATGGGCAGGAGTTGGCATGAGTAGGGGCGACGCAATCGTCTCCACAACAAGAGGGTGGAGGGAATGCGTGCGTAGGCACGGGGAGCTTGGGTTTTTTCAATGAAAAGAATTGAGGCGCGCTTTGTCCGGCATGCGCCTTCATGGCTTAGCCTAACTCCTTGAGAGTCGTGAGCATGGACCGGTGAGGGTTCGCATCTAGGCACCCGAGTTTTAAGAAATGACGATCTTAAGTTCAAAAATTGTCGTTTAAATTGTGAATCTGAAGAAAACACTTAATTTGATCGATCAAAGGCCCCCCTCGCGCACACACAGACACAGAGCTACGTTCTTCTGCTCAATGCCAACAGACACAGAGGTAAAAAATGAGCGGACAATGGAGCTTCCAGTTATTGACCTGGAGCCCTATCTGAGATGCAGCGGGCGTCTTGATCGAGCAGGGGACGATGCTGCTGCTACAAACTTTTCTCCTGACGAACAGAAGCTCCTTTGCCAGAAGGTTGCTTCTTCCTTTCGAGATATGGGTGCCCTCATTGTTCGAGATCCTAGGTGTTTGGCCCAGGACAATGATCGCTTCCTTGACATGATGGAGGAGTTCTTTCAGAAATCTGATGAGTTTAAACTGAGGCAAGAACGCCCCTCTCTGCACTATCAGGCATGTGCCTATTTCTCTCCTTAATGCGCGATTCAGACCGCATATGTACATTTGCCTTGGTTTTGTACTTTCAATGTGTAAGTCCTTCACAATGTTCATGCTATCTTTTTGATGTACCTTGGCCGATAATAACATGGAAGAGGGAACAGAGACGGCAAAATTCAGGGAACAAGATAAAAATGGCAAAACTTTAAAAAAATATAATATTTTTTGAACTCTACATCATAGAGAGACTGCCACATGGAAAGAACAGCACTGCGTGCACAAAATTATAGGTAGTAAACACAAGTTATATTTAGCGAATTACGCCAATCAAAATGAATGGTGTGATGATGTATACAACACAATAGTACACATCTGAATTCGTGCTCCAAATGACAACTAACCAAAAATCCCAAGTAGATGGACAAATGATAATGTGCGCACACTATGAGAAGGAGGAATATGAGTAGGGACATCGTGAAACTAGAATATCACCAAGCTTCTTTTAGCTAGTTGTCTGGTGTGTCTCTCTTGCCTCCAATCCTCATGTGTCAACCATAGCATGATCCACGCCAACAATGCCACCAAACTGCAATTTAGTGTGGCTCTCAATCTGCATGAGTTGGTAGAAAAGATCTGCCAAGATTGAGGGATAAGGCCAAAATGACGAGAGAGAGAGAGAGAGAGAGAGAGAGAGAGAGAGAGAGATGAAATGAAATGAAATGATATATTAACGTCTAGAAAAGGCCAAAATGACCTATGAGACCAAACTGATTACAATGGTGAGTCTAGTACCAAGTTTGGGTACAAACAAAGAAAACTACAAACTAGAAACTGCGATAGGAGTGCTACCGACTCTATGGGTGGCTGGTAAGCTGAGCAATGGTATAATGCCACAAAGGTACAAAGTGGGATAAGTGTCACCATGATACAATATAGCAGTAGCATGAAGCCTATCCTGATCAACACTGTGGGTGTCGTGCTAGAATCCTGTGGATCCTCTACCGCAATCTCCGTCGGTGCTGCGTGGCTCCCCTCCTCAGTCGTGGTCGTCTCGATCTCCCCAACTCTATAGCTCGGTCAATGAGAGTACCGCTGGTGTGTGTATGGGTGGGAACCGAGCTCTGCGGTGGTGGTGGCTCCTTTGCCTTTGTGGTGCTCGGACTGAAGAAATCTGAGATGCGTCTCTGGGACTCTCTCTGTCTATGCCCTCTCAATAGAGAGTCTCTATGTCTCTGTATCTCAAGTAGAAATAATCCGAGACATCTCTGATCCTGATATCTCATGACTCTATCTAACGAGTCAAAACCATCTCTGAATAAACAGTGAAAGCGTCCCCGAATCTCATAATAGACTGTGTAGTGACATATGAAGTGAAACTCTTGTCCCTGGCTCTGCATGGCATAACTGACATATCCTCCTGTCTGCTTGTATGCCTCTGAATCTACCCGTCTCAATCCCAAACTGGCGTGAAGATGTGCGTATCTGGCCTATAGCACAACGTAACCCATGAGATAGATGTGTGTCCATGTATCTGGGCTGTGTGACAAATCCGTCTGTTGTGAGTTGGAGAAGATGCTCTCTATAGAAAGCCCTCTTCGTACCCAACTCCCGTGGTGGGTCTATCCATGTCCTCCTGGTATCAAGTTGGATAAGATCCTGCCGAATGAGTCTAGTAATCTCCATCCGTGTAAGAGCCAAAGATGGTGCATCAAGAGAATACTGGAAAGGGGGCAGCCTGTCCATGCTGAAACCATGCCTCTGAAACCATGAGCTCATCTGTGCATACCAACATGATGTATCTCCTTGTAATGCCGGCTGTATGGATGACTCAAGAGCAAGCCTAGCATACCTGTCCCTTGTGGTGTCCCATAAGCTGCGTACAAATGATACTGATCTGGTAAGTGCCTCAATCTCCATAGGTGGGGCAGCCAGCTCCGCTCGTATGATGTCATGTGGAACTGAGGTCTTGGCTCTAATCAGCCTAGAAATCATAGGTACCAAGGGCCTCTCCATATTACTCCAGCTAGCACTGTCAACAGATGGTCCCCGAACCTGAACCTCGTAGTGCATAACTGAAGCGACCAAAGTGTCGAAGAGCCAGAGCTTTGTTTGAGGTTCCTGGAACTGAACCTGCGAACAAATCCTCTCTAAACCGCCTAGGGCTGCATAGGCACGAGTCAATCTAGTGTCTGCTACCACTTTCTGTCAAGTGACACATCCAACCCTATGTGTCAGTGGACAAGCTACAGCATGACCAGGGTTCGGTTCAGTCAAGTTAGTCTAGAATAGGAAGTGATCTGGCACTTTTGTGAGTCTATTTGCAGACCGTGCATGACCAGTCACTTAGATTAGATGCATATCCTCCGATTGCACACAGCATGATCATCAGAATCCCCATCAAAATCCATCAGAATCCATCAAGGGAATTTGCCAGTGCATTAAACCTATTTCCCCTATTTTTGACATTTTTCACTTATTTATTAAGTGACTTTTGTTGGGAACTAGGTAGGGCAATTTTGCTAAGATAATATATAAGCAACCTAGCACTAGCACTATCTGGCAGAAGAAGAAGGAGAGCATCAGGCCTCTGGAGACCCTTCTCAGCAAGACGACCCCCCCCCCCCCCCCCCCCCCAACCAACGTGGCTCTTTTGGAGTCCATAAGGCCAGCGTTTTTCAGCCCTGCCATCAGCGTTTTCAGCCCCTTGCATAGGCGATTCTGCACCAGCACTTCAGCCCTGCAGATAGCGTTTTGTAGCAGCAACAGCCAGCCAGATCTAGCGTTTTTCGCAGCCTCAGATCCAGCGATTTTCAGCAGCCAGCAAGTAGCATTTTTGCATCATAGCTGCAGGCCTACAACTTGGCGTTTTGACCAGCAGTAGCCAGCGTTTTGAACAGCTATAACCAGCGTTTTTAGGCTGCCATATTCAGCGCTTTGCATCAGCAGATTTCAGCACTCTTAGCGTTTTTGGACAGCAGAGCAAGAAGCATTTTCAGCGAACACTTTAGCAAGCCAAACAGTAGTAGATCAGCCCCACAACTTCGACCCCTTGTAGATTCATCAAGCACTCAGTTTTGTGCTATAGTCTCGTCCTCGTCGTCCACACCGTCGGCCTCGACTTAGCCCCATTAGATTTGCATTAGCATCTTGTACCAGATTGTGCAATCAATAGTAGACCACTCTTGCCATCGAGAGTGGGGCCCTTGGAGGAGGGGTTTACAACTCCTTGGTGTTGTATTCTCTTCTCTCTCTATCTCTCAGTCTCATGCACCTTCACGCACAGTGTCCATTCACTTTGTTTGTGTCCATTGCACTCTCTCATTAAAGAACAAAAGGCTCTCTCTTCAGGACCCTTGAGCACAGTTCGGAGCACTCGTCTCGAGCAAAGTTCAACATTCACTTCTGCTGCACTTTACATTGGTATCAGAGGTTTGGCTGTAAGGTGCAGCGGAAGTGGATGTTGAACTTTGCTCAAGATGAGTGATCCGATCTGTGCTCAAGGTTCCGTTTATTCTTATGGAAGGGAGAGCCTTCCGTTCTTAATGAGAGAATGTAATGGACACAAACAAAATGAATGGACACTGTGCGTGAAAGTGTATGAGATTGAGAGATAGAGAGAGAAGAGAAATATGACACCAGAGACGTTGTAAAACCCTCCTCCGAAGGCCCACTCTCGTTGGCGAGAGTGGTCTACTATTGATTGCACAAACTTGTACAAGTGGATGACCGAGAACTGATGCAAGTCTAGGCTATGTCGAGGTCGACGACGGGGATGACAAGGCAGACTCTATGGCTGAAAACCGATGCCCTTTATCTGCTGTCCAAAAACGCCAATGGGCTGATATATGCTGAAAACCAAAAATGCTGGTTTGGGCTAAATCCTGCTGGCTGAAAACGCTGTTTTAACACTAGGTTGGTAATGGGACACATTTATGTCCTGGGACACTTTAATGTCCTGTTAAGTGACCATTTTCCTTGAATTATGTCAAGAGTTTCAAAATGGATTTTGAGGTGTTATCTGTCTAGAAAGTTGTCTCATGAGCTGAAAAAAACTCGACATTTTTTTGGAATATCAATTCCATCTTTAGCCTTGTCCTTGCACAACATTTCACAACCTAAACTGTGTGAAAAAATGGGTTCTATTTTTGGCTTTTTTCAACTTTTTGCAACTATACCACTTTAGAATTCGTGTTTGTGAGGTCTATAATGCTAGAGAACTATCTTTAGTAGTCCTCAACATGTCCTGATGCTTCTAGGGAGAAATAAATGTTAAAGTTGTAAGTTATGACCAAATTACAAAAATTGTCAAATCCTGTTTTTTAGCCAATTTTAGCTCTTCTATGATTTTTTTTGGTGGCTTTCATGATATCCAAATGCAGTTTTGATTTTCAATGTCGCATATTGTAACATAAAGCTAATATTCCTTGAGTTTTGGGGCACCTAATACCCTATTTTGCATAGTAGACAACGATGGTTGGTTTTTTCAATTATAGAAGAAAACGAAACATTCTAGTATATCAAGTATAGCTTTTTCAATATTGTTAGTTTCTTGTGACAACTACATGCATTTTGTAGGTAGTAACCATATCTAGTCATAAGGATCAAAGTTGGCTAGATATTGAATAGTTTCTATGGGATTCTATAACTCATAATGTTGAACCCAGTTTTTTCATGTTTGCTGTATTTAGCACTTCATCTTTGTCCCCAAGATTCCCCTTAGTAAGAGATATATTATTCTTTTGACATGCTCCATGGCTCCTTATGAACCTAAAGGACAATAGGAAACTAAGAAAACATGCATATATTATTTGTATGGAGCGTGGCTATAGAAACTTTGATGATAGGTTTGCAGAATGGTAAAAATTCAACTTTTTTGTACCTATTTCTTTTGGCAAAACAAAAAATAGTGAGTGAGAAGCAATCATATGTTCTGATCACCAACCCATTGAAGTTAACTAGGGAATTTATCTCAAGTCCTACAAAAATCCTTAATCTTATTTTTATGCAACAAAACGTAAGAAATGACTGTTTTGATGAAAATGTACTGGTCCATCAACTTTGGAGGCTTGGTGTGACCAAAAGATGAGAAATTTTACAAGTTTCTTATTTTTTCCATGTGTAGTAGGCTTTGAACTATAACCTCATGAAAGGATTTTACAAAATGAGTGGATCTACTATGGTTTTGGAAGTTTTTTTTCAAAACCTTGAAAGGACACTTTTATGTCCTGTTAGGTTACCAACCTTGGCAAAAACATTGAGATTCTGATGGTAGGCGATGTTGAAAACGCTAGGGAAAGCGGGGGCGATATTGGGTTTCTGAAAACGCCAAGGCTTGGTTGTATGGCGATGAGGTTCTTGATGAAAAACGCCAAGTGCTTGGGTGTCTTATGGCGATGAGCTCTGCTGAAAACGCCAAGGGCTGGGAGGTCTTGCTTGAGAGGAAATCGTCACCAAGGGAAGAATGTCCTGCTTGATAGAGAGGGGGGGAACCTGCTGCTTGTGGCCTAGGTTCTCCTTCCTCTTCTGCCAAATAGTGCTAGCCTTGGTTTGCTTATATATTATCTTACTCAATTTACCCTACTCATTCATTCTTGTAATTGGGAAAGTAGTCAATTTAAGTTTTGGTAGCTAGAAGTGTATCTAGTCAGAGGATGCATATGGTCATCCTTGTTAGAATACTTAGGCCGGATACATCTTGAATATGATCAAAATATTTAAGCTTATTGAAAATACATCCCAATGACAGATACTTAGCATGTCCGAGATGCTATAGTTATAATTTAAGCTTTGGAATATCTCATTATATAGAGGTGACATATGCCCTTAGATATTGTGTGGGTAATATATGCGATTGAACGTCGCAGGACCATTGGTCAAGCCGAAAGGCATTACCAAGAATTCATATAGTCCAAAAGTTGTGCGGAAAGCAGTCTTATGGACATCCTCAGGGGCGATCCGTATTTGATGATACCCACTCTTTAAGTCTATGCGACTAAAGACACTTGCACCCTGCAACTTATCAAGTATATCATCAATCCCAGGGATCGGAAAGCGATTCTTGACCGTGATCTTGTTTAAAGACCTATAGTCTATGCACATTCGAAACGTGCCATCTTTCTTTTGCACCAGTAGAACTGGAGAGCAGTAGGGTGAAGCACTTGGCCGTACTAACCCTTTCTCTAGAAGCTCGTTGACTTACTTCAAAATTTCCTCTTGCTGAGCAAGACTCACCCGATAAAGGGGGTTGATTGGGAGGCGAGCTACCCGGTATGAGATCTATGCGGTGATCTTCCGGGCGTACCGGAGGGAGTTCATTAGGAAGTGTTTCCGGGAAACAATCTTTGTACTGTTCAATAAATTGAAGACGCTTAATTTCCAGACTAGAGAGAGAGTCTCTACTAGTTTTATCCTTCTCACGTGCAAAAATCAAGTAAGCAGAAACACACTTCTTCATTTCTTTCTTAATGGAGATATGGCTTACAATTGGGAACTGCCAATCTCCTGCATCAGCATGAATCTTTATTTTCTTACCCCCATGATCAAAAGTGAGGGTCTTTTCCACATAATCGGGAATAGGTGTCATGTGGAAGTGCCATGGCATACCCAAGATGATATCACATCCCTCGATGAGTGCCATAAAAAATGATTCGCGGTCCTTGTACTCGCCAATCCGAAGATTGAGCTGTCCTTGCACGGGAGTTGCATTGGTTGTCAACCCCTCGAATGCCGATCCGGATGTAACCGGTGTGCCAAGCTGAGCCGGTGTGAGGCACAATAGTTCCGCAGTATCTAGGGAGATGAAGTTATCCGTGGATCCTGGATCATAAAGAATCAGTAATCGCTGGTTGTTCAAAGACCCCCAGCCCTTCAGAAGTTGACGCTTCCCTTTCTCCGTTTCTGTGTTTCCTTGAACATCTGGAATTGAGTTCGAGCTTGGTGGTGTGGGTTCCTTCCTTGCTTTCTCTTGCCTCGTAGAGGCTTGCTCTTGCCGTTGCTGCTTTAGCGGGCAATCCGGTTTCATATGTCCTTTCACGCCACAGTAGAAGCATCTTCCTTCCTCTCTGAAAGTTTGAAGTTGAGTAGGAGAAAGATACTTAGTTCGCTTGCCATTGCCCTCTGGCTTCTTAGAGTGATCATCGTCCCTAGATGGAGGACGTTTTCTTCCTTGGCCTCCTTGGTCATCATAGACCCCTCTTTGTCTTGCACGATACGTGCTATGCTCCATTTTTCTGGGTGTCCCAGTTGAGTGCAAATCCTCAGCAATGATTGATGACTCCATCATCCTCTGAAGAGTGTCATGCGGATACACTTTCATACTCTTTCGAAGCTGCGGTTGGAGACCCGCTTCGAACTTTCGTTTCTTTTCCTCGTCGGCAATCTTCATGAAGGGAGTGACCTTCAGAAGAACAGACCAATACTTGTCCACATAAGTCGTTACTCTTTCATGTTCCTTCTGGGCAAGCCAGTCCCATTCCTTCCGTATGTCCTGCTCGAAGTCAGGTGGAAGAAATTGTTCATAAAATTCAGATTTGAAGCTCTCCCAAGTTCTGGCTTGAGAACCTTCCAGAATCTTGGCTAACCACCAATTACTTGCCGTTTCCTTGAGGTGCATCCCCACATGGCGTAATTTGGATCTTTCTGTGAAGTGCCCATTGGTAAAGGCGACTTCAAACTGTCTCATGAAGGACAATGCTTTGGAGATGTCTCTCCGTCCGTTGTAAGTTTCGAACTTAATGTCCTTGCTCTCGTCTAGCAAAGAGAGCGCTTTTTCCCTGCCTTTCCTTGGAGTAGGCCGTTCATTCTGATCCGAAGATCCTTTGTGCACCTCGTCACGTTCTTCTTCTCTTTCCTCCTGTGGTCTCACGCCAACAGTGTTGTCTGGATGCTTGGCTGCATTAGTTCCATTCGTTTTCTTCATTCCGCCCAAGAGCTTTTCGACGTCTGGCAACAATAAGATTTCTTGCAAATCCGCAAGCTGAGCTTGCACTTGTTGAAGCTCCTCTTCAACGCTTCTCCCTTGGCCCGACATGGTTCTTCCCGTTCTTCCCGGAATCGTCCTTCTTTGTAGAGAAAGAGAGGAGTCCGAGCTCTGATACCACTATCACAAAACGGGAGCGTACACGAGCACCTATAAATCTGAAAAATATAATACTTTGTAAATATGAGAGAAGGGAGAAGATCGACACAGTATTGGGGACCAGAAGATGGGCTGGTCCCCCCCCCCCGTTAAGAGTATTCTTTATTCAGGGAGAATTCTTATACAAGCACGAGAACCCGAGGAAACCCCTCCGGTCTGTAATCTTAGACCCGAAGGTCGTGCTTTCCCGTAAAGGGCTTGGGCACAAAGCCGTTCCTTCCCGTAAGGGACTTAGGCGCGAAGCCGTACTTTCCCGTAAGGGACTTAGGCGTAAAGCCGTTCCTTCCCGTGAGGGACTTAGACGCGAAGCCGTACTTTTCCGTAACCTGTTCAAACTTTAAAAACTTACTCAGTTAGTGAAAACAATGCTACACGATCACATTCCAGGCGTCCCCGGGTGTAGGACACGACACAGATGCAATGCAGACACAGACTCCTCGCGGAAAAACATCTGCCCTCCCGCGACTGTTCTTGCTTTTCGTAAAAAGCTTCATTGAACCTATCTTTATTCTTGTGCTTGCGTTCTTACGCGTATTTTCTTACTCAGTTCGGATTTCCTCCTTAGCCTACGGGATGCCCCCTTACTGATGCACCCGTCACCCATCATGTGACGCATCAGGGGCACTCGTAACCTGGCCCTTTCCACCGAACTTACGGAAACTCCTTCGCGATGTTTACCGTCACCCATCAAATGACACATCAGAGTTGTCCGTTCTTGATGGCAGTTCTTGTAGCTACAATCTTTTAACAGTTCTTAGTGCACACAATAAAATATCCTAAAAAAGAGATTAATCATTAAAAATAAGAAAATAGTCCAATTAGCAACAAAGAATGATAAGAATGATAACTCTTCTAACCAATCTTCCAATAGTCTCTCAGAAAAGAACTCTCAAAGTGAACCTAAGGGTAAAGTTAACACAATTGCTAAACCTAAGCTCACTCTCGATGAAAAGGTAGCACAAGGAATTTTAGGAGGATACATCACGTCGGAAGAGCAAAGCACTTATTCTAAGGAAGGTCGTTGTTTTCATTGTGACATTAAGGGTCACATCAAAAGAACATGTCCTAAGCTTGAATCGAATGAATCTAAAGAACCCACAGAACCCACTTCCTCTTTTAATGCAATAAATGACAACATGAGTGTGCCCCAAGTTTCTCATGACCCTCCCATTGATGAGTCTCTCATTAAATGTTATGGTCATATGACGGGGCAGCGTTTTGTCATATTGTTTGACCCGGGCAGTATGCATGATGTGATTGGTCACTCTTGTTGAGAAAGCCCGCCTAGAGGTTAGTCAGAAATCTTCTCTCGAGGTCTCTGGCTTTGCTCCCGGTATGGACTCTCTCATCACGAAGGAGTGCTTTGATGTGTTGTTTACAGTTCAACAAGCTGCTTTCCGTAGAAATTTTTCGTCTCTCCTCTCTCAGGATGTGATATGACTTTGGGCATTCGATGGTTTCGTGAGCATAACCCTCTCATTGATTGGGCGGAAAATACGTTCATTTTCAATGTCAAAAGTGACTCTCCCATTGTCATTAGTGGAGAGCAAGTTGTTCATTCTCCATCTCTTATTTCTAATGTGCAAGCGAAGATTAAATGGATTCAGGAGAAGGAGACTCTCTTGGTCTCGTCTTCTCCAAAGCATGACACACAGGATTTGCATGATGATAAGCATGATGCATTGAATGATAATGATACGCATGATGATTTGAATGACAATGACAAGCATGATGATTTGTATGATCAAGACGTGATTGTTCACAAGGATGATGGTTTAGTTGATGCTTTTTCTAGCAAAGCTAACCTCGTTGCAGATTCATCAATCACGAAGAATCGATCTTGGCTTTCGAGTCGAGGTCCACAACACCCCCCCCCCCCCCCCCCCCCCATGCAGATTCGATCAAACATGACGAAACGATCTTGGCTCTCGAGCCTAGGTCCAAAGAACCTTACAGGAAGTACTATGTGTTCGAATGATTAGTCAGCACGCATTGTTCGAGTGTTTCATTCGTGATCGTTTTCTATATTTTAGTCAGCGTCTTTATGTGATCCCTTTTCCTAGGCATGACATATTGTACGTTGAGCACGTTTCACTCATGACTGAGCACGGATGTATGCGAATTTCTCATGAAAAGCTGAAAAGTACGCATTCAAGGAAGTCACATTCCATGTCTCTTCCTTGGCATGACACAGTATCAGAAAGAGCACAAGAAAGATTCAGCATCAAGCATCGGCATTCCATTATGATTTGCCACAGTTGATTGATTTAGATCAGAAAATCAAGATTCAGCCCCATTGTTTGCGTGTTTTTGGTGAATGGTTTGACACTCCGTTACTTTGTTCATCTACATTGCATGCACAGTCTTTAAAGAAGAACATAATTTTTCCAGTCACTTTACGTGGAATGGGTATGTTCATGTTTTTGTGTTGGAAGTGGTTTCAGGAATTTTCAGCCATGGAGATTCTTGAAGAAGGAAGAAGCATGACTCTAGACGAAGTTGAAGCATTGAAGAAGCCACAGAAGACTTTGTGTCGCTTTCGGCGCGGCCCAAAGAAGCAAGCGTTGCAGACCTTTATGAAGTTCAAGTATCGCGTGGCCCACGCATCAGAGTGGGCCGGCGAAGAGTCCTTCCTAGGATTCCAGACCCTGTTGGCGATCTCCCTCGACGCCATACAGTTCGGTATCACTACCCCACTTCGAAAAGGAGGGGATGTCACGTGACACATCCAACCTATGTGTCAGTGGACAAGCTACAGCATGACGAGGGTTCAGTTCAGTCAAGTCAGTCTAGAATAGGAAGTGATCTGGCACTTTTGTGAGTCTGTTCGCAGACCGTGCATGACGAGTCACTTAGATTAGATGCATATCCTCCGATTGCACACATCATGATCATTAGCATTTCCATTAGAATCCATTAAGGGAATTTTCCAGTGTATTAAACCTATTTTCTCTATTTTTTATATTTTTCACTTATTTATTAAGTGACTTTTGTTGGGAACTAGGTAGGGCAATTTTGCTAAGATAATATATAAGCAACCTAGCACTAGCACTATCTGGCAGAAGAAGAAGGAGAGCATCAGGCAGTGCATCAGACCTCTGGAGACCCTTCTCAGCAAGACGACCCCCCCCCACCAACCAGGTTTTTGGAGCCCAAAAGGCCAGCGTTTTTGTGCATCAGGCCTCTAGAGACCCTTCTCAATAAGACGACCCCCTCCCTACCAACCTGGCGTTTTTGGAGCCCAGAAGGCCAACGTTTTTCAGCCTTGCCATCAACGTTTTCAGCCCCTTGCATAGGCGATTCTGCACCAGCACTTCAGCCCTGCAGATAGCGTTTTGTAGCAGCAACAGCCAGCCAGATCTAGCGTTTTTCGCAGCCTCATATCCAGCGATTTTCAGCAGCCAGCAAGTAGCGTTTTTGCATCATAGCTGCAGGCCTACACTAGGCGTTTTGACCAGCAGTAGCCAGCGTTTTGAACAGCTATAACCAGCGTTTTTAGGCTGCCATATTCAGCGCTTTGCATCAGCAGATTTCAGCACTCTTAGCGTTTTTGGACAGCAGAGCAAGAAGCATTTTCAGCGAACACTTTAGCAAGCCAAACAGTAGCAGATCAGCCCGACAACTTCGACCCCTTGCAGGTTCATCAAGCACTCAGTTTTCAGCCATAGTCTCGTCCTCGTCGTCCACACCGTCGGCCTCGGTATAGCCCCATTAGATTTGCATTAGCATCTTGTACCAGATTGTGCAATCAAAAGTAGACCACTCTCGCCATCGAGAGTGGGGCCCTTGGAGGAGGGGTTTACAACTCCTTGGTGTTGTATTCTCTTCTCTCTCTATCTCTCAGTCTCATGCACCTTCACGCACAGTGTCCATTCACTTTGTTTGTGTGCATTGCACTCTCTCATTAAAGAAAGGAAGGCTCTCCCTTCCATAAGTAAAAGGAACCCTTGAGCACAGTTCGGAGCACTCATCTTGAGCAAAGTTCAACATTCACTTCCGTTGCACCTTACACTTTCAGTGTGAACCTCGGTCCAGTAAAGACCACCCTAAGATATGTGTATGCATCAGGGTACTTCATACTGTCCTGACCATATGTGAATGTAGGTGCTTATCTCCTGACCCACTGTGGCGTGGTATTAAATACCATGACCTTGGTTTTACCAGGGTTGATAGACAATCCACTATCCCTTGAAAAACTATGCAATGCGTCCAAATGTCTCTGCATACCCTATCAACACGATATCGTCAGCATACAATAAAAGAGGGATCCATTTCCCTGCAAACTTAGCACCTCTATCTCCTCCTCTGTCATATAATCAGAGACCTCATCAACATACATACCAAATAAAGTAGAGGACAATGAGCATCCCTGTTTCACTCCGATAGTGGAGTGAACTATGTCAGATATCCCCTCTGGTGTGCGTACATGACCCATCACTGAACTGTACAATGCCATAATCCCCCATATCAGTTCTGTGGGTACCCCCAATTCCATAAGTCGGCGCATCAATCTGGCCCTCGATGCTGTGTCAAAAGCTTTGCGGAAGTCCACAAAGCTGCAATATATCCGTCTACCATGTGCTCGACCCTCCTCAATGACAGCTCTGAGTGTAAAGACATGATCTAGTGTGGAGAAACCCCTCCTGAAACCAGCCTGTCCAGGTGCCCGTATGCCCATAATCTCTACCCAACTGCTCAACTTATGCTCAAGGATGGGTGCATACAACCGTGCCAATGTGTGTCCTACCATGGTAGTACGGTAATTCCCCGGCACTGTGGGGTCTTCTGTCTTGAAGATAGGTACAATAGTAGACAATCTCCAAGACTCAAGAAAGCCCTCGCACATGACACGGTTGAACAACCATGCAAGCATCTTTGCCAACAAGTCCCCAACATGTATAATGTGCTATGCTACCAAACCCTCATGATCCTGTGCCCGTCTGGTCTTCATCTTGTCAATGGCCTCCTTTACCATCTCAGTGGTAAAGAAGGTGCTCGTAGCCGGACATGGCTGTGGTGGATCTGGTAGTGGTGGCTGTCCAGGTACAGTGTATAATGATGCTGCATACTGCCCCCGTATCTCTGTAGAAGTAATCACTGGTGGAGGAGATTGCTCATGGAATAGACGCCAAGCCTCTCCTGAATCTCTACTAAGGAAGAGCTGATATAAATCCTGCTCCATCTGGACCAAGTAAGCTCGCTTCTTCCGTCGTACTAGTCTTCGTGTAGCAATACGAGACTGTCTATAGGTGATCACCGCGAATGCAAGCTCCCGCTCGATCTGAGCTCTCCTCTGTCGACAGTCCTCATCATACCAGCTGTTTCGAGGCATGTGCCCAGAACGACGTCTTTGACCAGGTTGAGTGTGTGGGTATGCCTCTGTCGCTGCCCCATGTAATGTCACTGTCAGCATAGATGAGCCAATATCACTGTAAAAGTATAGCGTGGATGTCTACCACCCCGTGAGGCCTGAGATGTATTGTACTCAAAGGAGACTAATAATGTCAAAAGTGCATGATCTACTGCTATCCCAATTGGCATGGGCCCCACTGTAAAATCCTGAATGTGAGAGATAAAGCTCGGATGTGTCAGAACATAGTCTACAATTCTGGTTCCATGTTTGTGTGGAAAACAAGTAAAACCTGTAGATGATGGGAAGGTCGGTAAGCCATTCAGTATGGCTAAACTGTGAGTAATCGTCATCTCCCTGAGGTATCTCCCATACTCTGTATGCTCTTTGTCGTGTGAGCGTCTCTCAAGCCCCATCTCCTTTGGCTTTAGCTCTCTGAGCATCTCCTCTGAGGTGTCATAGAAAACCGTTTGTGAATTGCATGTATGGGCATTGAAATCCCCCAATAGTATGATGTCTCCATCTCTGGAGAACTCCCGGATATCATCATCAAGTACAGAGTAAGGAGACTGTCCTTTGGGTGAAGCATATATTGAAGTGCTGGGAGGAAAATAGCATATGGGGATGTACAAGAAACTTCCAGTCTCTGCCCTCAGCCTCACCCACATGTATCTGGCCTGATCATCTCTCCGAACTATGTGCAGTAGCGGCTGGAGCTCCTCTCTGAAAAGAACTGCTACACCTCCCGATCCTCTAGTCCCATGCTCAGATCTAGTGCATGTCCGGCAAGCTGTCTCCCATCTGTATCCTAATATATGCGGCATCAACTGTCCTGGGGCCTGATGAGTCTCAGAGTAGAAAACAATGTCTTTGTCTCTGAAGCTGTCCTCAAAGGCCCCCATCAAGTCTATACGAACCATTACAGTTCCAAACCGCTATCTTGAGTGTGGTCCCATAGGTCTCGCACCGTCATGTAGGGCGTCTCTCCATAATGACCACTCTTCCTTCTCTGTAAAAAGCTGTCTTCCCCTTTTCTCTTGCGGCCCTAATCTCTGGCATGACTTCCTGCATGTGGGCAAGCTGTGAAAGGGTGAGCTCGTCACCAAGGAAGATACCAGTCTTTTTGAGAGTGGGCCTCCTTCTCAAAAAGTCCTTCTCCTCAATAGAGGGGAAGCGTAGTATAAGAGCTCTTCCTCTCGATGTTTCCCCCGTGCCTCCACTTTTCTTACCAACCCTCCATGCTCTTGTGTGTGTCGCTTTATGCATCCCCATTAGTACCATGAGCTCCTGTACTTCCTCATTGATTTTGTCCCGATTGTTGAGGCCGGTAACCCTCACATGCAAGGCCCTCATACGTCTTCGTTGTTCCTCCTCAAGTGTCATGTTGATGATGGTGGGAGTAGGGATTGATACCTCCATGCCTTTGCCCTTCTTTGTGACCGAAATCCACTTCTCCGCTTCCTCCACTTTCCTATGGGTTTTGGTAATCATATCTGTCCATGAAGACGTTTTTGCTTGTTGTTTCTCCTCTTCCTTAATGGCTTGCATTTTCTCTTTGGTTACGTTAAGTTCTTTTATCACTGAGGGTTGGATTTCTCCCTCTTCTAGTCCACCATTGGCTCTTGCCTTGGCTAGGTCTCTCTTGAGGGCTGAAATCTGATTCTTGAGGTCTTCAATTTCAGCCCAATGCTCCATTTTCTCCACAGTTCGAAGCTCGGCCTCGCCGATTTTCCACTGAAGAAAGACCGTCTTCTCATCTTCCACTCTTCCATCTCTGTCTTGTACACCTTCATCTCCTTTTCCATGTTTGCTAACCTCTTGCTGGTAGCCATAAAAGTTGATTTCTTCATTGCTGGTGATGCCATTGCATGCAAACCACTCAAAGGGAGGGGCTAGAGCTCTCGGGAAGTGCTGTTGGACTCATGACCTCCATCACAAGACGGCCACACTAAACAGACAGCTGAGAGATCAGGCGGCAATGGAACACCCACAACCCGATGCGGGTAGATACACAACCTCAGACCACTGCGGGCATTAGCAACAACAAAAGGATATGATGTAGGGCCTTGTGCCCACTATCCTGTTAAGCCTTCCAACAAACAGTCCGCAGTCCCCTAGATTGGGAAAAGCTCATGATTGACTGTCTACCCCGCGGGGCGCCAAGCATTTACCACTGCCAATAACCAGAGACGCAGCCCCTGCAGGGTCTGCTCCCAACTCTGCACCTCTGCACCTGTAATAAGAAAAGAGCACGCGGCCTCCACTGTGGGGAATGGCTCGCGGCTTGCACACTCGGCAGCCTGTAATGAGGAGGACGCAGACTTGGTGTCTGCTGCTCCGAAACCTGCACCTTGCGCTCCTGCTTTTTTTTTTTCCGAGAAAAAGATCCTTCTATTAGTTAATGAAAACTGCCCATAGGGCTACATCCACCTCTGCAGGAGAGGGCTACAACAAGCCTGATGGGGAGACTCTCCCAATGAAAAAACAGCATATATACAATGAGGCTAAATCAAGAGATGGGAGGAGGGAAGAGCCACACAGGTGAACAGTAGTGCCATCTGAGCACCCCCTGGACAATGGTGTAGAAAGGCCCAGGGCGCCAGAGTCGTAGGAAAGCCTCGCGGCGCTCTCGCATGCGGTCGGAGCTGCCCTGTAGTCCCTCAAGCTGTCCTCTGAGAGTATGGATCAGCTCTAGCCAAAAGTCACGAACAGTCTCTGTTGGTGGCACAGGGCGAGCCTCAAAGATGCGGAAACAGCGGGCCCGCCAGATGAACCAGAGAGCTAGGCCGCTGATGAGCTCCCAACACTCTTCTCTCTCACTGCACCACTCCTGTGGAGTAAGATCTGTAGCAGGCTGTAGTGTAGGTCGCCCCCCCTGCATCACTATCATCCTGCTGGTGGAAGATAGCTCAAACTGAAGTGCCGGGCCCGTGAGGGTGGACCAAGCCACTGCCCCCCAAGTGTACTATCGAGCCGTGGAGAGGGCAGGCATCAGCCGAAGAACTCGTAGCCACACCTGCTGGGCCGAGGGACAATCCCAAAGACAGTGACGCTGACTCTCCACCAACTGGTCACAGGCTGCACATGCGGCCGAGAGACCACTATGCACTAGCCAGCTCCGCTCCCTACTGCTGTGGCTCTGTGTACAACCAGCCACTGGAACAAAGTGACGTGCCTCGGCTGTTTGGAGTCCCACAGCCTTTGCCAAAAAGCTGCCAAGAACTCGACTGTGAGGCCCTCCTCCTGCCAATGACGTGTTGCAGCGGGGCGGGCCTCTCTCTGTGCTGCAAGTACATGACGTCCAAGCTGAACAGTGTACTGAAAGAAGGGGACTCCTGGGTGGTCTGCAGAAGAGAAGGGGTCCCTCCATAGCCACTCACCAGGATCCCACTGTACTCGTGCCAGTGGCCAGCACTCCCAAGCCCATAGCCTCCAGTGTCCTGTCTCAAGAGCTGCTGGGTCAGGGTCTATGACGCAAGTCCTCCCACAGATGCCCACAACTTGGATCCTCTGGAAACAACACTCTGCTACCTGCGGGGCCTCTACTGCAACTCCTTGTAATCGTCCCCCACCCTGAAGCTCGAAGAACAGGGCTGGGACAGTCTCTGAGCAAGCCCTGATTGAAATGAGAACCTCCAGTCGTGTGAAAGCTCCCATCCACCGAGGTGCTACTGGCTCGAGAGGCGTGAGCCACTCAGCTGGAACTGACTCTGAGATGTCCTGACACATGCTCTGCACCCCTCTCATGCCCTGTAGCTGGTCAGCCTGCACCTCCTCTGACAAACCTGTGAACTCTAGCCAGTCACCTAGAGAGCGCGCTGGACCTGCTGCCATGGGACCCCAAGAAACATGAGGCCGACTCCCAACCAAGTGGCCTCTCTGAGTGCTAATCATGGGGTTCCAGACGAGGGGCTGCCGTAGGCGCTCCTCCGTGCACGTCGGCTATCTCTGCTCCAGGCCACGCCGTAAGAGCTCCCAAGATCGAAGCAAACTCACAGCGAAGCGGTCCTCCAGTCTCTTGCTCAAACCAACTCTGCGCATCTCTGTAAAGATCCATCTGGTCGAAGGTTGCCAAGGGCCTCCTGACTGAGGCACCCTGGCACGAAGCCTCTGCAGCAAGAACTCCTTCCAAGGCTCCTCGCTTGGAAGAAGTCCTCTGACGACGAACTTCCCAAGAAGGGCTCTGCTCTACTGTGCTGGATCAATGATCCCAAGCCCTCCCTGAGAACAAGGAAGTGTGATGACCGACCAAGCCACCTTGGCTCGGGCAATCTGAGAGTCGCGACCTAACCAAAGGAAGTTCCTGATCAACCTCTCTACCTGGCTGATACAAGAACTCGAGAAGATCCAGCAAGAAGTGATGTACCACATAGTCGCCAACAACACCTGGTTGGCAACTACTGCTCTACCAGCCAGCGAAAGTCGTGCTGAGCTCCAATGTAACAGCTTTCTCCTGATGGACAGGAGAAGAGGAGCAATCTGCTGCTCGGGGGAAAAGTCCAAACCAACCTGACAACCCAAGTACCGAACTGCAGTCCCTGGAGGAATCCACCTGAAACCCTCTCCTGGCATCCAATCTGGCACAGGAGCATTGCCAACCGAGAAAGCCACGGTCTTTCTCCAGTTGATCAGTGCGCCCGATGCACAGCAGAAGGTCTCCAAAGCATGCTCACATCTGTGTAAATTGGCCTCGTGGCCCTCTAAGTACAAGGCTCATCGCCTCCGCATAGAACAGAAAGAGAAAGGGGGCAAGAGGACAACCCTGTTTGACCGATCGTGTGAGCATGAAGCGCTCACCTCTGCCTCCTGTCAAAAGCACCTGACTGTGAGCCTGCCTGTACAAAGCTGACACCCCTCTGATCCAAGCATCTGAGAAGCCCATCCTGCGTAGCGTGCCCTCTAGAAAGTCCCAGTCAACTCTGTTGTATGCCTTCTCAAAATCGAGAAGAAGAATCACAAGGTCCTCCCCACGGAGTCGTGCCAGGGCAGAAGCCTCCCAGAAAGTGAAGATGTTGTCAAGGATACTGCGTTCCTTGACAAAACCTGTCTGAGCTCATCCCATGTATAAGGCTCTCCAAAAGTGGCTGAATCCTCAAACTCAGAGCCTTGGCAAGAATTTTGTAGGCTGAGTTGAGGATGGTGATGGGGCGCCACTGTCGAATCTCATCCAAGGAGCCACCCTCCTTTGGAATGAGGTAAATCAGGCCCTCACTCATGCTATCCGGCATCACTCCTGTGTGCAGAATGTACTGAAAGGCACTACAAAGATCTGGGCCAAGCAGGTCCCAGTACTCCAAGAAGAAGCTGGGAGTCAGCCCATCCTCACCTGGACAGCTACCACGGGGGAGGGCCCTAAGAGCCGTGTGCAGCTCCTCAAGCTGAAGAGGTATCTCTAGCCTCTGGCGCATCTCCTCAGTCACAAGACAAGGCATCTGTGCCCAAACTTGCTCCCTGCATGCATCCCGTCTCTCTAACTGGGGCTCAACCGACAGTAACTCGCGGTAAAAGTCAGTAGCAACTGCACGCATATCCTCGGGCTCACAAACAACTGACCCATTGGGTCTCCTCAGCTGATTGACCTTGGCATGCGAGTGCCGAGGTCCCACTGTCTCAAAGAAAGCACCTGTCACTCTGTCACCCACCTGAGTCCACTGAGATGCCTATCGGTGAAAGGCAAACTCATGGCGCCTCTCCTCCATGCAAGCAAGCTCCTGTCGAGCCTGCTGTAATTGCTCCTCCAACCATGGACTATTTGGATGCTGCTCACTGCATCCTCTGTGGTGAAGCAATGCCTCGTCTGAGACGCTGCTCCTCTCTCGCTGCAGCCCGTCGAGCTAGAGACTCCTGGAGAAAAAAGTGGCTAAGCTAATCTAGGCCTAAGGCCACTCTGTCTGCAGGTAGAGCCTGGCTGTCCATGCCCTCTGTCCAGAGAGCCTCTACCCTCTCTCTGAGTGCTGAGTCCAACAAGACCCGCTCTGGGATGCGAAGCATCGTGCTCCCACTCCTCTGCCTGTCTGCCACTGTGAGGATCACTGGTGCATGGTCCGAGAAGGATGTCCTTGCCAGGATGCCCACTGATCCCCCCAAGTCACTGAAGTGGTCACTAGTGTAGAAGCGATCTATCCGCGATAGATTCACTCCTCCCACTCTGCGGTCCGATCTAGAGAAGGCAAGACTCTCTGGAGGCCTCACAAAGCCCGAATGCTGCCATGTATCCGAGACCCTCAAAGTCATACACAACCTCTCCCAAGTTGCTAACTCGACTCCATGCACAGTAGCATGGCTGTCTCCGATCCTGTCAGAAGGGTCCTCCAACATGTTGAAGTCCCCTCCTACACACCAATGGTCAACCTGTGGCAAAGACTCAACAATCTGTGACCAAAACTTTGCACGAGCACTCACCACATTGGGCGCATAGATGTTCAGGAAGCCCACAAGGCCACCCTGAACCTGCATAGTAATCCACTGAGCCCTGCCTGGCACAATAATCCCTCTGCCCACAATGGCCTGCTGCAATGAGTCCGCAATAGTCATACATACCCCACCCTGGATGCCTCCAGGTCCAAAAGCAGCTGACCAAAAGGTATCATAACGTCCACGCAAAATGTGACCACATCGCCGAATGCGGCTCTCAGACAAATGGTGCTCCTGAAGCATAAGGAGATCAATCTCTCCTTCCACAAGGCAACGCTGAAGCTCCTGACGCAATCAGCCCCGCTGTCGCTGAAACTGGGGCCCACCTAGTCCTTGCACGTTCCACGAGACGATCCTCATGGGGAGCGAGAGAAAACAGATGCTGCCGCAGCAACAAGACGGGCTATCTTCGAGGTTGGCTTGGATGGGGAGTAATCCGCATCCGAGCGTCCTCTAGATAGGCGAGACTCCAGTGAGTGCCTGGCCCAAGCCCAAGCAGAGCGAGCTGTGCGTAAAGCAACCTCCTCTGTCCAGGAGTCCTCATGAATGTATACATAGCAAGGCAAACACTGCATATTAGCAAAAAAGTACACCACAATGTACCTACATCCTGCTGAGTCTGGGGTGTCACCGCAAACTTGGCCAGTGGCCACAAAGTCTGCAGCAAATCTGTAACTCCAAGTTCTCCCATGTGGTGAGAGAACTCGAGAACCTGTGTATGCAACCATCCCACCACTGAGTCGAGGGACCACTCTGTCTTGGTCCTGCCACAGAGGGGGAAGGAGAAACCAACTACTGAGTCCAAGGCCTCTGTCTCCCTAGCGGCGAGGAACAAAGCGTGGACCCTGAAGCAGGCTGCCTCGTGGTCTGCTGCGAAATCGCCGAGAAAGCGAGTGAACCCGTAATCGAAGAAATCCCAGCGGCGTCGGAGGTCAATGCTCGTCAGACCACGAGGGATAGGTGCAAGGGAAGATGTATGAATCTGCAGAGGGGGCCGCAAGAAGGGCTGACCCTCTCTCGCTAGGCGACTCGTGGCAAAGGCGCTGCCAAGAGATCTCCTAGCCGCCGGCGAGGGACCAGTCTCCTGAGTCGATTGTGGTACTGAAGCAGGAGGAGGGGGAGAAGGAGCTGGGGGGGGGGGGGGGGGGGAGGCGACAGAGACAGGGGGGCGAGGTGGGGAGCGGGCGGGAGCAGAGGGCGGGGGAAGGGATGAGGAGGAGGAGGGGAAATCTGAAGGTGGGGCGGTTGGCGAGGGTGAAGCGGAGGTGAAGGCTGGCGTAGGGGGCTCCTCCTGCTCAAGAGGACCAAAGCGGTTCCCCGTGGGAACCCATTGTTGCTGAGTAGGCACCTGAGGGCCACTCTGAGTGCCAGGCTGTCGCTGTGGCCCCTGGCGTCGACGGCCACGGGCTTGCTGCCACCCCTCCTCCGTTGGAGCCCCAGGCTCGGAGGGTGGCTCTGAATCTGTGCGCTGTGCCGCTGGCTGTGGCTGCGGCCCAGCCTTGGCAGGCTGGGGCTGAGGTGCAGGTCGCGGCCTCCTCCGTGGACAGGCCGTCGCTAGGTGGCCCATCTGTCTGCAAATGAAGCATTGGTTCGAGAGACCCGAGTACTCCACACTCTGTCTAAACCAACCCCCACTCACCCGAGGCAGAAGGATGACCTTCGGGAGCGTGTGGGTATCTCTGACCAAAACTCGAACTGAAGGGATGCCAGCCGCCTTGGCAGCTACTGATGCTGCCGTACGAGGTGTCTCCAGGACAGTCCCGATGGCGGAGCCAATCCTGGAGAGAAGTGGAAGGTACTCCCTCCGTAGACCCGGAAAGCAGACTGAGATGGGGATGTCTGCCTCCTCTACTAGCACATCCGAAGTCGGGTCAAAACCATGTCGCCACTATCAAAAGTGGGCGCGTGATGCTCGGATGGCCAGTGGACTCATAGCTATGACCTTGGAGGCCATCTCGGAAGTCTCGAACTCGATCTGGTAGTACCCCCGTCCGAGAATCTGGACATCCAAGATCTTGCCCACCTCTGCGAGAAGGCGGGCCTGGAGAAGGTCTCGCAGCTCTCCTCTGCTAGGACGGGTGCGGAGAACCTTGCAGATGACAGAAAGTCGCCTACAAGCGCTCTACCTCTGCGGCAAGGCTCGCTTGCTCTGTTCGCGAAAGAGCAAGTCGAATGGTGGGCTCAGCGGGGTCGGGCGAGGAGGCTTCAGGCGAGTCCCTCTGTGGCGGAGCTGGAGCCTCCATCTGTGTCTACTGCTGAGTCGAAGAAGCGGACGGTGAAGAAAATTTGCATTCGAGTACGCCGAGCACTTGTCCGAAGAAAAAGTGTTGCAGAGCCAGGTGCAGAAGACCTTCAGGAGCGATGAGGACAGGGGGGGGGGGGATGGGGGGGCGGATAAAGCGGCGAGCTAGAGTTCAAGAGGCTGCGGGGGGGCCGGGGGGGGGGGGGGGGGGGGGAGGGAGAAACGGTGAGGGAATGGGGGGCAGCGGACAGGCTTGGGGACAGCTAGGGGCGAGGGCAGAGGGCAAGGGTGGCGGGCTGGGCGAGGGAGGCAGCGCGAGGGCGAGGGGGCAGCGCGAGGGCGAGAGAGAGGGGGGGGGGGGGGATGAGGGGGAGCAATGGCGCAAGGGGGGGGGGGAGCGTGCAGCAGCAGCGAGCGATTCCAAATCTCTTATCCTTGCGCTCCTGCTTGCTCGTCTGTGCTGAGAGAGAGAGAGAGAGAGAGAGAGAGAGAGAGAGAGAGAGAGAGAGAGAGAAATGAAATGAAATGTTATATTAACGTCTTCAAAAGGCCAAAGTGACCTATGAGACCAAAAAGTTAGAAGGTGGTGGATCTGATACAAAGTTAGAGTAACAAAATAACAACAGTATAAAACAAAGATATATACTATGGGATCCTAGACTGGTCGATGTGAACTAAAGGAAAAATGGGCGGCTTGCTGGGATAGCTGAATCACAGGAGATCTAGCATCGGTCGTTGGCGGATCTCATCAATCTCCTCCATGGTTAGTAGTCTGACCGGGCGTAGTGCATGCCTGGCCAGAGTGCTCCGAATCTTCTGACGTAGCCTCGGTCGATGCTGTGTAGTCCTCCGCAGTCGTGGGCGCCTGGATTTCCCCAGTTCAGTCGGTCAGTCGATCAGTGTGCCTCTGGTGTGAGACGAGGGGGAGCTTTGCTGTGGGAATGGCTTTTGCGGCTGTCCCGTGTCTGCTCTGAAGAAGTCTGTGATCCATCTTTGAGACTGGCTAGCCTTGCCACTCATCAGGCTATCTCTGTGTCTGTGCAGCTCGAGCAAGAACAAACCCAGGCATCTCTGATCCTCGTATCCCATGAGTCTTGAGAGTGTCCAAAACCCTCTCTGAACAAGCAATGGAAGCGGCCTCGTATCTCGTAGTAGACAGGGCAGCGGCATGTATAATGCAACTCTGTCTCAAGCTCCATGTCACACAGGGGGCATGTCTTGGCCTTTGCTGGTACTCCGTTGTATCTCCCAGTCTCAATCCGCAGCTGGTGAGAAGACGTGCGTAACTGGCCAATAGCACATCGTATCCCATGAGACAAGTGGGTGTCCATGTATCTGGGTCTCGTCACAAAACCATCCTCCATAAGCTGGAGAAGATGGTCTCTGTAGAAAGCCATGTTCGTGCCCAATTCCTGTACTGGCTGTATCCATGTCCTCCTGGTGTCTAGCTGGGTCAGGTCTTGGCGGATGAGCTTGGTGATCTCTGACCATGTAAGAGTGAGAGATGGTGCGTCCAATGAGTACTGGAATGGTGGCAGCCTGTCTATGCTGAACCCATGCGCCTAAAACCATGATGCCATCTCCCCATACCAACATGTTGTATCTCCTTGCATGGCTAACTGTCGAGAGGACTCAAGTGCAATGCGAGCATATCTGTCTCTAGGAAGTTCCCATGTGCGGTTTATGAAGGAGACTGATCTGGTGAGCGCCTCAACCACTAGTGGGGGGGCCGCTAGCTCTGCTCAGATAATGGCCCGTGGTACTGATGCCTTGGCTCTAATGAGCCGCGAGATCATAGAGACGAGAGGTTTCTCCATGTTCCCCCATCCACAGAGAGAGAGAGAGAGAGAGAGAGAGAGAGAGAGAGAGAGAGAGAGAGAGAGAGAGAGAGAGAGAGAGAGAGAGAGAGAGCTTGATATTTATGTTGGTCAAATATAGGTTGGTGTGACTCCTGGAGGGGTGGAGGTACCACGTAGTGCTTTTGATAAGGAGATGTGTAGAAAAGCATCACTTTTGGCTGAAGAGTCGCGGCCATTAATACCTACAGGACCAGACCGCAAGTGGCGCTACATGTGGAGGATTGGTCCTCGCCCTGCTCGTACGAGTTTCAAAGTAAGTTCATTTTGTTAACATAATCTTTCAAAGTTAGAGAACAAATTATTTTATTGTTGTCTACAAAAATAGAAGCTAGTGGACAATTGATACAGTGCCCTTAGGTTTAAGTTTGTCAATGAAGTATAGCAATTACTAATATTAACTTCCATTTATTAGATGTGGAATTAAATTACAGAGGATTTAAGAATGTTTGTATTCCTGGAAGAATAGACATTGTTTCTAGCTATATAGAAGAGTCATATGTGTTCATAATTTAGTCACTATGCCCCCGATTATATTATTTAAATCATGACAGATTTCCTTTGCTGCAAAACCTCGTCAATTTAAGTCGTTTGCTGCCTTGCAGAGGTTCTCTTTAGTGGACACTTTTTCAGCATTGATTAAGTTCTTTGGCAGGTTTGGGTGGAGGGTCATGGTTATGATGGTGTCTTTAGTCTAGCAGCTAACAATTAATTAGTTTGAAGAGGCTAAAGAGAGAGGTACTTACTTTTGAGTTTTTGTTTGTTGTAAAAGTTCAAAGGTGTCACAGGTAAACCATAGCAACTTTTGCACAGTTCTATGCTTGTTACTCTGTGCCAGCACAAGCACTTTCGAGATCAACAATTTGCTGATGAGCATGAATTAGAGTACATTCAAAATAAATTAAGGATAACCCCAAGATAACAGCGTGTTCTTAGGCTACTCATGTGATGGATATAGCTTGTAACGGTTTACAAGTATCTTAGGCTTTTATAAACTCCAGGTAGACTCTATTGACTACAAGGTACCATAGCGCTTTAAGTGAACATATTTACAATGGCATGTCAAGACAATAGACAATTGGGTCCATTTATACAAATACACTTCAAACTGCTCTCTTTACAGTGAGTTACCTATATTCTAGGTGTTGCATCACGTGGAAGTAGTCCAAAGTGCATTTAAACATCTCTTGCCCCATCCATTTATTATAATTGCGGGTTTTTCAAGTTGTATTGGTTTGTCTTGTTTTTGTGATGTGTACCAGGTATATTTTATTTGGAACAACTGGTATGGTTGTTGGTTCTGTTCCAATTTTCCAATTCTCTATGGGTTGTGTGATACTCAGTACAAATATCTTTTTTCATGAAAAACATGATTCTAGCATTGAACCGTTCATTGCAACGTAGGAGCTGAATGCTGAACCAGTCATTCCGGAAGGCTTTCCTGATTGGGTTGACGTAATGAATGGCTGGGGCTCAAAGATGATAGCGGCAGTGGAGGTGAGAGATCAGTCTCTCTCGTTGGTTGTTTTTAACTGTTTGTTATACTGTTGGCCATGTTTCAGTTTATTGGCATAGGTGGTTGCTGAGATGGCAGCAATTGGCTTTGACCTTCCGCCAGAAACCTTTACTGCTCTGATGTTTCAGGTATCACAAAAATTCTGTGATTTGTACTGATGCTTACAGGCAAGCAAGTTGATTGTTATATAAGTTGGGAGATTGGGGTCTGCACTCTTTAAATTTGTAGGGGCCAAATCTCCTTGCACCTACTGGAAGTGATCTTGAAAAGGACGGGAAGGAGGGAACGATACTTGCCGGATATCACTATGACTTGAATTTTCTTACTATTCATGGACGCAGCAGGTTTCCTTGTCTTTTTATCTGGGTTAAGAATGGGCAAAAGTTAGAGGTAGCTGTTCCTCCAGGATGTCTTCTTTTACAAACAGGGAAGCAGGTTTGAGTACTTACATTGTCATTGGGTGTGTAATGATTAGTTGGCTAGATCTACGTGTGTCTGCTTACCAAGTTTTGCGTTTGCCAGTTTGAGTGGTTGACAGGAGGTACTTGCCCAGCTGGCATGCATGAGGTGGTTGTAAACAAGAGAACGGTTGAGGCAATTCAATCTGCTGTAAAGGCAAAGAGATCTCTATGGAGAGTTTCATCAACGGTCAGTTGTGCTATCTTAAGCTTATGATGCTATGATAATTACATTATTCTGAAGGGTTTCTGGTGTTCTTTTGTTTATAGTCGGTATATTGTGACTGCTTGACAAGCAAAGTTTGGTTGATTAGTGTAGAATATAGATAAAGGTTTTAAAGGACAAGAGGGAACACGAAGGCTTTTCCATTTTGGATATCAGCTTATTTGCAACCTGATAGACAGCATAAAACATCTTCATACGGACCTCCACTCCATGCTTCCTCAGGCATGGAGGGAAGCTTTTGATGGACTTTTCTGGAATTAACTGGCATATGGCTTATGTGTGCCATGTGATGCGCCTTCTTCCATGGCAAACAGAGTAATATTCAATAAACATGCTGGTACTTGAAGAGACAATATCCCACTGCTCTTTTGGTGCCGCATTTTCAGGATTACCTTTCACTCAAGTGGTCTCTAAGATTGGAGTGCACAATTCCTCTCTCATGTGCCATAGCAATAAGAAAAGCCTCACAAGTCAAGGTTGGCGTGACTTTCAGTCCACAATTAGAGGTAGGAAAGCAGAAGTGGAGTTGTCTTCTGTTAAGGCAATGATGGAAATTGTGATGCTTGACTCTGCCTTAAGCAGATGTCGTATCGGTTGTCTAGGCTATGCATGATAAAGACGATGATGTTATTCTTACTTTTTGGACAAGCAGTGAAATTAAGGTCACATGTTGTCAAGTTCTCAACCTTGTATTAATTTGGGCATGTTTTGCCTCTTCTAGGTCGGTATGTGTTAGATTCTCATTTAAGTCTTTAGCTTGCAGAAGTATTTAAGATTCTGCTAACCGGAATAGGGTGTCGTTTTACAGCCCATGTGCAATGAATGAGCTGCGTATACATGTAGCCAAGTTGGCAAATTGCCAAATTTTTCCAGAATCTTCTCTAGCTATTTGGCCACTCTCCGCCACCATTCCAATGTCATCACACCATTCATTTGGGTCGAATCTAGGTACCCGAGTTTTAAGAAATGACGATCTTAAGTGCCTAACACTCAAAAGTTGTCGCTTAAATTGTGAATTTGAAGAAAACACTTAATTTGATCGATCAAAGCCCCCCCCCCCCCCCCCCCCCCCCCCCCCCCCCCCCCCCCCCCCCCTTCTCCCCCTCGTATACACACAAACACAGAGCTACGTTCTTCTGCTCAATGCCAACAGACACAAAGGCAAAAAATGAGCGGACAATGGAGCTTCCAGTTATTGACCTGGAGCCCTCTCTCTCTCTCTCTCTCTCTCTCTCTCTCTCTCTCTCTCTCTCTCTCCCCCCCCCCTATATATTGCCATATGTTACTTTCCTCCCAGTACATCCATGTACGCTGCATCCAGAGGGCAGTCACCTTTCTCTATTCTAGATGATGACATATGGGAGTTTTCTAGGGATGGTGATATCATTCTCCTAGGGGACTTTAATGCCCGAACGGGCAACTGGCAGACAGTCTTCTACGACACTTCAGATGAGATGCTCAGAGAGATGGATATCGGTGAGCTGGGACTGGACAAATGCTCAGATGATAGAGAGCAGACGGAGTATGGAAGATACCTCATGGAAATGACGACTACACATGGATTAGCCATACTTAATGGCTTACAACGATTTCCCGAAGCAGTCGGTTTCACATGCTTTCCACACAGACATGGGGCCAGTACAGTGGATTACGTTATGACACAACCAAGCTTTGTCCCCTGCATTCAGGATTTCACAGTGGGAGCCAGGCGAGTGGGCATAGCAGTAGATCATGCTCTATTGACACTGTCTGTTAAATTTTAGTATAGGACAACCCAGACACCAGGAGGCTGGCCACACACCCGCTATACATTTACACCAAAGACTGATTTCGTTTATACAGAGGAGATCTAGGACCATCTATTGGAAGGCACAGCTGGCACAAATGGTACAGGCCTCTCAGAGGAGGAGTGCACCAATATACTGACTGAGACATTGCATGGGGCTGCATCAGTGGCTTACCCACACACTCAGCCGTGTAAGAGACGACATTTTGGGAGCATGTCCCAAAATAGTTGGTATGATGAGGAATGCAGAGAGATGAGAGCCCAGCTTCAGAGGGATCTTCTCTTAGGAGTCATCACTTACAGACAGTCTCGGATTGCTTTCCGACGCCTTGTGCGACGGAAGAAGCGAGCTTACCTAGCTCAGATGGAGCGAGACTTATATCAGATGTTCTTGAGTAGGGACTCAGGAGAGGCATGGCGACTCTTCCATGAGCACTCTCCTCCCCCAGTGATTACTTCACCTGATGTGTGGGGCCAATATGCGACATCATTATATACGGTTCCGGGACAGGAATCCCTTCCAGACCCTACCAAGCCTTGCCGAGCTACGAGCACTTTCTTTACACCTGAGATGGTACGAAGGTCCATCGACAGGATGAGGACCCGGAAGGCATATGATCATGACGGTCTAGTAGCGGAGCACTTTATACATGCCAAGGATATGCTGATGGAGGTTCTCGCAGTGTTGTTCAATCGTGCCATGTGTGAGGGATTACCTGAGACTTGGAGGTTGTCTAATATTGTGCCCATCTTCAAGGCTGGTGACCCTACAGAGCCTGGGAATTACCGCACTATTATGGTTGGACACACATTGGCACGATTGTATGCATCTATTCTGGAGCAACACTTGAGTAGCTGGGCAGAGGGCGAGGGTGTACGAGCAAAGGGTCAGGCCGGCTTCAGGAGGGGTTTCTCCACTCTTGATCATATTCTGACACTCAGGGCCATCATTGAGGAGGGCAGAGCACATGGGAGACGGATCTATTGTAGCTTTGTGGATTTTCGCAAAGCATTTGACATGGTACCAAGGGCTCGATTGATGCGCAGACTGCAAGAGATGGGGGTGCCCATAGAGGTAATTTGGGGGATAATGGCTTTGTACAGATCAGTGGTGGGACGTGTACGCACTCCACAAGGGGTATCTGATTTAGTTCACTCTACTATTGGAGTGAAACAGGGTTGCCCATTGTCTCCTACTCTATTTGGTATGTATGTTGATGAGGTGTCTGATTACATTGACAGAAAGGGTGACAGGGGTGCCCAGTTGGCAAGGACGTGGATCCCATTGTTGCTTTATGCTGATGATATTGTACTGATATCTGACTCACCAGAAGGTATGCAACGACATTTGCATGCACTACGCAGTTTTGCAGAGGATAGTGGACTGGGTGTAAACCTAGGTAAAACAAAGGTTATGGTGTTTAACACCACACCGCAATGGGTCAGGAGATCAATACCTACTATCAAATATGGTCAGGAGATTGTGGAGTATACAAATGCATACACTTACCTGGGGGTAGTCTTCACTGGGCAGAGATTTTCTTTGAGAAGAGTAGCAGAGACTAGACTAACTAGAGCTGGTGCGGCTCTGGGAGGAATGGAGAGGATGTGTTCACAGGTTCAGTTCCAGGAACCTAGGACAAAGTTATGGCTCTTTGATACTTTGGTTGCCTCTACTGTGTTATATGGGGTGCAGGTTTGGGGACCTTCTATAGGCCAGGATGGGTGGAGGCGTATGGAGAAGCCCCTGGTATCTATGATCTCTCGGCTGATTAGAGCCAAGGTTTCTGTACCGCATGATATCATTTGAGCGGAATTAGCTGCCCCCCCTATGGAGATTGAGGCGCTCACCAGATCAGTCTCCCTTGTACACAGTCTGTGGGATACTACCAGAGACAGATATGCCAGGGTGGCTCTAGAGTCCTCCAGACAATTAGCTCTTAACGGGGATACATCATGCTGGTATGCTCAGATGACATCATGGTTTCAGACACATGGTTTCACCATGGACAGGTTGCCTCCTTTTCAATACTCTCTTCAGGCACCCTTGAGATCTCTGACACGGGTAGAGATTAATAGACTCATCCGTTAGGATTTGATCCAGCTGGACACGAGGAGGACATGGATAGAGCCGTTACAAGAGTTGGGCACAAAGATGGCTTTCTATAGAGAGCATCTTCTCCACCTCACAGGGGATGGGTTTGTGATTCGACCTAGCTATATGGACACGCATCTTTCGCATGGTTTGCGTTGTGCCATTGGCCATATACGCACGTCCTCACATCAGTTCGAGATTGAGACTGGCAGATTCAGAGGGACACTAGCAGATAACAGAATATGCCGCTTATGCCATCTAGAGCCAGAGACAAAAGAACATTACATATGTCATTGCACAGTGTACTATGAGATTCGAGGTCGTTTTCACTGTCTATTCAGAGAAGGTTTTGGGCCTCTATCTAGGATCAAAGATGTCTTGGGCTTTATCTACTTGAGTTACACAAGCATAGAGAAACCTTACTGAGGAGAGTTGAAGAGAGACATCCCCAGAGACAGATCACAGATTTCTTTACACTAGATACTGTACACCCAGAAGAACAGACAGAGGAGCAACCAGCGACGGTGGAGAGGTCTACCCGCACTAGTGGCATTCTCATAGACCGAGCATTGGAGCTAGGGAGATCTAGACGATTCCGAGGGAGGAGAGGAGCTACACAATTTCGAAGGAGGCTATGGAAAAGGATTCAAGCCATACTCTTTCGTCGTCCAGAGTGCAGATGAAGATGGATCTCTACTCCCCTCCCATATTGTCTTCACATTGTACTGCTTAGTTTAGGATCCCACAGTATTTATATTTTGTTATCCTAGTTTAATTTATTTTGTTAATCTGACTTTGTATCAGATACACCGCATTGTAACTTTTTGGTCTCATAGGTCATTTTGGCCTTTTGAAGACGTTAATATAACATTTCATTTCATTTCATTTCTCTATTGTTTTTTACTTGGAAACGCATCAGACTCTTGGTGGCACATTACCTAGAGTGACGGGATACCATTGGGAGACTACTTGTAGGCAGGATGTGAGATCAACCCAGAGGACGGGGGTCAGGAGGTGTGGTAGTCCTATTCAGGGAGGAGCTTTAACCCCTCATTCGTATTGTTCGAAGAGATGAGCAGGCCAGATATATGTGGGTTAGAGTGAGAGCGGAGACAGGGAGGCCACTCTATATCGCAATATGCTATTTTGCCTTAGCACATCTCATTATGCATCGCCCAAGAGGCAGTCGCCCTACATGATATTGGATGAGGACATATGGGAGTTCTCTAGGGATGGAGATGCCATTCTTTGGGGAGACTTGAATGCCAGGAGGGGTCAATCTCAAACAACCTTTTACGACACCTCAAAGGAAATGTTGAGAGAATTGGATGTTAGTGATATGGGATTGGCCAGGTGTTCGCAGGATAAAGAGCACACCAGATATGGGGGATATCTGACAGATTTGGGGACTGCCCATGGACTGGCCATCTTGAACGGCCTCCAGAGATTTCCAGCGTTGAGTGGGTTCACTTGCTTTCCTCATAGACATGGGACCAGCACAGTGGATTATGTTTTGGCTAGCCCAGTTTCATACCCTTTATTCAGGTCTTTACAGTCGGTGGGCCCAAGCCTATTGGGGTAGCAGTAGATCATGCCATCCTCACGTTTACCGTCTCATTCTGGTTCAGCACAGCTCGACTAGCACAGACATCTAACACATCACAGACCGTGCATATTCAGGCACTTAGAGTAGATGCATATCCTCTGGTTGCACACAGTATGATCATCAGATTACCATAAGAACCCATCAGGAGCATTTTTACAGTGCACAGACCTATTTTCCCTATTTTAGCCATTTTTCACTTATTATTAATAAGTGACTTTGTTGGGAAACTGGGTAGGGCAATTTGACTAAGGTAATATATAACAAAAGCTAGCGCTAGCACTTTCTGGCAGAAGAGGCAGCAGAGACCCAGTGTCTGGCAGTGCACCTTGTCAGCAAGACCCGGCAGGAACTCTTAGCATTTTTCAGCCATCAAGACAGCCTAGCGTTTTCAGCAATTGCAGATCAGCCCGAGCGTTTTGCAGATTATAGATCAGCCTGGCGTTAGCAGATTGCAGCAGACTCCCTAGCGTTTTTGCAACTTGTAGATCCCTTAGCGTTTTGCAGATTCCCCGCGACAGAACACCCATTAGCATCAGCGTTTTGCACTTTCAGCAATTAGCCTCAATACCGCAGCCCCCAAACCTCGCAGATCTCACCTTCCCACAGCAAATCCTCGCCGCATGGTCAGATCAGCTAGTGTTTGCAGATTCAGCCCGCTATTTGCAGATTTCAGCATCTGTGTTTTCAGCGCATCGTCATCGAGTCGTCGTCATCACCGTCGTCACCAACATAGAGTCGGAATTCAACAGATACAAGATTCGCAAATTTCAGCCCTTAGCGTTTTCAGTTTTCAGCCCGTCTCGTCGTCGTCCTCATCGGCAAGTCCATTGCATTGTAGAGATTTGTGTAATCAATAGTAGACCGCTCTCGCCATAGAGAGTGGGGCCTTTGGAGGAGAGTTTGACAACATTCTCGTGTCGTATTCTTCTCTCTCTATCTCTTAGTCTCAGCACCTTCATTCACAATGTTTACCACTGTTTGTGATCACTTGCACTCTCTCGCTAAAGGAACGGAAGGCTCTCCTTTCTGTAAGTAAAAGGAACCCTTGAGCACAGTTCGGAGCACTCATCTTGAGCAAAGTTCAATATTCACATCCGTTGCACCTTACACCCAAAGCACGACACACATGATTTGCATGATATAGATGTGATTATTCACAAGCATGATGATTTGCAGGATAAAGATGTGATTGTTCACAAGGATGATGGTTTAGTTGATGCTTTTTCTATTGAAGCTAACCTCATTGAGATACGATCAATCACGAAGAACCGATCTTGGCTCTTGAGTCAAGATCTAAGGAACCCCCACAAGAAGTATTGTGTATGTGCATGATTAGTCAGTACGCATTGTTCGAGTGTTTCATTTGTGACGGTTTCTTGTATTTTAGTCACCGTCTTTACGTGTTCCCTTTCCACAGGCATACCGTATTGTACAATGCACATGATGCACTCATGGATGAGCACGGATGTATGCGGATCACTCAGGAATGAAGAAAAGTTTGCATTCAAGGAATTCACATTCCATGTCTCTTCCTTGGCATGACACGGTCTTAGAAAGAGCACAAGAAAGATTGACCATCAAGCATCAGCATTTCCATTATGATTTGCCACAGTTGATAAATTTAGATCAGAAAGTCAAAGATTTGATCCCATTGTTTGCATGTGTTTGGTGAACGGCTTGGCACTCCTTTACTCTGTTCATCTACATTGCATACACACTCTTTTAGGAAGAATAGTCTTTTTCCAGGCACTCTACATGGAATGGGTATGTTCATGTTTTTGCGTTGGAAGTGGTTTCAGGAATTTTCCTCCTCAAAGATTCTTGATGAAGGTGGACCTCCGTCCATAGACACAGTTGAACTATTGAAGGAGCCACAGATCCCTTTGTGTCGCTTTCGGCGGCCCAAAGAAGCAAGCGCTGTAGACCTTTATGAAGTTCAAGTATCGCACGACCCACGCATCACAGTGGGCCGGCGAAGAGTCCTTCCCAGGATTCCAGACATTGTTGGCGATCTCCCTCGACGCCATACAGTTCGGTACCAGTACCTCACTTTAAAGAGGAGGGGATGTCACGTGCACACATAACCCTATGTGCATGTGGACAAGCTACTTCATGACTAGAGTTCAGGTCAGCTTAGGAAGTGTTCTGGCACCTTTGTGAGTCTGTTGGCAGGCCGTGTATGTCCAGGCACTTAGAGTAGTTGCATATCCTCTGGTTGCACACAACATGATCATCAGCATGACAGTCAGTAGCCTTCATGAGCATTTTACAGTGCACGGTCAGATCAGCCCCAACGTTTGCAGATTCAGCCCGCTATTCGCAGATTTCAGCATCTACATTTTCAGCGCATGGTCGTCGTCACCGACATAGAATCAGAATTCAGCAAATACAAGATTTGCAGATTTCAGCCCCGTCGTCGTCGTCGTCGACAAGTGCATTGAATTATGACCATTGTACCAGATTGTGCAATCAATAGCATAGACCTCTCTCGCCATAGAGAGTAGGAGGGTTTGACAACATTCTGGTGTCGTATTTCTCTTCTCTATCTCTCGATCTCAGCACCTTCATTCACAGTGCCATTCACTTTCTTTGTGATCATTTGCACTCTCTCACTAAAGGAACAGAAGGTTCTCCCTTCCGTAAGTAAAAGGAACCCTTGAGCACAGTTCTGAGCACTCATCTTGAGCAAAGTTCAACATTCACTTCCGCTGTACCTTACATTGGGTACCCTCATCTCCTGCAGTCTGCGTGTCAATCTAGGTCTAGGCACTGTATCGAAAGCTTTGCGGAGGTCCACAAAGCAACAATAAAGTCGTCTTCCATGTGATCTCCCCTCCTCAATAATGGCTCTTAGTGTCAGAATATGATCAAGAGTAGAGAAACCTCTCCTAAAACCCGCATGTCTTGCTACCTGTACACCCTCTCTCTTTGTCCATCTACTCAACTGCGGCTCAAGGATGGATGCATACAACTGTACCAGTGTGTGCCCAATCATGATAGTGCGGTAATTCCCAGGCTCCATAGGGTCCCCTGACTTGAAGATAGGTACGATAGTGGACAAACTTTAAGTATCAGGTAGGCCCTCGCACATGACACGGTTGAACATCACTGCTAGAAGCTCTGCAAGCAGATCTTTGGCATGTATAAAATGCTCTGCTGCCAGACCATCATATGCTCTCCCAATCTTCATCCTGTCAATGGATTTCTTTACCATCTCGCCGGTAAAGAAAGCACATGTGTGTGGGCATGGCTCTCGAGGATCTGGAAGAGGTGGTTGCCCTGAGACTGTGTAGAGAGATGATGCATACTGACCCCATACCTCCATAGAAGTGATGACTAGTGGGGGAGAGTGCTCATGGAAGGGTCGCCATGCCTCGCCTGAATCTTGGCTCAAAAACAATTGATATAAATCTTGCTCTAGTCAAGCTAGAAACGCCCTCTTCTTCCAACGTACCAAACGCCGAGAAGCAATCAGTGATTGCCTGTGAGTGATGATGCCTAAAAGTACCTTCCTTTGAAGTCAGGCTCTAGTCTCTCTGCACTCCTTGTCATACCAGCTATTTTGGAGTATGCTCCTAGAACGTCGTCGCTACCCACGCTCAATGTGTGGATATGCCTGTGCTGCTGCATCTTGTAGTGTCTGTCAATATACATGTGAGCTCCCCTAGAGGTCTCCCCGGATCCTCTGTACATAAGTGGTTGTAGATGCCATCTATGTAGACAGAGTTAGTCTCCGAAGTAAAGTTGTATTGGGTGAACAGACTCACAAAAGTGCAAGAATGCTTTCTAAGCTTAAAGCTAAGCTAACTGAACCCTTGTCATGAAGTAGCTTGTCCACATATACACAGGGTTAGATGTGCACGTGATATCCCCTCCTTTTTAAAGTGAGGTATTGGTACCGAACTGCATGGCGTCGAGGGAGATCGCCAACAGCGTCTGGAATCTTGGAAAGGACGCTTCGTCGGCCCACTCTGATGCGTGGGTCATGCGATACTTGAACTTTATAAAGGTCTGCAACGCTTGCTTCTTTGGGCCGCGCCGAAAGCGACACAAAGTCATCTGTGGCTCCTTCAATGTTTCAACTTCGTCTATAGTCATGCGTCTACCTTCTTCAAGAATCTCCGAGGATGAAAATTCTTGAAACCACTTCCAACACAAAAACATGAATATACCCATTCTATGTAAAGTGACTGGAAAAATTATAGTCTTCTTTAAAGACTGTGCATGCAATGTAGATGAGCATATAGACGGAGTGCCAAACCGTTCATCAAACACACACAAACAATGGAATTGAAACTTGTCTTTCTGATCTAAATCTATCAACTGTGGCAAATCACAATGGAAATGACGATGCTTGATACTCAATCTTTCTTGTGCTCTTTCGGATACTGTGTCATGCCAAGGAAGAGACATGGAATGTGAATTCCTTGAATGCAAACATTTTATCTTGTCATGAGTAATCCGCATACATCCGTGCTCATTCATGAGTGAATCGTGTTCATCGTACAATATGTCATGCCTACGAAAATGGATCACACGGTGACTAAAATACAGGAAACCGTCACGAATGAAACACTCGAACAATGTGTACTCACTAATCATGCGTATACACAATACTTAGTGGGGGTTCTTTGGACCTCGATTCGAGAGCCAAGATCGGTTCTTATTGATTGATCGAATCTGCAATGAGGTTAGCTTCACTAGACAAGTATCAACTAAACCATCATCCTTGTGAACAATCACATCTTTATCATGCAAAACATATATGTCGTGCTTTGAAGAAGACAAGATTGAGAGAGTCTCCTTCTCCTGATTCTTTTCAAGCTTCGCCTGCACATTAGAAATGAGAGATGAAGAATGAACAACTTGCTCCCCACGAATGACAATGGGAGAGTCACTCTTGGCATTGAAAGTGAAAGTATTAGCTGCCCAATCAATGAGAAACCATCGAATGTCGAAAAGCATATCACATCCTAAAAGAGGAGATACTACAAATTTTCTGCGGAAGGACACTTGTTGAACAATGACTAACATATCAAGGCATTCTCTTATAACGAGAGAGTCCATACCGGGAACGAAGCACGACGCCTCGGAAGGAGATGCTTGCGAACCTCCAAGGGGGCGCTTTCGACAAGAGAGACTAATCACATCATAATCAAACAAGACCACCATGTGTTGACCATTCACAAGACCATAACACTTAATGAGAGACTCATCAATCGGGGGATCATGAGAAACTTGGGACACACTCGTGTTCTCATTTATTGCATTGACAGAGGATGTGGGTTCTTTAGATCATTAGAGTCAAGCTTAGGACATGTTCTTTTTATGTGACCCTTGATGTGACAATGATAACATCGACCTTCCTTAGAATAAATGCTTTGTTTTTCCGACGTGATGTATCCTTCCTAAAATTCCTTGTTCTGTCTTTTCATTTGGAGTGAGCTTAGGTTTAGCAATTGTGTTTGCAACGGAAGAGAATAAGGATTTTGCTCGGATCTAGTACTCTGCACACAAACATAAGGGACACTTTACTTCACTTGAAAGAACTGAATTGAACTGAAAGAAAGAGAGAGACGAGAGAGAGAAAAGAGACGACACAGGGATGTCGGGTCCCAACCCTCAAGGGCGTCCTTGTTCTGTTGCTAGAGCAAGTACTTTCTTTATTCTTGCACAAATGCGACTACAGTGATGCTGAGGCTGAAGGGTATTGATGCTATTGAGGTACTGAAGGGGTCTATGTCGAAGACGATGATGTCGACGACGAGTTGTGTGGGTTCTATGTCAAAGACGAGGAGGTCTATGTCGAAGACGATGAAGTCAACGACGAGGTACTAAGGGTCTTTGTCGACGACGATGAAGTCGACGACGGTAACGTGTCAAAGATGGTGAAGTCGACAACGATTCTGTGTCGAAGACGGTGAAGTCGACGACGGTTTTGTGTCGAAGACAGTGATGTCGACGATGGGGTCTATGCTGAAAACTGAAAACGCTAGATGTTTTGCTATGAATCTGCTACTGTGGCGGCCCTGCAGCTTGGATCTGCAACCGCCGAGTCGCACTAATGCTGAAATGCAAAAACGTTGGCTGATCTGGCTGAATTTTGAAAACGCTAGGCTGATCTGGGTGTAGATGGGGAATCTGGCGAGGATTTGCAACGGGGTGGGAGCTGGTTCTCGCAAGGCTAAGGGCTGAAACTGAAAACGCTGGTGGCTGATGACTGAAAACGCTGATTGCTGGAGGCTGAAAACGCTGGGCTGATCCTTGAGAAAACGTTGGGACTTGTGGGTGTGTGCCTGCTCTGCTGCAGGTGCTTGCCCTTCTGTGTCCTGCTTCTTTAGCTTGTACTGAGTGCCCAATGGGTTTCTTTTATAGATCTTTAGCAATTTGCCCTACCTACTTTTCCAACAAACTTACAAAAGAATTCCAAAAGTCACTTATAATAAAATGACTTATAAGAGGTGGTTCACGCGGTAAAATGCATGCATGATGAAATGAATGTTCTTGTGCAAGAGAGGGTATGCAAGTGTGACCGGCATGGGCATGCACGTTCTACTAGAGCCTCACAAAGGTGCCAGGCTCAGTCCTAAGCTAAGACTCATGCTAGACTATGGCAGAAGCGTGTCCACGTGGCACAAGTGAAGTGCGCACGTACATTTACCCTTAGGTTCATTTGGAGCGTTCTTTTTTGAGAGACTAGAGGAAGATTGGTTAGAAGAGTTACCATTCTTACTGTTCTGAGGGTTCTGTGAAGTCTGAGTGGTACTTGGGGAAGTCTTGTTTTCCTTAGGCTTTTCCTTATTGTGCTTCATCTCTTGTGCGAGAGCAATCGCTACCGCCTTGTTGAGATCGATTGGATCGAGTACTTCTACACCATACTTGATATACTCATCCAATCCATTAAGGAATGCCTCTTTGCGCTCATCATCCAATTTGCGTAATTGGGTGCCGAGCTGCAAAACACGATTAGAGAAAGACATAATTGGCAAACCATTTTGCTTGAGATTGCGCCAATCGTCCTTCAATCGTGCTAGTTACTGAGGTGGCATAAACCGCGCTTTGAGCTTGTCTTGGAAGTCGGCCCAATTGAAGGAAAAGGACGCATCTCTGTTGGCTTCCTCTAGGTGCGCGGCCAACTGTGCCTCTTGCCATGCGCGGTACCTATTAATGGCATCACCGGCAAGGTACATGGCTACCGTTAAGACCTTGCTATTCCCTGTCTTCTTAGTTGTTGCAAAATAAGCATTAAGTTGATGCAACCAAGAATGAATAACACTAGCATCCATCTTACCGTCATACTTACTGAATGTGATCTTCTCTGTGATGGAGTTGTTGGAGTCCGAATCTCAGCTTGCGCCACTTGATGATTACCCTTAGATTCATTGTGTGAGTTCTTTTCCGAGAGACTAGAGGAAGATTGGTTAGAAGAGTTACCATTCTTACCGTTCTTACCGTTCTGCGGGTTCTGAGGAGTCTGAGAGGTACTTTGAGAAGTCTTGGTCTCCTTCGGCTTTCCCTTATTGTGCTTCATCTCCTGTGCGAGAGCAATCGTTACCCCCTTGTTGAGATCTACGGGGTCGAGGACTTCGACATCAAACTTGATTTAGTCGCCCAACCCAAAAATGAAAGCCTCCTTGCGCTCATCATCCGTTTTGCGTAATTGGGTGCCAAGCTGCAAAATACGATTAGAGAAAAACATATCAGGCAAATCATTTTGCTTGAGACTGTGCCTATCGTCCTTCAATCATGCTAGGTACTGAGGTGGCATAAACCGCGCCTTCAGCTTGTCTTGGAAGTCGGCCCAATTGAAGGAAAGGGGCACGCCTTCGTCGGCTTCCTCTAGGTGCGTTGCCAATTGTGTCTCTTGCCATGCGTGGTACCAATTAATGGCATCACTAGCAAGGTACATGGCTGCCGTCAAAACCTTGCTATTCCCTGTCTTCTTAGTTGTCGCAAAATAAGCATTAAATTGATGCAACCAAGAATGAATAACACTAGCATCCATCTTATCGTCATACGTACTGAATGTGCTCTTTGGCTTTCTACCACTGGGTGTGCACTGCGTCCATCTCTTCAATCTGTGCCTGAGTAGGCCGAGGTAGGCCGTACTCTTCCTTTGATTGGTCATAAGAATCTTTTCCGTGATCTCCTCCCGCATTCCCAGATGCAGAAGAAGTCGACTGATCTATGTTAGAATCCATAAGTGTTGCGAGAAAGGTTCTGATTTCCCGGTAGAAGAGAAATCAGCCGCGCTCTGATACCACTGTAACAAACTTGGACACCCCAAGTCTAGATTCTGTCGCACACGAGAGAGAAACACTTAAAATACTTCACAACTTCAAAATCACCTTTCAATTTGGGTAGACACGGCCTGGCGTAGTTCCGTGCCAAGAGAGATTGGCCCCAAAGACTGGCGCCCCTTTCGGTATTCTTTTATATTAATCTTAGAGGAAAGTACAACTCCCGCAGGGTCCTATACTCTCAGACTCTTCGGCCAGATGCTCTGAAGAATGAGGCCCCCTTAGGGCTCTTTTATTCTTACAAGGGATGAAAAAAGCAGAGTCCCAAAATCAAAAGCAGTTAAACTCTCAAACTTAAAAGCTTCTCAAATTAAAAGCAATTGTTCAAAAAGCAACTAGTTCCAAAAAGCTTTCAAAAAAGCATCAGCGTGATTTGCGGAAATCCGTACAGCAGTCGACGCAATTTCCGGCCTTGCCACGTCAGCACTGTACGGACTGCCACATCAGCATGTCAGTGTGATTTCGGGGATTTTGCCACGACAGCAATGCAACGCAATTTCCGGAAACTGTCCCCGATTGCCTGTGCGTCCAGGCATGCCACGACACCAGTTTGTGACAGTACGTCCTCAACAATGATTGCTAACTTGGTGATCATGTTTTTTCACCGAGCCAATCCTTCGTTTCAGATGTCCTTCTCAAAGTCGGGTGGAAGCCAACCACCAGTTGCTTGCTGTCTCCTTGAGATACATCTCATGTAATGTGCAATAGAAGTGAGGTATGGTGATAACTGAGGATGAGTGCTCAATACGCACACAAGTTTCCTTTTACCTAATGAGAGATGTGCAATAGACATATAGAGACAAGAAAGAGAGATATTGTCAATGAAGGTTTTGTGAGTGATAGAGAGAGAAACAAGAACACTGGATGGGGTCCCAAACGCCCCTCCAAGGGTCGCCTTCTCTATTGCTAGAGAGGTATTTGCTTTGATTACACAAATGTTGATACAATGAGTCTAGATGCTGAGATGCTGATGGACTATGCCCCATAACAGTTGGTATGATGAGGAGTTTAGAGAGTTGAGAGCGAGACTACAGAGAGAGGTTTTCTCTAGGAGTCATCACTCATAGACAATTGCGCATTACCTTTTAGCGTTTAGTACTTCGGAAGAAGAGGGCCTTTCTGGCTAGCCTTGAGCAGGAGTTATACCAGCTATTTTTTAGTTAGGATTCGACTGAGGCTTGGCGGCTTTTTCATGAATCCTCTCCTGCTCTAGCTATTACTTCTCCGGAGGTGTGGGGCCAATATGCAGCATCCCTATATACAGTGTATGGGCAGCCACTTTTACTGGATCCATCAGAGCCATGCCCACATGCATATGTCTTCTTTACAATGGAGATGGTAAGGAAAGCCATGGACAAGATGAAGCATGGGAGAGCCTATGATCATGAGGGATTAGTAGCCGAGTAGTTTATTCATGCCAGAGATATGCTTGCAGAGCTTCTAGCTATGATGTTCAACCGTGCTATGTGTGAGGGCTTGCCCGAGACTTGAAGTTTGTCTACTATCGTGCCTATCCTAAAGGCAAGAGACCCAATGGAGCCTGGGAACTACAGTACTATAATGATCGGTCACACATTGGCACGGTTATACGCATCCATTTTCGAGCAGGAGCTGAGCAAAGAGACATGGTATATGAGCAATAGGACATGCAAGTTTTAGGAGGGGTTTCTCTACTCTTGATCACATCCCGACTCTATGAGCCATTATTGAGGAGGGCAAGTCACATGGGAAACGGATAAATTGTAGCTTTGTGGACTTCCGCAAAGCTTTTCATACGGTACCCAGAGCTAGATTGATGCGGCTATTGCAGGTCATGGGAGTACCCACAGAGCTAATTTGGGGGATTGTGGCTTTATACAGACCAGTTGCGGGGCAGGTACGCACTCCCGAGGAGTTTTCTACCTGGTTCACTCCACTATTGGAGTGAAGCAAGGATGCCCATTATCTCCTACTTTGTTTGGTATGTATGTAGATGAGGCCTCTGATTGCATTATGAGACTAGGGGATAGGAGCACAGCTAGCAGGGACATGGAACCCACTTCTGCTATATGCTGATGATATTGTGCTGATTTCCGACTCCCTAGAGGGATGTTTGCGGAGGATAGTGGATTGTCTGTCAACCTTGGTAAAACCAAGGTTATGGTGTTTAATATTACACCGCAGTGGCTCAGGAGGTCAGCTCCCACATTTACCTATGGGCAGGAGATTGTGGAGTATACAGATGCATATACTTATCTGGTGGTAGTTTTTAGTGGGCCAGCTTTTTTGCTCAAGAAAGCAACAGAAACTAGATTGACCAGAGCCTATGCAGCCTTGGGCAGACTTGAGGGGATGTGTTTGCAGGTTCAATTTTAGGAACCTCGAACCAAACTATGGCTTCTTGATACTTTGGTTACCTCAGCTATGATGTATGGGGTGCAGATTTGGGGACCCTTAGTTGGTTGTCACGGCAAAGCTAGTAGCACTAATGAGTGGAAAGCGACGGAGAGGCCCTTGGTATCTATGATTTCCCGGATTATTAGAGCCAAGGCGTTAGTACCTCATGAGATTATTAGTGCAGAGCTAGGTGCCGCTCCGATGGTGATTGAGGCACTTGCTAGGTCAGTCTCTGTCATACATAGCTTGTGGGACCTTCCCAGAACAGATATGCCCGCCTTGCTCTTGAGTCTTCCCAAGAGTTGGCCTTACAGGGAGACACGGCCTGTTGGTTGACTTCTTGGTTCCAGATGCATGGTTTTAGCATGGACAGATGGCCTCTGTCACAAACTATTGACGTGTCAAGTAACTGAAGAACGGAGCCACTGTGTAGATCACGGCAAAGGGGCCTAAACCCTAAGAAGAATAAGCAACATCAGAAGAAGAAGTCCTACCAACTTATGGGACTCCGTTCGATGGGGCCCAAGTGACATAAAGGAAATAAAATAAAGCAAGACCCACACACAACAAGGACTTGCGTAGAAACTGTTGATGTGGCAGTTGTACGGAGAACCCGGATTTTCCGTTGACAGTACGGATTTCCGCAAAACGCGCTGGCAAATTTTGGCGCTAGTGCTTTTAAGCCAGTTGCTTTTGAGTTTGAAGCTTTTCATGTAAACTGCTTTTGGGCCTAGGGCCTTTAAATATGAGGCCATGGGCTCATTCTCTGACATGCTTGTTGGAGAAGGTGCAGAGCGTGGAGTACCGGCTTGTACTGTGTTGATGCAATATAAAGAAATACCGAAAGGGACGCCAAGATTTGGGGTCAATACTCTCTGGGGTGGAATTCCGCCACTTCGTGCTCAGTTTTGTTGTTATTGAAGTGCCAAAAGTCTGTTCTTTTCTATTGGCATGTGGTGCCCGTCTTGTGACAGTGGTATGAAAGCATCAGGCGTGTGCTTTTTTGAAAGCATATCGGTCCTACAAAAGAGAAAACGGAGCAAACCAAAGACTACTGGAATTTTATTTGAAATATCTTCTGGTCCCGATCGCAGACTTATTAGCCACTCCCACCCTTACTTCATCGCGCATCGGGCGCTCTCCCGTCTTCACCGCTCATGTCTTACTGGGCATAAGCCATAAAGATCGCTTGCAAGAGAATGATCCAAGATTTGTTTCGAGTAACTGTTTTTCTTAGAAGTAGTGCTTTACAGAGGTTGACGATTACAGCTACCAAGCCGCACAATCCAAGGACTTGGCAAGCTTTCAAGAAATTTTTGCCTGAAGTTATATGTTATATGGTTTCTGAGATCTTCCTTCAGAGTGCAGCTTTTGGCAGAGTGGGGTAACCTGATTTGAATTCTGTTTGAGAACTTGTTTGGTGATCCTGTTTGGAATTTGTTTGAAATGGATTGTATCTGTTTTAAACCTGTCTTGGTGCCGATTTGAATTGTTTGACTCTGGTTTTAATACTGGTTTCAATGATTGGTGATTTTACTCCTGAGTGGAGTACTCAGATATGATGTTTGAGAATGCTTGTTCATACTCATGGCCCGGACCCTTGTGGTTATTTGCGGGGGGAGTATTGAAATGTTTGAAAAGTTATGTTTTTACTCATGGCTTGGACCCTTGTGGTTATTTACGGGGGGAGTATTGTTGTTGTTACTCATGGCCCGGACTGGATGGTTATTTGCGGCGGGAGTATTAAGAAGTCTGAGCAGTGGTTACTCTCACCACCTCCAAACGACGCAGGTTGCGGTCTAGGGGGCATTTGGTTGTAAAAGGCATAGTTACCGGGGAACGCCCCCTAGCCCCCGTTCCGGCGTTCCGGGGGGGCAGTTCCCTTCCCGAACGTTCCGAAACGTCCCGAAACGTTTGACGTTCCGGGTGGCCAGTGAAAACCGGAACGGCCATTCTGGAACGTTCCGAACGCCCCCAAAATGTTCCGGAATGCCCTTGGAACGGCCAACGGCTACAAACAAATTTGGCAAAAATTGAAAAAATTGAAGTAAATGTTTGGGCTTCTTTTTGAAGTGTGCAAGGCCTCAAGGACTCATAAAATGCACCCCCCTCCCCCTTTCTCTCCACAAGCTAATCCTCAAGACTCAAGCTCTCTCCCTCTCACACTCTCAAGATCTCTCCCTCTCAAGACTCACTCTCTCAAGGCTCAAGGCTTTAAGCCTTCAAGCTCTCTTCCTCTCCCTCCCACTCTCTCAAATCTCTCCCTCTCCCTCTCTCTCTCTCTCTCTCTCTCTCTCTCTCTCTCTCTCTCTCTCACATCATCTAGTCATAGCAAGATTGAATGGTCTTCAAAACGAGTTTTTTGTGAGTATTAGAGTCAAAGCACTCTAATACTCCTTGTATTTAAACACAAGAAGCTAAAAAATGCACTATTTGGGTGTTTTTTATACCTCCCGTTCCGCGTCGTTCCCGTTCCGAACCCCTAGCCGTTCCCCCGTTCCGTAGGGATCCCGTCGCCGTTCCCGTTCCGCGTTCCGGGTAACTATGGTAAAAGGCCTCTATATCTCTTGGCCCGAACCTTTTTGGGTTATGCGGGAGGAGTGATGAGGGAGTCGTTAAATATCTCCCGGCTCGGACCTTGTTAGGTTATGCAAGAGGAGTGTTCATCGGCGACTTTATGTTTCTATGTAAGCATTTGTATTACATTGTGATGTGCCAACCATTGAATATTCCTAATTGGATGAGATTGGTTGGGTATGTAATTTTAGTTCATCAAAGAACCGTGGAAGATCAGTGCAGTCTAGATGTGATGGCTAATTTTACTACGCCGGAATATCAAGAGTTCCGATCTGGACAAAAGGAGAAGCCAACTCCTTGATCAAAAGAGCCGAAAGGAGAAGCCAACTCCTTAACAAAAAAAGCAAACTGATTGTCCCTCCGAATTTTTTTTGAGCTAACTTGAGTTGTTTTGCAGATATGCGGTAATCGCGAACGATTACTTTCTTTCAAGAAGGGGGGATGTCACAAACTGCTGATGTGTCAAGTCACTAGAACGGAGCCACTGTGTAGATCACGGCAGAGGGGCCTAAACTCTAAGAAGAATAAGCAACAGCAGAAGAAGAAGTCATACCAACTTATGGGACCCCATTCAATGGGGCCCAAGTGACATAAAGGAAATAAAATAAAGCAGGACCCACACACAACAAGGACTTGCGTAGAAACTGTTGACATGGCAGTTGTACGGATCTCCGCAAAACTCGCTGGCAGATTTTGGCGCTAGTGCTTTTGAGCCAGTTGCTTTCGAGTTTGAAGCTTTTCATGTAAACTGCTTTTGGGCCTAGGGCCTTTAAATATGAGGCCATGGGTTCATTCTCTGGCATGCTTGCTGGAGAAGGTGCAGAGCGTGGAGTACTGGCTTGTACTGTGTTGATGCAATATTAAGAAATACCGAAAGGGGCGCCAAGGTTTGGGGCCAATACTCTCTGGGGTGGAATTCCGCCACTCTGTGTCGCGTGTCGTCTCTCTCTCTCTCTCTCTCTCTCTCAGTTCAGTAAAAGTTTGTTCAGTCTGTTCTTTTCTATTGGCACGTGGTGCCCGTCTTGTGACAGCCTCCCTTCCAGTATTCTTTGGAGGCCTCCTCTCTCACTATGACATGGACAAAGATTACTAGACTTATGTGCCAAGACTTGATTCAAATGGACACGAGGACTTGGATATAGCCTACTCAGGAGTTGGGCACGAGATGGCTTTTTACAAAGAACATTTTCTCCACCTCACAGAAGATTTGTTTGTAGTCAAGCCCAGCTATACGGATACACATTTATCATATGGGGTGCGGTGTGCTATTGGCACATCCTCATGCCAGCTTGAGTGTCACGTGACACATCGAACCCTAGGTGTCCGTGGACAAGCTACAACACGACAAGGGTTCAGTCAGTCCAGTCAGTCTAGATTTAGAAGTGATCTGGCACTTTTGTGAGTCTATTCGTAGACCATGCATGCCCAGACACTTAGGATAGATGCATATCCTTTGGTTGCACACAGCATGAGCATAAGCATTCCCATCAAAATCCATCAGAATCCTTCAGGGGAATTTTCTAGTGCAATTAGCCTATTTTACCTATTTTTGACATTTTTCACTTATTATTTTTAAGTGACTTTTGTTGGAAAGTAGGTAGGGCAATTTTGCTAAGTTTGTATATAAGCAAACTAGAGCTAGCACTATTTGGCAGAAGAGGCAATAGGAGCCAAGCTCAGCAGGCAACTTCTCAACAAGAACTTGGTGGTCTCCCCTCCAAGCAAAGGACTCAGCACCTTGGCGTTTCCATCCAGGTGGTCATCGCCATACCCCCCCAGCACTTGGCGTTTTGCATCGGGTTGCCATCGCCAGAAGACCCCAGTGCATAGCGTTTCTGCATCAGCATCCTCGCCAACGAAGCAGCATCCCCTAGCGTTTTCACTCAGCATCATCGCCAGAATCAACCAGCAAGCTAGCGTTTTTGGAAAACCAGCAACCTAGCGTTTTTGACTTGCATCAGCCTAGCGTTTTCAGCCTTTATGACCTCAACCTGCAGCGTTTTTCAGCATTGAAGCACCTGCAAGTTCAGCCCTAGAAGAGTAGCAGATTCAGCCCATAAAGAAGTAGCAAATTCAGCCCGGAAAGACCTCAGTTTTCAGCCCTAAACCTGCAGATTTTCAGCATCAAAGACCCATAGAAAACAGCCCCCAAATCAGCGTTTTTGGACTAGTTGCAGATTTCAGCCCATAGCGTTTTTGGACAGCAGTAGATAAAAGATTGCAGATTTCAGCCCTTAAGTCACTTTCGTCATTGTCGACATAGCCTAGACTTGCATCAGTCACATGCATTCAGTTTGTACCAGTTTGTGCAATCATAAGTAGACCACTCTCGCCGACGAGAGTGGGGCCTTCGGAGGAGCGTTTTACGTCTCTGGTGTCGTATCTCTCTTCTCTCTCTATCTCTCAGTCTCATACACTTGCATGCACAGTGTCCATTCACTTTGTTTGTGATCATAGCATTCTCTCATTAAGAACGGAAGGCTCTACCTTCCATAAGAACAAAAGGAACCTTGAGCACGGTTTGGACCACGCTACATGGACACATATATGCCACATAGCTCACGGGTGGCGATTGGTCAGCTGAGAGTGGCTTCACACAGGTTAGAGATTGAGATCGGGAGACATACTGGTGTTCCCAGGGAGGAGCGAGTCTACAGAGCCTGCACAGAGGAGGTGGAGAGTGAGGAGCACTTTGTATGTAGATGCAGAGCATACACTGAGATCAGAGGCAGGTATGAGGCCTTATTCAGAGGACAGCCCACTCTCCGAGAGATCATGGACTCTCGAGATCAGAGACAGCTTGGACGTTTCTTACTAGAGATATAGAGCCATCGGGACACACTACTATAGCCACACACAGCTACACAGACAGAGGGGAGACAGTCGCAGCTCACAGACTTCTTTCAGAGGATTGCCGCCCCTCCCTCACCAGACACTCAGAGGGGAGTGACACTCCCACAGGCGGAGGTGAGCCGAGCTAGACGACGACCACGAGTCACAGGCTACAGGGGCGCGAGCTCCCACCACCGACAGATCGAGGAGATCCAAGCCCGGGAGCGCCGTGCCACTGAGGAGCGAGTGGCTCAGATGAGGGCCGACCCAACAGCTTTCATCCGGGTAGCCTTGGCACCAGACCCGCCCATGTACCACATCTTACATCCCCCCATTAGTACAGGATGGAGCTAGATAGCTTGATGCATTCTCATGATTGTACTACCTTGAGCATATAGACATGCATATACCCCTAGAGATAGAGCTCCATCCCTCCTCAGATACTCCACTACCTACATTCAGTTCAGTTTTGTATCAGTTTTGTTTCATTTGTCTTTCCGATAGACGGATGACATACACACCATGTACATTTGATTTGTCTCATAGGCCGATTTCGGCCTGACATAGACCTTAAAAATCTTTCTTTCTTTCTTTCTTTCTCTCTCTCTCTCTCTCTCTCTCTCTCTCTCTCTCTCTCTCTCTCTCGTGTGCATGTGTGATCGCAAGAGCGTCTCACATGTATGGTTTTGCACTGTGCAACACTTTAACAATGGGGTTAGTATTAGCATTGTATCTTATGCTTTTTTTTTTAATGGGGGGGGAGTTTGGGGGGGACCTATGAGATAGGATTCGACATGGCAATTTGGAATTGTTGAAGATTGATGGTACCTCTTTACTGACATTGCTCTTCTTTGCACAAAGACGAGACTTATCTGAATCAAAATAGGACTTGGTCCACGATGATTAGATATAGTTTAGAGTTCATTATCACACAGAGCAAGTACCAATAGATGGTCGAGAAGGGCATCCATAGGTCAGTAGCATTTCAGGTTGTTTAGAAGGGCGAGGAGCATAGGTTGAAGGACCTGTATTAAGACGGAAGGGCTCATTATGTTCATACCTCAACATGATGGTTCTTCGGTTTTGAAAGGAAAATGCTCTTTCTTTAAAAGCAAGCACGTCTAAAATTTTCATTGCTTGTATCTTTGTGTCTGAGTATGAATGTATGTTGCACTGAGAGCTTTCTTGTGTAGAATAGTTCGTTAAATTTTGTAGTGTTGAATTGAAATGTTTAAAGGGTAGCCAAGCACTAATGTCTCTTGTATCCGCTGTTTTGACCAACAGGTTTTTGGACACATCGCTTCTGATGCTATTCTGCAACCTTTGGGTCATTTTGCAAATGCACCTGATGCCCACAAGTACCCAGCAATGCGTGCTGGCGAATATGTAGAGGCGGAACTTTCTGACATAAATTTGAAGGGAAACAAATAAGATCATCACTTGCTATCCCTTTTCTAACCACGTAAATGGTTGGTGACAAATTACTGTTTTCAATGCAAGAATGGGCAAGAATTGGATGGCTATCTTGCACTCTTTGCAATTGTACGCTGAGGGAAGAATTTTTGGAGACAAATTTGAGAGGAAATGAAAAAGAATGGCTATTTAACACGTGCAAAGTTACATGCTATCCCTTCTCACTGTGTGGATGGTGGGGGACTCATTGATGTATGCAATGCAACAATATGCAAATTTGGATGAATGTCGAGTCTTTCCCATCATGTATGTTTCCATTGTATTGCAAAAAACAGTTCCAATCTCGTGAATACAAGCCCATTGGGGGCATGGTAAATTTCGTAGTATTGTATTGGCTTCTTACATAGGCAAATTGTTTGAAGCCTAAACCGTCGGGTTACAAAGGCGGTTTAGTGAGGTGAGCGATAAGTTACCTGGAGGAGGCAACTCCAAAGGGAAGACCAAAGCAAGTCCCGCAGTACCTGGGCCTCTGAACAAAGGTACTTGGTCACTGTCACGTCCGAATCAAGTTGGCGAAATGGGTCTCTCAATGGAATAGTCATGGCCCTCAGAGTGTAGATAATTATGGGCTCTCGTAGTCCAAAGGAAACTAGTGACAAAAGCATCTGTCTTAGGATTCTGGGTGGATAGTCCTGGTCGTTCTTCTTGTGCACTTTTCTAGTGTATGAGGAGAGCGGCCGGGCGTGCCCTACCCGACTCCTAAAACAAAAACAAAAAACCTAAAGATATAATGCTTTTGTAGGACTTTGTTTTTCCATACAATAACATTTAGTGATAAACTCATATGCCACGATAATGCTTTTGGAGGTGCTTGTTAGGAATTACTGGCTGAAAATTTGAGTATACCTCATTGAGAGAGCAGCCACCAGTAGAGTGGATAAGCAATCTTCTTGTTAATCAGTCTGAACTGGGTAAGAATTCTACCAAATTCTTTTGTAAGTGTACCTTCTTTTTGTAAGGTTTACCTACGCAACAATCTTTTCAGTGGGGAGAAACTATACTTTGTTATCAATATGCAGAATTCTTTTAGAACCCTTGATCCAATTCCTTTTCACAGTACTAGAAGAGTAGAGTGACTAATTGGGAATTGCTGAAAAAAGAGGAAGAATGATACAATTTTGGCTTTGTGAGTTATACTAAAGGGGTTATTTAGCCCATGGTTTATACATTCTTAACGTACAGATAGGTATGAGTCAAAGGTGGCACACATAGATTGAAGTAGAAGAGAATGCTATATTTATGAGAAATTCTTAAATATGGATTTTCAAATTACAGTGAACCCCCCCCCCCCCCACACACACACACACAAAAGGATTTTTTTTTTTTTTAAGAACTGTCATTGATTTGAAAAGAATATGTAAAGTCCAATTGACCTCTAAAGCCATTGAAATAGGCACCTTCATCCTAGTGTGGGTTCAAACCAAGGGAGCTCTGTCATGTGCTTATTGATTTACGCCCACTCTAGTGAATGTTGACTAAAGAAGGCTACTTTTAGTCTTCATGAGAACCAATTGCATTGCAAAATTTGAGTTTTGGTTTTGGGATACCCTCTTCAAGAGATAAATAGTTGTTTGTTTGAGGAGGGGGGTGTTTTGAAGATTAAATGCATGCTTAACTTCTGAACCTTCCCCTAAGACTGGTAAGGCGAGGACTTTGAGTTATGCATTGTTCGCTCCAACCTTAATCCATAAACAATACCTTGTGCAATCTTGATTAAAACACCATGTATAAGTTGTTACAATCAAGACAAGAGATAATAACATTTGGCCAATTTTTTCCTTAAAATCTTGCTTTGTTCAATTCCATACGGTTGTGTGCCAATCGTGTGCTCATTGCCAAGATCAAAACACAAAGCCAGCTCCCTAAACCAATACCACCACTCTCTTGCAAACAAGTTTGCTTGTAGCAATGGAGTTAAAATGTGTTTGGCAAATATTAAAAACACAAAGGACTATACACTAGTTTGGTAGTAGTGAACTAGGATATTGGTGTCTCGCGTTTTCAATCATGTGCCATGTTAATCTAAACAAGAACCTCCGAAAACTCTTTTGAGGATCTTTCATACATTGATTATACTATATTTGTAAAATTGGTTCCTTAAAACAATTTTGAGCTTACCATGATGAATAATTGGGCCCATAAAATATAATCTCACAAAAATACAAATGCCGGTGATCTTTTAAAGAATTGGTACCATATGCTTAGGGGGGGAAAAGTAGACTAATGAGGTATACTATTGCTACATATGTCTATAAGTTTTACTTCTTAGATCATTGCTAAGGTAGTATTTATTTTGTTAAGTTGTACGAGACCGATATACAAGTTTCATGCATCAAATCACATGTCAAGTAAAGATGTTATTTATTCAAGCTCAAAACATCATGTTTTGTTCATTGTATGCTATTTAATTTAAGTAATAATTAAGATAATGATTATTGATGTTTATGCAATCTATAAGCATGAGATTTTTGTACAATGCAAAATCATATAAACTAGAAAATTTTGTACATGGTAGTTGTAAGAAATAGAAATGGGACATAATTTGACATATTTTTGTCAATATCAATAAATTCTAGCCAATTCCTCATTTACATGAGTCAAGTTTATGCATTTGACAATTATACATGAAACATTTTTAAACTGCAACTTCACTATATGATGCAAGATTTTATATGCATTTGACAAATTGTAAAACTGCAACTTGATTATGCAATGCAAGATTGAATCCAAAAAACATGTTTTTTTTTTCTTGGTTTTAACCTATAGAATCATTTTTTAATGATAACTTTCTCTAAAACAACATCAATGCTTCAAATGAGCTATTGAAACACCAAAAATTGTGTCTCGTTGTATTTGCAATAGAATAATTTGTTGCTTACTACCTATAGTTGTCATGAAAACTGACTTTCAAAGATGTTGTAACCTCTTTAAAAAGTTATTATTTCTCGGCAAAGAATTACAAACATGAGAAATATTACACTTTTCTAAAGCTATAAGCCTTTTTTCAATGTTTAACTTATTTATGAATCTCTTAGTTCAATGTTCACTTTGACATATAAATAAATCCTCAACTTTCTTCAATTGGTAACCTAACTACATAATAAATTACAATAATTTTTCTTTATTTGGCTTCACAAAATAAGTACAAAAAGGTGGTAGTGCCCCTTGTCTTAGGACACTCCAATTCCAATTATAGTACAAGTGTCAAATAAGTAGGTAAGAAATCATACTATAGTAGAAAACAATTAAATTATAGCATTTTCTAAAATTTTCCATAGAATAATAAAATTGATAGGATGCCATTTGTGAACAAATGTTACCATAATTCTAGTTCCTCTATTATATTGATGGCTTCATTGTATATGATTGATGTTCACATGCTATGTGCGTGTTGGCCTAGTGTAGGGTATTGTTTTATTTTGAAGAGGTTAAAATGTTGACTTCGCAAGTAGTGGTTTACGTCGAACTTGCTCTCGTACTACCAAAGTGCAATTTATCATAGTTAAATGGAATTCGGTCTCATGGTTAAGTTTCGAGGTGATATTCACATGCTTACATTACAATTCTGAACCAAGGCACTGAAAGAATGTTAAATGCTTGCACTATGAATCGTAATCTAGACGAGTCTTGGCAAACTCATTTTGCGTTCATAAACACACAAATGTCAGAATGCGTCTATTCTACTACATGCATGAGAGCATTTTTGCTACACACTTTATGAAAATCAAGTAGCATTAAAAAATGATTTTTTTAATCAAGAATCCCATCAATGACATATTAAATCTTGATCAAGTAAAATTTTCAAAGATGAAGCGAATTTCATAAAATCAAAGTCAAATCAAATCTTGATCAAGTAAATTTTCAAATCAAAGATGAAGCTAGATTTCATTGCATACATAATTTCCAGGAGAAAGCTTCATTGTTTGTGACAACAATTCACCACTATGGTTGATAAAGTCTTCAATCAATTCAATGTTGGAGTTAGGTTTGCAAGAATGCACACATAGCTTGGAGATAGAGAAGAACTTCCAGACACACAATAGAGAGTATATTACTATGTGTTCGACTACAAAGTAAGATAGCCCTAGAGTGATGTGCATATGTATGAAGCATGGGGGGGGGGGGACCTCTAGTGAGGGAAAAAAGAACTCCGACAGTCCTAAGTGTGTTCACGCACATCACTACTATATACATAATAACAAATCCTCCCTACAATATGAAAGAGAGTTGGCGCATATAGGAAAGTGCCATGTCGTCTAGACATGATTAGTCCACAAAGGGAAGTAAGCCCAAAGCTTTGTGAAAAACATCAAACATCTCATGAGCCAATTCCTTTGTGAACAAAGGGTGTCATGTGTCAGCACATGAACCAAGTTGATCTCTCTAGCTGAGAATCTCTCTTTGACGTAGTGATAATGCACCTCAATGTGCTTTGTGGGAGTATGAAAGATTGGGTTTCTCACAATTGTCAATGTTATTTGACTATTGGTATCGATGAGAGTTAGCCAAAAAGCATGTGGCATGGCTTGGATTTTGACCATACATCATGCCATCTCCCTAAGTGAGCTATTTTTCCTTTCAGCAATACCATTTTGTTCAAGTGTATAAGGTAGGTATTGTACATCGGTGTTTTATCCACGACCAGCTTGAAATGCATCAAATTCATTTGACATATACTCCCCCCTCTATTAAAATAGAGTGTGCCCACAAAACAACTGAATTTATTTTTAGTCAACAAGAAAGACTATTTGATGCACATAAAGACTTTGGACCTAATTGTAAGTGATTATACCCATGTATGTTGTGAGCATCAATGAAAGTCATCAAGGAGAGTGCATCGGGCCACAAACATCACTATGAAACAAGCTGCAACTTGCAAATAGCCCACATCAAACCATCTTTTGGAAACCTAGAATGCTATATTTTTCTCAAAATATAACCTTCATAAACATGCTTAGATGGTGCCTCCAAAGAGGGCAAATGAGGCAACCATATCATAATTTCTACAAACGCATCAAGCTGTTAAAATTCAGATGCCCAAAACGTGCATTGCATAGTTTAGCATATGAAAGAACTTTAGAATTTGTAACTGCATTCGCAAAATTTTTCACTCACTTTTCATAAGAATTGAGCTTATATAGTCCACAAGACAAGATAGGTGATGCCACAATAGTATCACCTAAAGTAAGATCATGAACAATGCATCTATCCACAAACTTTAAAACAAGGCTAAGTCTTGCTAATGTAGGAAGAGAGAACAAATTCTTTTTAATCCTAGACACAAAAAGTACACCAGAAAGTACAAAGAAATTTCCATAAGCTGTGTATTAGAGAAAGAGTATCGTGCTCTCTATTGTGGGTGCTCCTCAATGTGATATGCATGAAACCTCACTCCAACAAAAAGAAAACACAATAGGGCAATGGAGCGAGCAACTCAAAGACACAACAGAAAACTAGAACTCAATGGAACTTAACTAACTCATGGAACCAATACAGACTCTGGCTAGCAACACACTTACCTCGAAGCCTAGGACTCACAGGTACAATGGGGGTGTTGAGGCTCCAATGTGTAAGGAGGGTGAAGATGTGCGGTGCTGGTGTGGACACAAGACACGACAAAAGACGTCAAACCATAAAAACTAGATGAAGCATCTGACGACTAGAACCAACTACGCATATATACAATCATAAAGAGCCACCAATGGCTAGCAAAATATATGTGACACTCTAGATACATATATCTCCAAACTGTGGTAGTTTGGTGATTTGGACATGATGTCCACTAGAGTACCACATGTATCAATGTCACGTGTCATTGTCAGGCAAGAATTTGTCCAGTGTGAACCCTAGACCAACTGTAATTGTAACTACCTATCATGTGCAAGTGACCTTGGAGTCCTGCTACACATCGCCCGCTACAAGACGACTCACCATTCAATGAGAGAAAACATAAATAGTGAGAGAAAACACTAAAATTGTGAAAGGAAACTGCACGTATGAAGTAAGCTGAAAAATAACTTTATATTGACACACAATGATGCTAATCTATGCTCTCCCAATTGTGTTAACCCGAAGAGAGTGTCATCGCTACCATCACCAATGTAACACTCAAAGAGTCTACCTCTAGAGGTGGAGCCATAAAATCGATCATAGGAGCCTGATGGACTAAAGGCTGCTGCACCTTACTCTCTACAAACTGGCTCTCTATGAAAGTAGTTGCCATGCTGAGCGACAGATGGAAGCACCTGACTTGCATGGTACTGAGGCTGCCGACTAATGCAGCTATGATTATGTGTGCCAACAAATCCTCACAAGGAAATCTCTATGTTGGTTGCATCTCTGTCATGTGGGCGGGATGTTGAACCCCCTAGGGATAGTAGTCAAAGTGTTGAGACTAAGCACCTTCCATAAATTGGGTAGAAGGACGTGGCTGCTCGTAACCCATAGAAGTGTGTACCTATCTCGCTACATGACTAGTCCACCCATACCCCAACATGAGGGCTACAACATGTGCTTGTGCATGCAAGGAAGGGGAAGAGGAACACAGCAAAGGTGAAAGCACCTATGTGGAAGGAGAGAGTTTTTCTTTATTGCCTTTATGTACATAAGGGTTAATGGAGTTAGTGGGGTTAGGGACACAAGGATTAGGTAGCCACGGCCCTTTACCCCAACAATCTCCCACTTAAAGGACAAGGTGGTACTAAAGCTAGTATGTACAATCATGAATCACGACAGCTTCATTCTTGTACAAAATCGTTTAGCCTACACCCATTAACGCAATGCAATGTGTAAATTGCTCCCATAGTTAAGCTCTTTGTAAGAGCATCTATTGGGTTGTCATCAATGTGGATCTTAACAAGCTCCAAGCGCTTATCCATCAACACATCCAAATGAGATGATATCTCACCTCAGTGTGTTTTGACTTAGAATGAAACATAGTATTCCTTGCTAAAGCAATGGTACTCTGACTATCACAATGCAAAATTGGAGCATGTCGAATGTCTAAATCTCCCGCTAAACATGCCAACCATATAGCTTCCTTGTTGGCATTTGATGCTACAACGTACTCAGCCTTTGTAGTGGAAGAAGATGTGCAATCTTGGAGAGATGATCTCCAAGGATTGGCTCCTCCTGCAACTATAAAAATGTAGCTAGACATAGATCTCCTATTGTCTTTGCAACTCGCATGAACTGCATATGTGCAACCATCAATAAATGCATCACTACTACCGGAGCATAACCACTTGTTTGTTGTAACCTTCAAGTATTTAAGGATGTGTTTCACCACCATCCAAAGATGTTTGCCAAGATTAGCCATGTACCGACTAACCACTCCCACCTCAAATGCAATATTTGGCCTTGTAGATAGGCCTTGTAGCTACCATAGCATACATAAGACTGCCTACAATCAAACAATATGGAACACTTGCCATTTCTGCTCTCTCAACATCTGACTTGGGAGATCTTCTTGCTACGTTTCAAATATGATAGTAGTGGTGTGTACTCACTACCTTCCCACCCTGCATATTGAAATGTTGCAAGACCTTTGGATATAGGATTCCTAGGATAAATTATGAATTTACTTTTTCCTACCTCTCTTGATATGCATACCAAGAAAATAATTTGCTTTTCCCAAATCCTTCATAGCAAAAGTTTTGCTCAACATTTGCTTCAATTTGGAAATCGCCTGAGTAGACTTTCCCCCAATGAGCATGTCATCTACATATAAAATGAGAATGACCAAAGAACCGTCACTAAGTTTCTTTGTATACAATCAATGATCCTCTTGACTCCTTCTAAAACCCTAAGATCGCATAAAAGCGTCAAACATTTGATACCATTGCCTTGAACCTTGCTTTAAGTCGTAAAGGGATTTCTTAAGTTTGCACACAAGATCCTCCATGTTAGGCTGTTCAAAACCAAAACAAAAGCCACTTGTGGACACTCTTGTGTCAAAACAACCAGCCCAATCTGAGTCCGAAAAAGCATGTAAGTTTGGCGGCAATGATCCCCCCTTGGTATAAAACAAGCCAAGATATAAAGTGCTAGTTAGGTAGCGAAAAATCCTCTTGACAGCCTGCCAATGCTTAGACCCTGGGCTATGCATAAATCTGCTGACGTGTGAGACTGCAAACTAAATATCCGGCCTCGTGTTGCATACATAAATAGGCAGCCCAGCAGTTTGGTAAAGAGTGACATCAGCAAGATCACCAGCATCATGTAGACTCAACTTCAAACCTGTTTCCATGGGAGTGGCAATAGGTTTGCAATCCTCAAGTCCAAACTTACATAATAATATATCTATGTAACTTTTCTGACATAAGGCAATACCACCATCACACTGCTTAAATTGTATACCCAATCAATGATGCAACAACCCAAATCTTTCATCTTGAAAGTAGTATTCAAATCAGCCTTAAATTCAGCAATATGTCTCTCATTTGGTCCAGTGATCAGCAAATCATCGACATAAAGAACCACTATGAGAAGTACATCACCCTCACGCTTTACATACAATGTGCTTTTCGTTGGACTGTTACGAAAGCCTTGTTTGACCAAATGAGTGTCAGCTTTCTCATACCAAGCACGAGGAGATTCCTTCAACCCCTACAAAGCCTTCTTACATCTGCACACTTTGTCCTCTTGTCCTTTCTTGACAAAACCGCGAGGTTGCATTACATAAACTTCCTCAAATATGTCACCATTCAAGAAAGTAGTAACAATGTCTGATTGATGTACATCCCAACCAAATGCACATAGAAAATGCACACTAGTCGTACGATAAGTGGGAGCAAAAGTCTCTTCCTAATCTATGCCTTTTTGCTATGCATAACCCTTTGCAACAAGTCAAGCCTTATGGCGATCGTACTGACCATCCGGCTTGTGTTCAACTTGTAAACCCACTTTGTACCAATGGCCTTTTTGCCAGGAGGCAAATCACATAATGTCCATGTGTCATTTTCTATAAGTGCATCATATTCTAATTGCATGGTAGCCATCCAATTTTCTGAATTCTGTGCTTCATCAAACGATAGAGGTTCCTCAACATCACGTAAGCTAGACATAGCCAAAGCATAACAATCTGATACATAAGATGCATGGCAAGAGCCTGAACGAGTACGACTAGACAAAGGTGCATCCAAAAGACAAAGGTTCCTCAACATCACATAAGCTAGACATAGCCAAAGCATAAAAATCTGATACATAAGATGCATGGCAAGAGCCTGAACGAGTACGACTAGACAAAGGTGCATCCAATTTACTGTCACACAATGTATGCACTGGCCGTTTTGGCATACCTCTAGCCTGCTCATTTTCAGCTCTTTCCTCATCAAGTACATCATGTACATCTGCATCAATAATAGGCTGATCTATAACATTTTGTGAAACCCCCATAAGCTGTACATTTGCCTCATTGGAATTTACATTCGTATTGCCAACATTGAAAAGAGGCAACAAAGTGTCATAAATGTCATGTGAGCTTACATTATTGTCTCTAGTACATGACAGCAAGGGCTGAACAGAATCTTCCAGAAACACTACATCCTGTGAAACCAGAATACGCTTTGTTTGCGGATGATAAAACCTGTAACCTTTGCTTTTAGCACTATAACCAACAAAAATACATTTGACAGCCTTATCATCCAATTTTCTATGTTGTTTTTGTGGCACCAAAGCATATGCCAAACAGCCAAAAACACGCATGTGCTCAATAGAAGGCTTTCTATCATGCCATGCTTCATATGGAGTAATAGACTGCAAAGCTTTTGTAGGACACCTGTTTAGTACATAAGTGGCACACATGATGGCCTCAAGCCAAAAAGAATGTGGCAAAGCTTGACTTTTGACCATACATCATGCCATTTTCGTAAGTGAATTGTTTTTCCTCTCAGCAACACCATTTTGGTGAGGTGTATAAGGCATTGTACATTGGTGTTTTATTCCACGACTAGCCAGAAATGCATTAAATTCATGAGACATATACTCCCCCCCCTCAATCGGAACGGAGGGTGCCCAGAGTACATTTTGATACATTTTCAGCCATAGCCACAAATTGTTTGAAGCACATAAAAACTTCGGACTTCACTTTAAGCGGAAATACCCATGCATGCCTGGAGTAATCATCAGTGAAAGTCGCGAAGTATAGGTAATTGCCCAAGGACGGAGTTCGCATGGGCCCACAAACATCACTATGCACAAGCTGCAACCTGCATGTGGCCCTAATTGAACCATCCTTTGGAAACTTAGAACGCTGCATTTTACCCAAATATAGCCTTCACAAACATGTTTGATTGGTGCTTCAAGAGGCGGCAAAGAAGCAACAATATCAGATTTCTGCAAACGCAGCAAAGTGGCAAAATTCAGATGACCAAAACATGCATGCCAAATTTTGCATCTGAAATAGCCCTTGAATCAGCAACTGCATTTGCAAAATTTGTCCACACTTGTCACACAAAGTGAGCTTATACAGCCCACAACACAAAAGCCCAGATGCAACAATTTCATCACCAAAACTGAGATCATGAACTGTACATCTGTCATCCACAAATTTGACTACAAGTCCAAGTCTAGCAAGTGCAAATACAGACAAAAGATTCTTCTTGATTCCAGGTACATAAAGTACATCAACAAGTGTGAAAGAGGTGCCATTTGTAGCAGTTAGCACAATCTTTTCAACTCCCTAAACCGGATAAGAGGCATTGTTGGCACAAGTGACTGAATTCCCATGAGGGACAGACTTGAGAGAGGTGAACAATTCACGATGTGAGGTAATGTGCTTTGTAGCACCACTGTCAAAATACCACACATGTGAATCTGCAGCAACTGACATGAATGCATCATGGACAACAGGATTGTAAGTGCACTCTGCACTAAAATCCCATTCTGCATCAACATCAGCATCACAGTCTCCTTTCACAAAAGACTCAACAATGGCTGCATTTGTAGTGGAACCAGCATTTGCAATGGAACCACTCTCTTTCTTCTTAGCCTCTTTGGCCTTCAACTTAGGACATTGCTTGATCAAGTGATCATTAGCTTTATAATAATGGCAACGCAACTTCTTTTTGCCCTTATCACCGGAATTTCCTAACGAATTGCTACCAATAGAAGCATTAGGAACAAAAATTTTGCCACTCGTAGCAGAACCATAAGAAGTGGTTGCATTTGTGTTACTACCCTTCCTTTGAGAAGCAATAAAAGCCTGTTCAACTGCATGCTGTCTAGTCTTGTTTTTTCTGGAAAGTTACTCTTGCAACAGCAATGTGCATAATGCATCAAACTTGACAACTTAAGTATTTCCTTGGGTCATAAGTCTCCAAGTACTAGCAAAATTCTGGTAAGAATCTGGTAAGGCATCAAGAACAGTCTGCACAAGGGAACTGTCTGAAATGACTTCACCTGTAGAAATAAGTTGCTCATTGATATCCTTGACAACAGCAAGGAAAGTGTCCATATCATCTTCCTCATGCATAATCTTCGACTCTAGCTCTTTACGCAGCAAAGCAATTTTAGCATCATTGCGAGTTGCATAAAGACCAGCCAAAATATCCCAAGCCTATTTTGCAGATTTTGCTGAATGAATGTGATGAACAATGGTGCGCTTCACAAACAACGCAATCTACGCATGAGCTTGCGTATCCTTTACATCCCAACGAGATTGCTCTACCGTAGGCAAAACAACTCTAATAGCAGCAATCCTTGCAGCAAGACCTGCCACATCCTCAACATCGCCTACATCCTCAGAACCAGGACGTACATCAATGCCCTGCACAATATTCAAAACACCCTTTGACACAAGAACATGTTGCATCATGTAAGCCCACATAGGGTAATTGTCCCCATCCAATTTGTCCTCGGCAGCAAACATCTTGAACACATCTGTGTCGTTGTCAACCATGGCGAATGTTGCACGTGATGTGAAAATTGCCCGAAAAGAGGAGAAACAAAGCGAGAACAACACGTGCTATATAGCACAAACCATAGAAGACTGTAAGGCGACTATTATGCAGAAAACAGCACTGGCAGAAATTTTGCACAAAATGACAAAATAGCCTGTGCAGTACTGCCTGTAATGGAAACGGCCCTGTGTAGTACTGCCTGTAATGGAAACAGAGGCCAAAATGAGTTGCGGATGCTCGCGGAAGCTCACAAAAATCAGAGAAAGTGAGCAGGCGTGTGCGGGAGTTGCTGGCGACTAAGCCCGGGAGGATGCAACCTACTCTGATACCAATTGTTGGAATTAGGGTTGCAGAGAAACACACACAGCTTGGAGAAGACGAAGTAAGCTCAAGGCACACAATAGAGAGTGTGTTACTTAGTGTGCAATGGGGAGATAGATAGCCCTAGAGTGATGGGCGTATGTACAATGCACGGGGGGAAAAACCTCCTGAAGAGGGAAAAAATGCCCCGGTGGTCCTAGTGTGTTCATACACATCACTACCACATGTATATGGTGACACAACCTTGGAATCCTCATCAACACGGCAAGAAGTCCAAGAAATGCTCCAATTGTCCTCAATTCAGGCATGATGCACAAGATTGTCCTCAACCCAAGAATCAAGGTTATACGCATCATCACCAACCTATTTTTTCACCTCCATATGCACCAGACCCAGCTTACCCTCGAGGGGGCACCAGGTCTTCACTGCCTTCTTCATCTACTCCTGGTCAAGCCCAATATGTTGAAATCTCTACAGACACTAACACCCATTATCCTATGCAACTTTATGCTACTAGCATCGATACTCCATCCACCAATCTATGGCTATTAGATATTGGAGCTACACATCATATGACCCATCAATTCTCTTGGTTATCCAATATCATATATAGTGAAGTCTTCCTAGGAGATGACAGTATTCAATATGCCAAAGGTATGGAGATGTTATTATTGATGGTCCCAATGGTCTTCAAATTATCATCTCCAAGGTATACTATGTTCTAGGCATCACCAAAAGTCTAATACCCATCAATGAGCTTACTTCTATAGGAATTGAAGTGACATTTAATCATGAAGGCTACAAGCTTATGGCTAGAGACTACAATGGTCGCTAAGTTCATCTACATGTCTCCAAAGTTGAACATCTCTATCCAGTTGGAAAATCTTCTATTATCCACTGTTATCAATACCCCATCATGTGAAAATGCCCTACATATCTCCCACCATGTCTTGCATGAGCTCACACATCGCGAGCTAGCTCTAGGTCTGCCAAAACAAATCATCCATCATACATCACTTTCAGAAGGTCCATACTTCTTTGCCAACGCACACCTCATAGCTATCTCCATGTCACAAGCTTCCGCACCGGTTGATCTCATCCACTATAATGTGTATGTGTTAATCTTCCTAAAATGGTTACTCTGAGTCTACAACAACATATTCTATGTTGGAGATATATGCAGCTATTGCTCGTTTTCAGCTTGTCCAAGATCTTGTGGAAAATGAGCTCAATAGCATTATCATCATTCTTTGCCCTCAAAATGGTGAAGACTATACCCTCAAGAATTCTAGCATGGAATTGTAATACGCCATCAATTTACTATTCTTTGATCATTCTCAACAGCATGGCCATGTAGAGAGAAAAATTCACACTTTCTATGAAGCATTTATCCTTGGCCATCCACTGTTCTCTTCACACATCGTAGCCTTGCCATTGGATCCCCCTCCCACTCGAGTCCCACTCCCGCTTATCGTACCACATTGCTACCCCAAACATTGTTCCAACTCTCAATCTTTGCACCTGTTATCTCAGTGATTGTTATCCCTCATGTGTGAACTCCCTCTTGAGTGGGGATCTACAATTATCCACAATAGGTCATTCATCCTTAAGGGGGGATGTTAGAAAAAATATATTTATTTTTGTAACAGTGAATTCCTCTTGTAGAGTTAAGAAAAATATCCCGCACTTTTAGCATTAAAATCCTATGATTTAGCTAATCACCATAGTGATTTAGGCAATGATCCTTCATCCTAATTATTTAGGCATTGCTCCTTCATTGCAACTCTGTATATAGGCCATTGAGCCTCACACCTTGTAGCATTTAATGGCCTAGTAACTTGTGTGTAGCGGAAAATAGCATAAACATAGTGAGCATTTCATTAGAATAGGTTCCTAATGAGCATAGAAAGAGTGCTTGGATGGAGAGAGCAACAAAAAGCATAACACCTAGTCAGATAGGCATGAACAATACTTCAAAAGAGAATTTTACATGGAGCCGGTCCCTCCAAAAGGCTTTGTATTATAGGTTTTCCCCATCAAAGGAGACATTTTACAATACAATAATTTGTGTTCCTTCAATAACTTGCTAGTGCAATGAAGATGGAAGCTTCAAGCACCATGCATACACTTATAAAACACAACATCAATTCCCTCACGGTCTGAGACCCAAGACCTCACACACCTTTGAAGATGGTGAGAGCTAGCGGAGTATGAGAGTAGATTGAGAGGAAGAAGGAGTAGTCTTACGAGAAAGAAGTATATCTCCTCGCATAATCACTCATAAAAGCTTAGCATAGCTTAGTAATTAGCATGGTAGAGGAGATGAGCATACATTGGAGCTTGGCTCTTGGTTGGATTTGCATCACAAAGCCAAGAGTTGTTGGTGTAGGCCTCCCTTCTCACAAGCTTGGAGTAGATGATGAGCTTTCCATTAAAGCTTGAGATGGAGAGAAATTCTTCTTTTGCTTCACACATGAGATTGTGTGAGTGTGTGTGTGATAATGCCTTGCCAAAATCAGCCCGCAATTTTACTCATGTTGGCACCCCCATTGGCTCATGCCAGGCTTAGCCAGTAAGAATTTAGAAGCATAATGGCTAGCCTTCTGACATGTGTCCCCCTTTCCCCTTTTGTGAGAGCTTTAGGTAATTAAATAAATCAATTAATCTCTCATTGGACCCCTTAGTCTTCTGGCCAATAGGAACCAGGCAAGCCATTGGGCTGCTGAATGCTCATTGGACCCCTTGGGAGACTGTCCAATAGTCTTCTAGAGAGCTTAATTTCTATTGGTTCTTTTATCAAGTGTTTTAAAATGAATTAAAATAAATGTACTCTAGCCTAATTCTCATTGTTCCACATCTATGGCCATCCAATAGGATTTAAATTCACCTTGGGGGCAACTGGGCTAGGGAGTTGACATGTGTCCCCTAAGAGAGCCTGTGTGTGTGTGTGTGTGTGTGTGTGTGTGTGTGTGTGTGTGTGTGTGTGTGTGTGTGTGTGTGTGTGTGTGTGTGTGTGTGTGTGTGTGTGTGTGTGTGTGTGTGTGTGTGTGTGTGTGTGTGTGTGTGTGACCATTGGACATAGCCTTTGAATTTTGGAACCTTAGCATTTTGGAAGTCTTAATGGGCTGAACCTTAGGGTCTTTGAATCCCATTGTTGCACATTGCTCTTTTGCAAATGGCCCACCCTTTAGAACCTTATTTTCCCTCCTTTGGATCCCTACCATGGCCAGTCTGCCAGCTTAACCAATATTCTAGCTTTTTCTTCCCTGGTACTTCCCCATATTAAATGATCAGTTTAACATGAGAAAATCATTTAGGAGAATTAGATATTAGTTATTATGACATTACCTCTCTCTTGAAATCATAGTCGTCCTCGACTATGGGGTAGAGAAGATATAGCCTAGTCATTAGTCCTTTTCCTAGTGGGTAGAGGACCCCTATTTTACCCACGACATAGTTCCAGAATGGGTGACTAATCCATTTGGTGCTTGAGAGATTATGCTGCGGCAAGCATGTATGCGCATTAGTCCTATCAATCTTCCATAGTAGAGTGACAAGCTCTACTTAGTGTTTGGAAGACGTCGTCTCCGCAAACTTGATTCTAAGTATGCATACTACTTAACATTTGTGCACAATAAAGAAAAAGAGTCTTATAAGACAAAAAAAAACTTTGTTCATTTTAAACATTTGTACATTTGCTTACTCTAGGGAAGCATTGTAAGCATTGACAAGGTTTAGGTTATCCTTTGATTGTATGCCTTGCATCCATCTGGCATCTTCAAAAGGATAGTTCTTAAACTTAATATGATACCATCGGATAATCTTACCGCCTCTCAATACCTTGTCTTTATGTCGGAGAATGGACTCTGCCTGCAGTACCTCTTCTTGGTCCTCGATCTCCGATGGGCCTTCAATAGTTGGTTCTTGAGGTGGCTCTACTTTGTAAGGCTTTAGTAGGCTCACATGGAAAGCATTGTGTATGAGCCAATGGCTGGGCAACTTGAGTTGATAGGTCATGTCATTGATTGGCTAAGAATCTGGAAGGGACCATAGTACCTTTTTGCTAACTTCGCATAGTACTTTTGTTGGCCCGTAGGATTATTGCCCATCGTGCGCCTTAATCGAGCCTTGGGAAATTTAAGCAAGACCCAATCATTTTCTTTAAAGGCTTGGACTCTTATGTGCTTATCAGCAGCAGCCTTTTGCCTTTGTTATGAGATAGAGATAGCATCCTTAATCTTTTGGAAAGATTCTGGTAGGCCTCGGCTATACTCATGTGCAGTGAAGATCTTCCCGTGTACCTTAAGTAGCAGAGGGGACTTTGGATCTTCCCTCAATTACCTCAAAAGGTGCTTTTCCTGTGGAGGTATGTACAGTATTATTGTAGGCATACTCCACTAAGGGTAAGTACTTATCCCATTGGGACCTTTGATCTGCTTTTGTTACATAGGCTTTTAGTAGATCAAGAATTATTTGGTTAGCTATTTCACTTTGGCCATCCGTTTGCGGGTGATAGGCCGAAGAGAAGTTTAGCCTTGTCCCTAAATTCTTGAAGAGACCCTTCCAAAAATTACAGGTCATTCTAGGATCTCTATCCAACACTATAGACATTGGCAAGCCATGGTACTTGAAAATTTGTGATATGAAGAGGGTTGCCATTTGATGGGCTTTTATATTCTTTTTGACAGGTATAAATGAGCTTGTTTGCTGAACCTGCCTACTATCGTCCATATTCCCATATTCCCATGGATAGACTTAGTCAATCCAAAGATAAAATCCACGGATATGCTCTCCCATGGTGAATTAGGGATTGGCAAAGGTTGAAGCAATCTAGGTTGCTTCCCTCTATCAAACTTCATCTTTTGGCATGCCACACATTTAGAAACATACTCTTGTATGCTTGCTTTCATGACAAGCCAATAGAAATATGTTTCAATCCCTTTTACGGTAGACCGAATCCCTCTATGCCCCACATAAGGAGGAGCATGAGATTCATACATTACTTTCTCATGTAGTGAGTTAGTAACACATAGTCTATTGCCATAGAGAAGATAGCCATCTTATAAAGTAAATGGTTCCTCTTTCTTCCCTAGTGCAAGGGTTGAAATCACATCTTTAAAATCGGGATCAATAGCATATTCATCTATCATAGAAGATAAATCATTATGAGCTGCTATGGAAACTGTATTCACTCTCGACCGTCTTGAGATTGCATTGGGTACTTAATTATGCTTGCCAACAATGTGAGCAATACGAAAATGAAATTGCGAAAGGAAATTTTCCCACCTCATTTGTTTGTCGGAGAGCTTGGTCTACGTCATGAAGTACTTAAGGCTTTGGTGATCCATCCGCGGAATGAAAGGATTCCCCAGTAAATAGTGCTTCCACGAGTCTAAGGCATGTAGAACTGTGAGGAGTTCCTTTTCATATATGCCTAGAATTTTCTCAACAGGGTCGAGCCTTTGACTTTCATAGGCTATGGCGTGCCCTTCTTGAAACAAAACAGCCCCGAGGCAATCACCACAATCGTCACATTGGACCTCAAATGGCTTTGAGAGATCCGGCACTGTAAGCACAGGTTGAGAGATAAGCTTTTCAAAATCATTGTTCTCCTTGGTAGACCATGTATACCTAACGTTTTTCTTTGTTAGGTCATGTAATGGTCCCGCGATTTGTGAGAACTTTTCTATGAAGCGTCAATAGTCTGCACACATACCTATAAAGCTTCTTAGTTCATGATTGGATTAGGCCATCCTTTTATTACCTCTAGCTTTGATAGATCCATTTGGATGCCATCTTGAGAGATAATGTGATCTAAATATTGAATCTCTTTTAAGAATAACTCACTTTTCTTTCGATTAATATAAATTTTATTCTCTCGTAAAACTTGAAATATTACTTGGAGGTGTTGCTTGTGTTCGTCTAATGAATTAGAGTAGATGATAATATCATCAAAGAACACTCCAGTAAAGGTTCGGTGAGGCCTAAATAGCTTCTCCATCAAGTGGTTAAATGTGGTTGGTGCATTGGTCAAGCCAAAAGGCATGACAATGTATTCGTAAAGACCAAATGTAGTGCGAAATGCGGTCTTTACAATGTCTTGATCAACTATCCTTATTTGATGGTAGCCACTTTTTAGGTCAATCCTACTGAAGTAGGTCGATTCTTGTAGCTTATCAAATAGTCCTCTACCCTTGGAACGGGAAACCTATTCTTGATAGTGATCCTATTTAGTTTTCTATAGCCGACACACATACGGTATGTGTTGCCTTCTTTTGCACTAATAATATTGGTGAGCAGAATGGAGATGAGCTAGGCCTAACCATGCCCTTCTCAACTAACTCATACACTTGCCGCATAATCTCCTCTTGTTGAGCTTGAGAAACTCTATAAGGAGGTTTATTAGGCGGTGAACTTCCTGGAAAAAGTTCAATTGCATGGTCATCATTGCCTCGTTTAGGATGTAGTTCACAAGGGATGTCGTCAATAAAAACATCTTGAAATCCCTTGAGAAAATTAGATAACTCTAATTCCCTGTGATTGTTTATATTTTCTTTTGCTAAAGCATTAGGTTCGTTATGAAAATCTTTAACAAAAATCATGTACACAGAAATAGAGCGCTTTATTGAAAGCTTGCGTATGTACAATGGGTGTGGTGTTACCCAACTCTTTGGCATCTATGTACATATCTTTTTCCCTGAACCTAAAGTAGATTTTCATTTCAAGGAATTTAACATTGGCATCCATGCGATCAAACCATGGTGCCCCTAGGATTACATCCTCGTGCTTGAGAGGAGAGATAAAGAAGTCCTCTTTGTCCACATAGCTTTGGACATGCAGCCTCAATTTCCCAATTAAGGGAGTGACTGAAGCTTCTTGCCCCTTGAAAGCACCATCGGCGGGTAGGACATCTCCCATCTCATAGGCTTGGATGCCTAGCTTGGTGGCCAACTTTGTGGATATGAAAATATGAGTAGAACCAGGGTCAAAGAGAATAAAAGCATCATGTTCTCTTACATTTCCCCAAGCATGGCATAGAGGAGATCCTTTGTGGTGAGCTTCTTCTTCTTGGATTTCGACCAAGGTAGCTCTAGGAGGCTTGTTTCATGTATTCTTGTGGGGGCAAGCACGATAAGCATGCCCTTGCTCCCTGCACTTGAAACAGCAGTTATCTTTACGATAACGCTCAAGCTCTTCAAGAGAGAGTTTATTCTTCATTTATAAACTCCCTTCTCCTTAGCTTTTTTGTTGTTGGCGTTGCCTTTAGGAGACTTTTGGACATTGTCCTTCCCCTTAGGCTCATTGTTACGGTCCTTGTTCTCCGTGGGCTTAAGATTTCTCTTAGTCCCTGTTTGGAAATTGATTCCTAAAGCCACCATGGTATGGTGTATGACCGCAAATATGGTGTGTGGCCTTTGGGAGTTGACATACTCTGCCATATCTTCAGTTAAGCCCGCACAAAATTGTTGTTTTTGCTCTCCAAAATCCATTTTTTTGAAGACAGTGGATTTGAGATATAAGTCCCAAAACTTGTCTACATATTTAATAGATTCGTAAGGAGAGAGCTTCAAGCTTTGCCATTCGGTGAGTACTTTGTCTTTGGCATCGGTAGCCAAAAATTGCTTCATGATGGAAGCTCTTAAAGCTTTCCATGTTCGTGGGGCTTCACCGTTGGCCGTAGGCTAGACCACCATTGCCTGGTAGACTTTTGAAAATTCATAGCTACATGGCATAGTTAGAGGACTCCATGAAGCCCTCATCTCCAAACGCCACATTGAATTGTTGGATGAAAATCCAAGACTTTGTCTGTAGCACCAAAGGTGCCATCGTGGGTAAGAAAAGAGATGTTCTTTCCTCCCTCTTTTTGAACTTCTTGAGCTTGGACGACCTCTTCCACGTGGCATAGGATTTCCTATGGCCTCTTCTTTTTGGTGGTTTGAAAGTTGCACCATCACTTTCTTTAGAGGAGGAAGAATTTGAGGAAGATGGAGAAGAGAGTGACCTCTTTCTCACCTTTTTCTTGCCTTGTTCCTCCTTGTCTGCACCATCACTTTCTTCATAAGAGGAAGAGGATGAAGAAGATGGAGAAGAGGGTGACCTCTTTCTCACCTTTTTCTTCTCTTGTTTTCTGTCATCCCTCTTTGAATTATGGTGTGGAGAAGTGTGAAATGGTCTTCTCCGTTTAGGAGGTGATGGAGAGCATTTTTCCCGTCGTCTTTGTGGAGTCATCTCCGTCAAAGTGACAGGAGACTCACTTCTTTCTCATTCCTGCAGTGTGGGCTCTTGAGTTCTCCTTTGGGAAGGAGATGCGTCGTCAAGTAGTAGATTTTTGAGCCCTTCATACGGATCCTCTTCTTCTTTCCAAATCGGAGAGAGGCCTCTTTTGGAAGTCTCACAAGGAGGCTTCCTAGGTACTCTCTCTTCATGGTGGGGAGTTTGGAGAATCCCATGAGCACGTAGCTACCGTTGCACTTCACTTTGGAGGGATGGATTTCCCATGGCTTGTTGAAGCCTAGAAACAAGGGAATTAACAAGAATAGGGGCATCATTAGTAGCCCAGTCGTTAGCAAAATCAAATCTATCAACATTAATTTCACTCTCTTTACTATTATCAGCCATTCTAACAATTTTTAGGTGTAATATTTTTAGGTGTACTTTGGCACTTCAAGCCCTAGTTGCTGCTCCTCTTAACCCCTTTAGAAAAGCACTCAAGCTCCTATACCCGTGGCTCGAATATCATTAATTGCAAGGAATAGAAGAGAGGGTCTTCCAATACCAAAAGAGTACCAGCTCCTGTCAAGCTTCTAATAGCTCAATAGTGGTTAAGCCGTTGGCAAGCCTTTTAGGAGTCCACTATTAAGACCATACCTTTGACGGTGATGCCCCGTTATTTGCACGAAGCAGGCGCACTACAAGGCTGAAAAATCCCTATTCTACTTACTCAACTGCAATTAATAATACCAATCATTTATAGCTAGCTTGAGGACCTCCCTTCTTGAGCAAGAAAAGAGAAACCTTGTGCTCTCATACCAATGTAGCATTGAATGGCCTAGTAACTTGTGTGTAGCGGAAAATAGCATAAAAATAGTGAGCAATTCATTAGAATAGGTTCCTAATGAGCATAGCAACAGTGCTTGGATGGAGAGAGCAACAAAAAGCATAACACCTAGTTAGATAGGCATGAACAATACTTCAAAAGAGAGAGAACCAGATTTACATGGAGCGTGTCCCCCCTCCAAAAGGATTTGTATTAAAGGTTTCCCCCAACAAAGGAGACATTTTACAATACAATACTTTGTGTTCCTCCAATAACTTGCTGGTGCAATGAAGATGAAAGCTTCAAGCACCATGCAAACACTTATAAAACACAACATCAATTCCCTCACGGTCTCAGACCCAAGACCTCACACACCTTCGAAGATGGTGAGAGCTAGCGGGGTATGAGAGTAGATTGAAGTAGTCTTATGAGAAAGAAGTATATCTCCTCACATAATCACTCATAAAAGCTTAGCATAGCTTAGTAATTAGCATGGTAGAGGAGATGAGCATGCATTGGAGCTTGGCTCTTGGTTGGATTTGCATCACAAATCCAAGAGTTGTTGGTGTAGGCCTCCCTTCTCACAAGCTTGGAGTAGATAATGAGCTTTCCTTTAAAGCTTGAGAAGGAGAGAGAGTCTTCTTTGCTTCACACATAAGATTGTGTGAGTGTGTGTGTGATAATGCCTTGCCAAAATCAGCCCCCTCTCTCTCTTGGTCGACCCCTCTTGCATTTTACTCATGCTAGCACCCCATTAGCTCCATGCCAGGCTTAGCCAATAATAATTTAGAAGCATAATGGGTAGCCTTCTGAAATGCATCCTCCTTTCCCCTTTTGTGAGAGCTTTCGGTTATTAAATAAATCAATTAATCTCTCATTGGACCCCTTAGTCTTCTGGCCAATAGGAATCAAGCAAGCCATTGGGCTGTTGAATGCTCATTGGACCCCTTGGAAGACTGTCCAATAGTCTTCTAGAGAGCTTAATTTCTATTGATTCTTTTCAAGTGTTTTAAAATGAAATAAACTAAATGTACTCTAGCCTAATTTTCATTAGTCCACCTCTATGGCCATCCAACAGGATTTAAATGCACCTTGGGGGCAACTGGGCTAGGGAGTTGACATGTGTCCCCTATTCCCTTCGTGTAAAGAGAGCCTGTGAGTGTGTGTGTAGCTGTTAAACTAAATAAATAACACACCAATTGAACAAGATGTTCAAAAAGATGATTGGCTAAAGATGTCAAGGCAAAGATATGTACAAAAACAATTCAGTCTTTGAATCAAAATTGTACAATATAGTAAGAATGATGTATCATTCTAAAGGAATTTGTACAAAGGTATCAAAAACTATCCCAATTGCATCATCAAATGCTTCCAAAGTCGGACTGCAGCAAGCTAAACCTCTTTAAGCCAAGATAGAATTCTCACCTGCATCCATATAGTCAAGACAACAGATATGTTAGACTTGGCTACGTATGGCAGGCTTCAAGGAATCTATCAGTTGTTATCCATGTCAAACTTAAAAAAAAATAGACTAGCTACTGTCCTGTATACTAAAGTACCAAGGATTTTCTAGCATCATATTCCTACTAGAGTTACTACATTTGTTTTAATTTCTCTCATAAATCAGAGCAATCAATAACCAAACAAGGTATCCGTTATAAATTTGCTGCAGGTTGAGATCATCAAAAACCGCCAGCAAAGGCCATCCAAAGCCAGTAGATAGGTTAAATTAGGTTGTGTTATAACAATCGTGGTAATCACTCCTTCTAACCAGTAAAAATCAGTAAATAAACCAGTCAAAAAATAGAGTAGTAGATCAAAGTGGGATTCAGTACACCATACTCAAAAATGCAACCATAAAGTAAGCTGAGTAACTGCCAAAAATTAAAATATCGAGCAACACTTGTATCGGGAATCTACTTGTATCTGCTATACCTCAGCCCAGTAGCAGAGGATCAGCCAGTACAAAAAAAAGAAGGCCAAACACCATCATATACTGATGTGAACCAATCTGAACCAGAAAATGCAGAAAAAAACCAATGTTCCCTTTTGCAATGTTCCTTTAGATTAAGCATGAATATGTAACTTCCAAGTATGACGAGCTAGACCAGGCAATTCAGTAACCAAAAAAAAACTATGCATAGCCAGCACCACCACCTGGCGATCAGCCCATATGCTCACCATCTGGTTCTTTTAAAATAGTGTTAGATGTCATATTCTAGCTCAGTAGAAGAGGATCAGTCAAGAAGCCAAACAACAATCTATAATGATGTGAACAAAACTGTACCAAAAAATGGCAGCCAAACCAGAAAAGACCAGTAAGTTAATCATCAAGTACATATCATCAAATATCTTGTCGACAATTATCTGAGTATCAAGGCAGTCATCATAAGTACCTTCCTCAACCAACCAGATGAGGAATCCACCTAGCAATCCTAAAAAGTCAGGGCCAGATAGTGACCAGCCATACCATGCATCAGATTCAATGAAACCTAAGACCGAGAAGTCACCTCAAATCCTGCATACATTTTAAGGCAATACCCCTAAGAGCCAGATAAATTAGAGTGTTTTATGTATTAAAAAATGGTCAGATCCTAGCCAGATAACCAAAGCCTAACCAATCCCTGTTTGTAGGTAAAACAAATCCAACAAGCATGCCATATAAGTTTTCAGAAAAGATCCCATTTTGTGCTTCCAGTTACCAGTGAGCAAGTAGTTTCCCAAGTCCTGCTGCAATAGTTATAATAAAGCCAGCAAAATATCAGTAGCAAAAAAATAGTATCTCTTTGCCTTCAGTAATCAAAAAGGACATATAGCATCCCCCTTTGCAGTCAAATTTCCAAGGTAAGGGCAAGAAGCATTCTCCTCCATATTATTCAATCATACCAAAGATTAATGTAGAGACTGTGTATAACCAGCTAGATTAGGCTAATTAAAAGCTCCCCCCCTTTTTTTTATTTGTAACATCACCAGACTTAATATTCCCTCATCAGAGTCAAAATACCAAAATAATCACCATATGAAAGATTCGATGCCATCTACTAGTATTGCAACTTAACAAAGCCATCAGATTCACAACAGTCCTACCTGTGAGGCACTGGGAGTCCAGCACCATGTTTTTCAAGAGATGAATCAACAGCACCATTCCTTCCTCTCAGTTTTTCTCAAGAAAAAACAACAACAAAGTCTAAGTGAGGGAGCAGAAGATCCCTCACCTTTTATAGTGAAGGAGGCAGGGATGCACTCCGACAGATGCTCATTAGTGGTGGTGTCGCGGCCGCCTAGCCTCGATGAATGTACGAAGTAATCCGGGTAGGATTCTATCAATGAGTGGGAGGTAGGGAACCCAAGGCAGACAACTTTCCATCAGAGCGGGGCAGTGATGCAGTCGCGACAACCTGATGAAGACCTAAGTTGAGACAGTGAACTCGAAAGCCACCCAGGTTTATGAGGGGTCAAATAATAGTTTTAGCTTGAAAACTAAAACTGGTAGGAGATAGATTAGGGATAGTACCCATAGGGTAGTCAGAACAAGATGTTGGGAAAGCTTTAGCTTTATGGTAACTAGCTCGAATATTAACCAATGTGATCCACATAACAAATTAAGCATTTGTTCAGCATAGGGTGATCCCTTACCAGGCAGCAACTCAATATAACCACTTGAGCTCAGACAGTGATTCGTAGTGTAGTCTACAATCCTCTCCAGATGAGGTGCTAGAGCAGCCACAGCCCCAAGGCAGTAATTTAGCATGTAAAACATAAGGTAAACTCTCCTAAAGTCACAACTCAAAAAAGAAAAATGATTTGAGTGTTTGGAGGTCATATATTGTGGCCAAAAATGGCAATTTAGAACATTAACCGAGCCCCATAGATATTATCCAGGTCAGAGGTCATAACCAAGTATGTGTGCATGTAGCTATGGTCAGCTGCTATGACACAGTGTGTGTGTGTGTGTGTGTGTGTGTGTGTACCCGCCCTAACCCAGGCGCCATACACAATGGGTCTTGGCAGTAGGCCCATTGTGTATGGGCCTACTGCCTGGCACCAGAAAGATGAGATTTTTTAGTTTCATAAGCTTTAAAAAATAAGAGTGGCCCTCAAAAAGGAAGATTTGTCTGTAGATAAAGTCCCATTAGGAGAAATATGAACCTTGCATGGGCCTTGTAAGGAATCCTAATTTTTAGGGATTAAGGCTAATGTTGTGTGGGGTTTAGGGGGCAAGGGCATTGAAGAAGGTAGTTTTGAGTAAGCTTTTCTAGCCTTTTTTTTAAGACAAATGTAGGATGTGGACCTAGAGGGTTACTTTCTCTCTCTAGCTTTTTTTAAAGTGAAGGAAGCATAGGGGTGTGTCCACATCAGCAAAAACGTGGGTCACAAAGAGACAAAATTTGTCTTTTTTAAAAAAAATTCATTTTTACTTGTTTCTAACTTAAAACTCCCTCCCAACATATATACATATCCAAAAATCATTTTTTGACCCATTTTTTAAGCTTAGAAAGTCCATTTTTTCAAAACTCTTTTTCCCCAAAAAGTAATAAACATTTTGTTCTCTCCTCCTCCTCCCTCCTCCCTCCTCTCTCTCTCTCCCTCTCCTCTCCCTCCCTGCCCCTACCTTCCTCCTCCTCCCCAATCTCTCCCTCCCCCCCCTCCCTCCTTCTCTCCTCCCATCTTCCTCAACCTCTCTACCCTTCCCCCTCTATCTTTTCATCATTTGCTTCCTCACGCAACATCTTCCATGGTGCTCACGGACATCACAAATGGTTTTCTTCCATCACCACGTACTCCGCACACCAAAAGCATACATATTCGCTTCTCCTCGGCATTTGCACCGAAGACCACTAGTGAAGGTGATCAAAGGTCATCACAGGAACGTCGCACCGCTTGTGAGACCAATGTTGACATTTGGGTGGATGGCCATTTGTACCCTTACGATCCTATAAGCCGCTTCCATCCACCGTTTAATAGCCTTTCCACATTTCTTCAATTTCTTGGGAGGGGAGAAGCAGGCTTCTTAGGCTATTGCAAGCAGTTGTGTATGGGTGCAAGTGCTTCTTTGCATATGTGGATGCACGAATGTCAAGCTCTTCACCTCAAGACGACGGCATTACAAGAGAGTGTTGCCTCTTCGAAGAGGGTAGTTAAAACTCTTGAACAACAAATGCATTATTCTTATCATAGACTCTGAAGTTTAAGGTCTTAGCACTATTTATTTTGTAGTGCTTGGCACAAAAGTCGCTTTTGTGCTAAAACTCGATGAGTGTCAAATAGTGAAAGGCCGAAGGTTAGAGAGGCTAAGTGTCACTCTAATGAACGAGGCCCTTCTGCAAACCAAGCGAAGGGATTCAGTCGACCCCCATCTTTTAGCGTGCAATCAGAGAAAGACATTTGGTGGTTGGGTGCTATTGAGGTGCCCAAAGAGACCAATAGAGTACTTTCATGGATTTTTGAGAGAACTCCATGGATCACAGAAGTAATACACTCCCAAATTGCAGGTCAGAAGTTGGAGATTGAGGGTTTTGGTAGTTATGATGTGGAGTGGCACTTAGGTGGGGATTTGAAGACCATAAAGTGTTTGCTTGGCTGCAAACAAGGGGCTTCTTCTCTCATGCCTTGTCCATTTTGCACTCGAGGGTACAAACCTAATGGAAAAAAATCACATAAGAGCACTGCAAAGGCCGGTTCCATGCTTCCATGGCAAGGGCATGGAGAACAAGGGTTAGATTGTCGTGATGTCGGAGATGAAGGTAGAGAATGGGAAGTGTCTATTCTGAGATGTCCCATGCTCAATGCCCCAGACCGTGATCAAAAGGACCACGCTTGGAATCCAATCTTTCGATTTCCTCTATCGAATGTACATTTTTGTACATTACACGCATTCATGCGCATTTTTGATAGGCTATTGAAGCTCCACATTGACTATGCTTTCACAATGAAACCGTTGGAAAAGTCCCAGGAAGCGATCGAAAGAGTGGAGGTGCTCTTGAATTCCATTGGTTGTCACGGTGGAAATGTGTCTATCATTGCTGCAAAGAACACAGGGGAGGCCCATGAAATTGCTCAACAAGTGTCAATGAGTGGACAAAAAGCTAGACACTTTTTGAAGAAAGTTTCCCAAGGAAAGCCAAGTCGATATGATGCTCAAAACAGCTCCAACCAGCAGGCAGGTAACCTTTGGGAGCTTTGGAAGGAGTTATGCAAAGCTACTACCGACAATGATTCAAATGGCGAGCTTGCAAACAAGCGCAAGCAAGTTTGGGCACATTTTGATAAAATGGTCAAGCTTATGGGCCTTAACAGCACAACAGAATAACAACGCCAATCATTTCAAGAAGCCTTGGCGGATTTTACCAAGGTCTTCACCCTTTCTTGGGGTGAAAATAACATCACACATTACATGGTAAGTCATTTTACATGGTGTATTCATTACAAGGGATTGTTTTTATTTAATAATGTGGATCGTTTACTCATGTGAACAACATATCTTGTTTGCGCATATGCACAAGTATGGATCGCTTGAAATTTTTAGCACTCAAGGCATGGAGAAGTCCCATTATCGAGCAAGGGGAGTGTACTTCAAAAATACTCGACATGGTGGTGGAATGGTGCAATCCAATTATTTGGAGGAGATGTTCAATTGGTTTTTTTGCACAACATTTGCTTGTAAGCTCACAATGGAGCGTGCGCGACAATCCAAGATTGCTATTGAAGTGCAGAAATGGAGTCGTCAAGAGCATAGCAACAAGTGGCAAATGTCGCAAGGTCCCACCAAGCATGTTGCATGGCGGCGATGCAGAGTGCGACAAGGATCAAAGTGGATACTGCGCGAGTCACTAAACGTGAACGTAGGGTCCAACTCTTAGCGACATGTTTATTTAAAAAATAATACTTTTAAAAAAAAATAGTGTGAACAGGGCCCTTTTTAAATGGGCCCTTATAAATATTGCATGCTCTCATAAACCACTCATTTCTTAAGAACAGGTGAGCTCTTACCAACGAAATGGCGCGCACCAAACAAACCGCGAAAGAGCATCCGCCTGCCAACAAAAACACCCTCCAAGGATGTGAGAAGCCGTCATGGCTTAAAGGCACAAGAAAACGGCCACGAACGCCTGGCCGTTCCAGGAACTCGTTTGGTAGTGGGCATGGTGGTAGGGCACGAGAGTCATCAAGGACTGTTGAATCTCCACCTCCTCAAGATATAACACCTAGAAGGAGAATGAAGCAACGTGCCCAGCACTGGAGAGAAGAAGAGGGCCAGCAAACAACAGAGTCCGATAGGGAGCAGCCGTCGCGCCACCAATCACAAGCAGGACCATCCAGAACTCGGGTGGTCCATACAGACACTAAATCAAAGAGTGAGCCACCATGGCTGCGAGATAAAATACCGCGCACACACCGGGTGACTGTTGGGGGGAAGACATTGCCTGGAGGCCAGGGAGCTCTCCCCACACGACAAGATCGGCAGCCAAGGGAAGAGGAAGAATCAGAAGAGGCTGCAGAACTAGCCCCTAAGCATGTAAACAGGCGCAAGTCTAAGTTTTTCAAGAAGCCTAAATGCTGCCCGCCAGCAAATGTGCAAGTGCCCCCAAGACAACCACAGCGGCGCCGAAAAATAGCAAGGGCATTTGCAGAAATCCGCCACTACCAGAAGACGACGGAGCTTTTGATTTGACGCGCCCCCTTTGCTCACACTGTGAAGGAGGTGCTTCAAAACTATGGAAATCAGTATAGAATGCAAGCAATAGCGCTAGAGGCTATTCAAGAAGCTGCAGAGGCCCACATCATTTCGGTGTTGGAAGATACCAACCTATGCGCCATAGATGCAAAGCGAGTGACAATACAGCCAAAAGATATGTAGCTTGCACGTCGATTGCGACGAGACTTCGAGCATTAGCCGAAGTTACCCCTCTTTTTGTATTGCACACCCTTATCTTTGTAATGATTTGACTTTCCAATGACAATATGATCAACAGTTGTGTCTACTGTGTCTATTATCTTTGTAATGAAATGACTTTGTAATTTCAAGTTCTGTATGTAATTTCAGTCAATTTCAGTAAATTTGTGCTTTTTATCTACCCTTGGGGGTAGATAAGCCTACAAGGGGCAAAAAAAAGCCTGGCCACAAGGGCGCGCAAATGGCCCATCCAAAACTTGCAGGTGATAGTGTGCTAGAAACTTCATTTCATAATTGATTTCACCTTTTCTAGTGTCCTTGAGTGTGAACATATGTTGGAATTGCCATAAAAAGGGTGCATCTAAATTAATGATGCAAAACCAATTCATTTCAATAAATTTGTGCTTTGTAAGTCTCCTAGGGGGTAGATAAGCCTACCAGGGGCAAAATAAAGCCTGGCCACAAGGGCGCACAAATGGCCCATCCAAAACTGATGGATGGGCCATTTGCGCGCCCTTGTGGTCATGCTTTTTTTGGCCCTTGGTAGGCTTATTTACGCCCTAGGGAACATAAAATACCTAAATTTACTAAAATTGACTGAAATTACATACAGAACTTGAAATTACAAAGTCACTAATCAAAACAATTTTCATATCACCAATTGAAACAATTTTCAAGATTGACAAATCACATTCAAAAGAATTTGCAAGATAGAGAGACAATTTCAAATATTTTTTATTACTTCCAAAACGGTGATTTTACATCATGTATCTGAGGAGTTCATAATTTTTTTGACCATTTCCTTGCGCCTATTTTGCGCGTAAGGCAACTCCCCAGTCAAGAGGGACTGCGCTATGGCCTTTGGGTCAGTTGAGCCAATGGAAGCATGTATCCCTATCTGGGCAAGCACTTTACCACGAAAGCAAGTGCCAAACGCTATGCATACAAGGGATCTACGCACTAGGAACACTTAATGCGCAGTTTGAGCAATGGTGCTCAAACACAAAAACTTGCTCAAAGCTTTTAACGACCAAGTCATAAAATGGGCTCGGGGAGTAAATTCATTATGGATAATGGCCACATCGCCAGGGGGGAGTTGTCCTAGGTAATGCGCAAGGGAAGCTTGAGGTCCAAAGCCCGTCCGCTTGCCACCCATCCTTGCAGCAAAATCATCAACCTCCACGACATCCTGTCATAAACCGATGAAGGTTGAGAAAAAAGACAATGAAGGATAAAATAGTAACATGAAATTTAGGATACATTTTACCTCCTACTCCTTGTCGTCCTCCTCCCTGTTGCCCTTTGCATCCAAGTCAATGCTCCCATGCACCACAGATACGACCTTTGGATCATCAGATGGGAGGTTGCATAATGGCATAGGCATCCTAGCAGCCTCAACCTTGGCTTGCATGGCTTGGAATTCTTCATCAGCCACGTGCAACTGCTCTGCTGCCAGGACCTTCACACATATAACTGCAATAGTGTTAGCAACAGAGTCCCCATCTGGCAAGAGCTTGCTTTCTAGGGAATCTGGTGTATTATCTAAGGGACATTTGGTGTTGTTGCATAGCACGCTCAAGCATTCATCCATGCACAGGCCAAATGCTTTCTCCAAATCATGCAGGAACACATACTCCTCCCCATCCACTAACACTGAGGAGAAGCGGCTTATTTCTACCTCTGGGATAGCCACATCCGTCAGTGGTAGTGGCACTGGAGTGTCACTAGGGCCAGCCGCAACTATGGATTTCTCAACCACTTCCTCAAGACCCCTAGGGTGCTCAAGCCGATGTGCCTTTCCTTCCGCTGCAGGGTTCATGGGGATAACTTGCTACTCCTTGGTGTCCTTGATAAAGGACCCAACCTGAAGGTGTGGTAAGCGAAGCTCCTCCAAATCAGGTTCCTCGCTCACCAAGAAGATAAATGTTGCGAGCCGAGAAAGGTACTCCACCCCCAACTTGCGCTTCTTGAGTGCTGACTCCCCTTGGGCTTGCTCGTCCAAGTAATGGCTTGCATCCGTTGCAATTTCTTGGAATCGTTGCAACCACTTGGAGAATGGGCGATCACCTTTGCGTATATAGCGCAAAAGATCGCAAGGCACCCAGATCCCTACATGTGGGGGGATAGATACATAATATTTTATAATGTGCTCCTCCATGAACGCAAAAATATCGGCAAATGCATCCATGTGAAGGGCAACTGTGGCATCAAGGTCAGGGAGACGAGTAAAAAAGGTGTGGAGGTCCAACTTTCCTTTGTATTTGGTGTCCTCAAGGAAGAGGATGAAGCGTGACAAAGGGGTGGATGTGGCTGCAGATGCAGAGGCTATGGAAGCATCCATGTCTAGCCTAGGGTGTAGATAGAGAGTGGAGGAGCTCAAGAGTTGCAAAAGTGAAAATTGTGAATGAGTTAGGTGGCCCCCCTTTTATAATGGACCCTTTTTTAAGACATTTAAAAAAAAAAGGCACTTTCACCAAAAAATGATTTCTCATCCCAATGCAAAAAATGATATTCAAAGGCATGATTTGCTGAAGAAAATCATGTTGATTACAGCGGGGATCAGTTTGAAAATTGCAAGAGTTACAAAGTTATAAGATCGATAGCATAGTTCCATCCATCCCCCAGTCCTCCTCGACCTTCAATTTGTCTTCCATTCTCTTCCCAATCTACAGACATTCATTACAATAAGCATCCAATGATCGACAAACCATGATGTATTGAAAATGTGGTGGAAGTATTCTCACCTTGTGACCTTGTAAACGAAATTGTGCTTGTTGAAGGGCCTCAAAACCCATAATAACCAAATGTTCTCGAACATTACTGAGAGTCCAATGCTTGTTCACTTAGACTGCCTCCAAAGCATCGTTGGGCATCTTCACTGCAATATCAAAGCTTACAATAGCGCGGTCTACACTCTGTAAGGGAGTCCACACTCCAAGCTTGCACATCCAACGATCATAGTGAAATCGTATGTACAAGGAGGTGCGGGATTTCAAATAGCGCATTCCAATACCTGAAGCTCCAACCTTACAACGGTACCGGTCCCCGTTGTGCATGCCCTCCACAAAACCCCAGTCCTCTTCTAAAAGCCTTCCTAATTCCTCATAATGTGCATCTTTACATACAAGCATTGTGGTAGTCTCCACAAATCCAAACTCTTTAAAAATGTGCACAAAGCAATGAATAGGCAAACACCAACTCAAGCCCACAGACCTAGAAGCTTTAGAGTATTTCAAAAAGTTTTGGACATCCATTATCATCTTTTGCTTGAAAGATGCTACCGACCACAAATCTGGCACCGGCCACTCCATACTTAATAAGGAAGTTACTTTGATGGGTTCAATCGTTCCAAACGCTTGTGTAGAAGTAGGGACAATATAGGAGTGAGAATAAAAGAAAATCCTTCTTTGAACCAGTTTGGTTGGGCAAAGATGTGGGAACATTATTGCTCCAATATCCGCATGTATAGCATTGAATGTGCCGGAGAGACTATGTAGTGGCTGCTCCTCCACCAACGTGGATGGAAATATGACTATAAATGCATGACAAATCTTAAGTATGAATCCATAATAACATTACACTATGATTTCACACTTAGCTTTGTATTCTCAAAACATGTACTTACAATGTGTTGGAAATCGAGGTGGTTGTTACAAATGCATGGTTGACATTGAGAAAACATGTTGCACAATGGCTACGCTCCCCTTGTCTTTGCTGTTCTTGAAGCCAAGGAGCTTTCCTTTCCAATGAAGATCCAAGTTTGCACGATTCCTCACACGATGAGGGCCAATAGCAGATGGTTGCATGTATATCTAAGCACCTTTGGTGAACTCTTGTGGCACCCACTCATCATCTACACCTCTAGTGTTGTGGCATGCAACTGCTGTGACCTCATCCTTTGGCCGCATTTGCGAAGTAGAGTTGGCCATGGTTGAGCAAAGAAAACTAGGAGGAGGAGAAGGACCTTACTTGTTGCTACAATTTAGGTGGGATAAAGTGATATGAGAAGGTGGTTAACCCTTGTGGCAATGGGAGGAGAAGGTGGATAACCCTTGCTTGGTATGGCAATGGGAGGAGAAGGTGGATAACTTTTGCTTGGTGTGGCGATGGAAGGTGGTAGGGGAGGAGAGAGGAGCTTCCTTGCTGCAGCAATGGAGATGGTGTAGAGAGAGAGAGAGTGTTGGAGTAGAGGATGAGTGTGATGGTTGCAACCAAGGAGGGGTTGGAAAAGGGGTTCTAGAGAGAGAAACAATCACTTTTTGCCTAAGAACTACTTTTGGGGGAGCTCTGGATAGCAAAAAAATATTTTTCAAAAGTTTTTTTTAAAGAATGAATTTTAGGGTTTTTGGGTGCACGTTTTGACTTTTTGAGGTCAAAAAATGCTTTTTTGACCATAAAATAGTTTTAGGGGAGTTTTAAGAAGATGAAATTTGAGTTTTGAAAATTTTCAATTTTTTGGGATTTTGCAAGTGAAACCCCATCAACCCAATTTTTTCTAAAAATTTGAAATTCTATCTTCTTTGCCTAGTCAACCACCTCCAACTCCCAGCGCCCGCCGGCCCGCCCGCCCCCAGGTAGCTCACTGGCCATGCTCCCGTTTCGTCCTGCGCGAACATGGCTCCACCTCACCCCTTCGCCCCCGCTTCCTCTGGCTCTAACTACTCCGCTCCTCTGGCAGCCCGTACCACTCCACCATTGCCCTCTTCTTCAGCTTCAGCTACCGCTCGTACTCCTCTCAGAGCTCCCGCCATCCGCACACCGCAATCTGCAATAGGCTCTTCTCTACTTGTCCGCCAATCATTCTCTCCATCCCCGGCACCCATTCATACCACCCTCTCGGCGTCCCTAAATTCGTCTAATAGCCGCTTTGCTTCATCCACATGCTGTACCCCAGCAATAAATCCACCCTTTGCACTACCCTGCAGGCCACTTCAATCTCGCCCCTTCAACCCATTCTCTGCGCCAGCCTGCAACCTTTTTGCCTTCTGCCCCTTTCCAATCCACAGCTTCACCTGCAGCCCGTTGTTACACCCACCTCAACCCCATATCTACCTCCCATGTCCCCTACCTACAACCACACAATGCCTTTCCCTCTCTCTCTCTCTCTCTCTCTCTCTCTCTCTCTCTCTCTCTCTCTCTCTCTCTCTCTCTCTCTCTCTCTCTCTCTCTCTGTGTGTCTGCTAGATCTTTAAGGGTCTTGGGATAGTTTCCTACGACGTTAAACTCTCTTCTTCTTCTTCTTCTTCTTCTTCTTCTTCTTTTCTCTCTCTCTCTCTCTCTCTCTCTCTCTCTCTCTCTCTCTCTTTCTTTCTTTTATATTAATTAGTTAATTAAATATAATTGAGTGCTTGAGTGATTAATCCACAGAGAAGGCATCTATTAGCATTGTCGCTGCTTATACTCTCTGGCAAACCAAAAATACCAGTGCAAAGATGGAGTTGATTTTTCATTTTGCAAAGATTGGCAGGTTCAAATGGTAAGAACCCTTCCTCTTGCTCATCCTATTTGAAAATTCTTTGAGAAAAGCTGTGAGCATACTGACCATGTTTACCAAGTTTCCCTGATCAAGAAGCTGGTTAACACTACTATGTTAGAAGGTTAGTCGTCCTCCAAGTTCTTGGAAACTTGGTAGGGTTTTACTTGATGAAGTCCTTATATATGGACTAACCATCCCAAAGCAACTACACTCTATGCTTTTATTAGCATCTCTCCTTGCATCCAGGAGAGCGTTCATTACTACTCAAGCGACAGTTGAAAATCTGCAGCTACATAATCTTGTGGCTAAGATTAAGTAAAGTGGAAACTCCTAGAGAGCAAACCTCTGGTTCTCATAACTCTATGGCTCTTATTACTACTGGAAAGCATTAGAAGCATTTTCCAAAGAAATCACATAATGCTTAGCAACATCGGCAACCTCAACAACAAGGCCAAGGCAAGAAGTCCTATAATAGTATGCAAAGTCGTAATCACAACAACAAGCAAAAGAAATGTTCAAATTATCATCGCCTCATACATGAGGCAAAGGATTGTCGACAACCTAAGAATCAAGGTAATGTTTATCAACACCCCCTATTATCTCTCCTCCTTATATACATCATCACCCAACTTATCATCAAGGGTGGGCCACACCCTCATTTCCTCCACATATATCCGAGGTCAAGCCCAATATGTTGAAATCTCTACATATGATAGTAGCCCTCATTATCCCATGATGTTATATGCTACTACTATCTCTCCTCCATCTAGCAACCTATGGCTATTAGATACTAGAGCTACACATCATATAACCCATAAATTCTTTTGGTTATCTAATCTCACGTACCTTGATTATTCGCTTGAAGTCTGCCTGGGAGATGATAGTAATCAATATGCCAAAGTTCATGGAGATATCCTTATTGATCTTCCCAATGGTCTCCAGACCACCATCTCAAAGGTATACTATGTTCTTGGACTTAAGAAAAAGCTAATTTTGTCAGTGAGTTCACTTCTACAAGTATTAAAGTCAAATTCAATAATAAAGGTTGCAAGCTTCTAGCAACTGGGTGCCTCTATCCACTTGGCCATTCTCAAATGCACAAGCTTTATCTTCTACTGTCAATACCCCATCACAAGAGACTACTCTCAAATGGCACTATAAACTAGGGCATATTTCTTGCTGTATTTTGCATGAGCTTACAGATTGCCAATAGGCTACCAACTTGCTTTAGGTATTCTTGAAGAAATCAACCCTAATTCACTCTATGAAGGATACATTCTAGCTAAAACACGCCACACACCATTTCCAATTTCTAATTTACAAGCTTTTGCACCACTTGATCTCATCCATTTTGATGTATGCGGCCCACTACCTATCTTATCCACTACTAGGGCAACATGTACATGTTGGTCTTTATTGATGATTAATCCAAATATATGGTTACATACTATATGGTAGAGAAATCGGCAACCATTACTCATTTTCAGCTTGTCAAAGCTCTAGTGGAAAATCAGTTCAATTGCAATATCATCGTTCTCTCCACTCACGATGGTGGAGACAATACCTCTCAAGCATTCCCATATGAAGCTACACTATGCTATAAATTTACTATTCTTGATCATTCTTAGCAGCATGACCATGTAGAGAACAAAATTCACACCTTTTTATGAAGCATTTAACCTTGGTCATCCACCGTTCTCGCCACGCATCGTAGTCTTGTCATTGAATTTCCCTCCTACTTGCGCTTACTCAACCACATTCGCACCCCCAAACAATTTTCCATCACTCAAGTTTTTCGTTGTTATCTCATTGATTGTTTTTTGGCGTGGGTGAACTCTCTCTTGAGGGGGATCTGTATAGTATCCTCAATCGATCACACCCTTAAGAGGGGATGTTAAGAAAAATAACTTTTCTTTTTGTAACGGTGAATTCCTATTGCAACTTAAGAAAAATATCCCACACTTTTAGCATAAAATTCCCACAAATGTAGCCACTCCTATAAATGTAGTAACCTCCCTATGATTTAGCCACCTCCCACACATATAGCGACCTCCCTATGATTTAGGCATTGATTCTTTATCCCGATGGGCCTACCTACAACGAGCCTACGACAAGTGCAATGGGCCCTCCCTCTGACATCAAACGAAATCTCCAATACACCTCCTACTGTTGTTAGTGCTAGTCAACATCTACAATAATATCAAGCTTTGCATATTCATATTGAAGAGTGCAGCCATGCACATGGCTGAGGTCCATTGTTTCCAGATAATCCCAACTCCAGCCATGTATAACTTTTGAATGGAATGGAAATCGCTTTTAATATTCTTAGACAGATCTCCAAGGATAACCATGTTGCCTAGCTAGTAGCTCTCTCTCTCTCTCTCTCTCTCTCTCTCTCTCTCTCTCTCTCTCTCTCTCACACACACACACACACACACTCATATGAACCATGTTGAACTTCAACAACTTGGAAAAAAACTTGTTTCATGCAAAATCAAGAAAAAATCACGTTTTTTCCTTAGACTTGTGATCTAGCCGACTTTTTTGAACTATAAACGCATGGGCTTGATGTATACTACAAGTTGAGACTCTGGTTCAAATTTGATAAAATTTGGATAGGGGGATTGGGTGTAGTTGAGATTTTTGATATCTGCTTCAGGCTTATTGGGTCTTGTGAAACATAGATGTGACTTTTTTACTTTTGACAAAAAAAAAAAAAGTGATCTAGAGACATATACCAACATGTACATGAGGTTAGTTTTGTTGTTGGGTTGATGGCTACACTTTGTGGGAGCAAATCTCACTTTTTCTCATTTGGCTTCTAATGCCCATCTAACTTGGCATGCAGATTTCCCTTAGTGCTTAGAGGCTACTTACCCACCTTTAGCATGACCTTGAAATGTTGGGCAAGAGGTAAGTCATTTTTAGTCTCCCGACCAAGCGAAAAATACTTTGAGAAAATTAATCATAGTGAGTGAGTTTTGCCATATAAAAGTTCAGAGAGAAACACGTGATTTTGGGGGGGGGGGGGGGGGGGGAGGGAGAGAGAGAGAGAGAGAGAGAGAGAGAGAGGGAGGTATGTTCACATATACACCAAACGCGTATCTCTTTTTTAGCTCATCAATGGTGTATATTATACAAGAGCATGGGGTTATATATAGGACTTAGCTCAAGGTGGTAGAGTTCCCCATACACATGGTAGAAAACACAGAATGGGAGGAGGCCAATTTAAGACAAGTTGTACTCCTAAAAAAAGGAGAGGGAAATGGGAGGCTTAAGTGTAGAATTTAAGAGGGCTCAAGTTATAATCATTCTTGAGAGAAGAAATGGCTTTAATGCTTTTTATGGGAAGAAGGGTAGGCATTGAGGAGGGGTTTCATGCGCATAAAAAGATGCTCAAAGTTTGGCTAAGGGTGGTAGAAGGAGTAGGAGGAATCCAAGAGGGATTGGGGAGAGAGAAAGAGGAGGTAGTAGATGGGGGTGAGTTCTTGAAGAAAAGCTTGAGTTATAAGCAGGAGTAGGCTCTTAGGATTGATGATGGTGGGGGTGGGGGGATGGAGGAAATGCAATTAAGCCTCATGCCCAAAAGCTTTAGTTGGGGGGCTGGGGGGGCGGGGGGGGGGGGGGGGGGGGGGGGGGAGGAGGAGGAGGAGGAGAGAGAGAGAGAGAGAGAGAGGGGTTAGAAATATCATGGAAAGAAAGATTAGTAACCTTATGCTCAAGGGTAAGAGTGGTTTGCTTGTCCATGGTGATAATTGGTGATAATTTCATAGAGGTGAGGATTTGTAAGTGGAAGTGAATACAACGACTGTTTTTTACCCGAGAAGGAAGGGAGTGGTAGAAAAAGGGAAGTACATGGAGCAAGGGACCAAAGGTGAGGGAAGAGAGGGGTTAAAGAGAAGAGCAAGTGGACCCATGAAGACGGGTGCTCTATCCCTACACCTTCCTCGTGCATTGCATGTTTTTGGAAGCTCTAGGAATTTTAGATAGGGTATTCTTTGGATGGGGATGTGGCCGGTGCGGCATGTGGGTATTTGTTGGGAGATGGGGAGGGGCGCCAAGTGGGTTTTCTGCAAAGAGGGAATGTGGGAATGATTGAAAGAGGAGGCGGGATGGTTATTAGGAGAATTTAAAATGGGAAGATTACAAGAGGAAGGGTGGACCACCAGAAAAGAGGATTTAGATTTCTTGAAGGGTTATCACATGGATTCCTCACAAGAGACCTTTGCCAAAGGGGGGGGGAGACTATGGACTAGGCCATGGGGATGCTTAAGGTTGGGAGGTACCTTATAGGTCTCTCTCTCTCTCTCTCTCTCTCTCTCTCTCTCTCTCTCACACACACACACACACACACACACTCACAAACACACACACACACAGAGAACCAAGGTTAAAGGGGCTAATCAAGGCCAATCATAAAGATTAAGGGCTCTCGAGAAAGCTTGTACAGAGGACTTTGAGAATTTTGTGGGGATTTTATCCATGACCACACTATCTTGAGGTCTTAAGGGAATCACTCTTTATAGAAAGGGACATGTTACTTGCGAGTAGAGAGTCTTAGGAACCCCTTATATACAACTAGTAAATGATACTCATGGTCCCCTTTCTATGCTTGCAAGAGTTGTAACTATGGCTAAATATTTTGTGTAACGAAATCCTCTTTTGTTTCTTTTTGACATTTGTTTATTTCAGTATACCTTGGTGGGATTCTCTTATTGGCAAGATTCAAATAACTTTTAACACCATAAGAGAGAACAAAAACAAGTAATCCTTGATGATACCATGTGAGTATGGTTAAACTTGAGTTCCTTTATGTAAAAAGGATCTACGTCATGTAATATCAAAAATTAACTTTCAATTGGTAGCAGGTAGCCAAAACGACTTTTTCACAAATGCATTAATTAGTTTGGGGAGGGGGAAGAAAGGAAAAGGGAAGGGTGGGAGAAAAAAAAGGGAAAGGAGAGGGGGGAGGGGATAGGGTAGGATAGGTTATCCTTTTTTTTATGCCTCAAAAAGAGCTCAAGGACCAACGTAAGCATATAGCCGAGTGGTTTACGTTGAGTTTCATACTATGTAGGTGATGAGTTCAAGTGCTACTCATTAATATTGGTTTTAAATGGTGACGTGCATGGACATGCTAAACGATCTTGGGGAGATTCTATCTAATGAAAAACAAAAGTGGAGCAAGTAAGAGCACTTAAATTGCACACAAGATTCCCTATGAAATGAGAAGTACAAAGTTTGTGCTAGCAACATTGGCATTGGTGTATTAATCAAACTCTCTATTGTATGTATCAATGGAGATCTATTTTATTGATAGAATTGAATGGACAAATATATATGCCTCTCCTTCTAAAATACATATCCACCTCTTTTTATCTCCTTGTCACCCCAAGTGAGACAAATAACCCACCCCCTACTTATATAAGGGAAAATTATTGATGGCCTACCTATTATTTATACACTTCTTTAGCTTTTTGAGAAACACCAACCCCCCCCCCCCCCCCTCCTATACTCTTATGTGGTACTGTAAAGTTTCCATAGTCAATCGCCCAAGCTCTAGGTGAATCCACATAGCCTAAAAATGTTCCACATGGGGCATGTACACCTAAGCCAATTTTTCTCAAGCTATCACGTGCTTTTTACCACATGGACATCCAGTAGACTAGGGATGGTGCACACAAAGTCATAGGCTAAAGCCCACAAATCCCAAAAATTCTTACAATGCATACACATGCCCATAAAGTCAAATCACCAAAAATCTCAACATGCTTTGCCTTCAAAATATGCCACATGCATGCACCTTCTCTTGACCTTGGAAAAATTGTCGAGTAACGTCCCACCTTCTTTTATTTTTCTTAGGAAGTTCTTTGTATGGGGGATGGGAATGGAGGGAGCTTTTTCCAGATTTTGCTCAACTATCCAATTCAAAAAAAAAAAAAAAGCTAGCTTTGCTTCAAAATCAATTTTTGGAGTGAGCTTTTTTTTAATCCCTCTCTCTCTCTCTCTCTCTCTCTCTCTCTCTCTCTCTCTCCAGAGAGAGAGAGAGAGAGAGAGAGAGAGAGAGAGAGAGAGATATGTGTGCACATTAGAGACTATGTACTCAAAAGGATAGAGGGACACCATCATCGCTAAACAAAGGCTAGTCTCACTGATGCTAAAGACTAGAGTCCCCTACTGTGAGCAACAATTGGTTCTCTTGAGATCGGATCAAAGTACACCCACCATCCTTGATGGGAAGGTAAAGTAGTTTGTCTCTTGATCAAGGGCATGCCAATCGGGTGAAATGGCCTCTTCAATCTCTCAAAGAGTGCATCTGTGAAGATGAATTTGATGGTCAGGTGCAAGACACCGGCAACATCTAGAGATCCAAAATGACGAGGGATATGTGACAAAGCACGATGCAAAAATTGTTTCCAAGGCTTTGCCCCTGGAAACGATCGTGTACTATGAGCTTCACAAGCAATGCCTTGCTATGCATCTCTAGATCAATAATCCCCAATCCTCCCTCCTCTCTTGGCAAAATTATTGTGGCCCAGTGGACTCATGGTCAAGTGTCAGTAGAGCCATCCATGCCACCCCACAAAAAGTTGTGTACAAAATGCACAAGTGAAGAGTCTCTCTCTCTCTCTCTCTCTCTCTCTCTCTCTCTCTCTCTCTCTCTCTCTCTCTCTCTCTCTCATGACGCCCTTAGTGGCATGCACTTCTTGCCCTTATACCTTGTTTTTCCAGAGTTCGCATGTGCGTGTGGGGAAATCTCAGTTGCCGCGTGGCTTCCAGGGTGAGGCAACCATCCAAGGCTCCCCAACTTCAAAAAACTTCTTTTTTTTTTGCCCAACTTTAGGACATCGTCACTTCTTGCTCCTCAACCCGATTTTCACACCGCTAGAACTCATGAAAGTTCCCATCCCAGACTTTGACTTCACACCTCCACCCTACAATTTGACCCCAACATGGCCTCGAACCGAGTGCCCAACTTGGCAAGAAAACATCAAATCCACTACGATCGCCACCTGATCCAAATTTCAACGGCCTATATCTCATTGTCCATGCACCCAATTGACAAGTAGACACTTCTTGCTAGCTCCACATAGTGTCCACTACCTCTGCAAATCCTATTGTGCGCTTCTTGCCGCACTGTCGAAGCAAGGGCCTTGCCTAACACTGTGTGCGAGCCACAAACGGCTCCAAGCACACAACTAGCTTAACTAGTAAGCTCAAAAGAGGGCAATGGTGTGTCACTCACCGCTCTATGCTCCTGCCGTAGAGGATTCCTCGCCGCGAAGAAAAAGGAGACGCCGCTACGTCACGCTCAACCGCTTCACCGCCGTCGTGCCGCCGCAATGCTCGATCGCACTCTCTCTCTCTCTCTCACACACACACACACACACACACACACACACAAGGAGGTGAAGAAGAAGAAGATGGAGATGGAGATGGAGCAAGAGCACTCTTCTATTGCACAAATGAGAGAATGAGTGAATTTTAGGTTTAGTTGGCTTTTATATGAGCTCACCCCATGCACACTTGGGCGCCCATGCTTAGCCAACTAATCCCTTGAATGTCCCAGTTAGAGTGCGCATCTCATCGGCGATCACTCTTACCCTTTTCCTATTGGACCGACAAGCCCGGTACCTGACTCTACCAAATAAATAATACAATGTCCATCGTAGGTTACAACGTCCGTCTCGTAGGTGATAGGGTGTCCGTGAGCCATGAGGGTTAACATGCCCCCCTTCCTGATGTAGATTCCGTCCTCGAAAGCTATTGAGTTGAAGCTCGTTGGTCGAGGTGGAAGAGCATTTGAGATGAATGTCCTTAGCCTTCATTAGTCACTGCAAAATCAAACAACATTGCACAATAATTGCATTTTCATAAGCGATTAAAAAGCATATGCAATTTTAGGCAGACAATTGATTGGTAACAGAATTTTAAACAATTTGTTAGCAATAAGCATTAAATTGCAATGTAATCAAATGCATAAACATATGTAAAGGTAAAAAATTAAACAAGTCTGGGGTCGCTAATTTAACGGTTGAAAGGCACTAGAGATCGACTATTAATACCATGGGTAAGCTTCTTAATTTTCTCTGGTTAATTAAGTTGTTTAATCGCGAGAGCCAAGTATTTCATGTTCGAGGGCTGACTAGAGGCTATACCTATAGGACCTTGTAGTTAAGCTACGATAAAAGGAATTTCTCATGAAATCATCGACTGACTTGTTACCTTTTCTTTGACCCCCCAAAGTGTTTTCACAGTGATTTAATTTGATGTGTGTGCTTATTTTGTATGCCTTGGGTTTTTTGCTTTTCAAGGAAAAGCGCCCACACTGGGAACCTCTAGGGCTCTAGTACCATAGGCAATACATGTGAGTGAAGTACCAAATCAAGCTGATATTTCTCTTCCAGCTTAAGATTTTACAGTGTGGCACTTTGATTTTTTGTTTGTTCATTTTCAGCATTTTAATTTTGTAACTTTGGGGGGTCATATAACACTGATACACCTCCCCAGGCTCATCACACTAGTAAACTCCCTTTATAATACTTAAGCTAAAGGTCAATAGGGTCAAGCCCACTAGAAAGCCCTAGTACATTTCACACAATGCTGCCTAAATCGGATTAAGAACCTAAGTAACCATTGATTATTAGGAAGGCATTCCCCATGGTATTAAGAGAAGATCTCTAACACCTAACTTGGTCAAACTAGCTTAGTCGGACTGCTTGATTTTTAAACCTAGACAAGTGATTATGACAAAAAATTACATTGAATTAAATGTTTGATACTAAGCAAATGCGGTGAATATTAGGCTACCAATCACAATTAAAGCAGACAATCATAGATGCAAAAAAGATAAGGGGCAATGCTAATGGACAAGAAACACTTGTTTGTGTCGATGGTCGCGCTTGATTTGAAGAGTGAGTCGAGATAAAGATTTCATGAAGGTCCAAATCCGATCAATAGCAACACGCTCCTGTACACACTAGGAAACAAAAGGAATACCTCCAGGAGGCACATTAGTGGGAAAAGGTACCAACACTTATTGAACACAACAAAAAACATAAGGAACCCTAACCTAATTATTTGCACTCCCCTAGAGAGTCAAGGGAATAGGATATTGTAGAGGTTGAGGGGGAAACCCTAAGGCTAAACCCCTATCCTCATTGTCGAGATAAACAAAGTCATCATCCATGAGATCATATGTGCCATCCGTGTAGTCCTGTAAATTTTCTTCTTCATCATAGGTCCCCATGTTTACTAAGAAGGTCACTAGACGCCTATAGTCATCTTGGTCAAAAGGGTAGGCTTGTGCAATGGGAGAAACGCTCTCTACTAAGTATGGATCAGACGTGGTCAAGAGACGTATGAGCCATTCTAACCCCTCAAAATTCCTCTCACATACTAGAGTACCTATCAAATCCCATTCACATGCAAGCACTGGAAAGACCATGTGAAATATTTGTGAAAAGTAACGAGGGTACCTCTCACCCAAGGCAGGAGTGGATGATTCTAGCGTACTAGCCATATCTGTACACGCAAATAGATGATGGTTAGAGTGTAAATATTACAAGGGTCCTGTTCTTGTGCATAATTTGTTTTTATGATTTGTGTTATGGCTCTTGCTCTTTTACTTTTTTATCTTGTTTTTGTGAGTATAAGGCTTTATATATACATTCCCTACGATTGGAGATTAAGAGGTCAAGGAGAAAGGTTGAGAGGGAAGCAAGTGAATAATGGATGTCCACAAACACTTCCCCCTTCCTTGGGTAGATCATATCGTTTGAAATGATGTCGTCACCCTTTGAAACCAGTTGTTCCAAGTTGTTATAGGTGAAGATTTTTGCTAGTAGTTTTCTATTACCTTAGGTGCCTCGTCGAGTTGCAACGGTGGTAAGGTACTCTCCCAGGATCGAACTTGAAGTGGTTCATTAGGTGATTCTTGAACACTGGAAGGTGTGGATTCCTTTGTAGCTTCATGGAGGTCCACTATTGTAGGTGGAGGCTGTGTAGAAGCTTTTACCTCTATGGATGTATTACATGAGGAGCTACAAGCTTCATGGAACTCCCCCCTTCCTGAGCTAGGTGGAATAAATTGGTTTTGCCTTGGAGCCCAAACTAGCTCTGGACTAGGTGTGTAGCATTCTGTGATCTTTCCCTTCCCACGGTCTGCCATTGGCTTTAGCGTTACACTGTTTGACTCATATGGGTTTGTTGTCGATAGGGAAGGACACATTTTACGTTTAGGTACCCAGATTTGCTCATTTCCATCATAGTAGCCTTGGGCTTCTAATAGTCGTTTTGGAATCCATCATGATTTGGTCTTGACCCTCCTAGAGTGCGCTCTTGGTTTTCCAGGGAAATTTTTTCTTGGAATGGATGGGAGGGTTGAGGTAGTTGGAAGTAAGGCCTTGGGGACCCATTGAAATGTACTCTTAGGTCGTGCAGGTTGAGTACTTGCAATATTACTGCTTGCTGCAACTACAAGTGTTGAAGTGCTAGGTTCATGGGTAGCTGGCAAAGACGAGTTAACCACCTTGGCTTGTGAATGTTGGCTATCCTTCAACTTTGCTAGAGTTTACAACGTAGGTGACTTTGCTTGAATGATAGGGGTAAGAGTCGGTGGTCGCGTCGTGACACTACCAGTATCCCAATCAATAGTGCATTTGGTTGCCAACATCCACGTACGTCCCAGGTTTACGTTGCCTTCCATAGCTCTCGCAGGCATGACTAGAAACCTCTGCACTATGCTTCCATTGTCATAGACAATAGGGGTTTGAAGGACTCCAAGAATAGCAGTTTTCTTTTTATTAATGCCCTTGACTTGCATCGTACTCGGGGATAGGGTCGGTTTCCCTAATTGACACCAAACTCCATAGGATAACAAATTGTGTTTAGCTCCCGAATCTAATAAGGCATTGTATAGTACTTTCCCATAGGGGCTATTTAGCTCAATTGGGTATCGTAGGGGTGGTTCAGATTCTAATGAGTCGTCATCTGTGTCCTCGAAAAATGCTTGCGTGATTCCCAGATTAGCCTCTCGTTGGCGTCTAAGACGTTGTTGTCGTTCTCGAGCCTCAACTCTTGCTTGGATTTTTCTAAGCTCTGCTTGTTCCTTGGCAGCCTTCTTTTGATGGATGGCTTGCAACTCTTCCTGGCTTAGAGGATCATAATATCTTTTGAATTTACTCCCATTAAGGAATCCAATGGTTTCAACTCCATCTAGAGTCTCCACACGAATGGTACCTTGCAGGGTAATTTCACACACTCGATATGGTCCCTTACCATCGTATTTCAATTTCTTCTTTTCATTACGTACCCCGTACATAAGAACTTTATCACCAACCTTGATGTCTTTATCCTTTAAATGGCTATCAAACCACTTCTTTCTCCTATCCTTCTCCACTAGAGCATTTTGCACAGCTAATTGCCTCTCTTCATCTAGCCTTTCCAGGATATATAATCGCTCCACTAAGGGGTTACCATCCCAACCTTCTTGAGAAGCTACTCGAAGACTAGGAATGACAAACTCCCATGGCATAACTGCTTCTTGGCCATACACCATCTTAAACGGTGTGCAATTAATAGCAACTTTATACGCAGTACGGTAAGCCCATAAAGCTAATGTAAGCTTTAGGTCCCAATCAGTGCGATGAGCCTCAACTGTCTTTGTCAAAATGGAGATGAGAGTTTTGTTGGTACTCTCAGCTTGGCCATTTGCTTGGGGATAATAGGGTATAGACTTGTGGTGAGATTTCATGAAGTTTGATGTGAGTTCTTTTATTACTTCATTTATAAAATGAGTTCCATTGTCACTCACAAGTTCAAAGGGGCATCCAAAACGTGTGATAATGTTCTCAAAGAGGAACTTAGCTGTTGTTTTTGCATTCGCCTTCCGTGTTGCTTTTGCTTCAGCCCATTTGGTTACATAGTCGGTAGCCACAATGATATATCGTGATTGTGTGTTACGTGCAGCCGGACTAATCGGTCCTACAAAGTCTAAGCCCCACTTTTCAAATGGTTGGGTTACCTTGATGGGATGTAGAGGCATCCTATCACTTCTTTGTGGCTTCTTGAAGGGTTGGCATTCATCACATCCCTTTGCAAAAAGTGATGCATCCTTAAACAGAGTGGGCCACCAATAGCTTGACTGTAAGATCTTTCGGGCAGTCAACTTTCCTGAAAAGTGACCACCAGCTACGCCCATGTGTGCCTCTTGTAGAATATATAAATACTCATCCTTGCGGACACAGCGTCTAAGAACATCATCTTTTCCTCTCTTATAGAGAGTTCCCGCCAGTAAGCAATAGGGTTCGCATTCCTTGATTAATTTTCGAGCTATATCTTTTCGCAGCTCTTTGGGTGGAAAACCATTAACTAAGAAGTTAACAATCTTTTCACTCCATTCAGGCATCGCTCAACAATGAACAAAGGAGTATCAGGAAATTCATCATCAACCCCCGTAGGAGCTTCGCCATTAGGGATACGAGATAAATGATCCGCCATGACATGTTTTATCCCACGCCTCACAACAACGGTGAAGTCAAACTCAAGAAGAATTAACAACCATCGTGTAATTCGACCTATGGAACACGGCTTGTTTACCAAATATAGCAATGCTTGATGATCCACATAAAACACAAACTTGGTAGCAAGAAGGTAATAGCAAAATTTCTTTACTGCGTAAATCATAGCTAGACCTTCGTGCTCTGGAGTAGTGTAGTTCATCTCGGTATCATTTAATTGGCGACTTGCAAAGCTAATAGGGTAGTCCAATTTATGTTCTCCTGGTTGAGTTAGAACACACCCAATAGCAAAGTTTGATGCATCAATATGCACATGAAAAGGTACATTCCAATCAGGTGTTCGCAGGCTTGGAGCACTTGTGAGGGCCTTCTTTAATAACTCATAAGATTGATGACATTCGTCCGTCCAGTGAAACTCGATAAGAAGCTTGTACAATGGACGCGCTATCTCGGCAAAGTTTAAAATAAACCTTCGATAATAACCAACATGGCCCATAAATCTTTGAACTCCTTTATAGTTCGTAGGTGGTGGCAAATCTGCAATGGCTTTAATCTTACTCTCATCTGTGGATATCCCGTTCTTGGACACTATATGCCCTAGAATGACTCCATGCTTAACCCAAAATTGGCATTTGAAAGGGTATAATGAGATGCGATAAAATCTGCACCTTTCAAATATTTTTCGTAGATATAACAAATGCTTCTCCCAAGAAGAATAAACACAAAGGTCGTCTAGGAAAGCTTCACAAAACTCCCTTAGGAATTCTTTAAGCGCAGTGTTTATTAATCGTTGGAATGTAGCAGGGGCATTTGTTAAGCCAAAAGCCATAACATGAAATGCAAACACTCCAAACTCTGTGATAAAAGCAGTTTTAGCTTGGTCCTCTAATGTAATTGTGATTTGATTGTAACCAGAGTACCCATCTAAAAAGCTATAAGCTTCCTTGCCCGCAACTCTTTCAAGCACATGTTCTGAATATGGCAAGGGATAATGATCTCTCCTAGTAGTTGCATTAACTTTCTTGAGGTCCACGCACACTCTTAGTTTCCCATTCTTTTTTGTCACAATGACTATTGGAGAAACCCATTCTGAGTGCTCAATAGGGTATATGAATCCACATTGGATAAGTTTTTCAATCTCCTCTTGTACAATTTTGGCGTACTTAGGATTCATTGGATAGGATCGTTGCTGGACGGGTTTAGCAATGTTGATCATGGGAATTGTATGTTGCACCACAGAAGGTGGAACGCCCTTCATGTCATGATATGTCCAAGCAAAGATATCCTTGTATTCCTTGAGGAGCTCCTTAAGTATAGCCTCTTCAGTTTCGGTAAGGTCTTGAGCAATAAAGACTGGTTTAGACTCCTCACTTGGTTCTGCTAATTCTATCTCTTTAACTACCGCTGGACCATCATAGACTCCATTGCTTCCATTGGTAGGTATTCGTTGGGCTTTGGCATACACAACCTTTCGCTCCCCCGTGGTATAAGATTTAAAATGTTCAGGAGCCGTATGTAAGTCGGCAGGCTCTTGTCCTGACGGAGACCTTTCTTTTAGTTCTGCCTCCTTTTGTTGTTGTGCTAACTCTCGGTTTTGACGTCTTCTTATAGTTCGACTCAATTTCGGCTCTGTAACCTCCAATTGAGCGAGATCAATGGGTCGCGGGCTGCACCACATGACACTTTGGAGATGTTCACCCCAATTGTCTACTAGCTTTCGATGAGCATCACATGCCCCTAGATAGCTAAGCCATTCTGCAGTAGATCTTTCCTTGTTTATCCTAGCTCTCACATTAGCTCGATATCGTCGTCTCTTATATGACCTTTGTTTCTTGTTAAGGTTTTGATTTTGGTAAATGTTTGAACTCGACTCGCCTGATAGGTCTTCGCTTGTATCTTCTTCACTCTCATATAAATTACCATAGATGGTCGTACTAGGCCTTGAGTGTTCAGTTTCTATACTTGGTTCACTCGATGTTTCCTCAGGTTCTGAATCCATTTCTCCCTGAGATTCCGTTTCTGATGTGTATTGGCCTGAAGCCTTTGAGGAATCATCGGTTTCACTCTCAGGTAGGTGTGCCTCTTTCTTATCATCGGATGTTACATGCGCTACACCTAACATGTTTACTGGTGCAATGTGTGGTATCTCTTCCCCATCTGGTGTTACCCAGGTTGTTCCTCTAGCTCCCCATGTATCTATAGTTGTCGCTAGGTATACCCAATAGACATTGTCTGACTCAGCCATTCCGGGTAGGATATCCATATAAGGAGAGTTCTCCCCAATATCCGTGTCTTCGTTACACGTGTAACAATACTATAATGGAGCTGAGTGAATTGTTGTGTCTGATCGATTATCAATGATGAATTTATTTCCTAGAGGATGCGTTCGACCACTTAAAAGATCAACTCGAATGACAGAGTCTTGGAACTGTAAGTAGACGTGGTTTTTGGACCAGTCATGCACCATTTTTGCTTCCCTCATGAATGGACGCCCTAAGATCATCTCAAATGACATAGGATGCTTGGAAAAAACCATAACAATGAAAGTCTGCCTTACCTTGTGTCCCAAGACCTTGATTCTGAGATCCTTTAGCATTCCAATAGGCGTAACAATAGATCCATTAGCCATTTTTACCACTATACTTGTGGCTTCAAGGTGAGGTCGCCCCATAGACTCCCAACAACTCTTTGTCACCATGTTGACTCCCGCACCACCGTCAAGGACCACCTTTAGAGTTAATCCTTTAGTAGTGATTGGTAGAGTAGCATTAGATTCATCACCTTCAAAGTATTGCCCCAACTTGTTAACGCGTACTTCAATTACAGATTCATGTCCTGCTAGGTCAGATGGTGGTGCTAAATGTTCCTCATCATTCATTACCGAGTCAGGTTTGTTCATATGTGCAAACTGTGGTAATCCAGCCTGTAATTCTCCATTGAGGAAGGCTCGAAGAGCTGAGACTAGCTCGGGGTCTTTATATAGTTTGGACATGATGGTGGTTCTAACTTCTGAAGACATGAAATCCATCAATTTGGCAACATTTAATGGCATCTTGTGGGACGTAGGACCCTGACAAGAGAATGGTGAAGATGGAATCTCCACTTCCTCAAGGGGGTCGGGCAATCCCTCACCAAACATTCTCTCTAGTAGGAAAGGTGTGTGTCCACTTTCAGATGTCCTACCCTCACTCTCTTCCCGAATGATACTGGGTATAGCTAACGGCCTGTAGTTCTTGTGAGGTTGAACTTGTGTGGGAAACACTGTGTCCGACATCTGGATATGTTTGGGTTCAGGTTCTAATGTTCGTTGAGTTTCTTCCACCAAACCCCTCAGTTGTTGGACTCATTCAATTTCCACTGTTGGGTTTGGATAGGTTCCAATCTTTCTCTTGCAATCCTCATTTTTTGTCTCTTGTGGCTTATCTTGGGGGTTCGCAACTGGGTGGTTTAACTTTGAATACTCTTTTGGTGTTCGTCGTAATTCCCTCTCGTGATCCTCCTCACTGGCTTTTTCCTTTGTAGTAACAGTTTTGGTCTCCGTGGTCTCTATCGAATCTGAGTAATCCTCAAGGTCATTCATATACACGGGATCCTCTCCTGTCCCTATGTTAGTCTTTGAACTAGGTTTTGAGCCAGAAGCATTAAGGGATTTCTTTCTTCGTGTTTTCTTCTTTCTCACTCGGCCAATGGATGCAGCATCTCTCTCTTCGAGGATGTAATTTTGCTTTTGGAGCATCGACCATGTGAGTGCATTCACTGGTGCTATGTTTATAGTTGGTGGTGTCCCATCAACAATCTCTATTAAGTTCAATGGTGTGATTTTCGGCGTGTTTGGATTGTTAGGACACTGTGCGATCAAATGATCTATGCCACAACGATTACAAATGAGTATTGGCATTGCCAATGCACTCCCTTGACTTGTTTGCATTAGTGCGGCATTCTTTTGCATTCTAATGGGGCACTCAGCTACTCGATGTGGTCCACCACATTTGTAGCACTGAAGAGGTGGTCTCCTGGCAAAACTATTAATGTTTTGGCCTCTTGCTGCTAGCGCAGTAGCTTGATATACCGGTTTGATTTGTCCCCAATGGTCTTCCATATAGTACATGGGACACTCCTCAAGCCTGTCGACTCCATAGGTGATACTAGAGTCTATGTCCTCTTCGCAATCTACATAAGTACTATATGACTCGCAACCTATTTGGTTCATAGGTGTAACTCTTGGATGAGGGGGTTGCGGTCCTAGCGCTGGAGGTGGCAACCGTGTGGTTTGGACCACATTTTGGATTCTAGGGACCATGTGCTGTAATGGCAATTGTTGCTCCATGGGTGGGGTAGGCATCAATGCAAGAACTCGAGGTGAGTCTGCCCAAGCTATAGGCGGTCTATTTTCCATGATCCGTTTAAGCATTAGGCAATCCTTCGCTTGATGGACATACCTACCACACGCGTTACAAGTCCTGTTAAACTTTACTATGAAAGTAGGGCATTCACTCGTAGTATGTGGGCCCAAGCAGATTGAGCGCCATTGTTGCTCCCTTCTTGGATACATATGAGTGTTTTGTGGAGCACGATTACCGCTAAGGCTTTCTTGGATGGCCTTGGTGAGATCTGCCAAAGTCATCTCAGATATCGTTTGCTCTTTCACGATTGGCTTTATCTTCATTGGCTCATGCCTTGATGCTTGCGATCTACTAGACTTCGGCTCGACAGACACTCTTTCTCCTGCAATCATTAAATTATCCTCCAATTGGATTGCATTCATGGTGACTGCTTCCCAAGTAGTGATACCTCTAATGACTAGGCCATTATAAATACTTTCATGTCGTAGTCCCCTAATGAATCTATCGAGCAATTGGTTGTTGTTGAATCGCTCGTTTGGATTGCATCGAGAATTCAAATTCTTTAGGCGACTAATGAAGTCTCTCACGGATTCACCTTCTTCTCGTTGGGCTTTCTGAAGCTGAGAGGCTACACCCCAAAGTACTCCCTCTCGTATGTATTCTTTTAAGAACGGTCTCCTAAGAGTAGAGTAGATCGTTTTCTCATCTACTCTTAAGGTTCTATACCAATCTCCAGCCTTTCCGCTTAGGGTCAAACTCAAAGCCTTACACTTATGTAGCTCATTGTGCTCTTCCAAGGAATCGCACACATGTTCAAAGACTTCCATATGCTTTCTAGCATCTCCGTCTCCACTGAATTTCTGTGTGAGCTTAGCTACTTGAACTGCCTTGCTCCTAGTGAGTGGCATAAAATGGTAACCATCTTTTTGCAACATTTGTCAGCCTACTCAACGTCCTCTTTCTCATATGTGTATATATTTTTCTACACTATTAAGTTATCTAGAGTAAATTCCCCCTCTTCGTTTAACCTTTGTGGCGACACATACATTATACTCTTCCCAAAAATGTCACCTTAGTCATATATTTATATTACCACCCTTTTCTTTTTTGCTTTGTAAATAGAATAAGCATACAATAACCAACTATATACCCCCAAACTTTCTTACCTCTTGTGAATTAGTAGTAGAAAAATAATATATCCATCTTCCATCCCATATAGATAAATTCCCATGGAAATCAACTCTCCACTTGTCTTTACCAAAGATTATGGTCCCTCTCTACAAGTCTTCTATGCCCCCTACATAGGTGGCCCAATATCTCTTAAGAATATACATATAGTTTCTCTCCTTTCAAAAAAACTCCAATTGTATATTATTTTCACAAGCAAATAATATTGGGCCCTCCTCTATTTGTTTAAGCATCATAGCCTTTTGAAAAAGCATGATTCCCCTTGGATGCATACAAGCAAAAGGTCCATACAAGAAGACTTGGAAGCAAAAGGTTCCCTAGCCTAGTGTGGACCTTCCAAACCGAATTCCTTGGTGCATGGGCGTGAAGAAGAGTCCAAATTCATATCAAACATGTTGAGAAGGTCAATTTTGCCTTTTGAAGCATGTCATTCCGAGCTACAGGTAAAAAGTTATGGTCAAAATAGTGTAAATCTGTCAGATTCGCAGCAAAAGGGAACTGTAAATCAAGTAAATCAAGAGGGTGAGATCTTATTTTTCCCCTACTCATCTTCTAGAAGAGCAATGAGTGTTCAAGGTCACTTGCATGTGATGGGACCAACCTAAAGATGCTTTTTAAATGCCAAGACAGACAAGTTGAGATACCCCGCAGGAGCCACCCGTAGGGCCTCATGGTGGGGGCCCACCTACATTATGCACCCCTATGGAGCCTTCACGGTCTAAAATGATATTTTTGGTGAATAAATAGTCCCTTTTATGTCCAATATTCAATGAGTGGTCAAAGGACACTTAATTAGGTCTAATCACTTGCTCTAATTAAGTGTAGCATAATCCCACTCCTACACAACTATAAATAGCCCCCCTTGGAGAGACTCAAGGACACACACCTATATTTTCAACTTCATGTTGTTTCTTGATCAATAGTAGAGAAAACCCCAACTCTCCCTCTTTCACATCCTCCCTCCTAACCCTCCTCTTTGGAGGAAGTGCAACTCTATTCTCCACTCTTTCCATTCTACAATCTCTTACTCCATCAACCCAATAAATCATTTGTAGCACCTCAATAACTTGTAAATACATCATGATCTCTCTCATGGTTATGTTAATGATCATGAAATCATCTTCAAAACTTTCAAGTGTCGCAATTCGTGATGGTTAGCCAGCGTCTGTCCTCCCCTTAAAAGGTGTGCGAGAAATCAAGTAAGTGTTCTATTCTCAATTTACCATTGGTTTGTTTCTCCACACTTATTCAATTGGTCTAAATAAATTTCTCACTCCAACTCTCTTTTGCTTCATTACATATGCATGTGGCTACCTCTCATGGTGATTTTATTTGTGTCACGGCATTGCATAGATGGAGATGAGCTCTCTATGCAAAGTGTGTTAGTTTGATGTAAGTGATTCTCTTGTGTGTTTGAGAGGCAAGTCTTGTGCGCATGATTTTTTGATGAGTGCTTGAGAGAGGAAGAGTTTGGATGTATTATGGGTATTCTTATGGGGAGAAGGTGAATGCTATTCCACAAATTGCATATTTCATTTTGATGCATGGCATTGGGTTGCATAATCGTTGATGGTGTTCAAGTGTCCAAAGTGTATATAGAGTAAGGGGGTTTTCAAAGTGTGTTGCTTGAGTGGGTGAGTGCAAGTGTTATTTTGATTGGTTTCCTTCTCCACTCCCAAAAGAAGGTGGTGCCCCAAGTAGTGTGCGTACCTCTTTACGAACATTTTGTGAGGGTAGGCCCATTGGTTTGGGTTTAGAGGCCCCATTTCAAAAAGCTCGCCCTCACTAGGCTCTCTATCAGGTGCACTACGCATGTTTTCCGCAATAGAGCGACCGATAGTTTGAGAAAATGTTGCCAAATATCCTATTTGAGCAGGTATAATGGGTGTATGTGCTCCTGGAACCACATGTGAGATGGGAGTTGGCCTTGGCCTTGGCATACGCGCGGCTCTTGGGTCCCATATTTCGTATGGTGGTGTACCAGACGGTGGTCCAAAGTTTACAGGCGTGGCCCTAGGCATAGGGGGTGCCTGATATGGCATGTTATTATTAAATGGCATGGCTCCACTTGTATAAGAGCTTGGATAATGCCATTGTGGATTGTAAGCTCTTGGAATAATCGGAGGTGTAGGAGCTACATGAGGCTGAGGTACGACAGGTGCACACGATTGATACATACATGTAGGTATAATTGGGGGCATTGTGCTACTAGGTCGGCGCAGTGTTAACAAATGAACTCCATGGTGTACTTCTTGTCATGCTCACCACTGGGATATGCATGGTAGCCGTAGTGTCATTAAGAGAAAAATGAGCTAGATCTGGGAAGGTAAAGCTGCCACCTGTGAGCTCAGATTGTACTGAGGCTCCTGGAGAAACAACATATGGAGGATCAATGGGGCTCACATAAGGAGTCTCCATTTGTGATAGGGTTGGTTGGTTGGCCTTTCCCGTATCCAAGAATCTCATTAGGCCTGTTGAAGGCATGTTGATCCCTGTGTTCCGTCTTTCTAACTCGACAATCCTATGGAGGACATCACAGACTTTCTGTTGTTGCTCATCTATGCTAGTAGCACCCGATGTGGATTGTAGAACATCTAACCAACCCACATGATAGGTGTGTCCTGTGTACCGATCAGTTAAAGCTTCTGCTTGTAGGTCATACTCCCAATTTTCGTTTAGGAATATCCCATCTAGGCCTGGCGTGCTGGAGGTTTCCCTCGAAGTGGAAGCATTATTGCTCCCCATCGCTTGCCCCTCCGTGACTGCTACCTTGGGAGCACTCGGTTGCTCGGCTGGCATGATTGTTGTCATAGGAGCCTTTGCTTTCAGGGCTCGACTTTGTTCTAGCCTTCGTAGGTTCTCAATTTCCCTCTCCCTTGTTGCTTGCATATAGCGTTCGATCTCTTGCACTTCGGCAAGACTCCTACCATCGGGTAGTAAAACCTCAGAGGGAGATAGTCCTAAAGGATCAGGAGGTGCAGTGGATGGAACATTCACATGCACACTCTCAAGAAGCATAGGGTCTATTTTAAGCATGAATGACGAATTTAATTCCCCACTCCCTTCATTTATTTCATTAATTGCATGTTTGGAGCGAGTAGCTCTACTAAGGGTCTCTTTTAAGCGGCTAAACACGCTGGACCCGGGCCGTGGGCCCATGGCATGCATGTCTTGACTTGAACTATCAGGGTTTGGTGTAGGATACCCCTCCATGACTTCGTAGTCAGAGGAAGAATCACTAGACGCGATATGAGGATCTTGGTTCGCGCTACCTTGAGTCCCGGCCGAAGGTCCAGAACCTAGGGTGGAGGAATAATGGGTGCCCGCGTAAATGGAGGCACTACCAATATGCTCATGCTCTAACACTCGTCCAGAGCGTAGGTTCATATGACTTGGATCCCCTAGAAATGTCAGTGAGTGCCCGTGAAGGCTGCTCACCTAGTAATTTTGGGTGTTTTGCAACCCAAGTCTTTTCCTATTTATTTATTTATTTATTTATTTTTTGGTCCTTTTTTTTTTACCCAGCTATAGAATAGAACGTATGATAGCTCAAAACGAGCGTCTCGGTCAGAGGGACGTGCCGTGCTTTACAGCCCTCCGTTTGGTCACTTTATGCCCTCGGAATCCTTAAAACCGTCAATTTCTAGTAGGGAACTAGGCCCAAATTAGAAAGTCTAAGGGTGTAAGTGGGAAGAGAAGGGAGGAGAGTGGAGGACTTGCCCCACATGCTCTCATTCCCTCTTGAGGGGGTAGGGTATATATATAAGAGTGAGTCTAGTATATATCATAAGATTGAGGACTGAGGCCTGGGCTAGGGCCTGGGCTTGGGCTTCCCAATCAAAATTTAAATTTTAGTGTAGCCCCCCAGTCACTCACGCTTAAATATTTTCGGTTTTTTTTTAAAATAAATTATATATATATATATATATATATATTTATTTATTTATTTATTTATTTATTTATTTATTTTTTATTTTTTATTTTATTTTTTGAGGCGATAACCGCGCGCGGTTTAGGTGACCCTTTCTTGGCCACACACACTGTCAACACCTACCTAACCTCTCTGTCAACAGCTCACAGCTCACAGACAGCTCACTACCTTATCTACTTACTAACAGTGCTGCTAACCACTAACTAATCTGTTAACCACTCTGCTAACTGCTTGCTGACAGTGGGCTAACTGTCCACCTACTTCCTCTCTCACTACCTTACTGTGCAAAGACTGTGTGCAGGCAAACCTTGACAGAAAACTGTGTACAGACTGTGTGCAAACAGAAATTGCTAACTGTCTACCTACTTATTCATTCATTGCGAACAAGCTAACGACTACTAATTGTGCAAAGACTGTGTGCAAACAGAAAACACAACATTATGCAGAAATCACAGAACTTGCAGACAATATAGAAATTAACAACCTGCAGAAAAATAACTCATTCCTCTTCCTCTTCCTCTTCTTTCCTACTACAAACAACTCATAGGAGAAGCACAAAGTGCCTCTTGGGCTTAGTGCAGGGCGATTACCCGGCAACGGCGCCAAAAATGTGCGCTCCTTGCCGCACTGTCGAAGCAAGGGCCTTGCCTAACACTGTGTGTGAGCCACAGACGGCTCCAAGCACACAACTAGCTTAACTAGTAAGCTCAAAAGAGGGCAATGGTGTGTCACTCACCACTCTATGCTCCTGCCGTGGAGGATTCCTCACCGCGAAGAAGAAGGAGACGCCACTACATCGCGCTCAACCGCTTCACCGCCGTCGTGCCGCCGCAATGCTCTCTCGCACTCTCTCTCTCTCTCTCTCTCTCTCTCTCTCTCTCTCTCTCTCACACACACACACACACACACACACACACACACACACAAGGAGGTGAAGAAGAAGAAGATGGAGATGGAGATGGAGCAAGAGCACTCTTCTATTGCACAAATGAGAGAATGAGTGAATTTTAGGTTTAGTTGGCTTCTATATGAGCTCACCCCATTCACACTTGGGCGCCCATGCTTAGCCAACTAATCCCTTGAATGTCCCAGTTAGAGTGCGCCTCTCATCGGCGATCACTCTTACCCTTTTCCTATTGGACCGACAAGCCCGATACCTGACTCTACCAAATAAATAATACAATGTCCACCGTAGGTTACAACGTCCGTCTTATAGGTGATAGGGTGTCCGTGAGCCGTGAGGGTTAACACCTATCCAGCTCCAAAAACATTTGTATGGCACATTTTCTAAAGTGACCAAACTGGTTCAGAGCTGGCCCCTGACAAACATTCAACTCGCCGAATCTCTCACCCTGTAGCTCCGTTTGAGGATCCGTTTAGACTTACTTGCTTAGCACTTCAAGCACTACCTTCCCAAGCAAAAAATATCCAGCCCTATGGACCTCTTTACCTACCATCCCATTTAGCCCATTTCGGAGCCCTTCCAACCTAGAAAATGGCATTAGAGATACACTTCAGTTGCACCTTGTCTACCTTGGTCCTTGGTACCTGCCTTAGCCCTTTAGCCTGCACCAATCAGCATCCATAGCACTGCACAACACACCTTTCAGCATCGACCAACTTTGGTCGCACTATCATTGCTTACCCCCCCAATTGAACATTTATGTTCAACAAAAAACAACTCTATTGAAGTAGAAAACCGCAACACTGAATAGACAACCCAAAGCACTCACAGAGCATAACCATACATACAGAACATGTACAAAAGCTCCAACTACTCTGCAATTCACTTCCCTTAGGTGGCTTGCCCAGTCCCCGTGCATCACCTGCTATCATCCAGCTGGATCAAACACCTGCCATTTATTCCATACATCCACCTGCAATAGCCTCCTGTAGTGTTGCATCCCAACACATAGCCAATCATCCACATAACCTGTCCTCACATAACTCCTCTGCTCCAAGCATCCACTGGAAAAATCCATACTTCCAAAAAAGCATCACCAAACACGCTATCATAATGTGTACTCTCCAAGTACACATTATTATTCACACTAAACATACTTGACCCTCCCTCCCAACCATGTAAAGCGACCTGTGAAGGGCACTACGATTGATACACATTCTCCTCCACATCTGCCTTTGTCGGCACAACCATTGCAGTAGACCATTGCTCTCCCAAAGGAATCTCCACCTGTGGAGGGGCAAACCCTCACATCACCTGTATCCTAGCCAAATCTTCTTCAGCAAACACTTGTGTTTCTTCATCCATCTCACCTACTAGGTCATCAAACCCCCAATCGACTTTGTCTTCAATGCGTACATGTATCCAAGGCACCACTCGTGCAATCCATAGGCAATTGCACATCATTAGCACAAGGAGGCTACTCATATCCCTTTGTCTTCGCACCATTGTTGTCCTTTTGTTGACCTTGTAGGCCGGCTTGGCTATCCATAGACTCGACCCTACACTTCTCTACACAGCTTTGAACAATTGTACTGCTATAGCACTTTCCACAGCCACTTTAATGAGCAAAGTCATCAACATAATATCACATAGCACCTTTGAGTGCATATCCTCCTCCACAAGCTTAGAAACTTCAACCTGCTCCTTCTTCACATTGGCCACTACCATACTATTAGATAAAAAATAAGGTAGCTTTACTCTTACCAGCACAGGATCATTTGAATATGTCTCCTCTCCATAGGATGTGGACTCGTCCACTTTATCCTCCTCGCTAATTCCCAAAACCTTGAGCTCATATTCCCATCATCACCATAAGCTGACTCCGTATTTGCATCTTCATCCTCCCTTTGCTCCACAAGAGCTTGACCATCCTCTTAACTCTGCACACATTCATCATCCAACTCCAAGCCTTCATTACCTGTAACCTGGCCACAATCTGCTATCCTTTCAAACAAACACTCTACAAGAACAGGCTCCACCTCTTCAAGTTGCATTGGGCACTTGGCATCAACTAACTCTACATACACGCTCTCTTTAACAATAGGCTCTTCTTCATTCACGAGCTCCTCCACAATCGACATAGTCATTTCACAAACATCAACTCCAAAGGAACAGAATTGATCAAAGGCCTTACCCTAGCAGGCTTCGCACACTTGGCATCATCCTCAATTGGTCCATAGAACACCATGTTGGCACAAAAGGTACATAATCTATAGGCTTTAACAAGTCTATAACTCTAGCTTTCTCTTCACTTTCCTGCTTTTCACCTTGGTAACTCTAACAACCTCGTCATAGCTTCTCTACTCTTCATAATCAACCTTCTCTTGAGCACAAGGATGCATGCAAGCTAGAAACTTCTCCAGCTTGAAGCAATCGCATTGACCACTCGGGTGGCAGCAACCAAATCGCTCCAACAAGCTTCAAGGTTATCAACAAAAATGGCAAAATCTTCACTTACTTCTCGCCGTAGGCCTTTAACCCTTGCATCCGCTTCGCTGGCACCACCCTTTGAAACTTGTGTAGAAACTATTCTCAAAAACCAACCCAGTCCTGCTTATATGCAGCTTGTAGACCATCAAACCATGCCGTTGCTTTACCTTGCAGCACCAATGACGCTGTCTACACCTTCTCCTCGTCACTCCACATTTGCAACAACAACATAAATAGCTCAAAATGCGTTAGCCATTCGTCTACATCTTCATCACCATTGAAAATTGGACCCGAACTCTGCCACATTCTTTTATCGCGAACTCAACATTGATGAGTAATTAGTGTGCTTTTTTGTGGGGGTACTAGAAGATGGAAAGGGGAACGCACCCGAAACGCAAACAAATGCCTCTCTATAGCCCAGGATATACACAACACCCCAATCCACTAGAGTTTTACCTTCAAAACTCAACAATTCACTTGCACAACACCTGTTTTGACACACGAACGCACGCATACACTTCTAGGAAATCTCAAGTACATTCCACACACCCAAAACCTTTGTTCCACACCACAACACACACATTCCTCTCTCTCTCTCTCTCTCTCTCTCTCTCTCTCTCTCTCTCTCTCTCTCTCTCTCTCTCTCTCTCTCTCTCTCTCTCTCTCTCTCTCTCTCTCTCTCTCTCTCTCATGCACTTTGCATACACAGACCCCGGTTCAGGGTTGCACCCAACCACACCGACACTGGAAACACCACACAAAAGTACACGAGCAAAAAAGAAAGGGGAGTGGGGGGCCACACACAAAAGGGTGGCAATGACTAGCTTCCCTTCAAAAACCATTTCACAAGCGCCACTGTGCTATGCAGGGCACACTCCTCCTGCACCTCTTCTTCGTCACATTCAAAAGTACCCAAGGAAAGACTCCCAAGCCTTGGCTTTCAAAAAATCCCTTCACTCTTTACAACAATCCCTCTTATAGGGAGGCCACCTTTTAAAAAACAAAAAAAAATGGGGCTTCTCTTGCTCGTGCAACCCTCAAGGAGTCCATTTTAACATTTTTTGCATTGTATATACATGGGCAGACCACATTTAGCATATTTGGTATGGGCTTGACACTTCGGCAACCCTCTCTCACTACACCGTATGTGAGTCACCTCTTTGTGCCCTGGGGAGATGTCACGGCACCGTGACAACCCCTTTGGGTGCAGGTCCTCTTCAATAAAAGGTTTGGCACCCAAGGGGCACCATGAGAACGCCCCCAATGGGTCAACCCACCACATCATCAACTGCTAGCATCCGGAGATGGCACGATAGACGGCACAACAACCTCAATGTCATCAGCCACAACAAGGTAGTGCCCACCGGTGCAAGCCGCCATGGCCAAAGCTCCCAAAAGCTCTCCAAAGTTCTTTGTCTCTCTCACTTGTGATGCCCTTAGTGGCGTGCACTTCTAGCCCTACCCTATTTTGTGAGAGCCCGTTTGTGCATGTGAGGCAATCTCAATTGCCATGTGACACCTCCACTTTGCAATTTGACCCCAACATGGTCTCGAACCGAGTGCCCCAACTTGGCAAAAAAACATTAGATCCACTATTGTCACCAACTGTTCCAAACTTGAACAGGCCACATCTCATTGTCCAAGCACCCGAATGACAAGCAATCACTTTCTGCTAGCTCCGTATAGTGTCTATTACCTCTGCAAATCTAATCAAGCTCCAAAAAACTTTGTATGGCACATTTTCCAAAGCGAACAATCTGGCTTAGGACCAGCCCCTGCCAAACATTCAACTGATCAAATCTCTCACCTTGTAGATCTGTTTGAGGAGCCGTTTGGACCTGCTCGCTTAGCACTTCAAGCACTACCTTCCCAACAAAAGTAACTAGCCTTGTGGATCTCTTTACATGCCATCCCATTTAGCCCATTTAGGAGCCCTTCTGGCCTTAAAAACTGCATGAGACATACACTTCAGCTACACCTTGCCTGCCTTGGTCCTTGGTGCCTTCTTTAGCCCTTTATATTGCACCTATTAGCATCCATAGCACTGCAAAACACACCTTTCAGCATCGACCAACTTTGGCCGCACCAGCGTAAGTAGTCACTCTACTTTTATTAATTCATTAGTTAAAGTAAAAGATCCTCCCCCCTTGCCCCACACGTGCTCTTGCGTGGCACTTCTTTGCACATGATCGACTCCTAATGTTTCCATGTTCGATAAAACTACTACACCACCTTCTCTACTAGCACGTGGCATCTCCGTCTTCTCCGTTGGTGGGAGTTAGGGTTTGCACAAGAAGGAGAAATTGATGCAAAAGGCAGATGGCTCCAATTCGATGCATCTATGGGGGATCCTATTCGTTCCCTTATACAATCTTTTATGCAGGGATCCATGACTCCGATGCTATGATGCTGATGAGCAATCTTCTATGCAAGGATCCATGACTCTGATGTTGTGATGCTGATGAGCAATCTTTTGTGCAGGGATCCATGACTTCGATGCTGATTTCGATTTGTTGTGATGTTGATTGCTCTCAGCCCCCTACTGTGGTCTCTGCAAGATTTGTCCCAAGTTGTGGTGGCCCTCCTAGACATGGGCATCTACCTCTCCCAAGCTCAACGGCTCTATCAGTCAGTATGCCTTTGTCAGTCTAGCTCTCCCAAGCTCAATGGCTCCGTTAGTCAATGTACCTCTAGTAAAGGTGGACTCTAAAGTTTGATGTGAAGCTTGTTCATCTTACTGCCGAGTATCTGCTCTAAAGAAGTCAATGATCTCCCTTTGTGAATGTCTCCCACTGTCTAATCTCCTCGAGAGACTCTCCCTATGTCTACACAACTCTAGCAAAAACAATCCGAGGCATCTTTGATCTTGATATCTCATGACTTTTTGAATAGATAGTGAAAGTGGTCTCATATCTCATAGTATAATGGAAATGACATTTGTGATGTAATTATATCTTTGGCTTTATATGACACAACTGGCAAGTCTTGGCCTCTATTGGTATTCTCCTAAATCTTCCAGTCTCAATATCTAGTTGATGTGATGATGAATCTTGGTTTGACAGTGACGAAAAAGAAGGGTGCATCCACACACACACACACATAGAGAGAGAGAGAGAGAGAGAGAGAGAGAGAGAGAGAGAGAGAGAGAGAGAGAGAGAGAGGAGAGGAGAGTCAATCATTCTCAAAGGTGCCACCCCTCTCATAGGAAAAGAGAGAGAGGGAGAGGGAGGGGGGGAGAGACAGTCTCATATCTTTGTGTGTGTGAAGAGTGAAGAGTGAAGAGAGAGAGAGAGAGAGAGAGAGAAGGGGGGAGTCAATATTATATCTTTGTGTCATTCTCAAAGGTGTTGCCTCTCTCATAGAGAAAGAGGGTCCTCTAAAAATCATTCCCATAAATCTCTAGGACTCTTATACTCCTTCACATCATGACTATAAGTAGACATTGATGCCAATGCCCTCTCTCATTATGATGCAGTGTTAAATATCATCACCTTGGTATTGCAAAGTTTCACAAACAAGCATTCAATTTGTGCATATCTTTGTAGCCCCTTTTGCAAGTCAACAATGAGAAAAATATCATCCGCATAAAGTAACAGTGGTATCCAAGTGCCTAATGATTGTGCACTTCTATCACCCTCTTTGTCAATAAAGCCTGGGTGTACAGTTTTTTTTCCCGAGAAAAAGATCCTTCTATTAGTTAATGAAACTGCCCATAGGGCTACAACCACCTTTGCGAGAGAGGGCTAAAACAAGCATGATGGGGAGACTCTCCCAATGAAAAAACATCAAATGTACAAAGAGGCTAAATCAAGAGATAGGAGGAGGGAAAAGCCACACAGGTGGTCGGTAGTGCCATTTGAGTACACCCTGGACCATGGTGTAAAAAAGGCCCAGGTCGCCAGAGTCAAAGGAAAGCCTCTCTGTGCTCCCGCATGCGGTCGGAGCTGCCCTGTAGTCTCTCGAACTGTCCTCTGAGAGTGTGTATCAGCTCTAGCCAAAGATCGCGAACAGTCTCTGCTGGTGGCACATGGCGAGCCTCAAAGATGCAGAAGCAACGGGCCCGCCAGATGAACCAGAGTGTAAGGCCACTGATGAGCTCCCAACACTCCTCTCTCTCACTGCACCACTCATGTGGAGTAAGCTCTGTTTGGTAGGCTGGAGTGTAGGTCGCCTCCCCTGCATCACTATCATCCTGCTAGTGGAAGATAACTCAAACTGAAGTGCCGGGCCCGTGAGGGTGGACCAAGCAGCTGCTCCCCAAGTGTACTGTTGAGCCGTGGAAAGAGCAAGCATCAGCCGAAGAACATGAAGCCACACCTGCTGTGCCAAAGGACAGTCCCAAAGACAATGATGCTGACTCTCCACAAGATGGTCACAAGCTGCACATGCGACTGAGAGATCACTATGCACTAGCCAGCTCCCAACTGTTGTAGCTCTGTGTGCGACTAGCCACTGAAACAAGGTGACTCGCCTCGGCTGTCTGGAGTCCCACAACCTCTCCCAAAAGGCTGCCAAGAACTCAGTTGTGAGACCCTCCTCCTGCCAATGAGGTACTGCAGCGGGGCGAGCCTCTCTCTGTGCTGCCAGTATCTGACGTCCCAATCGAACAGCGTACTGAAAGAAAGGGACACCTGGGTGGTTTTCAAAAGAGAAAGGGTCCCTCCAAATCCACTCTCCAGGATCCCACTGTACTCGTGCCAATGGACATCACTCCCAAGCCCACAGTCTCCAGTGTCCAGTCTCGAGAGCTGTTGGGTCAGGATCGATGACACAAGTCCTCCCACAGATGCCCACCACTCGGATCCTCTGAAAACAGCACTCTTCCACCTGTGGGGCCTCTACTGCAACTCGCTATAAGCGTCCCTCACCCTGTAACTCGAAAAAAAAGGGAGGGAATAGTCTCTAAGCAGGCCGAAACTGAGATGAGAACCTCCAGTCGTGTGAAGGCTCCGATCCACCTGGGTGCTACTGGCTCGAGAGGCGTGAGCCACTCAGTTGGAACTGCCTCTGAGATGTCCTGGAACATGCTTTGCACCCCTCTCATGCCTTGTAGCTGGAAACCCTACAACTCCTCTGACAAGCCTGAAAACTCTAACCAGTCACCTAAAGCGTGTTGGACCCGCAGCCATGGGACCCCAGGAAACATGAGGCCGACTACCAACCAAGTGGTCTCTCTGAGTGCTAACCATGGGGTTCCAGACAAGGTGCTGTCATAGGCACTCCTGCGTGCAAGTAGGTTGTCGCTGCTCCAGGCCTCGCCGCATATGCTCCCAAGATCGAAGCAAACTCACAACAAAGCGGTCCTCCAGTCTCCTGCTCAAACCAACTCTGTGCATCTCTCTGAATATCCATCTGGTCGAAGGTCGCCAGGGGCCTCCAGCCTGAGGCACCCTAGCACGAAGCCGTTGTAGCAAGAACTCCTTCCAGGGCTCCTCACCTAGAAGAAGTCCTCTAACTATGAACTTTCCAAGAAGGGCTCTGCTCTGCTGTGATGGGTCAATGATCCCAAGCCCTCCCTATGAACAAGGAAGAGTGATGACCTGCCAAGCCACTTTGGCTCGGGCTATCTGAGTGTCACGTCCTGACCAAAGGAAGTTCCTGATCAGCCTCTCTACCTGGCTGATACAAGAACTCGAGAAGATCCAGCAAGAAGTGATGTACCACATAGTCGCCAACAACACCTGGTTGGCCACTACTACTCTGCCAGCCAAACAAAGTCGTGTTGAGCTCCAGTGTAACAACTTCCTCCTAATAGACAGAAGGAGAGGAGCAATCTGCTGCTCAGGAGACAAGTCCATACCAACCTGACAGCCCAAGTACCGAATTGCAGTCCCTGGGGGAATCCACCTGAAACCCTTACCTGGCATCCAATCCGGCACAGGAGCACTACCAACCAAAAAAGCCACTGTCTTTCTTCAGTTGATCAGTGCGCCAGATGCACAACAGAAGGACTCAAGAGCCTTCTCACACATGTGAAGGTTGGTTTCCTGGTCATCCAAGTACAAGGCTGAGTCGTCAGCAAACTTAGTGTCCAGTAGCTCATCTCCCCGAATAGGAAGTGCTAAGCCCCGCAAACCAACCTGCTATGACACCAAAAACCTGCTCATCGCCTCAACATAGAACAGAAAGAGGAAGGGGGCAAGAGGTCAGCCCTGTCTAACCGAACGTGTGAGCATGAAACGATCGCCTCTACCTCCTGACAAAAGTACTTGACTGTGTGCTTGTCTGTACAAAGATGACACCCCTCTGATCCAAGCATATGAGAAGCCCATCCTGGGTAGAGTGCCCTCCAAAAAGTCCTAGTCAACTCTGTCATAGGCCTTCTCAAAATCGAGACGAAGATTCACCAGATTCTCACCACGGAGCCTTGCTAAGGCAGAAGCCTCCCAAAAAGTAAAGATGTTGTCAAGGATACTACGCTCCTTGACAAAACCAGTCTGGGTCCCATGTATAAGGCTCTCTAGAAGTGGCTGGATCCTCAAACTCAGAGCCTTGGCAAGAATTTTGTACGTTGAGTTGAGGATGGTGATGGGATGCCACTGTCGAATCTCATCCAAGGAGCCACCCTCCTTGGGAATGAGGTAGATCAGACACTCATCTGCCAGGCATCTCTCCTGTGTGCAAGATGTACTGGAAAGCACTACAGAGATCAGGGCCAAGAAAGTCCCAATACTCCAAGAGAAAACTGGGAGTCAATCCATCCTCACCTGGACATCTACCATGAGGGAGTGCACTAAGAGCCGTGTGCAACTCCTCAAGCTAAAGTGGAAGCTCAATTATCTGACGCATCTCCTCAGTCACGAGGCAAGGCATCTGTGCCCACACCTGCTCCCTGCATGCATCCTGACGCTCTGACTCAGGCTATGCAGATAGTAACTCACGGTAAAAGTCAGTAGCAACTGCACGCATGTCCTTTGGCTCAGAAGCAACTGACCCATCGAGCCTCCTCAACTGACTGACCTTGGTATGCGTATGCCGAGGTCTCACTGCCTTGAAGAAAGCACCAGTCACTCTGTCACCCACCTCCGTCCACTCATATGCCTGTCGGTGAAAAGCAAACTCATGGCACCGCTCCTCTGTGCTAACAAGCTCCTGGCGAGCATGCTGTAATTGCTCCTCCAACCAAGAACTATCTGGATGCTGCTCTTGTATCCTCTGCAAGGAAGCAACGCCCTGTCTGAGACGCTTCTCCTCCTCTCTCATTGTAGTTAGGCGAGTCAAGGACTCCTGGAGAAAGAAACAACTAAGTTGAGCTAGTCTTGAGGCCACTTTGTCAGCAGGAGAATCCTGCATGTCCAAGCTCTCTGTCCAAAGAGCCTCCCCTCGCTCTCTGAGTGTAGAGTCCAACAAGACTCTCTCAGGGTTGCGTAGCATCATGCTCCCCCGCCTCTGCCTATCTGTCATTGTGAGGATCACTAGTGCATGGTCCGAGAAGGAAGTCCCTGCCAGGATGCCAACTGTCCCACCCAAGTCACATAAAAATTCACTAGTGTAGAAGTGATCTATCCGCGATAGGTTCACTCCTCCCACTCTACGGTCCGAAGAGAGAAGGCTAGGCTATCTGGGGGCCTCACAAAGCTAGAGTGTTGCCACACATCCGAAACCCTCAGTCATACAAAACCTCTCCCAAGCTGCTAGCTCAACTCCCTGCACAGTAGCGTGGCTACCACCAATCCTGTCAGAAGGATCCTCCAACATGTTGAAGTCACCCCCAATGCACCAATGCTCTGCTTGCGGCAGAGACTCAACAATCTGTGACCAAAACTCTACTTGTGCACTCGCCACATTGGGTGAATATATGTTCAAGAAGCCCACAAGACAACCTCGAACCTGCATAGTGATCCACTGAGCCCTGCCTAACACAATAATTCCTATGCCCACAATGGCCTGCTGTAGAGACTCCGCAATAGTCATACATACCCCACCTTGGATGCCTCCAGGTCCAAAAGTAGCTAACCAAAAAGTCTCATAGCGACCACGCAAAATTTGACCACAACACCGAATGCGGCTCTCACAAAGATGATGCTTCTGTAGCATAAGAATGTCAATCTCACCACCCACAAGGCATCTCTGCTACTCCTGACGCAGCCGACCCCTCTGTCGCTGAAATTGGGGCCCTCCTAATCCCTGCACATTCCATGAGATGATCCTCATGGAGTCAATGAGAGAAAATAGATGCTGCAACAGCAGCCAACCTCTCTATCTTTGAGGCCGGTTTGGATAGGGAGTAATCCGCATCCGAACGACCTCTAGACAAGCACGCAAAAAGTGACTGTCCCGCCCAGGCCCAAGCCAAGCGTGCAGCCCGAAGGGCTACATCCTCTGTCCAAGAATCCTCATGCACAAAAACATAACACGAAGGGCACTGAGTGTCAGCAAACAAGTGCACCACAATGTGCTTGCAACCCGCTGCATTTGGAGGTGTCACTCTGAACTTGGCAAGAGGCCAAAGTGTCTGCACCAGATCTGTCACTGCTAAGTCCCCTATGTGATGCGAGAACTCAATAGCCTGGGTCTGGAGCCAGTCCACGACCGTGTGCTAGGTCCACTCCGTGGTATCCCTACCACACAATGGAAAGGAGAAACCCACTGATGTGTCCAGGGTCTCACTGCCTCTAGCTACAAGAAAGAGGACGTGGACTCGAAAGCTGGCCTCCTCCAAGTTGGAAGAGGAATCACCCAGAAACAGAGTGAAGTTGTAGTCGAGAAATCCCAACGTCTGCGAATGTCAAAGCTGGTCAGACCTTTGGGGATCGCTACAAAGGGAGAAGTGAGCACCAAAAAAGATGCCTCAGGTGGGACTGTCCCTCACGAGCCACATGGCTCGTAGCGAAAGCACTACCAAGAGAATGCCTCACGACAGAAGCGTGGCCAGTACCTTGTGTCTGAAGAGGAGTGGCAGAGGGGTCCAGAGACGAGGCTGTGGGCCCCATCGAGGAGAGGGGAGGGGCGGGGGGCGAAGGTGGGGGGGGGGGAAGGATTCGGGGGAGGTGGCAGGCGGACATCGGCTGAGGGAGGAGGAGGCGGTGGTGGAGGAACATAAGTGGACGGGTCCTCCTCAGGCAGGTCCTGTTGAAGGGGGTCGAAACGGTTCCCAGTCGAAACCCAGTGCTGCTGAGCTGCACAGGTCGACCACCAGGAGGAGCAGTGGGGTGAGCTCTCCCCTGACGGCGGCGGTCAAGCACCTGCTGCTGCCAACCATCAGCTGGCTGGTCACTGGTATCTGTCGAAGTACTAGCCTCTGTATCTTGTGTACCTGGCTGCTTGGCATGCTCAACCTTGGGCGGCTACGCATACGCTGTGGGTCAAGGTCTCCTGTGAGGACATGCCTTTGCCATATGGCCCATTTGTTTGCAAATGAAACACTGGTTTGGGAGACCCAAATACTCCACACTCTGTCTGATCCATTCCCCACTCACCCTAGGCAGCAGTACCACCTTGGGGAGGGAGTGTGCGTCACGAACGAGAACCGGCACAGTAGGTAGACCTGCGGCCTTGGCCACAACTGAAGTTGCCGTGCGTGGAGACTCCAAAACTATCTCGAACATGGAACCAATCCTGGGTAGGAGGGGATGGTACTCTCTCAGGCCTGGAAAGCAAACCGAGATCGGCAAGTTTGCCTCCTCCTCGAGCACATCTGTAGTAGGGTCAAAACCATGATGCCAACGTCGGAAGTAAGCTCAAGCTGCTCTGATGCCGAGCAGGCTCATCGAAATCACCTTGGTCACCATATCAGCAGACTCGAACTCGACCTGGTAGTACCCTCTTTCGAGGATCTGGACATCTGTGATCTTGCCCACATCGAAGAGAAGACGGGCCTACAATAAATCCCAAAATTTGCCCCGACTAGGCCAAGTGCCAATGATTTTACAGATAACCAAAGTGGCTTGCAAGCGCTTCATTTTGGCCATGAAGATCGCTTGTTCTTATGGCAAAAGAGCAAGTCGCAGGGTCGGCTCCGCGGTGTCGGGCGAGGGGGCTTCTGTGGAGTCCTCTAAGGTGGAGCAGAGGCCACCATTCTATGTCTGCTGCTGCTGAAAGGATAGGGTCGATGGTGTCGAGGCGAATCTCGGCAAGCTGAAAAAACAGCCTACAGGCAGGTAGAAGGCGAAAAAAAAGGGGGAAACAGGGGGCGGGGGGGGGGGAGTAAGAGGGCTGAGGCCAGGGGGCGGGCAGGTGTAGTGGCGGTGAACGGGGGCGCAAGGGCTGGCTGTACCGACGCAAGCAGCACGCTAGAGGGTTGGATAGCGGCGGGCAGGGAAGTGCGCAATGCGAGGGAGGAGGGGGGAGGCGGGAGCGATGGAGAGGGAGTTGCGCGCGCAGGGGGGGGCATGAGTAGCATCGAGCTCGAGTTGAGAGAATTTGCTTCAAATTTCTGGTTGTAGAAGTTTTATCTATCATCATTTCATGAAGTGCCAAGATACCTCATGTAATATTGGCACTTATATATTGCATAAAGCACTCTCTCATATAAATAGAAGAATTCTATTGTGCTCAATCAAGTTTCTTGATTTCAAAAGCGATTGGGCTTTCCTCGTGAAGAAGAAATTCTCTAATAGCTCAATTGGTAGCATTTGTCAAAGCACAAAATGTTTCATTGGATCCATAGTAGCCAATATGGGTGCAATAGTTAGAGTGCTTCAAACCTTTGTTGTTGATCCTCTCCCCAATGAATGCTTTGTTGTTGATCCTCTCCCCAATGTATGCTTTGCCCTTGGATTTCATTGGCCCATTTTTGCATATTCTTTACAAATTGGCAATAAAAACCTACAAATCCTATGGAAATTTGGAGCTCTTCCAAATTTTTAGGAGGAGGCCATTTATGTGGATTTATCCATACGAAGGCCTGCAAAAAAAAAGGCCCAAGGAGTGAATTTATGTCTTCAAAACATCACACTTGGACTCTTTGGCATATTATTTTTGTTGCCTATGGATATCAAACACCTACTTCAAATGTTGTAAGTGCTCATCCTCATATGCAATATAAAGTAGAATGCCATAAAAAAAAACAATAACAAACTTGCCCAATACGGTTTCAAAGCACAATCCACGAATGTCATGAAAGTAGCTAGAGCTTTGGTTAAACCAAAGGAATTACCAAAAAATCATAATGCCCAAACATTGTTCGAAAAGAAATTTTAGTTATATCAATAAGTTGAATTCTTATTTGATGATACATGTACCGCACATCTGATTTTGTAAAAATGCATGTGTTATCTATCAAACAACTCATCTATCATTGGCAATGGATACTTATTATTAATATAGCGAATGAGTTAAGACCACGATAGTTGGCACACATGCACATACTAACATCTTTTTTCTTCATCAATAGAATTGGGAAGCCCGTGGTGAAGAGCTAGGTTGAATAAACCCACAAGTTATATATTCATCACAACAAGCCAACATTCCACCTCAATAGTCTCAAAATGAGTTAATTTGTAATTCCGTTTACTAACGGACTTACTACCTTCTACCACATCTTTCCGTGTTGCATAAGAGTGTGTTGGTGGTAAACTAGGTGGTAAATTTTTCCGTGTTGCATTGAATGTGTTGGTGTTAAATCTTGTGGAAACACATCACTGTACTTTGCTAAAAGTTTCTTCATTTATTAGCAACATTTGCTTGTTGTGATGATTGAGAAATAGTAACAAACGGACAAGAGGAAAGAGAAGCATGCAGTGTTGAGGAATTTTCTAACATAACATATTCATTATCAACATTTGATAACAAATAACAGAAAGACTAACACAACAAGGGTTATTCTATGTCATCATTAGAAGAGAGCTTCATAGGATCTGTTGGGGTTAAGGTGTGCCCTGACCGGTCGCCCAGATCATGGGCGCCCACCCACTGTTACCCTATACTTATAGTGAGTATACTGTATAGGGGGAGCTGCCACTTCACAGTCTCCCCACCCATATCTGCGTTGTGTGTCTCCTTCTCTCTCTCTCTCTCTCACTCTCCGTCTGTGGTGCTCCCCGATCCCCTTCAATTGGTATCAGAGCTATGGTGACCGCAGAGAGCATGACGGCTTTGAGAGCTTCGAGACGATAGCTCGCTCGCTCTCGACGGTAGAGAGATTAAGAAAGCTTGAAAGCTTTGTGAGAATGCAATGGGAGCTTGTGAGCTCAGTTGAGAGTGATGTATGCTCTTGTGGAAGCTCAGAAAGGAGTGTGGAAGATTGTGTGTAAGTGAAGGTGCTGCCCTAAAACTGTGTGCGCAGCAGCACTGTTTTCAGATTCGTTTTTCTCCTTGTAGAATGCAGATCTGAGAATTCAATTCAGGGTGCCCATCCGTTTTGACATGGTCTACAACTTTGCAGAAGAAAATTTTTGCAAATTCCTCACCGTTTTGCTGATATTCAGCTCAGACTGACTGTATACAGAAATTCCAGATTTTCTGTTGTCGCATTGTGTGCGAGTTTGATGCACTTTTGGAAGCACGGGAGATGCTTGAAGTTCAGTGCATAAATTTTGAGCTGAAGATGCAATTGCAACTTGTGTTAAGCTTGTGGTTTGAGGGTTTTTTGGTAGACTTGGGCAACGAAGTACGGAGGCGTTTACACACCACCGAAGCGGTCTCTTGAGAGACACAGGTTTTTGGAGCACATAGGTGGAGCTTCTTTCACTGGTTTTCACAAAATACTTTGGCAATGATTTTGTGCTTGGATTCATGGTCTTTGCGGATGGTTTGCATATGGTTATGGCACATGGTTGATGCCCATTATATATGCATTTTGGCGAGCACTTTCAAGTGCCGGTAAGCTCTCTTGAGAGCATTGTTTTCGCATTGATCAAGTTTCCGGATTGCAAATCTTTTGGCGTTTGCTTATGCGCAGTCACTCCGTTGATGTACGTTGAGTGATGATTGCCATTGTATGTGAAAATGTGGAGCCATTTTAGCATTTCTACTCATTGGCATTGAGTAGTGTTATGGTTTATGGTAGAGATTGTACTTGAGTTTTTTGCTCAGTTTTCAGGGAAAATTCTGTCGGATTTTTCCCAGATTCTCGCCATAGTTTGTGATCGAGTGTTTACTCTCACTTTGACAGGTTTTGTCAGTTTGGACACAGTTTTGTGTTTTTGTATCCTCTCTCGCAAGAGTGAGGAGTTGTGTATCTTTCTTTGCTTGAGACAGTGGTTAGCTCTCGGGTGGGAGAGTCTTGTGATCTCGAGCATTGTTTGCCATAGTTTTGCAGAGCTTATGCATGCATGTTGAGTGTAGTTTGATGCGCATTGATTGCTCATTGTATTGAGCTTGCAGGACAATGGTTATTTTGTGTTGATAGCCATTGTGCGTCGAAACTATGGCGAAATTTTCCCAGGAGTTTTATGCGTATCATTTATGTGATCTAGGTAGAGATTGCGGGTTGCACTCAGCATTTGTGTGCGGTGTTCTCTTGCAGGTGGGAGATTTGTGCGTGTGTATGTATCGATACCGCACAGTGTGGGCTTGGTGATTAGCTCACAGATTGCAGTGTGATACCGAGGCTTGTATTGACATTGCGGGAGCTCTATTTTGGAGTGTGTCTCACAGGTTTTACATTGTGTTTCTGGCCATATTTGTAGACAGTTTCCAGGTGTTGTTGGTGAGGTGGTTTTGCTTTCTAGTTTGCTACATTGTGCTCATGGCAGAGACAGGTGATCGCTCAGATTATGATCTCTCCGAAATGTGCATGTTTGATGGGTCAAACTTTGCAGCATGGAAAGAGTGTATGCTTGATGCATTGACACAGCGAGGGTTGCATCGACCATTGAGTGGTGATGCAGGTAGACCTTCAAACATGTCTGACGATCAGTGGCAGGAGCTAGAGGAGATGGCACTATCTACGCTCTCTTTGCACCTTGCGGAATCTGTATATGCTCTTGTTATGTATGAAACTACTTCGAGAGCACTTTGGCACAGATTACATGATATGTATGATAGATCTGAGTCATCACGGACTCGTGTGAGACATGTACATTCACGAGCACGCCGACAGGTGACATGTTGGTATTGTGGTCATTCTGGACACGTTAGACGGCGTTGTTTTCGTCGTATGCGACATCGTAGGAGACATGGCAGTCTCAGAGATGTATGTAGTGATGCCATGGACTCAGTTGCTTTGACAGTTGAGGCACATGTAGCGTCGGAGTATACTAGTGACGGGGATGTCACTTTTACCTCGAGCTATGCACGAGATGCTATACATGTGGATAGTACACTCCCTTCGCAGTGGTTGCTAGACGCAGATGCTATGTTTCATGTCACGCCGCATCGTGCATGGTTTTGTAGCTATTCTAGCGGGATGCTTGGCAGTGTACGTTTGACCGATGGATCGGTGCATGCGATAGCAGGTGCAGGAGATGTGAGACTGTCATTACCGAGTGGTGCATCTTACTTGTTACGACATGTGCGCTATGTACCAGATTTGGCAGTGAGTTTGATCTCGATTGGTCAGCTTAGAGATTGTGGATGTCAGATTTCGCTACGAGAGCGAGATTTTGTGATGCATTTGGGTTCGCTAGTGATTGCGAGAGGTGCCAGGAGTGGTACAAGTTACCCATTGCATGTGGATCACGCGAGAGACGGTGCTGTCTCTGTGATCATGCAGCCAGGTAGAGAGCGAGAGAGCAGGCGAGTCTCTTTTGCTTGTGGGTTGCAGGATGCTTTGCATGGAGTGCAGAGCAGCGACCTTGTTGTGCAGGTTGCGTCTACGGATGCACAGGTAGAGCGGGACAGCTCTAGTGAGTCACAACAGGATGAGTCATCAGAGGTGATGACAGAGATGACTCACATGGATGCTGAGATGTTGGCTATTGTGGAGTCATTTCTTGATATGCTTATGCCAGAGCTTGATGCAGATTCAGGACAGATGGATACTCTTGGTACACACGTGATATGTGGTGGGCACGAGGAGTCACTCCAGAGCTCGGAGTCAGAGTGCCATGGTCTCTATGATAGGGGACAGGATTACCATGAGTTGAGTTCTGAGTTGGAGGTGGCAGAGGTTGCCAGGGTTGCATCAACATTCGGTGTCCTCATGTACGAGATGCTGATCTCGAGGCCCGACATAGCAGCTGTAGTGGGAGCATTTGCAGCAGGGTTGATTAGAAGTTCGATGACTGATCTCGGCATAGAGCATAGGGGAGGTTTGCAGGTATTGGACCGATACTTGCAGGAGTGCATGAGCTCTTGTAGACTCTTTGCAGAGCTTGGAGCTAGCTCTGTGTGGCTTCCGCAGCGGGATGTTTGTCTATCAGTAGAGCCGGATGCACTAGCTCATCGAGAGTCAGTGGGCATAGGTTGAGAGAATATCTCACCTTCTATTAGTTGTACACTAGTAGATCTTGCTTAAAGGCACATTGGCCTTTAAGTGGGAGGTTGTTGGGGTTAAGGCCTATGTGCCTTGACCGGTCGCCCAGGTCATGGGCGCCCGCCCACTGTAACCCTATACTTATAGTGAGTATACTGTATAGGGGGAGTTGCCACTTCACAGTCTCCCCACCCATATCTGCGTTGTGTGTCTCCTTCTCTCTCTCTCTCTCGCTCTCCGTTTGTGGTGCTCCCCGATCCCCTTCAGGATCAAATGTACAAATGAGTGGTGAGGGAGGTACGTCTTGCCCCCCCATAACAACACTACATACCATTGAATTTAAACATAATATTGTTATGATCATAGCTATGATGTAATAACGATCATGCAACCACTTCCAAATTAACACCACATCTGCTCTATCCATGTTCATAATGTGAATCTAAGGTTTCTTGATACCCTTGGATTTCAAGAGGTACAACTTCGACACTTTGACCTTCATCGTCATGGCCATTCTTCATAGCTACTTTGTAGTGGTGTGAACTAGGTGTCTGAGGTAGATGGAGATGTTTCACTAAATAGTTCATGAAATTGTGAGAAGTGCCATGGTCTACAAGGACTCTTACCTTGTGACCTTGAATGTAGCCATACATTCTCATAAGATCATGTGGGTCAAATGTCAATTTCTAAATAGAGACAATGCTACAACACTCACGAACTGCAGTTGTATGTGTTACCTCCATACAAAAAAAACAAGAACAAGATTCTAGAGGAAGCAACTGCACCATATGCGTTACTTTTTCCTTACCTTGGGTAGCAAATTTCCCCTTGGGAAAATTCTTTTTTTCATAACCAATTCCCATACAATTAAAATAAAATGTTTTTTCCATGAACACTTCCCATATAATTAGAACATAGTTTCTCTTTCTTTGCCTTTTCAAATTCCTCAATTAAGAGATGGCCTGTAGGTCCCTTGGGCTTCTTAGACACATCATATAAGGCAACAACAATTTTTCTTTTATTATGTGCTTAATTGCTACTATGAGATACACATGCATTCAAACTGTCAAGCATATGAAGTTATGCAATGATCTATCATCTAGACCATCATGAATATGTGCTTGCACTATGGCTTTCTCAAGCATTTTGGGGTCCTAGGTTTTAACATGATTCTTAAGCTCACCGTGTAACCCACAAATAACCCCTTGTACCGGTTGGAAGTCATCTAAACCCTTCAATTTGAGGATAGCATATATTCAAGAAGTGTCTTATGTTGCCTCATAAAACATTTATCCCATGTTGTCCACTTCCTACCCTTCTCATTAGTAGGAAGAAATTCCTTCAAGAACATGTTCTTGAAAGCAGCCACATGCACAGTACAATGACCTTCTCCTTTAGAGACATCACCCATCTATAGGCTTTCTACTACCCAATTTTTAGTGCGATATATGGAGCGGCATATTTTATCTACATTTATGACGTTCAAATGAAGAGACCTACCAATACGCTATTGCTTATAAGATGAGAATTTTGCAGGGAAAAATGATGAGACATTGCTTTTGCCTCTTGTGAACAGGGGGAGACAAAGCATGCAATAAGGAGAGCTTCTATCGTTGCCTTAGGCTCCATTCAGACGAAGCCTATGCAAAAATTTCTTTGTGCAAGTTTGTTGCTGCTTCGTCTAAACGATCCTGTAGGAGAAAGAGTTAAAAAGACAGAGAGGGGTGGAAGAAAACTAGCAGGCCAAGAGGAAGACACCCTCAGTTGTAGCGAACCAATTCTTCTAACATAGCCTTGATGTCCCTGTGCATGAAAATTCCGCCGCCTCATTTGAACCGGGCCTTACTTGAAGTTTGAACCCAATTTAACAATTATAGGTAGGATAAAACCCCCAATAGTGGACCACCTAAGCTTTGTACTAATTTTGAAGAGTAGAGCATTGTTTTGAGCTTGAAATGGCGCAAACGAACGGTGAGTGCAACAACTATTCGCAGTAAAATGAGCTTCGCGAATGATCATCCACAGGCGGAGAATGATAGTTGCTACAAAATCTTGTGTGACAAAAAGAGGGTCCAATATCATGACATAACAAGGGGTATTCAGAACCAACATGACAGCAAGGCTCAAACCCATGATTTGACGATCGAGGTTTAATTGCCACACCTCTAACCATGCTTGTTAGACGAGCACATAAGAGCAACATACATTTTTGTGTTGAACAAGAGAAAGACCCCGACTGGATGGATGGCTTTGAATTCAAAGGCTTGATTTTTTTTGGTCATTGGAGCTCCGCTGGTGGAGCAGCAACCCTCATCCGAAAAGGTGTGGCCACATCAGTCGATGTCCCTGCAAACGGTGTGTGGGTGACTGCACAATGGCTGGCTATGCTTAGAGCCGAGTCGTACTTAGAGGCGGTGGGGGGAGTGGGGGAAGGAAGGAGCCAATTTTAGCAAATGTGATTTTCTCTACCAAATTGTAGAAGCGATGCTAATGTTGCAATAACCCTTTCAAAAATGAAGGGATTAAGCTATAGTTTAGGAAAAGAGCGCATGAGCGCAGTTCTCTCTTACTTTGCCCAATCAGGGAGTTTGCTTTTTGGACTATCTTTGCCGTTTTTATTGCCTGTGGCTGTACTCTACAGGTGCGACCAAGGGTGAGTCTGTTTTCCTCTTACCCCTGCCACACCCTGGTGGGACTCGGCTCTTATGTGAGAGCCCACTGGTTTTTGCGGGCAACTTCGTGGATGATTTCAAAAACCGTAGCGGGCGCCATTTTTGAAAGTTGAAAAACAGAATACCCCCGCCCACAACCCACATATTGGCACTCCTCTTGTTCACTAATCTTGTCAACAGCCAGCAGCAAAGTAACGTTGCGACGAGGTCACCATTGCTGCACCTCTCCCCTCTTCTTTCCTGTTCTCTCTGTGCAGTTACAATTTCGCCATCGCTCGGCCCAGGCCAATTTCTCCGCACCTCAAATCTCGTTCTGCTTCTCTGGTTAGCTTGAATTTGGAGGCAAAATTTATTTGCATTCCGCATGCTTGTCAAATTGCCTGTAGCGCAGTTGTTGGATTTCTTCTAAATTGATGTGTTTTCTGCAGTTTGTAGCGCTCAAGATGCCCTCATTGATCGAGAAGCCCGAGCCTCTCTTGGTGGAGAACCCCCAGAGGTTCTGCATGTTCCCCATCAAGTATCCGGCTGTGTGGGAGATGTACAAGAAGGCTGAGGCGAGCTTCTGGACAGGTGAAATATTAGGATCTGATCTTATATAAGCTATAGTGAAACTTTTTCGGCAAACTATTCTTCAGGAAAATTGACCCTGATCTAAGCAAGATTAGTGTATTTTGATTAGAGGTTATCAAAAATTTGAGTATTCTTTGTTAAATTTTTCTGTCTCAGCCGAAGAAGTAGATCTGTCCACTGATCAATCTCATTGGGAGAGCTTGCATGATGATGAGAAGCATTTCATAAGTCATGTGCTAGCTTTCTTTGCTGCCTCTGATGGTATTGTCCTAGAAAATCTGGCAGTCAGATTTATGAAGGAGATTCAGATACCTGAGGTATGTTAGATATTTAAAATTGTGCAAAGTGTTTAAAATGTGTGTTTTTGTCACTGAGAATTTTTGAATGGCTGATTTCAGGCACGTGCCTTCTATGGCTTTCAAATTGCTATTGAAAATATTCATTCTGGTAAGACTTCTCTAGGTGCAGATGAGTTCCCTTGTTAAGAATTCATAATTTCAATCAGAGATAACTATAATTTTTCTGTTGTGTTTTTGCTACAGAAATGTACAGCTTACTTTTGGAGACCTACATAAAGGATCCAAAGGAGAAGGCTAGGCTTTTTAACGCTATTGAGACAGTTCCTTGTGTTGCCAAGAAAGCAGATTGGGCCCTTTGTTGGATTGGAAGGTAATTTTCCCTGAATTTGAGAAGAGTAATGTTCCTATACTGTGTTTGTCTGTGCATGTACTTGTGCTAATGTATGCCTTAATGTCTACTTTCTGTGTTACTAAGGGCTCCACTTTCTGTATTATTTAGCATAGTGCCACACCCTATCTGATAATTTGAGGTTGCAATAAGTTCAGCTTAACATCTCAAACAGTTTCTGATTTCTTTTCTACTATTTGCAGTTATAGTTGCTTTGCAGAGAGGATTGTTGCCTTTGCATGTGTAGAAGGCATCTTCTTTTCTGGCAGGTAAAACCACAACACTAACAGATGCAAGCTCTTTGAGATTTTGCTTTTACTCTGATTGTTTTCTCTGCCTTGCAGTTTTTGTGCCATCTTTTGGTTAAAGAAAAGGGGGCTTATGCCTGGATTGACCTTTTCAAATGAATTAATATCAAGGGATGAGGGTCTCCATTGTGACTTTGCATGCTTGCTATACACGTAAGTATCTATCTTTGAAGGTTGTGAGGTTGTATTTGAGGTAGTATTTTCTTTAATTGAAAGAGTTGGGTTGTGGCAGGCTCTCGGAGAACAAATTGCCTGAATCAAGAGTTAGGGAAATACTTTGTGATGCAGTTGAGATCGAAAGAGAATTTGTTTGTGAGGCCCTATCATGTGATCTTGTTGGGATGAACTCCAACTTGATGAGCCAATATATTGATTTTGTTGCAGACAGGCTTATGGTATGCAGATGTTGCATTGTCTTATCTTTGTGATGCTTATCCCAACATAACGGCTAAATCTATGCTGGGGTGGTTTGCAGGTAGCCTTGGGCTATAGTAAAGTTTACAATGCCCAAAATCCTTTTGATTGGATGGAGCTCATTTCCTTGCAGTATGCTCTATCCCTTTCCAACTTTTAATTGAAGTTATTGCTATGCTAAGACCTTCATAGTTTACAATAGAATGCATTCAATCTATGGTATTGATCTATAATTGGCGTTTCAGAGGTAAAACCAACTTCTTTGAGAAAAGGGTTGGTGAGTATCAGAAGGCTTCTGTCATGGCTGGATTAGCTAATATGGAGAGCAATCATGTGTTTCGTATGGATGATGACTTCTAAGCAGCATGACTATATGTACACTCAAACGAACAGAAGAGATCAACCCTTTGCCATCGTTCTTGTTGCTGATAAAGTTGAGTGCCACAAATAAGTTGTGATGTGTATACAACCGACATGTAGAAGTAAGATGCCTTCGGTTGGAGTGCTTGAAGCTTTCAAAAGGGTGCTACAAATTTCAGAAAGATACCATTACTATCCCTTATACCTAAAATGCTGATTGCTGAGCGAAAGGGGTTCTCAGTTTGAGGGCTTGTCAATGAGGGTGTGAACTCAGATTCCCAAGTTTGTAATTCTTTTCAACCTCAATGAGATGCGCTAGATAAAATTTGTTGCCAATTGTTTGTTTCTCTTGTCAGTTGCTAGAAATATTCATTGGTAAATAGCATTGCTGGAAAACTGACATCATGTAACTAAAAGTCCCATATTCCTATGCTCTTCCCACCTGGCAGATCTTTTCAAACGGGAATATCTTGTAGCCTTTTTTATCGCTTGTCTCGAATTAGCCTCTCTCTCTCTCTCTCTCTCTCTCTCTCTCTCTCTCTCATAGGTGCTATTCATAAATGAAACTTATCGAGTGAGTCCCTCCACTACCAATGGGGGAGTAGCGAGCTCCGCCCTAACAATGTCATGTGGTATTGAGGCCTTGGCCCTAGTCATCCGAGAATTCAGACACCAAGGGCTTCTCCATACATCTCCATCCATCCATCAATATTGCTAGCTTTGCTATGATGATCAATTTAGGGGCCCCATATCTCCACTCCATACAGAATGACCGAAGTGACAGTGTCAAAGAGCCAAAGCTTTGTCCGAGGTTCATGGTATTAGATTCACCACATTTAACCTTTGGTCTCATAGGTCATTTTGGCCTTTTGAAGATGTTAATATTACATTTTATTTCATTTTATTTCTTTCTCTCTCTCTCTCTCGTGGAGGACTACACAACATCGATAGAGGTTGCATCAGAGGATTCAGATAACTTTTGCCCAATATGCACAATGCTAGATCACATTATTGACCATGGAGGAGATTGATGAGATCCTCCAATGAGATCGATGATGAATCCTTTGTGATTTAGCACTTTTGAGGATTGTACATCCTACTCATCTTGTACCAACCTTTGTATAAGCTATGACCCATTATATCCCCACACACCCACGTTGTGTTGTATTAGCCCTCAATCACCACTTTCATCCTTCTCATATCCTACACAGTTCTAGCTAGTTGCTTAGTTCACATCTAGCAGTTTAAGATTCTTAGTACCCCAATTTTAGTACCTTTTTATTTTTTGTACTTAAGACATTGTATTAGATTCACCATTTTGTAACAGATTGGTCTCATAAGTCATTTTGGCCTTTTGAAGACTTTAATATAACATTTCATTCTCTCTCTCTCTCTCTCTCTCTCTCTCTCTCTCTCTCTCTCTCTCTCTCTCATTGGGGTGAGAATCCACAAATAAGATTGCTAGTTAGGGTTGTTGAAGATGGATTCGTGGTTTGCGGTGCTTGGATCAAGCTCACATGGGAGTGAGCAATCTCACATAGGGGTGAGAATTCACAATAAGATTGCTAGTCAAGGTTGTTGAAGAAGGATCCATGCTTGGCGGTGCTTTGATCAAGCTCTATGTCAATCACGAGAGTGTCAAAAGTTCTTAATCAACATCCTCTTCGTTATGTCATCCTTGAAAGAGCAATGATTGCAAGGTATGCCCAACCTTGCTTTGACACAAGGCAGCTCTATCACATGGACCGAGCTTGGAATGCAAGATGTTGATATGGGCCAAAATATTCATGATGATATTGTTAGTTAGGGATTGTGTAAAAAAACACATCAATTGCAACTAGGTTGTTGCAGCTCTTGAAAGGCATAATACTTGGCATTGCCTTGGTCGACATGCATGCCAAATATGGCAGGGCCATAGAGCCCTAGGCTATTTTCTTCAAATGCAATGCGAGAGCATCTCTCCAGATGCAATCACCTATGTTGTCTTCTTGAAGGCATGTGGCATTGCCTTGATGTTTGGAATGTTGTCTCTTCAAGTGCATTGATTGCGGTATATAGGCAACAAGGTTAGGGATAGGGCTTGGGCTAAGAAGCTTTGGTTGGCTATTTTCAAGATGCAAAGCAAAGATATTTCTCTTGATGTAATCACTTATGCTTGCATCTTTAAACCATGTGGCACTATGTAGGAGCAATGATCACATATGCGAGATGTGTTGTTCTTGAGAAAGCACAAAAAGTCCGGAATGTCGTCTCTTGGAACGTGCTAATTGTGGGATATGCTCAACATAGAAAGCTCTAGGTTGTTTTCAGCGAATGCAAAGTGAGGGCACTTCTCAAGATGCAATCACCTATGCTTGCATCTTGAAGGCATGTGGTACCAATATGGGCAACATAGTTCATGATGAAATTGTTAGTCATTAGGGATTGCTAAACAAAACGTCGTCGTATATACTAGATGTGGTGTACTTCAAAAAGCACAAAGAGTTCTTGAGGAGTTGTTTGTTTGGAATGTTAAGTCTTAGATTGCATTGATTGTGGGATATGCCAAAAAAGAAGCTTTAGACTATTTTCAGATGATGCGAAGTGAGTAAGGTGGAACCAAACATAAAATATTGTACGTATTTGGTACATAAGGTACACAATCTTGTATGGATTGAGGTTTAAGGTACGTAAAAATACGGACTATGGTAAAAAACCCTTTAAAAACAGGAATTTCACAGGAGAAGCCTACAATCACTCTATATGGCTAAATGAAAAGGCCTACTTGCATTAAACATCAAATAAGTGACCTAGATTTCAATGATAGCATGACAAAGTCTAGATTGTCTACATGTATGATGATCTCAGTTTTCATTGTTCAATACCATAAACTTAGAAGCAATGTAGCATTATAAGGTAAGAGACAATGTACATAATACGGATGGAGAATAATTTTTTTTTCCGCTTGTACGGATTGAATCTGTATGATACGGATCTGTACTGTACAGACGGACATACCGTACATATCCAATCCATATGTATGTGTAGTTCAATCTTGGAAGTGATCGCATCTCTCTAATACTCTATATGCAATCACTTATGCTTGCATCTTGAAAACATGTGGCATTTTGAATATGTTAAGATGGGCAAAGCCTTGGGCTATTTTCAGCAGGGCATCTCTTTAGATGCAATCACCTATGATTTTGTCTTGAAGACATGTGGAACTTCCTTGATGTCCGAAATGTTGTCTCTTCAAGTGCATTGATTGCGGTATATGCCCAGCATGGACAAGGACAGGTAGCTCTGGTTGGCTATGTTCAGGATGCAAAGCGAAGACATTTCTATTGATGTAATCACCTATATACTTGCATCTTAAAAGCATGTGGCACTACAAAGGAGCAACGATCACGTATGCGAGATGTAGTGCTCTTGAGAAAGCACAAAAAGTGCTTTAGAAGCTTTCTCTCGGGAATGTCATCTCTTGGAATGCTCATGCTCAACACAAAACGCTCTAGGCTGTTTTAAGTGAATGCAAAGCGAGGGCATTTCTCTAGATGCAAATCATCTATATCTTAAAGGCATGTGGTACTATGTAGAACGCCAATATGGGCAACATAATTTACGATGATATTGTTAGGTAAGGGCTGTAAAAAAAACGTTGTTGTATATGCTAGACATGGTGTACATCAAAAAGTGCAAAGAGTTCTTGAGGAGCTGTCTGTCTAGAATGTTAAGTCTTACATTGCATTGATTGCGGGATATGCCGAACAGGGGTGGGATCAGGAAGCTCTACACTATTTTTAGCTGATGCAAAGCGAGCACATCTCTCTATATGCAATCACCTATGCTTACATCTTGAAGGCATGTGGTCATTTGGAAGACGCTAAGATAGGTAAAATAACTTACGATCATATTGTTAGTCAGGAACTGTTAAAAGAATCTTTATGCTTGGCAATGCCTTGGTTGACATGTATGCCAAACGTAGCAAGGCTAGGAAGCCTTGAGCTGTTTTCAGTAGATACAAAGCGAGGACATCGCTCCAAAGGCAATACTTATACTTTTCTCTTGAAGGCATGTGGCACTACGCAAGACGCTGATATGGGCAACAAAATTCACAATGTCAGGGGCTGCTAAAAAAAGTTGTCTTGGCGTTGCCAGGGTCGACATGATGTACTTTAGAAAGCACAAAAAGTGCTTGAGGAGCTTCTCAATGTCTCATATGGAATGTCAACTGTTGAAACGAATTGATTGCAAGATATGTGGAACAAGGGCAAGGCTAGGAAGATGTGGTGTACTTCAGAAAGCACAATGAGTTCTTGAGGGGCTGAAGCGAGCGCATCTCTCTAGATGCAATCACCTATGCTTGCATCTTGAAGTGGCAATTTGGAAGATGTTGAGATGGGCAAAATCCTTGGGTTGTTTTCATCAGATGCAAAACAAAGGCATCTCTCCGGATGCAATCACCTATGCTTTCGTCTTGAGGACATGTGGCACTGCCTTGATGTCGTCTCTTCAAGTGCATTGATTGCGGGATATGCCCAACAAGGATGGGCCAGAAAGCAACGATTGGCTTGTTTCAGGATGCGAAAAGAGGATATTTCTCTTGATGTAATCACCTATGCTTGCATCTTGAAAGTATGTGGCACTACGTAGGAGCAATGATCATGTATGCAAGATGTGGTGTTCTTGAGAAAGCACAAAAATTTCTTGAGGAGTTGTCACGAACGGAAGCGTACATAAATAATCAACAAGCTGAAAATAAATAAATTCTCAACCAAAAGAGACTAGAGAGAAGGTTGTCACAGATTGGGGACTAGAAGATGGATTGGTCCCCCCTTTTAAAGAGAATCTTTATTACGAAGAATCTTTTTACAAGCACAAGAATCAGAGTGACCCCTCCGTTCTAATTCTCAGATGCAAGGACTTCAAACACATTGGCAAGCTCCTACCTAAGCACTGAATGCAGAGCAAGTGTCGTGTGTGTGTGTGTGTGTGTGTGTGTAAGAGTTTGAGGGAGAGAGCTTGATAGAGAGAAGGTAACTCCGATGTCAAGGCAAGAGAGATTCCGCTTTTGAGGACCTTTGTGTGTGTGTGTGTGTGTTGAAAGTGAAGGGAGAGGGGTCTTTATATAGACTCTCAAGCTCAAAATCAGAAGCTAAGAATAGCAAAAATGGTCGATTCCTTCTTGTGCACGAGAATCTGAGAGGCAAGCTCTCAATTTTATCTGCACATGGAGTGTGGGACTCTGCAAACCGTGCCTGATTCCGTTTTCAAAATCCATGAGCATAGGCCAAGGCCTCCTTGCTCCTTCTCTGCGATGGAATACCTGCAAAAAGCACAAACATGAAAACAACTTCATGTAGAGCATATTCACCATCGGTACTTGTCGCTCCAAGTGCAAAAAGAGATCTTCATACGCTCACACGATTACTTCTAATTCCTGACAAAAGAGCCTCCTATAGTTAGTGTTGGAAAATTCTAGCCTAAGAGAGAGGGCACTGACTGATTTTAAAGCTTCCGACCAATTTGGCGAGGGAAGAGAGAGAGAAGAAGAAGATTGTTTTAACGTCATAGGAAACTATCCCAAGAGACCTTAAAGATCTATCCGATGAGGAGAGCTGAACTCAAGACCTATTATTCAAGAGGGAAATGTCATAACCAATCTACCACACTTGGGTGATAGAAAGGTTATACCCTTTTTCTCTTTTTATTAGCGCACACACACACACCCACCCACACACACACCCGAGACAAAGATTGTTTTAACGTCGTAGGAAACTATCCCAAGAGACCTTAAAGATTTATTTGACGAGGAGAGTTGAACTCAAGACCTATTATTCAAGAGGGAAATGGCATAACCAATCTACCACACTTGGGTGATAGAAAGGTTATACCATTTTCCTCTTTTTATTAGCATGCACACCCACACCCACACCCTCACACACATTCAAGAAGAAGGTTATACCATTTTCCTCTTTTTATTAACACACCCCCCCGAGAGAAGAAGATTGTTTTTACGTCGTAGGAAACTATCCCAAGAGACCTTAAAGATCTATCCGCGACGACGAGAGTTGACTCAAGACCTGTTATTCAAGAGGGAATTGGTATAACCAATCTACCACACTTGGGTGATAGAAAGGTTATGCCATTTTTCTCTTTTTATTAGCACGCGTGCGCACACACACACCCACACACCCACATACACACATCCAAGAAGAAGATTGTTTTAATGTCGTAGGAAACTATACCAAGAGACCTTAAAGATCTATCTGACGAGGAGAGTTGAACTCAAGACCTGTTATTCAAGAGGGAAATGGCATAACCAATCTACCACACTTGGGTGATAGAAAGGTTATATACCATTTTCCTCTTTTTAGCTACCCCCGCTTTGCCCATGCCTCACTCGTGCTGCCTGCACCCAATCCCCCGTCCATTTTGCGCTGCCTTAACCCCCCCCCCCCCCCCCCCCCCAAAAAAAAAAAAAAAAAACCCCTCCTCTTGCCGCTTATCGCTTATCCATCCGTCCTTGTCACTCCTTTGGACTTCCCTCTGTTGTTGCTCAAAAATCCGCCTAAGAAAGAGCAAGCAACAACAAAAGACACGTTGACACCCCACCCTCAGCAATAGCAGACACATATGAAGGCTCGTGCTCCGCTCGAGAGGGACTCTGATGAAGCTCCCTCTAGTAGTAACAGACAGAGGTGGGGGCTTGTGCTTCATTCCAGAGGGACTCTGATGAAGCCCCCCCTTGATTGACCCCACCAAGCCCACCATCCGACTTGCTCTGTCGCCATCGGAGCAAGCAAGCATTGCAGAAGAGGTGGAGCACCTTTGTGTAGACAAGTCCAAGTTGGACTCTCCAATGCGCCCATGTGTGGCCGCCCTTGAAAAGACAAGTTCACCATGAAATCGGCCACCGGCCATTGAATTCAGCCACCAGCCATTGACTTACGCCCATTGGCCACCGGCCAACCAATCAATCAACCGACCATTTTCCGATCTTTTTTTGGCCGCCCTCTGGTCATAATATTTTGGCAAAAAAAGAATATTTTGACGAACTTAGTCTTGAACTTTTCTCGAGACTGTGCGTTAATTTTTGGTTTTCTGACAAGTGATTTTTCTTACACACGATGGATTCTCCTCATAATGGGGGCCTTACAAATGTGCGTTTTGAAGACTAAAAGTTACTAGGGATAAATCAAGCTCCATACTTAACAATCTCCCACTTGGAGACTGATCTTTACAAAGCTGTGACTGCTTTTCATCCTGGCTTCTTATCCTTGAATGCCGATTGAAGATGAGAAGAAGCTCAACTTCTCCTTGTTGACCACCTATATTTTGAAAAAATTTAGTGCTGTTTTGTCAAAATTCTCATAAAATGGTTATGTCTAAGTTAGCAAAATATTGTTTTGCATTGTTTTAAAGTTTAATGGATAAAAATACGCTTCTTACAATTAAATTTTAAGCTTCACAATTTAATTCTTATCCCAAATATGTGCTATAAAGGAAAAAAATCAAATCTTGAAAATATTGATAATTTTTTCTTTTTTGGCTTTTTTTGAAGCTTCTCTCACCAACATGATGAGATTGTATTGCAAAATTCAAGGTCCAAATTTGATCGATATGAAAATGTTACTATATATTCCTCAATTGCATATACATGAAAGATATATACTTTGGCTAATGTGTTGTAAGCTTGCAAAAGAACTTTATGTGATATTTTCTAGAAATCAAATAGCATTTTATTTAAAATTGAGAAAAAAGGACATTTCAATATTCTTTTTGGTATCAGACTAGTGCTAAGAACGTATATATAGTGTACTTTTGAGTCTTATCCTAAATAGGCCACTTTTGTTGCAATCTTGTCTTTTACAGTAATCTGCAACTTTTTACCACAACATGTTTAAAAAAAAAGGAGGCCTTTAACTTTGATTCCCATATTAGTTGTATGCTTTTAATCGTTGTTTGGCTCTAAGATAATTGTAGAAGGTAGGAACCAACTCCTAGAGATGCCTTGCACGAGGGTTTACTTGGATGAGTTATCGTCAATTACCAGATGCTGTATGATTGTGCGACAAGTTAGACTCTCGTGCGGAAATTTATAAATAGGACCCATTAATCCCATTTTGGGGACTCTTGGACTTTGGAAATTCTTGACACACTAGATGTATCTTTTGAAGCTTAGGAACATTCAGTGTTATGTACCAAGTTTACTTTTCAAATTAATCATTTTAGAGTTCCGTTCTTTGAACTCTTGTACTCCAAATCATTATTTGAATTTGAATACGATTCCATTTGTCTCATATCATGAAATCTATTTACTTTTAGTTGAGTTAGTCATGTGAAGTTTGATATATGTCATTTGATCATCTAAAGGCCGTATCTATCATTTGATAATTTGAAGTCTAACTTGGTTAATTACTCTACGTCTAACTCTGACATAGCTATCAAAGCGATCCAACTCATTTCATTTTGGTAATCATGGTGGTGAGCTAAAGCTCTTGGCAAGAATCACCTAGTTGGAGCTTAAAGTCAACGAATTATTCACAATGCTTGTTTGACGCTCAACATGAGGATAGAGATCTACCACAATGTTTATTGAAGATCAAGATCACATGAGTACAATGGCCGAGGAATTAGAACAAGAATATGATGATGATCATCATCAATCTCAGGGCAAAGAAACCAAAGGAAATCTAGGTATTGGAGGTGGTCACAAAAACAAAATCTTGAACACTTAACATAGGCGAAAGACGACATTCAGAAAGAGCCGACTCTTTGACTCAAATGTTTCTTGTCATTCAACTCAAAAAGGGAAAGCCAAAATTGATACTAACATCGATGATGCAGGAACACATAGACATCGATGGTCAGATTCTTAGACAAAGCCTCGTAAGGAAAAAGAAATTGACATGATTACACAAATTGATGATGACTAGATTGATAGATGGGAGGTAGATACTGACCATCATGACAAGCACAAACAAAGGGGACCAAAATTTGGGGCTTTTCAACTTTTTGGGATTAAAAAAAAAAAAAAGTGAAGATCTGATATCCATAGAGTGCAGGCATATTGTTGACCAAATTTCATGTTGGAACAACTTTTCCAAAAGGAACCATAGCAAAAAATTGAAAAAGTTAGCCAAAAGGGCCAAACACAGAAACTAGTCAAAAGCCATACGGCAGACATAAAAACTTGCTTTTGACTGACAAAAAGTTATTCATATCCAAAAATAAGTGGTGGAGCAGACTACTGATACTGCAAGTAAACAACATGTCAAATTTGGTGTCCATATGTGATGGAACATGGATCGCAGTCCATGTCCCCCATCAAGATTTTTGGCTAAGATTTGAGCAGTAGGTAGCTGAGACATATACAAATAATTTTTCCAAAATAAGCATTTGAAAAAAAGTTGTAAAAAGTGGTCAAAAGAGGCAAAAATAGAACATTGTCAAAACCTTCACAAGAGACCGTAGATTTCACTTTTGGTTGGTCAAAACTGATCCAAATTCAATTTTTTTTTGGGAAGCAGGCTTTAAACATCATAAGCTATGAGCTCACCAAATCCCAAGTCCACAAGTGGTGGAACATGGATCATGATCCATGACCCCCATGTGAATTTTTGGACATAAACTATACCAGCCTGTAGTAGCAGAGACATTGTGAACAAAACTTTCCAAAGCATTGTAAAATAAAATTAAAAATTGGGTCAAAAGGGCAAAAAACAGTCAAGGTGAAAACAACTAAAACAGACCTAGGGATTGACCTTTGGTTGACCTAATCAAGTCCAAATCATACAAAAACCATATAACCAACATCAAGAGACTGAGGGCAAGCTGTGTGCCAAGTTTTAGTGTAATCTGACACAAGGGTGATCCATGTTCCCCTGTCATATACTGATGCCAAACTTGCACCATAGCTAGAGTAGATCACAAGGAGCTTAATCATCTTTTCAAAACTCAATTTGGATATAAAAAACCAAGTCAAAAGCTCAGAACTGTTAAGCATTCTTAGCAAAGTGCCATTTTTGACCTAATTTTCAAACGAGAGGTCCAATTCTAATTTTTTTTGATATCATAGCATGTACTAATCATGCTGATTCTGATGGTACCAAGAAAAGTCAGTTTGGCCTCCAAACATGGATTGTGATCCATGTTACCATGGTGACAACTTGGCCTAAAAATTTCTAGATCAGTAGTGCATACATAAGGAAACATATCCCCAAGTCCAATTTTTGAAAAAAAAAAAAATTGGGTGAAAAGGGAGCAAAACACGTGACAGACTAAATACTGCAGTGCACAGCTAGTGTTGGGGATTTGATTTATCAAAACAACTCCAAATTCAAAAAGAGTCGAGATTTAGGTTGTGGACATAGTGAGGAACAAGTTATCAAGAGATCAAGACCAGATGTGGTTGAACATGGATCGCAATCCATGTCTCCCAACCTCAAAATTTGATGAAAATTGGTACATAGCTTGCATATGACCTTGTCTATATACTGTCAAAATTTAATGTGAAAATTTGATAGGGGATCATGGATCGCGATCTGTGTAACTCTTTGTAGTGGGAGTATCTAAGTTGATGAGATTCTAGACATATTTGAATACATCTCAAATCTCAAGTTTGAGCTAGAAATACCCCCTAGAGACCAAGATACAAGCCAAAATTCTCGTGTCATGATCGTGAGACCGTTTTGTGTACTATTTCAAGTGCAATTCACCAAAATTTCTCTAACTTTTGATACACAACTCCAAATTGAGTCAGGTATAGCTAAGAAGAAAGTGCAAGCAATAGGGCTCCTAAATCCATAACTTTATAGTACCCTAAAAACAGTTTCCAGAGACCAAAGATCCACCCACAAATACCTAACTTTGAGAGACCTGACCAGGGGTAAAAATGGATAAGTGCACTAAGACAAAGTGGGCTTGTCAGAGGCTATCTTGAGATTTTTGACTGAGCCTTAACCATGACAAATCATCCACCACTAGGGTTTTCCACTCCACTTAGAGACATGAAAAACACAAGAAACGCTGCAATGCCGTCAACAATGGGATTGGGAGAATACCTAGAGGAGAGGCATCTGTTGATCAACAAACCAAACATAAGATTCATCAAAACCAATGAATTCATGAGAGTGCTTACAGAGGATTACACTCAAGAGGGGTTATATAGGTTCACCAACAAAGATCAACATATCTTCTACAAGTGTGTAGAACCGAATGCTAGAGAGTAGACTGGCCAAAAGAACCTCTATGCATTCACATATATAGATGCCCACAGAGTGCAAGTTTTGATGGTAGATAAATATGGACGAGAGTACAAACTTGTTGATCCAAGTGACTTGGAAATGTATACATACAAGGGTACTCCAATCTCTACTTACTTTCAACCAAAAACAATGTCAGAGCATGTACCAAAAAGGATTCCACCAGGATTTTCTCCAAGACGAGAAGAGAGAACAAGAGATGTCCTTGTGAGAGACCCCAAATTGGCTAGATGGGTGACTGAACCGAAACAATTGAGACCATTTCAAGTGGGCCAATGTGTCAAGACGAAGTACAATGGGTCAGGGGATCCATACGCTCATGTCTTACTCTTCAAACAAGTTTTGAGAGCTAAACAAATTGTCGATTTTGACACCCAATATGGGGGATTTGGGTTGACATTAGAAGGGATTTTCACACCCAATATGAGGGATTTGGGTTGACATTAGAAGGGATGGCTTTAACGTGGTTTCAACTACTGAATAGAGATGATTTTTTAACCATAGTACAACTCTTGCAAGAATTCACAGAGGCGTTCTTCAAAAGGGGGATCAAGCACAACATGGTGTCGCAGATCTTTGCTTTCAAACAAAAAAATAACGTGAACATGAAGAAAACTTTGCTTCGGTTCAAACAATACATAGAGAGATGTCTTGCACGAGAGTTACCACAAGATTAGGGATTATTGGTTCTCTTCATTGAGGGCTTGAAGAATGAGACTCTAAAAAATAACCTACATTTGAAAGGATGCACTACATTTGAGCAAGTCACCATTTTGAGATGCACCATTGGGATCACCCCACCCAATCGTGTAACACTCAGCCAAAGCCACAACATGTGTTGGGCAAAAATTGCCTCTTCTGAATGATGGTAGAGTAGTAGTCAACTACAATCAACCAATATATGTTCCACAATTCATGAAAAACTAGTACTCCATGGATGGGAACACGCTCATATTCATAGCCAATCAAGAGTATGGTTCAAAGATCATCCTCACTAGACAAGAACAACTAGTGGCTGGATCACCAGCTACGCAACAAGAAGGTCCAGGCTACGAATGTGGAGGTGACCATTAGGCACAAGATTATGTAAACAAGGGTCAACGAATATAAATTGTTGGATTCTGTGATGGTGTGGAAGAGACCAACGGACCATCTACTCCAACACTGTGCTAGGAATCTAGACAACAAGGGGAAAGCAACAATGAATGTTGTAGGAGTGATGCCTTCTTAAAGCGGATCTAAGAAAGAACCAATGGTTCCTGTACATGTGATGACTCGAACGCAAGCTCAAGAAGCTGCCAAAAATGCACGTGTTGAAGATGAACCCACATTACCTGTTTGTGAGATCCCCATCCCGTCACCAATTTTTATTGGCAACTAGAGGGTATCTGACAGGTCACTAGGCCCTAATTGTTAAGAAATAATATAGTTATCTGACAGGTCACTAGGCCCTAATTGTTAAGAAATAATATAGTCAAGATAGTATGAATTCCAATGGTTAGGCTTTCGTCACAACGTAACTCGAGCCTGAGCCATTAGATAGGTTTTCGAATCTTGTCTCCTAGGGGAAGCATGATCTCTTACGAATATTTAAACGTTCCTAGATCTCATCTTCTAAAAGAGAGAGACTCAGATGCCTTTTTTCCCATAGCTTTCAGAGGCAGCAATCATTTGAGCTTCTCGACTCTTGACACAATGAGGTTCTAATTTCACTTTCGCTAAACGAATAGGGAGCGGAGATTTTCTTGATTAATCAAAACCACCGATCCATTGACATGGCAACCTGATCCAGTCCCCACTTTCCACCCCATTTTCCTAATTACTACCACATGGTTGTTCATAACACATAGTTCTTTATTAGAGTTCCCGAAACAAGTTCATTTAAGCAGCCCTTCAAACAATAAAATCAACACCAAGACACTCTTTCCTAAGAAAAACTCAGCATACAACACTACTTCATAATTATTCCAATACTCCAAAATCATAGAAACTTCTTCCAGTGGATGTTCAACACCCGTTGTCATTGGCTGTCCATACAACCAATAAGTACTATACAACCTGGAGTAACCCTCCGGGTGAGTCACATCATATGTCCATAGAAATGAACTAAGCTGCCTCATAGAAATGTATCATCATTGTATATAGAAATAGACAGCTCCCATGTAGAAACACGAGCTACCTCCCTGTGATCAAAGGGGAGTCCAAAATAAATCAATATTGGAATAAAATAAAATAAGTTTGAGCGAGTCCTTCCTAAGCAAACATTCTTTCCTACATCAGATAGTATACCATCAAACAATTCCTTCATAAAAATTCAAACTTAAGAAAATAACAAGTTCAAATGACTCAATCTCCAATTGGGGGCGACCCAATATTTTTAGGGTAATTTTTTCTTCCTAATTACTCGTGATGCAAAAAATATCAAATAGCTGAAAAGTTTCTTGCCTTCCTATGAGTGATGTCATTACTTCGTGAGATGATTGGCAATTCTTCATTTGTAGAGGCCTTCCCTTTGCCTTTTCTATCACTGGCTCAAGCCTCGTGATCATGAGAACCACCAAAGCGAGTTCTCTTGGGTGCCATTCTCACTACTAATTACTTAATTGACTTGAGAAATTGTAAGCTAATTGTGTAAAGAAACTAATGGAAGTAAGGTGAGTGAATGCAAATGTTTTAATGCCAATAAATGATATGGTCATGTCACACATTACTCAAAACATATAGTGTGCTTAATCTTGTCATAGACTTATGATAATTTTATACTATTACTCATACACTAATCTCATTTTTCCATATTCATGGATGACCATGTCGTATCTTCACTAAGCTTGATGCATACACAAAGTTTAGGTTATGAATTACACTATCATCTTATACAAATAGTTGATTATTTTGTTTTAAAATTTCTCTCCTCAATTTTCAATGGAAAATGAACAACATGCGTGTGTATACCAAGGCAAAGGAGTGCATATAGAGCAACACAACCTTGATCACATAAGTAAAAATTTTACTTAGAATTGATACCATCTTGCATGCATAATATCCATTTGTGTACTAATCAAATGATTAGTTTCATAGATTTACTTGCAAGCACATTCCATCATTTTAGTTGGACAAAATTTTGAACGAGATTGGCTTAATTTCTACAAGCATCTATGTTACACTGATGAATAATTTGAGTGTATGGTCAAAACAAACGATTATGTAATCAAGCAATGAGATCATTATCATTACTCCATAGAGTATATGTAGAGAATTTACTAGAGAGTAGGTGTAATTGCCGATTCCCAACTAAGTGAATAAGAGTACAACATTGATAGTTGTAACAATTGGAAAGGATTCCAATTGAATGGGAGAAGAAAGTGAAGATAGCTTGATTAAGCATAAGAAAATAATAAACCCCATTACCTAATTGTGATTTGGAGTTATTGATCCTCAAAGCTTTGATGGAGTAATAACCAAGGCTAGTAGCAACAACAGAAGAGTCTCCTCCTTCTAGTGTGTGTCCAAAATGAGTGAGAGAAGGTCCCTTTTATAGAGTTTTGGTGATTCCTTGCTTCCCAAGCTTGCCCATATCTCCCTAGGGTGCCCCCTATTGCTGTTACAAGTTGGAGAGGTGTCACAAGTCTCATTACTTGCCAATGAAGGTGCCAAGTGACCACTCCCTGAGCCTTCTATGCCAATTTTGGGTGCTACACCTCATGGACATGCATACACATGCACATACATGCCCATGCACACACATACACATATATACCTTAGAAATGTGAATTAATTCCATTAACATTAGGATAATGATTAATTGACGAGAGTGAGCTTAGCTTATTAGAATTCAATTCCAAAAGTTTCTTTTAAAAGACAACTTGAGGACAACGAACTCAGGTGTCAGATGCACACCTGCTATATTTAGCAGTTTTGGAGCAGACAACTATTTTTATGGAAATTTAGGGTGGGGTAGATATAGACGAGACAATCGCCTCTAGCTAGGTGCAAGCACCTCAAAACTTTCTATTTTTGGAATAAAATGACAAAAAGTAAAAGTTCCATTTTTGAAAAGCCTACATTAATACAGACATCAGTAACTTATCAAAAGTAAAAAAATGCTAAAAATAAAAACTTTCTATTTATGACCCAATTGGTCTGATAAATTGATTTATTTTAAATTTTGCATAGGGATCCCCTCTGCTAGGGTGGTGGAGACCTTACACTGTTCAAACAGAAATTGAGAACATATCAATGAGAAGTGGAAGAAAATTGTGGAAAGCCAAACGAGACAAAATGAAAGCAAAAAGGCTAAAGGAGAAAATCGCCCTAGAAACTGAGCTGCAACAAGTCAAAGCGCAGCTAAAACAAGAAAAGGAAAATAGGGAACGAACAAAAAAAAGAAATCAACCATAATGTCATTGGGAGGTTTGGTCTTGGTTGAAAAAGTGAATGAGCACTTACTTATAAGGCTAAACTGAAACCCAATTAAACATTGGAATAAAGATTTATGACATATCCACATCCAAAAAAGGAAACCAACTAAATGAAAATGTGCAACAACTCATGGAGAAAGCTCAAGCTCTACTGTATCTAGAAACATTGAAAACCCATGAGCAAGTAAAGCCTGTGCCTGGAAAGGTAAATTCAAGCATGCTCGAGGAAAACAATGCAAGTGCACTGAAAGAAGACAAAACGGTCAAACCAACGAAACTAGAGATTGAAAAGCCATCAGATACGAGGGTAGTGGCAAACATTACAGACGAGGTGAAGTCTCATGCGATGCTGCCAATTCCTAAAGTGGACGAGCCATGGCCACAATCCTGATGAGAGACGATCCAAAACCAAAAAGATGATAGTGCTACTTTATAGTCAGTACCTATCCTTGAGATCAACATCAATCAAGAGTTCTATCCTGGAGATATATGATCCTTAAATGGGGATGCAAGGTCTACCACATCTGAAGAGACCAAACCATACTCTCTATAGACTTTGCCATCTTTCATAGGAGAACACGAAACAAAATCTAAGGTTAGGGTGGTACCTTCTCAGTGGAAAGCCACACCAAAAATGATGGATACCAAAAGCTTGCACGAATTGATGTCTTCTCCTATACAATGCACACTTTCTCTCTCAAAGTTGCTAAAAGATTAAACCGCATCTATGGGGCCAAATGGGCAAACACCTGGAAAAAATGGGGTTGAAAATCCCTTCACATGACAAACTCTCAAATGACAACATGGGTAAAACTCAATCCGAGAGACCAAATTCGAAGCCTATACCAATGAATAAGGTGGGTAACTATTGTGAAGGAGAATAAGGGAACACCACCTTACCATTAGAGTACGAAGGGTGAAAACAATAGCCATACTTGATAGTGGGACTAGAATAACCATTGCTACAAAGGGAATTTGGGAGAAATGGGAAAGACCAGCTCTCAAGAAAACGTGCATGAAGCTGCAACTAGCAGACAAATATATAGAGAGATCCTTAGGGATGTTGGAACAAGTCATAGTGTCCTCATGTAGATAGAATGCAAACATACCTTTGTTGTAGTAGATTTTGGAAAAAGACAAAAAATTTGAAGTTATTTTGGAGTGACCCTTTATGCGTCAACTCAAGATGGTTCAAGATTGGTGCTATGAACATCTCTATTTACGGCATAAGGGAATCACAACCAAGGTTAACACCAAGGAAAATAGTTACAAGGATGTAAACTAAACTTCAATAGAAGACTTTGGTGTCACTATGGATGATGGAACACTGTTGCCTGCTTAGTTAGTGAAAGATACACATGTTTGGATGTGCAGAGCATCTAAATGTGGAAGCCTGAGAAAGGAAGATTGTATCCTAGAGAGATTAGTCGAAGATCAGGCTTACATATAAGATCCATTTCTTGAAGATTTGTTTGAACTCTTTGGATGGGAGAAAATACTGGCTACTCTAGATACGTGCGTAAATGAATAATGCCTACAAAGTTCAGCAATGAGGATGGCTATGACATAACTTCCTATTTTATGATAAAGGTGTTGAAGAAAGCTAACAAAGTTTATGAGTATAAAAGAAAAAAATGTGAGACAAATAGCTACGTCATGGAGCATGATGCCAAAGTGCAAACGAAGGAAGCAGAGCAACCCCAAGAATATGTCATCATTGACATACCTGAAGAATCAACAAACGCTGTTTCAAAGAAGCCGACTCTAGAAAAATGTCAGACGTTAAAAAATTACAAGATCAAGAGAAGAATAAGGATACCAAAGAAGGTTGATTGTCTCCTATGATGATCAAATTCAGCATATGTGGAGAAACATGACTCAAAATCACATGTTCAGCTGTGATAGATCCAGATGCGACAAAGAATCTAATGTCTTATGAAACGTGGATAATGATGGGAAAGCCACCAATCAAAGAGCTAGAGGAAACAATGTACACAAGTACTAAAACTGCAATTCCTAGCTTTGGTATAACAAAAGCTATACTTCGTTGAATATTGGGGATTTTAAGGAAATTTTACACATAATCAACTCCCATCACATCAAAGAGAGTCTAGTTTTGACTAAAAGTTGGATGAACATCTTCTTTCAACCACAAGGAAAAGTTTCAACACCACCACCAAAAGTCCCAAAAGCACCTCAAGTCCATGTAAAGAAGTAGCAACCAAGCATCATGGAAAAAGATAAAGCTAAGGTAAACACTGAAGTAGATCGACCTCGCAGTTCTCGTGTAGCCTCTACATCAAGAGCCACACCATAAAAAATGCAATGGAAACCAAAGAAAAAAGTCTACCAACCAAAGTTTCCAGCACAAAAAAGCCTCCAAAAGAAGTTGATAAGAGTCAACCAAGTGTTGGTATCCAAAGAGCACATCCAAGTCAAAGACCCTATTTGGATACATCAGGCACAAGTTGAATCTCAACAACAAAAGGTGGCATGGTGGGTAGCATCAAATGAGTCAATCATTGTTCAAGGCTACTTCCAAGGAAACACTAGTGTTTGGGCCAAAAAACCTAAAGTAACAGGCTGGATCTACTCACCTCAAGCAAAAAATTCTATAAATAAAATGCAAATCTATCAGTGGAATACAAACACCTCAAGCAAGAGAAAGAACAACCACAAGAGACAAAAGAAAAGATCAACGAAGCAACCAATGTGACAAATATGGGTGCCGAAGTCTAACTTCAACAAAGCTACCCAACAAAGACAGGTGGATCAACGAATGATTCTAGCCAAGCTACTTGAAGCACAAGGATTTTTATGAAGGTTACACTCAAATATGGCTAGCGAAAGTAGTAGCTCAACCCTGGAACAACAACGATCAGTCATACAACACAAGGCTCCACCCAAAGGCAAAGGCAAGCAATGACAACCAAAAGTCAACAGAAGAAAATTACAACCAAGGCTGCTACACCCTCCAGATGGATACCTTGTCTTCGGCTACAAAAGAAAGGCTTCTACAATGGAAATACCTAGGTATGGATATCAAAGTTTATTGTCCATCAAGTTACAAAGCAAACGGAGAAAATACTTAAGGATGGTCACATTGGGACCAAAGACCAGGTGGGTTCCAAAATTTCTATTGGAAACTAAAAAACAAAGATCCCATGAACAACAACAATTGCTTCTCATGGGAGATAAAGCAAAGGCTCCAACAATCACTACAATAGCCAAAGAACTTGTTTCACAAAGTAGTGTCAACATACAACAAGCAAGTTAAGAGGAGCAGAAGTATGCTAGCCTATTGGGCAAAATGGTGGCATCCATACACCAACATAATGAACGATGCTTAAATTTTCCAAGAACTTATGGGATTGGGCTTTTGGCCTTGAATAGGCACGTCCAAGTCACCATTTCAGAGTTGGGCAGCTAAGCCACTAAATATACGAGGTGTTAGTCCCAAAGCTTCAAGTAATATTCTCTATAGCCTAAGCGTCTTAGTTATTCTAGGTACTGCTCAAGCTAGAAGAGTTGAGAATATTTATGTTGTGTCGCTCATGCTGGTATATGTGAGCATAAGAGTCGAAGTCTATGTAATTTACCTACGGCGAGGTGAAGGAGGCAATCCAAAAGACACTCACGCACTGAGCACAGTGAGGTATGTGTTGGAACTAGGGTTGCAGAGAAACACACACAGCTTGGAGAAGACGAAAGAAGCTCAAGGCACACAATAGAGAGTGTGTTACTTGGTGTGAAATGGAAAGATAGATAGCCCTAGAGTGATGGGTGTATATACAATGCACAGGGGGAAAAACCTCCTAAAGAGGGAAAAATGCCCCGGTGGTCCTAGTGTGTTCACACACATCACTGCCACATGTATATGATAACAAATCCCCCCTGGAGTGATGCGGTAAATGAGAGTTGGCACATGAGTAAAGGGAAGTGCCATGCCTTGAGGACATGATCAGTCCACAAAGGGGAGTAAGCCCAAAGCTTTGCGGAAAGCTTTGAGCTTCTCACAAGACAATGCCTTTGTGAAAAGATTTTCAAGGTTGTCGTCCGTTGGACATAATCCAAGCTGATCTCTCCTACTGAGAGCCTCTCCCTGACATAGTGGTAATGCACCTCAATGTGGTTTGTGCGAGCATGAAAAACTGGGTTCCTCGCAACTGCCAATGCGCTCTGACTGTCAGTGTAGATAGTCTTGGCAGTGTCCTGTCCAACACCCAAATCAGCCATAAGGCGTCTGAGCCATACACACTCAACCGTAGATGTGAAGACTGTCCTGTACTCAGCCTCACAAATCAATGTGGCCACAATAGGTTTCTTCTTGTTCAACCATGATATACATGAACTCCCAAGCATGAAACAAAACCAATTGTGGACACTCGCGTGTCAAAACAACCAGCCCAATCTGAGTCCAAAAAAGCATGTAAATCTGGCGGCAATGATCCCCCCTTGGGATAAAACAAGCCAAGATGTAAAGTGCCTCTAAGGTAGAGAAAAATCCTCTTGGCAGCCTGCCAATGCTTAGACCCTGGGCTATGCATAAATATGCTGACTTGTGAGACTGCAAACTGAATATCCGGCCTCGTGTTGCATACATAAATGAGGCAGCCAACAATAGTTTGGTAAAGAGTGACATTAGCAGGATCGCCAGCATCATGTCGACTCAAATTCAAACCTGTTTCCATGGGAATGGAAATAGGTTTGCAATCCTCAAGTCCAAACTTACATAGCAATGTCTCTATGTAACTTTTCTGACACAAGGCAATACCACCATCACACTGCTTAAATTGTATGCCTAAATAATGATGCAACAACCCCAAATCTTTCATCTTGAAAGTAGCATTCAAAGCAGCCTTAAATTCAGCAATATGTCTCTCATTTGGTCCAATGATCAACAAATCATCTTCATAAAGAACCACAATGAGAAGTACATCACCCTCACGCTTTACATACAATGTGCTTTTTGTTGGATTGTTACGAGAGCCTTGTTTGACCAAATGAGTGTCAAGCTTTCTCATACCAAGCACGAGGAGATTGCTTCAATCCATACAAAGCCTTGTTACATTTGCACACTTTTGTCCTCTTGTCCTTTCTTGACAAAACCGCGAGGCTGCGTTACATAAACTTCCTCAAATATGTCACCATTAAAGAAAGCAGTAACAATGTCTGATTGATGTACATGCCAACCAAAATGAGCTGCCAATGCACATAGAAAATGCACAGTAGTCATACGACAAGTGGGAGCAAAGGTCTCTTCATAATCTATGCCTTTTTGCTGTGCAGAACCCTTTGCAACAAGTCGAGCCTATGGTGATCGATCTCACCGTCCGGCTTGCGTTTCAACTTGTAAATCCACTTTGTACCAATGGCCATTTTGCTAGGAGGCAAATCACATAAAGTCCATGTGTCATTTTCTATAAGTGCATCATATTCTGATTGCATGGCAGCCATCCAATTTTTTGAATTCTGTGCTTCATCAAAAGAAAGAGGCTCCTCAACATCATGTAAGCTAGACACATCCAAAGCATAAAAATCTGATGCATAAGATGCATGGCGAGATCCTGAACACATATGACTAGACAAAGGTGCATCCAATTTATTGTCACGCAAAGTATGCACCAACCATTTTGGCATACCTCTAGCCTACTCATTTTCAGACCTTTCCTCATTAAGTACATCATGTACATCTGCATCAGTAATAGGCTGATCTGTAACATTTTCAGAAACCCCCATAGGTTGTACATTTGCCTCATTTGAAGTTACATTCGTATTTCCACCACTGAAAAGAGGCAACAAAGTGTCATAAATGTCCTGTGAGCTTACATTACTGTCTCTAGTACATGACAGCAAGGGCTGAACATAATCTTCCACAAACACTACATCCCATGAAACCAGAATACGTTTTGTTTGCGGATGATACAACCTGTAACCTTTGCTTTCTGCATTATAACCAACAAAAATACATTTGACAACCTTATCATCCAATTTTCTGCGTTGTGTTTGTGGCACCAAAGCATATGCCAAACAGCCAAAAACACGCATGTGCTCAATAGAAGTCTTTCTATCATGCCATGCTTCATATGGAGTAATAGAGTGCAAAGCTTTTGTAGGACACCTGTTTAGTACATAAGTGGCACACATGATGGCCTCAAGCCAAAAAGAATGTGGCAAAGCTTGACTTTTGACCATACATTGTGCCATTTTTGTAAGTGACCTGTTTTTCCTCTCAGCAACACCATTTTGCTGAGGTGTATAAGGCATTGCATATTGGTGTTTTATTCCACGACTAGCCAGAAATTCATTGAATTCATGAGACATATACTCCCCCCCTCGATCGGAAGGGAGGGTGCCCATAGTACATTTTGAGACATTTTCAGCCATAGCCAGAAATTGTTTGAAGCACATAAAAACTTTAGACTTTGCTTTAAGCGGAAATACCCATGCATGCCTGGAGTAATCATCAATGAAAGTCATGAAGTAAAGGTAATTGCCCAAGGACGGAGTTTGCATGGGCCCACAAACATCACTATGCACAAGCTGCAACCTGCATGCGGCCCGAATTCAACCATCCTTTGGAAACTTAGAACGCTGCATCTTACCCAAAATACAGCCTTCACAAACACGTTTGACAGGTGCTTCAAGAGGCGGCAAAGAAGCAACCATATCAGATTTTTGCGAACGCACCAAACTGGCAAAATTCAGATGACCAAAATGTGCATGCCAAAGTTTTGCATCTGAAATAGACCTTGAATCTGCAACTGCATTTGCAAAAATTTTGTCCACACTTGTAATACAAAGTGAGCTTATATAGCCCATGACACAAAAGCCCAGATGCAACAATTTCATCACCAAAACTGAGATCGTGAACTGTGCATCTGTCATCCACAAATTTGACTACAAGTCCAAGTCTAGCAAGTGCAGATACAGACAAAAGATTCTTCTTGATCCCAGGTACATAAAGTGCATCGACCAGTGTGAAAGAACTGCTATTAGCAGTAGTAAGAACAATCTTTCCAACTCCCTGGACCGGATAAGAGGCATTGTTGGCACAAGTGACTGGATTTCCATGAGGGACAGACTCGAGAGAGGTGAACAATTCACGATGTGACGTGATTTGCTTTGTAGCACCACTGTCAAAATACCACACATGTGAATCTGCAGCAACCGACATGCATGCATCATGGACAACAGGATTGTAAGTGCACTCTGCACTAAACGCCCATTCTGCATCAACATCAGCATTACAGTCTCCTTTTACAGAAGACTCAACAATGGCTGCATTTGTAGTGGAACTAGCATTTGCAGTGGAACCACCCTCTTTCTTCTTAGCCTCTTTGGCCTTTAACTTAGGACACTGCTTGATCAAGTGATCATGAGCTTTACAATAATGGCAATGCATCTTCTTTTTGCCCTTATCACCAGAATTGCGAGACGATGTGCTGCTAGCAGAAGCATTGGGAACAGAAGTTTTGCCACTCGTAGCAGAATCATAAGAAGTGGCTGCATTGCTGTTACCACCCTTTCTTTGAGAAGCAATAAAAGCCTGTTAAATTGCACACTGTGTAGTCCTTTTTTTTGTGTGGAAAGTGACTCTTGCAACAACAATGTGCATAATGCATCAAGATTAATAACTTCTGGATTTCCTTGGGTCATAAGTCTCCAAGTACTAGCAAAAGTCTGGTAAGAATCTGGTAAGGCATAAAAGAATAGTCTGCACAAGGGAACTGTCTGAAATGACTTAACCTACAAAAATAAGTTTCTCATTGATATCCTTGACACTAGCAAGGAAAGTGTCCTTATCATCTTCCTCATGCATAATCTTCGACTCCATCTCTTTATGCAGGAAAGCAATTTTAGCCTCATTGCGACTTGCATAAAGACCAGCCAAAATATCCCAAGCCTTTTTGCTGAACGGATGTGGGAAACAACGGTGCGCTTCACAAACAACGCAATCAATGCATGAGCCTGCGCATCCTTTACATCCCAACGAGCTTGTTCTGCAGATTTTGCTGAAGGGATGTGAGAAACAACGGTGCGCTTCATAGACAACGCAATCAATGCATGAGCTTGCGCATCCTTTACATCCCAACGAGCTTGTTCTGCCGTAGGCAAAACAACTCTAATAGCGGCAATCATTGCAGCAAGGCCTGCAACATCCTCAACATCGCCTACATCTTCAGAACCAGGACGTACATCAATGCCCTGCACAATATTCTAGATGCCCTTTGACACAAGAACGTGTTGCATTATATAAGCCCACATAGGGTAATTGTCCCCATCCAACCTGTCCTCAGCAACAAACATCTTGAAGACATCTGTATTGTTGTCAGCCATGGTAAATGCTGTACT